>NC_136686.1:8123264-9323264 GCF_903797595.1 Erithacus rubecula
GAAGGGAAGAAGGAAGGAAGGAAAGGAAGGAAGGAAGGAAGGGAAGGAGGAAGGAAGGAAGGAAGGAGGAAGGAAGGAAGGAAGGAAGGAAGGAAGGAGGAGGAAGGAAGGAAGGAAGGAAGGAAGGAAGGAAGGAAGGAAGGAAGGAAGGAAGGAAGGAAGGAAGGAAGGAAGGAAGAAGGAAGGAAGGAAGGAGGGAAGGAAGGAAGGAAGGAAGGAAGGAAGGAAGGAAGGAAGGAAGGAAGGAAGGAAAGGAAGAAGGAAGGAAGGAAGGAAGGAAGGAAGGAAGGAAGGAAGGAAGGAAGGAAGGAAGGAAGGAAGGAAGGAAGGAAGGAAGGAAGGAAGGAAGGGGTTTATTTACTGTTACTTGTCAGGAGAAGAAAAATAATTCTTAGGAAAAAGAAAGACTGTGGAAGAAGACCAGGATCTGTGGGAAGACAGTACTTTCATGCTTGATTCTATTTAGTGGTTTTGTGGTTTGCATCTTTTGCCTTCACCAAGTCATCCAGACCTTCAGGGTCACCAAGACCTATCTTCTGCCTGTTTGTTATGCCTCCTGGCAAGAAAATAGAATTTCCATCCCTAAAAATGATCCAAAATTTATTTCGGAATCTCAGTAATGTTTTGATCTGACAAAACAATGTCTCTGAAAGCTGTCAAATAAAAAGAGTCCAATATTCCACTTGCCAAGAGCTTGTTAAAATAATCAGTAGAATCATATGCAGGACTGCATTCATCTCGCAAAACTTCACATGTATGGGAAAGGCATGTAGGACACACTATTTGCCAACACTTTTTCTGCATCTCAAGGGGAGGATACCTAAAGAGGCAGCTCATCCCATTTTCCTGGGATGAATGAATTTCTGGATGTGTTGTTCCTTTGCTTACAAGGGATTATGCCTAAATATCTAGGATTGACTGGATGCCAGTAGGACACTAATGGGAAATAATGTATAATCTAAACCAAGAGAGCTAAAACACCTCATAAAACAAAACATAGCTAGAAAACAACCCCCCCCCCCCAAAAAAAAAATTATGTAACATGTAAAGGAACAGGAAAATTGGGGGGGTTTCTTTGTATTTGAAAATCCACAGGTGCATTTATCCTTTTAAAAAATGCTGCATCTTCTTTAGTCAGCAAAAGGTTGGCCACATTTCTGAACAGTTTTATAGTCGTGGCCATGTGTGCCTCTGGTGCTTCCATGCTCAGCATGGGCAGAGTCCTAATCCCAGGAGAGTCATTCTGCAAGGTTTGTGGAGCACTCTGATCAGCCAGGCAAGAAAAACTATTTTACAAACTGTGGGCTTACAAATTTTCTAACTTCTACATGCAGTGGAAGCTTTACAAGGTATAGAACTCACAAGTACTGAGGAAACCACTTCCAATGTTTTGTACAGGCTCTCTCTCATGATTCTTAATTTTTCTTTTTTTTTTGTTACTGCTGAAATGTTACTTAATGGACTTCTTCTCCAAGTGTCTAATAATGTTTAGTGTTCCACGGTGGGATTTCCAAAGCAAATTTTCCTTTTAAATTTGCCAGTAAATTTCATTAAGTGTCTTCCCTTCATCAGGCAAGATTTCTGTCGCTTCAAAATACTCCTATGGCTTTGTGTCATTGCTTCCTTAAGCAATTTTCAGAAGCTCTAATGAGGCAAGGAGGCAGATGCCTATAAATTTCAGAAGCCCTCACATTGCACAAACTTCTCTGACTCACTGTCTTAATAGACTGGAGCTGAGGTTTCATGTGGTCGGCTGCTCTGTGTGATGCCAGCTATGTTACTGTTTCAAGCAACTATTTCATAAAACTCTCTAGCAAAAGCCGACCTATGAATCATTAACAACGTTGTTTACAAGATGACTTTCATCTTCCTCGTGTTTTTCTATAGTAAATTTCCACTTTAACACAAGCCACAGCTACACCCTTAAGTGGAAATTCATTACCCTTAAGCTGAGTGAAGATTTCTGCAAACAGAGTTTGGCTTTTGTGCTGCTTGTTAACGATTAACGTTTAATAGGTTCTGACAACGTGTTCAGCCAAGTGCAAGACAGAACTAAAGACAGTCCTTAAACTCAGTGCTTAGGAAAACGGTGCATGTGGCATAGCAGTAGCTTGTCAATCCAGAGAGCCAAGAACACAACCTGGAGTTACAGGAACCTGTGGAATTTATTATGCAGGTGACAGATCCTGCCAGAACACCAGGGAACCACTGACCTTCTTAGCCCCAGGGTGCTGCTGGCTGATGGACACCCTGCTGTCCACCAGGACCCCAAGTCCTTCTCCACAGACCAGCTTCCCAGCAAGTCACCCTTAGCCTGTGCTGGTGCATTGAATTATTTCTCCAATAAATGCAGGACACTGCATTTGCTTTTACTAAATTTCAGACAATTCGTCTTTGCCCATCTCCTCAACCTGTCGAGGTCCCTCTGAAGGGCTGCCCTGCACTCTGGGTTAGTTCTTTTACTGCTCAAAATCTGAGCAACAGTGTGAGAAAATATTTTTGATAGAGGGATGAAATTGAGACAATAGCATGACAGGAACAGAGAAGTCTGTTTTTTGTTTTATAGTTGAGTGCAAGCCATGAATGTTGTCTACTCATGAATAGCACACAGAGTAAGCAAAGACTGTGGATTTCCCAAATAAAACATTGATGTCTGAGTTTGGAGTCATCACAGGTAGCACCTGTTGTGTTTTGGCATTTTTTGGCACTTCTTTCACCTGAATCCTTTCATTCTACCCTGCAAACAAGATTGTAACAAATCCTCAATTTTTCACACACCCAATAAATGCTGAGAGATCCCATTCTCAACCCTGAAGAAAGACCCTAAACATGGAAGAGAGGATATAGTGAGCAGAGAAACTAGGTATGTCAAGTTAGGAAAATTGTTGTTGAGGCCACAGAAATTCTATGTTTTTCAAGTGTTAACGTGTTATCAGACAATAAAATATCCATAGTATCTTAAAGCAATGGTGGAGATTTGCAGTAATTTTCCAGGCTTTTCTTCATTTTCAAAAATAAAATATGAAATACAGGCAAATGCATAATTGGTTAAAAATAGTTTCTCCCATTTTTTTTCCCTTGAAAAATCAGTCAAAATTTGGAGCATTTTACCAGCTTTTATCAGTGATGTTATTGATATTCTGATTATTTGCATTAATCACTAGATAGGTGCTCAAATTATGAGCTACTTCACCCCAGTCTTGTTGTTTCTCTGTATAATACAAGAGAAAACTTCACTCAAGAAATAAAGGATACCACAAGGAAGCAATGCGGTGATGCTGATGGGTGTAAATTGGAAGGTGCTGAAAAGTGGCAACATTTTCCTCCAACCAAAACGCAGTAAAGTCTGAGAGGAGAGTTAAGGGTGAATGTCAGTCAAATTTGATGAACAATTTGTGAAGAAAAGCAAAAGAAAATGTGCCAGAGTCACATCTACAGGAAACGGAATGAATCTGATTGGGAATAAGGCACAAAATGCACTGAAAAAAACCCCAACCAAAACATAAAATCAGCAGACATCTGACTGCAAAGTCTCTCCAAACACAGGTTGTGAGATGTTTTCTTCATAGAATCATGGGGCATGCCAGAAAAATTAATAGCTCCTCTTATACAAACATTCAAACATTCAGACTTTCCCACTGACTCTGTGCAATGTTTTTTTCCAAATTTATTTCTTGTCTAAAATTTCTATTCCTAATTTGAATATAGCATGCCCAGATTTTTCCTTGTAAACATAACCAAGAAACCTTGGTTATGAGATTATGAGACTTTATGAGATTAAAGAATTAAAGAATTCAGACAAGCCTGTAGGATGGGATGCATTGTTTCACTTCTGGAAGTTTTAGTTTTGATCATCCTCTATAGGCTAGGAAGGGCATTGGATTCACTTCAACTACACCTGATTTAAAACAGTGGGAAAACATGTGAGATCATGTGAAAATGCTGGGTCAGGTCTGTGTGTTCAGTGACTCACCACAGGTATTATAAAGCATTATTCTGCATTTACTGTTGACTTACTAAACAACAAAGAGGTCCTGACTGAGTTGGAAGATTAAAATACTTTTGCCACAAACTCTTGTTTGCATGCTTTCACTTCTTCCTGGGGAAAACCTGTTTAGGATTAACTCTCCTTGGAAAACCTCTACATGCAGTTTAAGCATAACCCTTTGTGTGAAAAGAAAACCTTGGCAACAATACTGTACATAGCCTGAAAAATTCTTACCCTGATAACTATAAGAAATATGGAAATAAATATAGAACTGAGACTGACAATAGCTCTCAGAGGGTTGGTCTGTAATCACAACCAAACTGGAAAAAACCCCTGCCTAGGGATTATAACATTTGACCCATTTCAGAACTATGTACAATAACACCAAGAAATATTATTAAGATTGAGAATTTGCCTTGAAGACATAACCAAGAGAATTTCCATCCTGCTCAGTGGAAGATATGGGGATAGTTTCAGTATGTCCTCCTTGCAGAACTTAGGAGCCACACACAGAATTTGGGGGACAGACTGTTTATCTAGTGAATTAAACACTACACATATTTACCAAATGCATGTTTAAAATGGAAGTTTAGTAGCATCCAAACTCTTCTGAATGTGGGACTGTTTAGAGCAGCTTGCTTTTCCTTGTTCCCTAGGCACAGTGATGTAGCAGTTGCTTTTTAAAAGTTTGGAGTAATTGTTTTTTTCTTTGGTTGGTCAAAAAAAAAATCAAGGGGAGAGTGCAGCCAAATCTGGATTTTTGTGAGCGCAGTTTGCCCTGTACTTGATTTTGGCAATTCAGAAGAGCTGCCCACATTACCTAGAAAGCTTGCCTGGGAAAAAAGGGTTTCTAAGAATAGCATTCCCTTGCAGCTTTTTCGGACAAGGCTGACTGCAATTTTCCCTGCAAGATGTAAAATAAATTTAGGCATCACCAAACAAATAGGATTAACAGTGCTGTGTGCTGCATTGCATGTTTTATAAAAATGACTCTTCTCCAAAGTTCAGAGGCTGGATTTTGATCCAGAAGCCAAAGGAAAAAAAGATGCCACTGATGTCCAGAAATGAAAGAACTTTCTGCCTGAAGAGAATATTAGTTTTTGCAGTTGGATGTGAAAAATTCCAGTCAGCAATAAAATGAATATATTCCAGGGGGTCCAGCAGAGATGGTTTAGGGTCTGGAGCATCTTTGACAGGGAAAAATTGCTTTCATGAGCTAAAAAAGAGTAATTGGATGACAACAATTTTGCTAGTTGAAGATGACAATGATGCACATGAAATCTGAAGCCATGATATCCTTGAATCACTACTCCAGGTCTTTAAATTTTCATTTTGGTATGAATTTGGTGCATAAGTTTAATTTCTAACATTGACAGCTTTATAAACTCACTTGACCTAAGCCAGCATAACCTTACTGACTTCCAAACAGCAAAGTTCAAGAACCAAAATACTGGCCTGGACTTTTTAAAAATGTTCTCATAACTTTATTCCTTCCCATAACCAGGTTCTGAGTGCCCGTCTGTGTTACATACACAATAGCCTTCAAGCCCCCAAATAAAGGTTTATTTGGAGTACCATGGAAAGTTTTATTAACTTAGAGTTTGAATGGGAAAATATTAACCATACACTACCCAAACAAAATCAGTGGGATCGAATCAATTTAGAGCAGTGAGAAATCTGACAAGTAGTGACTTTTTCTTAAAAAATATTCCATTTTATCCCCATTGAGACATCACTTTGGTTTTTGTTTCTGTTTTTTCCTTTAAATATAAATTCTCTGAGGAATAGATAGTAGATAGCTCTGCAATCTTACAGAGATTGAGCTGCTTTTTCCTTTTTTTTCTTTAATTCAAAGTACAAAGGCTGAAGTGCTAAACTTTATGAGGCCCATAATAAGTCCTTGGCCTGCAAAATAGTAAGGAATAAAAATAAATAATAATCATCTAATACCAAGCACTTATGTCATGCCTTTCATCCAAGGAAGTCAAACCACTTTAAAAATAGCAATGAATTAATAGAGGAATGTTTTGCCACAGGCAAAAGAGCGAAACAAGAAACCATCCTTCTACTCCCTGCAGCCTCCTGAGCTGCACAAAGGCAATAATTCTGTGAGTGAAAATTACACTGCTTTTTGGTGCTTATCTCTTAGCACTTCTGGAAACTTGGATCATGTTGTTCCTCCACACAAAGTGTCTCAGTGTGCAAGAGCCACGTGGCAGGATCAGTTCAAGCAAATGTCAGGCCTCTGTAATTTTCTTTTCCTTGTCTTCCTGCCATGCCACCAAATACCAGGGAAGGAGATACAAATCTCTGCTGCATTGATTACTCATTTCATCTTTTTTTATTTTTTTTTTTTTTTTTACCCCTTATTCTATATGGGTAAAAATAACCATTTCATGCTCATGAAAAATGGGGGCAGCCCCAAATTTCCCAGCCTTCATCAGCTTTGTGGCCTCTTCTGCACTCTCCCCTAACCAAGTGCAGGTCTTGTTGAGCCTCCTGAGGTGTCTGCTGTGACTGGTGTTCCCTGCTCCAGGTGAGATTCCTGAGTTTTGACAACATCAGAGAGCACTGAGAAGGAAAGAGAAACCTTTATGCCACTGTGTATGTGTCTGATAGACTCCTGAGGAGCAGCTCCACAAGGACTAGGACAGGTCTAGAAAAGGCTGGCAAGGATGGTCAGGAAAAGATCAGAAGAGAGCTGTGATGGAGGCCTGTAAAGTAGCAAATTATATGAATGAAGTGGCTGAGGAATGATCATTCATTATTTATTGCAGAACACAAACTCAGGAATACCAGAGGCAGTATTCAAATGAAATTAGGAAATTATCTTTCATTCTATTGTCCCAGAAGATAATGTACAATAAATACATAAACAGACTTAAAAAGCAGCAAGAGAAATTCCTGGACACATGGTAGATATTAAACACCATCTAACAGGTACAAGCTCCAGATGTGGAAGCTTTTATTTATGTAAAATAATTCAGAATACAGATTGCTGTACACATCCATGTTCTTAATTCTTTCTCTGTGTACTGGGCCAGAAAAATCTTTGATCTTCTCTAGCACATCATGAATCAGTGTCATCAATATGAATCATATAATGTCTGTTAACCAAAATCCAATTTCTGGGCTTAATTGTTGCTTGAAGCCTGATTACGTAGTTTCAGAAAGGATATATTTTATTTGTTTAGGAATATCTATCCTGTAATAGATTTAATTCAAAACCAACATGAAAACTTGTACGAAAATATCAGGTAAAATCCTCTTGTCTAATTATGTATCTGTCATCAGAGGATTTCAGAGCAGGTTAAATCATCCTGCAACAGGAGAAGCACTAATGTATTTTTATTGCAAGGTAAAGTTGTGATTCAGGAAATTGCTTCCTCAACAGATAAAGTTACTATTAACAATGATACACCAGAAACTCAGTACACCATGGGCTGTATTTCAGATAGGTAGCAAAAGAAAAGCAATTGCTATGCCAAACCTTTTGACAGGGTTGATGTTCAGCATAAATTTCTAATAAAAGACACAAGATAGGTGTAAAAGTAAGGAATCTGGTATTTTTAGTATCATTGTACACAATTAAAAATAAGAAATCTTTTGGGGATGTAAAACTAAGCAGGGCTTAGATAAATAAAACTAGAACTCAGTCTCCTGAAAAAAGTGGGATCTAAGAATGAGCAGGTTCATTTTGTGTCTGCAAGCAGACTGTTCTAAACAGCTGCAGACACAAAAATCCATGTGGAATACTGGGAAGAAAATTAAAAATAAAACCAAATAAACTAAAGAAAGATGCTGGGAATGGCTCAGGCCATTTATTGCTGCTGGCACGGTAAAAATCATTCTGAACAAACCCCATTTTAGCACAGGGAATCTTTGCTGGCATAAAAGCAGCATCTTGCAGCTATGCCAGAAAGAAAAAAGATGTTTGTGGGAGAGGACAGGCATGGGAAGAATTTGGTTGCATGTCACATTCTAGGTGACGTGACGTAGCCGGGCAGCCATTCCCCAGATGACCTCTGAAGTCAGGGTGAGTTAGAGCTGGCAAATGAGTTAGGAATACAAAATAAGGCAACAGAAGAGAATTACATAAAAAACAATTCAGTTTTCTAGCCAAACTGAGCCCCTTATAAGGTCCTTAAAATCCAATTGGAAGTCATGAGAAATTAAAAATATGCCAAGAAACAACAGATGAAAGGAAAAAGAAATTTAAAATTTTCAATTGATTAACTATAACTAGTATTAGAAACTATTTCCCAGGCTCTGCTAATTATTCAGAGAATGTCACCTTCATTAACATTTATTCCTTTAGTTTGTAAAAAATACCTCAGAACACAACATGTCAAACCTTTCTGACTTCATGTGTCCATTTCCCAACTGCAAAGGTACAAATTCTTGAGAGCACTTACACAGTGATTTAGCTTTACTCACACAAGGATACTTTGGCTGTGCTATCCAGAGATGTACAAGTTTTCCAGAGGTAAACTTTGGATAAATTCGTGTTTCCCAATTATTGGTGAAATTTCCTTATATACAAACTTGCAATGAAATATCATTTAATTAGAAAGTCAGTCCTGTTATTTGCTTTGTGACTATTGAAAAAAACTGCTTTAATCACTGAGTTTCTGATAATTTTATCTTTTTTTTTCTGTTTTACATTTTTCCACTTGCACACTGCCTCAAAGGTTTTCATTTGGAGAGACAAAAAAGACTAAAAGCAGAAGGAATATCAAACAGTTTTTACTCTGGTTTAAATAGAAATTAGTAAAATTGTTAATTTAAGCATATAATATTAGGAAGAAAAATAAGTATAGAGAAGCACCAGAAATTGTGTAATAAACCAATTTTGCCATCCTTTTAGTATAAAATTGATTTCAATGGATTTTTCTCTCTTTAGTTTTGGGAGATTCAAGTTTTGCCCTGGTGCAGTCAGAGTTGAACAGTTCTGGTGCTACTGGAGCAGGCTGAGAGCAGGTTTGGGGTTTTTACTCATAACCTGGTACCTGGTCTACATCAGCTACAACAGGAAAAGGGCTAAAACTGCCAGACCAAACCATTATTTGATGCTGTTATGAGGTGTAGGCCTTAAAATAATTTAACTGTTCAATATTTTAAAAATCACTTGATCCCTGAAAAACATGTGGCTCAGGATGGGGTCCAATGACTCAGACAACATGCTTGACAAAATTAAATCAGAAAAAGGCAAATTAGGCCTAAATCTCCAGAATATTTTATTGAGATGTCTTCCTTTAGCTTAGAATGTCAAGCAGTGATTTTATTGTTTTGAGGCATGTAAAGCCTCTTCTTTAAAAGGCAATTTGTCCAGAGCAACACAATGTAGCTCCCCCCTCAACATCTCTCCTGTGGATCAGTGAATCTTTAGAGCTCCATAAGAACTTTGGCTGTTCTGTGGCAGGAAATCAGGTTAGTGAAGAGATCTGAGCCCCACACTTGCCCACAGTGACAGTGGTCAGAGGGTTCCTCCAGCTTCAGACAAACAAACCAGCAGGAATTTCTGCCTGTGGCTGAATGCCAGGGTTGGGCTCTTCCCTGGGCAGCACCTTCCACGAGCCACTGACTCCATGGGATGGTAGTTTCATTACAGTTTTACAGTGTTTATGGAGTATTTAATTACTTTCCGACACCCTCGTCCTGTTTTAAGGTTTGTTTAATCATTTGTGTCTCTGTTTCTGATGGGGATTTCAGTTTCCAAATGGGCCTGAAGCCAGAGATGTAAATGGAGGGCACTGTATATTGCTTCCTGCAAGATGATACAGGGCAGAGGGGAGGAGAAGAGGAGGGCAAAGAAGAAAAGAGAAGGATGGGGGAATATGGGGAGAAATGTAATCTTAAGATTCAGGCTAATTGAACACCCCAGCAAGAGAAGATGGATGATCCTCCTGGGCAATTAGCAGACTAAGCAATATTAATAAATGAGTCTCTTATAGGAGACCTTCAACAGAGAGAAAATGGCTGAGATGAAGGAGCTGAAGTGCTCTGCACAGTGATGTGGGAGGAGGGTGAGATGCATAGAGCAGCCATTAAATAAAAATATGTGGATTTGCAGCTTCAGAACTGAGTAAAGAGGAAAGTGATGCCTGACAGCAGGGTTGCCCCTCTGAGATTCCCAAGGATGGAATTCAGGAGGGCTTAGTTTTCAGGGGAGATGAAGAGTTTTGAGCAAGCTGGGACACAACACAGTGGTAACTGTGGGTTCAGAGCCAGCACTGTGTCTGTTTTCCAAGTAGTTCTTCCAGAGCATTGATGCCTGGCTAGCAAAACTGCCCCATCCTACAGGAATCACTGAATGGGTGAGGTTGGATCAGCTGGTGCCACCTCCCTGCTCCAGCAGGGCCATCCCAGAGCACAGGGCACAGGATTGTGTCCAGACAATTCTGGAATATCCCAGTGAGGAGGCTCCACACTCTCTCTGGTCTCTGTTCAGTGCCCAGGGAAGAAGTTGTGGCTCCTGTCAGTGGAACCCCCTGGGCTCAGTCCCTGCCCGTGGCTCTGGTGCCATTGCTGGCCCCCGGAGCAGAGCCTGGTCCTGCTCTGCCCCTCCCTCTGGATATTTATACACACTCATACTCTCAGTTCTGTCTTCTGGAGCAGTTTTTCATCTGGTTTGTTTTTGTTTTGTTTTGTTTGGGTTTTTTTTGTTTGTTTTTTTGTTTGTTTGTTTGTTTGTTTTTTCTTCCCTTACCTTCTTTAGAACTACAGGAGAGAGAACAGGATCTCACAGGGTCACCAAGCACTAACTACTGCAGTCTCAGGAAACATTGTACAATGCTGGTAAAAAATCCATGGAACTCCGTCTTCAAATCTGCTCAGATTATTGTCTTGCTTCTCCTTAACTCCAGCTGAACAGCTGTTGCAAGAATCTCTGTCCTTGAAGACTTCAGAATACTTACATTTCCAGCCTAGATGTATTCCTGTCTAGGTTATACCCATGTGTTCTTAGGCCAATGTTTTCCTTCAGTTTAATCTCTCTTCTCCCTTCCTGCTGTTTGCTTAATTGTTTTTATCAGCTTGATTTAAGAGCTTGTTATGAAGTGGTTTTAACTGTCTTTTAGTTTGTTTCTAACTAGACTGTACAGTGCCTCAAGGGGTTTGGCAGGGGCCTTCTGTTGTCATAATTCTCTGATTATTCTTAATCCTGTGAGCCATTTCTCTATCAGGAATGGTTTGGAGGTATTTAGAAACAGCACTGTCATGGTGTCACCAGGTTATTGAACAAGAATATTCAAAGCCCAGTCCCACTGGCAGCTGTGAAAATTCAGAATGCAGGATTTGCATCAGGGTCTATGAGGTCCCATGAAAGTGGTGCTGTGACATTTTTCAGTTTAGAGTGACTGAACTGCTTCTTGGCCCAAGAAATTATTGGACACTGTTCAAATGACTAGGGATGTTATTCAAATATGAACAGAATCTATGTAAAGTGTCAGCTTCCCACAGATGTGCTCAAAAATAGCAATTATTGATAATATTCCTGCCACTGTTTAAACATTCCTGGAAATAAATATGAATTTAGAGAGCAGTGTGTGTACAAGAATGCTCTGCTGCTTTCTTGCTTTGGTATCCTGGCATTTCTTCACCCAATGGGCTTTGTGCCAGGGGGTAAATACTGTCCCTTCTTTTAATTCCCATTTGGAAAGGTAATTCCTGCATCTACATGGTGATGACTGCATCTTTTGCTCCATGACTGTCTGAACCACCAGCAGTTCGTGGAAGGGTTTTCCATGTGAAAGCATCACACCAGTGACATGTCTGCAAGTTTGGTATTTTGTGCTGCATTGCTGGAGCAGCTCCCCTCAAAGCAAATCCCTGGAAGCCTCCCCTTTGCTGGGAGCCTGCAGCCTGGCTGTGGGAGCAGGGGAGAGAGAGCTGCAAGCCTTCCACATACCTGCTTTGCCACTCCTGAGCCAGCAGACAGCACGTGCATTTGATTTATTTAATGAATGGGAGTCTAATTATAAAGCAGAGGAAATCACTGGAGCATAAATTTATGGGTTGCCTGAGTTCACCTCTCATGCTGGCAGAAACCAGTGGTGGGAGTTGATGTTAGCAGTGGCAAAGATGTCAGGGAAGAAGGTGTATACCTGCAGGCTTTCCCTGACTCCTGGGTGGAGGGGAGCAGGAATGAGGAGGCGCCAGCAACAGGAGATGCTCAGCTGGCAGTGGCTTTCAAGCATGTCCTTGAGTTCAGGATGTTATGACAAGAGAAATAGGGAGACTTGGATAAAAAGTCCAGCATGTTCTGACAGCAGCCTGTCCCTCTGTTTGGATATAGCATGAAAAACTGAGTCATAAAGGGCTGCAGCTATACACTGCAACTTTGTGCCCATTTTTGGCTAGGTCTTGAATTACAAAAAATTACAATGACTTCTTAGAAAGGAAATCCTTGCCTTTCTACTAATATGGTGTAATATTCCTGGAAGGGAGCCAACATGTCGATTTAAGTACCCTCTCAAAGTGCAAGGGGCTGTGATATTTCCAAATCCCAATGCCAGCCCCAGCCCCTCTGGAATGTGTGCCAAAGCCTTCCCACCAAGAAGAATGCCTCACATTAAGCGTGTCATCCCTGGGCTGGCCCTCAGCTCCTTCCCCAGCTCGGCAGTCTCAGCTTTAACCTTCATTCCTGTATCCCATTTCCCAGCCCCATGGTAAAAAATGCCATGGAGAGCTCTCCCCCATCATCCCTTTACACATTAATGTGAAATGAAACATTCTCATGGCTGGCTGTTGAACAACAGACAGCAATTCCTGCGTGGGGAATTTTAATGTCACATTTCTTTCCTATCCTGCATGCTGCTCAATGTGCTTGTCACTGCAGCTTAGAAATTGTGGGTCCAAGGATCCAGCCCTGCAGAGGTGATCAAAAATGCAAAACAGTTCAAATTTGAGACAAAGGATGGAAAACAGAAGTTTTGTCTGGGTAAAACATATTTCAGAAAGATTTTCTGGGTCAGGATATCTCTGTCTTCAACAACATCCTATAATCAGATATATTTTCAAATTAAGCCTAAATTTTTATGAGGCCAAGCTTACAAATATTGATGATTCCTAAGTAGGACATTGAGAAATTTAATCTGCTTTGGTTTTTTTGAGTTTTTATAAACACTAAGATATTAATCTCCAACTTGACTTCTTTGGGCCTCAAATATTTTCCATTTTTTCTCAAAATGTTGGAGCCAAGGGTTTGTTTGTGTATGTTTCAGTGTAAAATGAAAGAAGACACAAAAGAAACCTTCTCTACAAGCATAGGACAAGGAGATTTGACAATTTTTTCTGTAAAAAGGAAAATGGGAATTGCCCTTCCATTGTCATTACTGCTTCTGCTGATTTCCCTGGTTTCAGTTTCCCTGACAAGCCAAGTGTCTGTTATAGCAGGAAGATGAACTTAAGAATGTCTTAATTCACAATTAATTTACATAACTTTCTAAAGTACAGGAGTGGGGAAAAAAAAACAAGCCAGTCTAAAGAATTAAAAGACAATTGATAAAAAATATAGGCTTGTAAAAACTGGCATTTTAACTCAGTTTACAATTTAAGGAGGACTTTTAATACTTTTCTTTGACAAGGTCAGTAATTACAGAAGAGAAGAAAATATTAATAATGTTTTTTATTATCTATATCTTTTTGAGACAGACTGGGACAGAAAATCACAGGTTTGGACAAAAAAACCCCCATGATATCACAACTTAATAGCAGTGGGAAATGCACAGCAACATCACACTGGTGTGAAACTACCAGGCAGGTAGAAGTCTTCTAGGAAAACAAGACTGAGATCCCTAATTTTGAAAAAAAAAAAAAAAGTTTAATAACCCTTTTCCCCATGTTCTGAGGTCTGAAAGGTGAGACCCACCATTGTAACACTGTGGTATTTTACACCACACTTGGTCATCATTTTAGCATCATTCCCAACCATATTTAATATGTCTCACTCTTTACTGGTTTGGGCTTTTTGCTGTTGATTTAAAAACATTTGGAGAGATAAAGGATTAAGTATCTTGGAGCTCCCCTGGATATGTGGAATCAAGACAACTTGCTTTGAATTTTTATATTTTTCTCACATTATTCAGTCCATCATTTTTTCTTTACAATTAACACAGAAATATCAACTTTTCTCCATGTTTTTTTTTTTATTTTGATTTTATTTCGGGGGGGGGGGTGTTATTGAGGTGTTGTTTTGGGGGAATTGAATACTTTTTTGGTTTGGTTTGTTTGATTTTATTGGGGTTTTTTTAGGGTTTTTTAATTAAGGGATATAGTAAGGGAGATGCTCTGCTGCTGTAAATCAGGGTAGTGTTAGGAATTTAAACAGAGTGTTTTGAAACTGAGTTAAGATCTAGTGTTTAGGGACTGTGGATATAGAGTAAATCAAAACAAATAGGTTTCTGCACTTGTTAACCCCACAGAAAGATAACAGAGTAGGCTGAGAAAGAATATATATATGCATATATATAAAAGAAAGAATGTATTATAAAGAATGCAATAAATATTATTTAAGTGTATTTTTACATAAGAAATGTGTTTATTTAAAATAAATATAATATAAATGCACTATTAATCCCTTTACATTTACAAATATGTGGATTTAATGATAATACATTTATTAATTCATATTATAGTAATATTATTTATATTCATATTTCATGTATTTACAGCAAAAATATTGCTTGTTTTTTAGGAAAAGAAAGATATAAAAGATTGACTTTATAGCTGGGAGAAGGCAGGCAGAATAACATAACACAGATCGAAATGTGAATATCCACATCTTCACATCAGGTTGACCATGAATGACCTTGAAGTACCTTTTTTCAAATTTTCCTTGGGCAAAATTTGTGATCAAGGAATCAAACTTAAAAAAGCCTGTGCTGTCTGTTAGGAGTCTTTGCCTTCCCTAAAGGATAACTTGGCTTCTCCTTCTTCCTCTGGGAAAGAACTGTTGGGGATTCACCCTCAAACACAGAATTACTGGATCAGAGAGAATGGACAAGAATTCCAAGGTCATTGAGCCCAACCTGTGACTGAACCCCACTCTGCCAACCAGACCACAGTGCTGAGTGCCACATCCAGGCATTCCTTGGACACCACCAGGGATAAGGACTCTATCACCTTCCTTCCAATGTTTATCAACCCTTCCTAGGAAGAAATTCCCCCTGGTGTCCGACCTGGACCTCCTCCAGTGCAGCTTGAGGTGTTTCTTCTTGTTCTGTCAGAATGGCACAGTCTCAGGGTTATGGCCACTCAGATGAGGGGCTGGGACTGTCTTGACCTTTTTTTGTGGCAAGTGAGAGGACCAAGTTGCTTGGAGCTTCCCCAGAGAATCTCTGAGCCCATTTCCCACAGTTTGTTTGTTCCTATACTGTCTGTAATCTTAGGCACTCATAGACATCTTGAAGAATCTCTTCAAAGAGAGTTGAGCTCCCCTCTTGGCCATGCTGGTGAAAATCCAGAAACCCCTTTAGAAGTGAGATAGGTTTTGATTTTTGATTGACTTTGGCTACTGAGGGAGTTGATCCTGCAGGGTGCTGAGCCAGAAACTCTTTTGGAAGTGACCTGGGTTTTGATCTTTGATTGGAAGTGACATGGGCTTTGATCTTTGATTGACTTTGGCTACCGAGGGAGCAGATCCTGTAGGATGCTGAGCCCATCTGTTAAATCTGAAGTGGCTGGTTGTGATTTCACTACTGCAAACCCCTGGTTTAATGGGGTGAGCGACCTTTCCAAGGCCAGAGCAGCAGCTGATGAAGTGACCCCCACGGAGGCCTGGCCTGTGGTTTGTTTATGGAAAGTGATTCAGGGCTGGGAAGCCAGAGTGGTGATTACACAGAGCTCCCGCTCCGTCCTGTGCCAACAACAACAGCGCGAGGCTGCGAGTCAAACCTGCTCACGGAGACACGGCTGAGCCCAGGCTGCAGTCAATGGATGGGACTCCTGCCAGCTCCTAGCCAGCCAGGGGTGTTGTGTTCCTCTTTCATTCACTGGGATCATGCTCGTCTCCCATGCTGGGTGAAACTCGGAGGTGCCGCAGGAATCCACCAGGAGTGTTTTTGAGAGCTTTGGCACCAACCACTCGGTGTTATCTCTTTCCTTTATCCATCCCAGGGCACTTCCCAGCTCCTCCCACCTTCTAATTTAGCCTTCCCATGGAATAATATGCTGCAGGTTATTTAACTGTGTCTTCGCTTTTAAAATTGAAATGTATGCATTTCCTTACCCACATTGATCAGTGAACTTGAGGTATGGGTAATGTGGAGGGAAGAGTCAAGAATATAAATATTATAGACAGAAGAAATAGTTAGATTTAAGCACAGTCACCTTTAACAACCCTATATATGTGTTATATACACATATCTATATATATATTTGCTTTAATACCAAGTGAGATGTATACATGATGAGCTGTCTATGAGTTCTCTATTAAAAAAAAAATGTTTTAAAAGAAATAAATGCTTGTTGAGGGTCAAACAGCTGCTAGTTCTTCATCACTGGAAGGTAGGATAGAAATAGAAACAAACCTTTGAAAGTCACCAGGTGATTTTTTAAGCTCTCCTGTTCAGTACTAAAAAAAGGCAAAAATCATGGGAGTACCAAGAAAAGGAGTTCAGAGACAGCAGTCTGGAAAAGCAAAGATCCTCACCTGCAAGAAATCAACACACTTTGAATTGAATCCTTTGCTTCTTCAATTCCCATGAAGAAATAATTTCTTTGTAAAATTTTGCCATTCCATTTAGGAAGGGAAAAGCTTAGCCAATTGTTTATTCAGGGAATACAAGCAAAAATGTGTAAATTTTAATGCTATAAATTCTTGTAGCTTCATTGAAGCAAAAGAAACAGCTGCTGTTGATCTAACACAGCTTAGCACCTTTCTAAAACATCTTCTAATGCCTCCAGCACTCTTGAGGTTTTGTCATTTTGTTTTAAATAGGTAGTGGGGGAAGAAAACCTCTAGAAAGATAAAGGCAAAAGCTTCAAGGAATGAAATGCAAAGATCTGTGGGTTAAGGGAAAAGAAAACATCCAATTTTTAAAGGAGGACAAATAAAAGACAAATAGATTCAAATCATGAATTAATTAATGCTATGCAGGAATTGCAAAATGTTTTAAATGTTGTCCTGGTTTGAAAGGACAGGTGTCTGCCAGTAAGGGCAGAAGTTTCCCTTTGGAATAGAGACTTTGGTTCCACTCCCCCCCCCCCCCCCCCCCCCAAGTATTATAATTGTTTGAATCAAGGACTCTGAGGCAGAGATAAGGGGGTGGGAATAACAGCTCTTTTACTAATATATCTAACTGTACAAGCAGAAAACAATAACAGTTAAAATTGCTAACAGAATGAAATAGATAACTCAGTGTCAGTCCCTTTAGATGCAAGCACGCTGTCTCTGTGCTTAGTCCACAGTCCGGATCTGCCGGGGGCAGACGGGAACAGAGGCAGGAGGGGGGAGGGGCGGCAGTGGCCACGCCGGTCCCGGTGGGAACGGGCTGGAGCGGCGGCTCCTCGCTCACCGTGTGTGTCCGGGGGATCAGCTGTGTCCGCAGAGGCAGGAGGCTGGAACGGGGCAGATGCAGGGCAGGTGATCACAGAGGGTCTGGCTCTGCTGTGCTCCGCCGAGTGGCTGAAGATCCCGGGCGTCCTCCTCCCAGCTCGCAGGAAACACGAGAGCCCTCCCGGAAACCTCAGAGGCCCCTCCGGGAGCCAAGGCAATTGACACCTTTTGTCTGGACTCACCAGAAACCCTGGGTGTAGCCCGGCCAGCTCTATTGGCATGATAATGGGAAAAATTATTTCAATTGACACAGTAACAGAAAAAGCACTCAACCCCCAACAAATGTAAAACTCCCAAAATGTTTGAACTGGTGCTAAAATGGAGTACAAATAAATTTATGTGGAGAAATTGATCAGAAGTATTATTTGTAACATTTTAAGAGAATGTTTGACTTTATGAAGTTAATACTAGCCAAATTTGATTTGTTTGTTCAGAGACAAAACAATCCTGACCATTTCTCGTTCATATAATGAGAAGCAGAAAATCAGCATTTATTGTGCTTTTAAGACTGTTGAGAGATGAACTGAGGTACAGTTTACCCCTCTGATGTCTGTCACCAACATTTTTTTTTATCTTGGGGTTAAATATGATCAATGCAATGAGTTTGACCTGCATAGGAAGCTTGTATTGTGAGATAATCTGAACCAAAATTCCAAGGAATATTGCAGATAAAAGGGAGAAAGAGAGAACCTGATTAACCTAGAAGAGACACTTCTGCTTAAAATATATTTAATGTTTTAACATAACCAATATATTACTGTTTATCCAGCTTTAAATTTTTTTTTCTTTTTTTTCCTTCCTCCAGTGAACAACCAAAAAGCTTGGAGAAAACTCTTTTCTTCCACCCTGAAAATGTAGAAAATAAATCTAGTGGTTTTCGTTGAAATTCGGACAACTAGTGCAAGCCAAGAGTCCAATTTATGCTGCAGTCTCTTCTATATCACTCTAGTAATGAAGAGGAGATATGAGCAAGAAATTACATTGAGTTCAACAGTTTTATTGATTTGGTTTCAGCTGGGTGTTAAGGAATTTTGTTCTCAGTGGATTTTAACTTTGGGTCACAAAGAGAGTTTCTGGACTGCCTAAAATTTGATAAAGGGATCATTTTACCTCTCTGCTGTTCACAGAGCAGTGAAAGGATCAGTAGAACCTGCTCCATATTCCCAAAGCCAGAAGATTTTCATAATAATTCTAGAGGAAGAAAAAGGCCCTTTTGCTCTGTGTCTTTCCTCCACTAACCCAGAGCAAAAACAGGATATTTCCCAGCAGAGCAGGCAGCACCAGCCAGGGAACAGAGTGTTTATCCACTTCCCTGGGAGTTGAAGTGTGCTTTTCCCCTCTTGTTATGCTAACCTCTGATACCAAATGTTAGTCTTGCCTGCCCTGTGCATGACATTGACAGGCACAGGGGAGTAACAAAAAAAAAGTAAAAAAAATAAATGTGAAAAAAAATTGGCTCTTCACAGCAAAACAACAAGTAAGGACAATTTGTGCATCCCTTCAGTTGCTAAACTGTGATTTCTCAAGGTTTTCTGCCTGTGCTGTCTCTGTCATATCCATCCAGAAGGAAGGATCTCCAGTGCTTAATCCACATTTGCAAACCTGCAAAGTGGACTTTTTGCTTGAATCTTAGCTATGGAGTGCCCAAAAGTGTGGGTTTCCTTCGGGAGAATTCATTACAAAATATTCAGGATCAGATTTCCTGCATCATTTCCACTGCTTAAAGCCAGAACAGAGTCCTGAAAGGATGCTAACATATTCATACTGGCTAGAAATATGCAAAACAAAAAATTTTTTGCAACAAATGAATAAATATAAGGTAAGTATTGTATATCATGGTGTTGTCATTTAAGTTTTCTGATCTTGTAGTTTAAAATAGTGACTGAAGTCTGTTTTAGTATCTGATCCAGGGTAATCTAAGTGATAACTTGTAAGGTTTTAAGTGGACCTTAAAAACTGAATCCTTTGGAGTACAAAAGTTATATTATAAAATAATAGAAAATAATATATAAATATATATTATATATATTATAAATATAGAAATATATTTATAAACATATACATATAAATAAATATATAAAATAATATTTTAAGTAGAAATTTCAGTAGTAGAAACTTTTCCTCACATGAAATATCACTGAAATATTTTTGTTTGCTTCTTTGTTTCACAGGAACAGAACTGTTGGGGGATGGGTTTTTTTTCTTTGTTTGGGTTTTTGGTTTTTGGAGGGGGTTTGTTTGTTTTGTTTGTTTTTGTTGTTGTTGCTTATTTCTGGGGGGTTTTTTGGTCAATATACAGCGGCAAAGCCAACATCTCATTTGAGATTTGGAATATCCAGTACCAGCACTGATGATAATCTGGTAAAAGACTATGATTTCGTGCCAGAGCTGGACTCTGGCTGCATTTTTGAGTAGGATGACTCTTGAATTCTAGCTTTTAACAATTGGCCTGAGTAGGCAGCAGAGTAAATAATTGCAAAAGTGATTGTGCCTCAGGCCACTGTAGAAGAGATAAAGTCATGTCTTATCACCTTCCTCTGCATGTTGACAGGATTTTCTAGCCTCAGATTGCAAGAAACCTTATCTCTGTTCCTCTAAATTCCTCTGACTGCAGCTATTCTTGTTCTTTTCAGTCCTATTTACTTTTCCAACCAGCTCTTCCATCCCTTCTTTATCTTCTTGTTGGCCTCCCACTTCCTACACTACTCCATTTTCCCCCCACAAAGCCCAGAACTGTTTTTATAAAATGGTTGGTGATGTGCTGAACCTTTAGTTGGGACCCCAGCCCTCATGCTATACACACAAAGCCACTAGTGAAGAGCACAGGGAGGCAGGATTTTCTGTAAAAAGGGATCAGTGACAGCAGCCTGCACAGCTGCTGAAGGGATAGATCAGAAAGAATCACAGTCACAGAATCACCGAGGTTGGGAAAGACCTCCAAGGTGATCCTGTCCAACTGTGACCAAACCCCACTGCATCTAAACAGGAGCACTGAGTGCCACATCCAGGGTTTTCTTGGACCCCTCCAGGGATGGGAACTCCACCACCCCCCTTAGCAGCCCCTTCCAGTGCTCAGGAGCCCTTTCAGAGCATCCCACACAGCCATCCACAAGACTGACCCAAGCACTGTTGGCTACCCAAGCTCCACAGCCGTGTCTGCATGGGGTGTTTTAACAGCACAAACCATTTCTGTCTGAGCACAGACACATCTACTGCATTTAACAAGCAGCCCAAGGATAGTCACACAGAAATTCTGCATGTTCTTCATTTTATTGAGCTGATTCAGGATCCCATCCCTGGGAAAAACATGGTGGAGCATGGAAATTGCCTTAAAGAACTTGAGACTGCAGCAGAACTGACATGTGGCATTTCTCTCAGTGCAAAGCAAGGCATGCTGCATGGGCAGTTTTTCCCAAGTGAAACAATTCCCACTTGCTGTAGGTATCACATCACAGGACAAAAGCCTCTGTGTGGGGGGAGGATTTAAAACTGTGTTGCATGCTAAGAAATTTGTAGGTTCTAGCTGGGCAATTTTAGGATTTTGTGATATTTTCTCACTTTACTGGCTCAGTAAGACCTTCAGATGCGTCACCTTGTTAGATACAGTGCAACATCCATTCTATTTTTTTTTTTTGAGCTATTTAAAACAATAGAAGTCATGCACAAAAGTGACGGAAATTTTCAAAAATTAAGGGAAGATACAGAGGAGGTATCAAGGTACAATGAAGAAAGTGAGCTAATCCCTGAGGATGTGGAGTTTGGAATGGACAGATTTAAATGCGTGATTACTTGTTTAACATTCTGGGCCCAGCTAAGTATAGTCATATTTCCATAAAAATCAGGGGTTGCTTGAGTTTTTGCTTTATTTGGGGTTAATGAGAGCTAAAATATTTGTCTCCATATCTGACTCTGCCTTGATGCAAGAATAATAATTTCAGAAGATGTATCCATGCAAATGAGTTTTATTCACTCTCAGGATAAAGATTTCATCTTAATCACTTCATAATATTTAGGCAGAGACCAGGATAATTAAGGGAAAGCCAAGGTGCTTCCTAAGACTATAAATAGTGCCACAAAAACTGTCCTTAATATCTTTAGATTCAACTCCTTACACACATTTCAAGCAATTCTACAGCATAATGATGTCTTGCTTTATATCAAAGGCAGAGCTTTCAGGGACAGAGGCCATGTTTAACAAACACTGCTGGCTACTGAGACAATCCATACTGGGGAATTGCCTCCAGCAGGAACTTCTCAGCAAGGGGAAAAAACGTCACATTAACTGCTAAAGGAAAGATAAAAATCAAAACCAGCATGTGCACTGGAGAGAACATACATGCCATAACTTCACAACAGTCCTAAAGCCCCATAAATTTTCCTATTGTTGCTTGTGTGACCAAGCATGTGTGACTCATGGATTAGGCTGTGCCAGTCAGGGATGATTGTGTGACCATCCCCATCTTCCTGCAATAAACATTCTCTGTGTCCTCCACTCAAGGCGTGATTCCTTCATTTTCCTCCCTTGCGGGGCAGAAACCTCAGTTGCTATTCTGGTCCTTGATAAAGGAATGGCTCAGCTGCAGAGCTGGAATGAGACACGGGACAGACAGCAAAGCATGTGAGTAGGAACCTTTTGCACAACCACAGGCATGGGTTAAGCATTGATGATATTTGGGAAGAGAGAGATTTGCCACGAGCATGTAGCAGAACAGAATTTGGCATGAGCTTCCTCAGAGGGAAAAGAGTTCCTTATAAACTAAAAACTTAGCCTAATCTTAGCTCCAAGCATGGACAGCCTGAAGCACAATCATCCTCAAGTGTCAGTAGTGTGATTCAATCAAAAGAACATGCTGGATTTTTCCATCCAGCCTCTTTTTTTTTACCCACTACTCCCATGGTGAGAGATGGGGTCAAAAGCCAGAAAGTCTTCAGACTAAAAAGAAATCATAATTTTAAAAGCCTCCATGCCTCTGCTTTTTTTCCTTTTCCCCCTTGATTCCTTGCAGGCTGAATTTGTTCTTCCAAATAAAACTGGGGAAGAATGGAATGTGGGTGAAAAACATTTGTCTGTTTACTTGGGTTTAAAAAAGATATGCGTGGCAATGAAAGAAAAAGGTAATCTCTTCCTTTGAATTGAGGTTAAGAAAAGGCTCTGAGCATGCAATAGACTTTCTTGCCTGTTCACACAGCTCCTCAGGGGTGGTTTTGAGTCCTGTACATCCTTGATCCCTTGATCCATGTCTTTTGCTGGATGCAGAGCATGAGCACATCCCTGGCCTGCAGGAGGGAAGGAGAATCCTGCCTGGAAGCTGCTGGGGACACCAGCATTTGAAACAGTCCCAAATCAACCCAGGAACTTCTTAATTAGCTCACAGAGAAACCCAGTGTGCTTAAGCTTAATGCTATAGAAAAATGCATTTAATGTTTTACCTATGGATCCTCAAAGAGTACTTAGTTACATGCATGTACTAGGCTTGGGAAATGCTTTATTTAAGATAAAAAAATAAAAAAAAAGATAAAGAAAAATAGGCCAGGATGGACAGAGAGCACACTTTAGCCCAGAATTATTTCAAACCCCCTGCCTGTACATCTGCATTGGCTCAAATGGGACTTTCAGTTTTTGGCTGCCTGAAAGTTGATCCATACCACGTTTGCTGCCTTGCCCCTCCTCCAGCAGATGTGATTTCACACTAAGGTTTTAGGGAATTAAAATGTAGAAGCTCAGCCAAATGGCATCAGCATCCATCAGATAAAATGTTTGAATAATAGTTGCTTTAATTCAAATAAAATTGCCTTGTAAGGACACAACACACAAATATTAACTACAGGGGATACAAGCCAGTGCTGAGAAATGTCCCACTGGCTTCAACAAGCTGACTTCTGCTGTAAATGCACCTTGTCAGCCCTGCTTTGAACCAAGACTTTCTCTATTCCAGCAGACAAAAGGAAGAACATTAGCTAAATTAGTTTATGCACAATACTGTTTCCCATCATTACACCAACTTTTGTTGCTGTTTGTAAGTGAATGAGCTTCTCTTTCCACAGAGTCTTTCCCTATTCAACCTTTCTTTGCTTTGCTTTGCTCTATTTTCAGTTTTTTCTGGTAGTGACCATTGAGGAGCACCTGTATTTGACACTCAGGGTAGAAATAAACACACAGGTCAGGACACATTTCCTGATGTGTGGTGTGGAACTGAGCCTTTCATTTCAGTGATGACCAACCTGCTTGGATCTAGCAGATGCCAGACCGGAATTGCTCTGAGCCCCTTCCACTTGGAACTGTTTGACTTGTATTAATTTTTATCTTTCTTTTGAAAAATATTAATTTGCTGTCCTTTCTTTCATCCTCTTTCAACTTGCTCCAGCTATTACAGTTCCACTGCACCTGAAAGATGCGGAAGCACCAGTGCAGGAAGGAAAAACCAGTACTGTGGTTTACCTCTTTGTGGGAAAATTTCCCCATGATAAAGACATTTAGTGTCCCAAACCAAGTCATGTGAATGTGTAGTGGAAATTTTCTGAAGGCTTTCACTGGGAAGTTTTCTTCAAAAGCTTTGCCAGAGTCCTGAGTACAAGATGTTCCTGGACATATTTGCTTTCTGTGGTGGTCATGTAGTCATGGGAGAGATGAGGGGAGGGAGAACACCTAGACCTTCCCTTGCCCTGGCCAGGGTCAATTACAGGCTTGTGAGTCCTGACTGATTTCTTTACTCTCTTGGGGTTTTTCAGCATAATTTAAACTACGTGACACATCTAATCATTGCTTCTGTCATTTTCCAGGTCTTCTCTGACTTGAACATGAGCAGAATTGAGTCCCAGCATCCCAGCTGATATCTTACCAAGCATTTTAGGAATCTCCTTGTCTCCTCACAAAAGAATGGTGCTGTGACTCCAAATCTTGTCTTCCTCCACCATTAAAAATTGCAGGCACCTTTTCCCAGTCTTAGCATAAGTAATGGAACCAAACTTCTTCATATGGTTTTAATTTGATTTTTTTTTCTTAGCATTTTTCTTACTGATAGTCATGCAAGTTCTCTTCAGCTAATTTGGGATTATAAAAAATGACTAGAGGTTCAAAGTATGCTTATAGTTACAAGGAATATATTTTTCTTTTCCCAAAATGTTGCCTATTATCAACTAACCTTGTTTCTGAATTATTTCTGCAATAAAGACCATCTCTGGGAAAAAAAAAAGGATACCCTCAGAAAAAGACAAATATTACATAAATCCAAAATATAAGCTAAACTGCTAAGAGATGTAACACATTAGTACATAGGAGAGATTTGCAATCATCCATAACTCTATTGCCAGAACACAGCTACATATTGGAGAGTGTAAATCCCCTTTTGGATATCACTTAATATAGAGCTTTATTTTGATATGGGAGTCCAGATCAATGCATTTGCTTTGAAATGAAAAATACTTGTTAAACAATTAAAATTTTGGTCTGAGTACTGCAATGCTGTGTGTGTGTAAAATCTTTCATGCAATAAAGTGATTGCAGTTGTACTTACTAGGTGCATTTTAATGCATCTAGATGTTATTTTAATTAATACTATTATTGTAATCTCGTTTAATCTCACTTTGCTAATTCTCTGCCAAGGAAACTGGTTTGAAGGTGAACTGCATAAAAGCTTCTCTGTAAAGTGCCTTTCTTTTAGGAAAAGCTCTGAAGAATAATGGCTTTCAGGGTGTGACCAGAATTCCTGCTTATTTACGTGCATTATTCCCATCCTCCCTCCTGGCATTCCTACAGCTCTGGGTACACATTTTACACTGTGTCATCTTTGACCTACCACATTTATTATTATTAGATATCATAATTATTTCTAATAAAGAGGAAAAGCTGTAGAGGACAACTTTCCAAGAAATGTGTAACAAAACCAAGTTTGAAGTTCTTTGTGAATCATGTCTGGAAATCCTTTCTAATCCTTCTCATTTTCCTAGCCTGGGTGCAAGTGAGGATGCCAATGAGGCTTCAGAAATTCCTTCAGCTCTGAAATGGTACCGTTGGTATTCTTCAGACAATATTTAAATAATTTTTAAAGAAATAATTTATATTATTACCCGCCACCATTTCCACCAAATAAAACCACAGCTGGATTCCTTTTTACTTCCAACAAAACATTTGCAGCACATTTCAAGTTAAAAAAAAAAAAAAAAAAGAGTTCTAGAGATGTTAGGCCCTTTATAAAATTCTGGAAATTTATTTGAACAAAAGTGATTTTGGAATTTGAAAGGTGAACAGCCTCCTGTACTGAAGATATCTGTTGAACAAAATACTCAGAGGTAATTTTCTGCTCCCACTTCTTCCTTGCCTTTACCTCAAACCCACCACCTTAAAAAGAGAGCACCATATGGCTGGAATGCATTTCCATCCCAGGTAAGTGCATTTGTCAATGGATATTATAACCAACCACCATGGGAACTGCTCAGGCTTGCAGAGGCTCATGTGCTGTCCCTACAGTCCCTTTTTGGGATCTGTTTGGGATTTCAACCACAAAGTGGTGCTGTTGCAAAAGCTAACCATTATAGAAAGTGCTCCCTGCTTTTAGAATAACCCAAGGCATGCATTAAACCAAATAAAATGTTTCTGCATTTGCATACTCACAAGCATATCTTCCCTATAAATATTCAATTTTTTACTATCAAACAAAATCAAAGCGGTATCTATTAATATGTAGAGAAAAATACACATATACATAAAAGTATATAAAATATCACATGTTTTGAAGTCTGGACAAGTGCCTAATTAATTAGATCTATGTCTTGTAATTATCCCAATTAAAATCCCCAGAATTCAAAGATGACTTTCTCCAGCATGTTTTGAGCAATGTTTCAGATTCAAGATAGAACAGGGACTTGTTCAAAGTAATATTTTACTTTGGGGTTTTTTGTTTTGTTTTGTTGTTTTTTTGGTGTTTTTTTTTGTGTGTAGGTGTGCCATGTCAAAACCTCAGATCCAAGGGTGACAGATAAAATAAGGTGACCATTTGGGAGTTGGATGGCTTCTCATTAAAAATTCAGAAACCTGCTTAAAGTGTAAAAGAAATCCACCTATGCTAAGGGTTAGCACGAGGGAAAAAACCACCCCACCCCCAGAATAGGAGCTGAAGAGACAGAAATACCTAGAAAGAAGCAGCTTGAGAACAACAGAAACATCTGTAGGGGAAAGGTTGGGAAAGGCAAGGACCAAACACATCTCCATTTTCCCTAGCTGTGAAAACAGGCTGCCTACAATGCTTTTTGCAGTGCACACATATTTGGTGAGATTAAGGTGTCACATCTCAAATTACAAGGCGTCTGATTGCCCACAGACCCAGACACAGGGCAAAACCCCTCCACTCACTCAGGCTCTGGGAGGTTTGCCTCCCATCAGAGGTAGGCAGCCACTCTGCCCAGCACTTTTGCTTCTAGACCTCTTCTTTTGTTGCTTTTTTTTTTTTTCTTTTTCTTCTTTTTCTTTTTCTTTCTTTTTTTTTTTTTTTTTTTTTTTTTTTTTTTTTTTTCTTCCCTGCTGCAAATGTGAAGTTCCCGGGCTAGGGCTGCCTTCAGAGGCTTAACCCTTTGCCTACCTCCAGAGGAACTTTCCTTCACCAGCTACAGGAAAGTTTTCTATTCCTAGCACTGTTTGTCTTCTTCAGGAGATTAAAAGCTGAGTCACATTTTAGGCATTTCTCAGATCTGACTACAGTGCCTGGGCTGGGTGGGGGACACATGGGATTTAATTCAAGTTCCCTCATTTTAGCTGAAAAAGCTCTAAGTCTAAAAGATCTAAAAGCTCAGGATTTAATTTGAGTTCCTACATTTTAGCTGAAAAAGCTCTAAATCTAAAAAGATAGAAATAGCATTCAGGAACAGGGTGAGACAAAAACAATTGGAACTGAAGTTATACAACTTCGAGGAGATTTGTTGGTTTTATGCTTTTATTTTTAGTTTTTGTTTTGGTGGGGTTTGGGGATTTTGTTTGTTTGTTTTGGTTTGGTTTTTTTAGTTTTTTTATTATTGTTATTTTGATTTGCAGAGCAGCAAGTTTTAGTATAGAATTCTTAGAGACAGTGGTAGGAGATGACTTTTGTTCTCCATCTGGGCAGCAAGCAACTCAGGCAGAACATATGAGACAGATACAAATTGTGGAATCCCCTCAACAGGACCATTTAAATTGCAGAATCCCCTAAATTGGACCATTTTATGCTTGAAAAAATTCAGAGAAAGGGCAACTGCAACTAATGACACCATCTCTATTTCAATCTATGGCGGTAAATATTTCAATACAACTGTGACAACTTTCCAGGTAGATTAAAATGTCTTAAAGGAGATGGTACAAAGCTTTGACAGCAAGAGGGGGCTAATTATCTTTACACAGCAAGGGGAAAGAGGAAAAAAAACCATGGTTAAACAGGAAAAGAGAAATTTTATTGAGCTAGTAAAAGTATTCTTTAAGGAAACAATCTGGTGACCCTTATGATTTAAAGTGTCACCTCATATCTTATATGACCACGTTCTTATGGTTATGACTCTCTCAATTATGCTCAAATCAAACAGAAGAGAAAGATGACTTAAGCATGTAAATTTAGAGGGAGACTTAGAGGCATGCAGCTAAATTTATCAGCCATCTCAGTGAGCGGTCTCTCTAAATAAAAAGTTTGGGAGTCAGTCGCTGCTGGTTGCTGATGAACTTTCCATGTTTTTGGCACTTGCCATCCTTAATGGATGAATCTGCGAGTCAAAACAGGAGGAACTGTACACAAACCCATCCTCAGGTCTGTTCTTAACAGTGGGTGTTTCTCCCAGCACTTATTTGTGTGTCATAGACAGAAATGCTGATCGAAGAAATAAATTTGTCAAAGATTTGCAAGTAATTGGAAAAAAAAGGAAAAAATTCAAAGAGAAGTCAGAGCAAGAGAGCAGGGGCTTATGGCACTGCAGCTCTGTGTCTCTATTTCACCTGTTTGACATGTCCTATAGTGACTTGTAGGGGTAGGAATAGCAGCACATGCTGGCAGCGTGAGCAAAGTGTGTGCATGTGTGTGCATGTGGGAGACAGAGGGAGCATGGGGGACAGAGGGGCGGGAAGGGGGGAGTGGATGGACCATTAGAGTGCAAATGCACAGACATTCCTGCAATAAAATACTCGTCAGCTGAGGATCGCAGTCTGGAAGGGATGGTGGTGATTTAACAAAAGAATTCTCTAAAATGTTCCCTGGTGCTAATACTGTTCTTAATAATACGAAGAGGTTTTGCCAGGAAGATGAATAAAACCGTCAATTGGATTTAAAAAAATAAAGAAAATGGGCGCAGGATGGTTTTGGTTTTTTTAGAGCACGCAGGGGAAAAAATGACCTTTATGACGGTTTTGTAATTTCCAAAAAAAATTCTCTGAATTTCCCCAGCCAGGCAAGGTTGTTATAAATGGTAGGTAGGGAAAGCAGAGCGTGGCAATAAAGGGGTTAATCCACAGAGCACAGAGCCATCTGGCTGAGCTGGTTTGTTATAATCGAGCAGATTATGTTCACGGGACTCAGAGTTTAAGGCTCCTCTCCCATAGAGCAACTCTGCACAACCCAAGCAGACCAACTTTGGGACTTTGAATGAACGTATTTACATCCACCTTTCTCTTCATGTCGACTTTTCTGGAAACATTCACACGGATGCCATGGTTACTCCTACCACGGTAAGGGAAATTTGACGTTTTCTAATAGGGTCCTAAGAGGGCGGGGAGGGGAGAGGGGGAGAGGGGTCCTTTAAAGAAGTATAATGGGGAGGAGGTGGGGGTCTTGTAAGCAGTAGATGTGTCCCAAATGTTGCCTTTCCCACTGTGCCTCCTCCTTCCCTCAGCCCTACTTGCCCTATAGTTTGCTTCAGTGCTGAGGTTCCCCTCTCCTCCTGCTCCTCACGCTTTTGTTGGGGTCCCTGGAAAGAAAGCGGCGGAGGAGAAATACGAGGTGCTACAGGAAATCTGACTTGAGAAGCAAAAGCCAAGGAGACTTTTCCGTTTGTCTTGAGAGGGAAACCAGCAAGTTCAGATATAACAAAAGGGGTTGAAAATCTTGACCGTGGATTGCCAGAAGCAGCCTCAGCACACGTAGCGTGCTCGCCCTCCGGCAAAGTTAGAGCCCATGACAAGCAAAGCCAAAATTCCCAATTTCTAGACCTCGCCTGCCGCAGGTAACCAGCTTCACTGGAGCTTTCATATTTTGTGTGCATGCCAGACATTGGAAACCCTGCTCATGACCTTTGAATCAATCCTTATTCTCCCCAAACCCAAACACTAAATTCTCTGGGAAGAGCTGGAGATCAAAAGATTCACATCTGTGCCTAGGTGAAAAAGATCCACTCGCTCTGTGCTGGAATGGCAGGGAAACTAGTTTTACGTTGCAGCTCCCAGCGTTTGGTGAGTGCCTTCTAGGAATGCAGCACACAACTAACCAGCAGAGATGCACATCTTGAGAGCAAAATAGAAAGCTGTTTCTCATCTTAAACAGCTGAAATGCAGCTTAAAGCATCAGTTACTGACGAGTCCTTATGGAGACACCAAACTGCTCTTAGCCAAGAGGGGAAAAAATCCTTGAATGGTTTAGATGGTTTTCTGATCAGTTCTTAATCCTTCATTAAAATAAACTGGAAAGCTCTGTGCTGGTCCTATCTCTCAAACTATAAATATGCAGTATTTGGAGAGATGGATATTTTGGATTGAATAGGGCTGCTATGTGGACATTCTCTGGTTCCTATATTGCAAAACCAGTTATTTAGAGATGACTCTGTGAGTGTGTGTGTGTGTGTGTGTGTGTATGTATGTGTGTGTGTGTGTGAGAAAGAGGAGGGGGTGCTTTTCCCCCTCCCCCCTTTTTAAATAGACAGGGATGTGTGTTATATGGTCCAGAGGATTGTTGTGAGCTACAACCTTTCAGAAAACACTCTTTGCTCTCAGGCTCGTGTGATTTGTTGCATGAGGAGTGCAAATGGTATGTAAAGTTTTTGCCTTTGCATTGTGCCTTCAGGAAAATATCCAGACAAGTAGGAGAGGCATTCTCAGGCGCAGAAATAAGTGATATGTGCAAGCTTATAAGTAGAGAAGTGGCATAAGAAGCACCTATAAATGGGATGCAAGGAAAAGAGAAATATAATAGTAATAAAAAAGAAGGGGAAAAAAAAAAAAAAAAAAAAAAAAAAAAGCCTTGCCAGACAATAGCAGCAGAGAATGGAAGAGTTCAGCATGGTCCCAGCTGCTGGTAGTAAAAAGACTGGTCTGAGATACACATGTAAATACCAGGGGCTCTGTGTGTGCGCATGGTAGGGGGACAAAATCCAGGCATGATTGCAGGTGGTGGAGCCAAAATGTGGGGAGAAGAGGATGTACCAGCAGAGGCAGGAGGGAAGTGCTTTGTGTAGAAGGGTGCTACATGTTGAGGTATGCAAAACACATAGGTTTGAGGGGTTTTGTTTGTATTGTTCTGCTGTGGGTTGGAGTGTTTTTCTCTTCAGGGAACAAAAAATGAAATGGTGCATATAAAAGTAGATAAAAATTGGAGGGAGTGTGTCATACAGCAGAAATAAAGTACTACACGTTCATTGTTGTTCACTGGGGTAATAATGGCAGGTGAGACATGCAAAGGTGGTCAGCTTGAAAGAGAAACTGCTGCACATCCACTGGAAAAAGAGGATCCCTGTGGGTGGTACAAAGTTTAGGAGCTCACAAGAGGAAGTAACACTTGAGAGAGATGGGGAAAGGTGAAAGCTGGAGGCTGGGTGAGGATGTGAAAGGGACATACAAGGATGGTAGGGTCTGCAAGGGGGAGGTTGGGTATGGAGTGGGAGCGGAGGCAGAAAGGTGAAAGCACAAAGGATGTTTGGAGGAGGAGTTAAAATGTGAAGTATTAGCTATTTGGAGAAAGGTATGGAAAATAATCAGCTGCATGATGCTCGTGGGGGGCATCAGAAGGAGACACCTTTGATTCTGTCAAGAAATAGATACAGAGATATATTTACCAGGAAGGTATCAGAGTATGAAAGGCAAGGCTTGAATGGTGATTGAAACATCTGCTGAGAACAGGAATACAGAAGGAAAAACAAGCTGGATGGAGATAGGGTGTGGTGAGAGGAAGGGGTCCTGTAAATATGTGAAGGGGCAACTGATTACAGGTATTTCAGAGGAGGCTGGAAGTGTGCTGCCTGCCTGCAAGAGAGAGACAGAACTGGGAAAAAAGCCAAGGGGAAGTGGTGTGAAAATTCAGGAGAGTGGAAATCACAGGGGCAGGCTGAACTGCGATGAGGATATAAAGCCATGGCAGGTGTTGAGAAGCAAGAGAATGAGGAAAAAAATAAGGAATGTAGGAGGCATGAATGAGGGTGAAATGGACAGCTATGTTTTCTGTAATGCCTAGGAAAGAGGAGGTTTGGAGGAGATACAGGGTGAGACAGCAGAGAGTGAAGGGAAATTTGGGGGTGTTTCTTAGCAGGTAAAGAGAGGGAGTGGTGCAAAGGTGCAGTGGTTTGCTGAGCAGAATGGGGGATGCCTCTTTACTGGGCAGTAGGAGCAGAACAGGCAGTAAGTTACAGGGGAGCAGTTGGGAAGAGGAGCAGCAAGTAAGGAATAATGGGAAGACTGTGGGAGGAGGAGAGCATACACAAACAAAAAGGAGCGATTTTCTGTTGCATCAGACATAACCAATGTGTTTATATCTCTGTGGTAGGTACTGGCTGGGTGAAACAGCAAGAGGGAATGGAACAAATGCGCTGGTGGAGGAATGACTAAAGATATAAAGGGGTGGGAGGAGCAGGCATGGGAGGAAAAACTACCTGGAGGGCTGTGTAAGCCACATGGCTGTGCTGAGGTCAGAAGTAAAGTGTGAAGAGTGTGGGGAGACAATGGAGTTGGGAGGGTATGAGGTGGAAGTGGATGGGAATGACAGTTCCTATTCCAAGGGGTGAAGAGCCCAGTGTGGGCTGGCACACAGTGGTGTGGGAGTGAGGAAGGGACCTGCCAGGCTGTGCAAAAGCTGTGCAAGGGAAGGTGAGGGGAGGGAAAAGTCATGTCTGATAGGAGAGATTGTGCACACAGCTCAAAGGAAATGAGGGAAGTACAGGTGAGGATTGCAGAGCTGGGTGTGGGGCCTGGGAGAAGGAAAACTGCTTATGAGGGAAGGAAGAATGATGAGGAGTGAGAAAAATTTTATGATGGCTTAAGCCATCTGTAGTTATCTGCCTCTTGCTGTGAGGGAGGCTCAGTGTGCAAGGGGCCCTGGGTGTATGCAGTGCACCAGGAGAGCAGATTGGGAGTTCAGTGCAAGGGCACAGGTAAATCCATACAGCTTGGTGAGCTGTACATGGATAAGCACATGGATACATGGGATGCTGGCTCTGTGTGAGCACCAGGGTGAATATGTCCAGTGGGTGTTATGCTTATGGGACTGGCAGAGCTGCAGGTGATGAGGACAGCCCAGGAAGAAGCTGAAACCCTTGAGGGGTGTGTAAGAGCCCTGTGTTGCTGTAAGGGACACAAGCCTGTGAGGAAGTCCCCAGGGGCCACCCAGGGGGCCGTGCTGACGTGCAGGGTGGCTACCAGAGGCTGAGGGCAGCAGGCCATGTCCACAGCATTCATGGCACAGCTCTCCATGTTGAAATCACTGACGTAAGGCCAGGGGTGAGATTCGTGAGTGCTAGGACAGCAATGTTTGCATGGAGAAGGAGGGCAGGAAAGGATGACTAACAGGGAAAATGGCTTGGTGCGTGGGTAGCGATGGGACCCAACGTGCTCTGGATGTACCTGCCTTCTGCATGACTTGCACAGCAGGCAGGCTCTCCTCTAGAGGCTTTCTGCAGGCTTTTTGTGAAGAACTGCTATTAGAACAGTTTTCTAATCCTTAGAAAATCCCAGTAGACTGAACTACAATATTTGAACCAGCTTCATTCAGAAGCATACCAACGCACCTTATTTTCACACCTTAAAACCTCTGAATACTGCTGCTGGCACAAAAGGGCAGAGAGGTTTCCCTGGGACAAGTTAGCAGGGCTTTGGATGAACAACCATTGGGCTGAAGCACACAGAAGGACTCCAGATGTCAGCCAAAGGAAAGAGGAAAGCACTGACTTTCTCCATGGCTTGAAGCAGTGCTGGAGTACTGTGCAGTTGGTCGAGGGTTGAAAATATAGGGTACATCTTGGGTGTCAGAAAGAAGCACTAGGAACTTACTGCCTTTCAAAACAATTGCATTTATTGACAACAGCTGTTCTTTAAATCTGGTCTAAAAACCTCTTCAAATTGCGTGGCTCACCTAGGGCATTCAGTCCTTCTACACTGAGTAGGAAAGTGTTTGTTTTCACCCATAACTGGTGAGAAGATTGTGAGTAATCCTGTGGGACTTGCACAGGAGGAAGTCAGTCTGATCACACAGAACCTCTAAACTTAAAGGCTGCAGCCTCTGAGCCCAGATTTTATGTAACATCAGTCCCATGGACCACGATTTGTAGATCCCTTTTCTGTTCACCGCAAGGACAAATTCCTGCTAAAATCAAAGCAAGCAGGCTGTGAAATTACAAGCAACTAGTGTTCATGCAGCCATAGGTTATGCTGGGAACCCATAGTACTGTTTTTTACACTGGTTTCCCACTGCAGAGTCCAGTTCAAGCTCTCCAGCTGGACAATTTTCCCTGGCAGTTCTTGCAGCTGGTTGCAGTCTGTGGGAAGCACCTCTCTCCTGTGAACTTCCCACCGTGGCAGGCTGTGGGTGGAGGGGATGGTGAAGCTGTTGTCCATGAGGGGGAGATGCAGTCTCAGGCATTGGGATTCAGCTGGGCTGAAACCACACACCACAGCCTGCTCAGCCCAATGCCACCAGTGCTCCCCTGGCCTCTCACCACTCTGCTCCCTCCGCTGGGAAAATAAAATCAAAGACTGGCATCAACCTGTCAGCTGAATGAGGAAAGAGAGAGGGATCAATGGATTGTTGCAGGAAGGGAACAAAGCAAGAGGGAATGAGCTGTGCTCAGTGTGGAGAACATGGGGCATGTGTGCCTGCCTGGACTTTTTTCAGCCATGACACAGCCAGATAAATCTCTTGCAAGAGGCTGGAACATCTGGGTGTCCATGCAGATGTTTGCCTGGCCATGTATGTGTCTCCTAGTGGTGTCCAGGAGTGGCCAGTGGGAAGGAAGGACAGAGGGGGATGGCAGCTGTTGCTGTGTGGGACATTCTTGGTGCCTCTGTCAGAGGGGGATGCAGGGATCAGTGACTTTCTGAGGACAGGCAGAAGAGAGAAGCACTAAGGGTGGAGATGGAGCAGGTTCAAGGTTGTGAAATGAGTGGTAGAGGGAACATCCACAGCTATTGCTCCTGATTGTATCATGAGTCTCAAGTCCACAGGGGAAGGGGAGTCCTCTGCAGGAGATGATACTTCCCAAGAAACTAAAGAAATCTTCACTCAAGCATCCAGTTCAGTTCAGAGCCTCCTTCTCTCCTTTACAAGGTACAAGGTGGTCCTTTCCTCCAGGGCAACAAGCACTTGAAAGATCCCAGCAGGACCATATCCTCCTCCCTGTCTGACCTTTCCTTGCCTCCATCTCCTCTCCACCTCTTCACACATGAAGAAGGGTCATTTCCAGCTAATGGGGGAAGGCTGTGTGCCTGTGCATGTCATGCAGAGTTTGCTGGTTGCCACGTCAGGCTCACAGAAGGAGCCTGGTGGTGGCATTTCAATGCTCATGGGAGGGATGGCAGGGCATTCCATGTTTCCACCAGGCAGAGTGTGACTCATTGGGAGTCACCGCCTGGAAACACGCAGATCCTGTGGGGCAAAGTCCACTTGGACTCAGCTAAAATCTGTTAAAAGCCTGTTAAAAAACCTGCACCAGAAGGGATGAAAACACTCTGGAAGGGTTGCAACCCACAGGGTGGGATTTGCAGCACTCCTCCAATGTTTCCTGCGCTTCCAATGTGCGTGTTGCCCACAGTGTAACCACTGCAATAAACGTGCTTCTTCTCAGTTGCTCTTTCACACCTTCCAGCAATAAATTCTTGTACTTTGAGATATAGATTTTACATGTTTTATCTTACATTAGCTGAGTTAGCATGAGAGAATCTAGTTAATTCAAAAATACATATTTCTAGGCAATGCCTTACAAAAATATTCAACCACATTTGCCAAAAGTCTGAATCGATACAGTCAGAGGTAACTCACAGGGAAATGCAGAGCTGCAGAAGGAAGAAGTACTTGAATGAATTCAGGTTTTAAGTGTGAAATTTAAGCCAAACCACTTCTTTTGAAAAGCTCTGTGGTTAGACAAGTTTGAATACAGCATCCTCTCCTGTGACTTCTGCCTCTCCCAGGAGATGGACACACTTGCAGTAACAAAATCAGCTTCTGTCCCCTCCAGAGATGTGATTTGGGCAGTATTTGGTTTCTGCTCCCAGCAAGATGAAATATTTTGTCATTTAGGAGTCCCAAAATAGACCTCATAAATCTGATGGAGACCAAACCAGAGTCGTTAAGAGAGAGACATAATTTCATGTGCTGAGGGGTCTTTCCTGGATTTGTACATTCAGAAGTTAGAAAATATTTACCCACTTCAGTGTCTTCAGCTCCTGTGAGAGGTAAAACTGTTTCCTCCACTCATTTCTCAAACAATTTGCACAGTCAGATTTTACAGGACTGGCTTTCCAAATGAATGATGCAGATAACTCCATGACATAAAAAAAAAAAAAGTATTCCTGAAAGGATGGATTTTCTTTGCTATTTATTCATGTTTGCCTGTTATCCCACTTAGATCCTCTAATAACTTGACCAATTTTCCTTCCTTGTTACTGTTTGCTAAAGATATCTCCCATATATTTGACTTAAGCTGTCCTTTGTTTAAGGCCATTCTTTACATACAGATTTAACATGATTCCTTTTTTCTTTAAGCATATTCTTCAATTTCTTAATTAGGTTTTTTCAGTTTTTTGACTTCCCTTAATTTCATCCAAAACTTTGTGGCACTAGAGAATTCAGGAATAAAATTGATGTTCCAAAACCAGGAGACCTCTTTTCTCTATTTGCCTGCCTTTTGCAATTACACTGACTTTTTGCACTCACTTTTTTTCTTTTTTGTGTCTCCCATCTACTCAAAAGAACTTCTATGTAATAAATCCAGCCCTAAGTCCCTGTTTAAATCATGGCTAGCTAATTTTCAATATTAAACCTTCCAATTTTCTCCCTAACATTTAATACAGTTGCTCTGAATTGATTTTTCCTAGACATATTACCTTAGGCTTTTCATCTCTGAATCTCTTATTTTCTGCCCATTTTTCTAACAAATCTCTGTCCTTCTACATAGCATTTTTTTTATCCTTTCCATTCTTTTGTCTCCACCTACTCCCCATTCCTACTCCTCTTTTATTTTTCTGCAGCTTCACTCTTTAGCATTTTCAGACTGAGATGATTTTTGAGGTCCCTTCCAACCCAAACCATTCTGTTTCTGTGAATTTTCACAGAGTAAAACTCTTCATGAGAGAGATAGCAACCATCTCATCATATAGGAACACCTTTAGGAAATATTGCCTCAATATGTCTTTCTTCCTAGATGTGCTCTAGATGTACTTAGAGCAAAGTATCATTTTATTTATACAAAATGTATTAATGAATTAATCTGGGCAGAGACATTTTTTTCTGCTCAGAGAAAATGTCTGTGTTCAAACTGCCTTTCTGTGTTCCCTTGCTGTTTAAACTGCCTTTTTAAGTCTGAAACACTGAAATATGTTAAGATTTTCTGTTGAAAAACAAACCATCACAAACTCTGAGAAAAGAAAAACAATCTAAATACTACTGCAAAATGAGACTGGGGAGGAGTTGTTGTTGTTGTTTTACCAAAACAAAACAAAAACAAACAAAAGCTTAATGGAGTTAAATCTTGCCCTGGGAAGCTAAAGCTGCTGTTCACATCTGCTAGGATAGGGAGTGGTCTCCCTTGGAAAAGTTTGTGTTTTGGGGAAACAGAAATGTTTTTAAAGTCCAGTGATTTTTTTTTCCCCTGTCTTTCCTCTAGTAGGAAATCTTCCAATATTTTTTTTTTCTTTTGTTAGAGTTGTTCTCATTTGCCTCATCCCTCTGAAATAAAAGCTGGTGAATTTTTTGCCTTATCTGTTTTTTGAACCACCATTAAGCAAACCTTACTGGTTTAGTAGTCCTTTGGTGAGTTCATTTGTTTACCTCAATCTTTCTTTGCACCTCTGGTTCAGACTGTGCCTTTCCTGGCTCTGGTTTGACAGCAGCACTTCCACTGATCCCAATTCATTTCTGATTTACACAGGATCAGGGCAAACATGGAAACCCACCTGAGTGAAGGTCAAATTCTGTTCTCAGTTACACCCAGGCAATCCTACTAAAATTTGTGAAGCTGTAACTTTGAATTTGTGTCTCGGGGTTTGTTTTTGGGGAATTTTTTAAACCATGAATGCACATCCAAAGCATTTTAGTATGTTGAGCCATTGAAATCAGAGAAGGGGAGAGAATATGTCTACATTAGATAAGTGGTATTTTGATTGGAAAAATTGCAACAAGTACTTTTTTTTCTTTTTTTTGGTTGGAATTTGTCAGTTCCTCAGAAAACAAGCATTCCTTACTTGTTCTAATAAATCTCAGCTACGTCTCAGTGGACACCAAAGTTTAAAAACCTTTCAGGCTTCTCCCTTGCTCAAAACCTTGTGTCCTTGCTCACCTATCCACCAGCCATCCACAGAGAATTGGTGCTTGGAGCTACAAGGACAAAAACCTGGAGAAAACAAGGTCATGATGCTTTTGCCTCACAGGGGACTCTTGGGCTTAGGAGGCAAAGAGAAATTCCTCAGGACTGGAGCATTAAACCCAACAAAATGCATCTCTAGTACAGCCTAATATCTCCTAATATGGTCTGTGTCTCTAAGACCCCAGCCAGCCAGATAGAATATTCTTCAAAGCTCTATCATGTCTAATTTTAAATTCATCAAGTGACTGGGCTTCCACCACTCCACTTAAAATTTTCATACCATCCCCCATCCAGCTTGAGTGCCATTCATTACTATGGGATTGAGTGCTTTCCCATGGGCAAATTGTTAGCAACAACACAGTCCTGGGTGGCAGTAGGACAGCTGGCAAGGGACCATTTTAGACGAGTGGTTTGGCTTCAATTTTATTTTTTCTTAAGTTAAATTCTAGCGGTTACCTTCTCGTCGTGGCATTCTTTGAGGAAGAAGTGAAAATAAAATGTGTCATTGTTGAAAGTAACAGAAATTTTTTTTCATAAATGTTGGAAAACAGCTCTTTTTCAAAAGAAAGGTTGCACTGGTGAGACCACAACTGGAGTCCTGGGCACGGTTTTGGGACACTGAGGGGCTGGAGCGTGTCCAGGGAAGGGAACGGAGATGGGGAAGGGGCTGGAGCAGCAGGAGGGGCTGAGGGAGCTGGGAAAAGGGCTCAGCCTGGAGAAAAGGAGGCTCAGGGAACCTTCTGGCTCTGCACAACTCCCTGACAGGAGGGGACAGCTGGGGGGTCAGGCTCTGCTCCCAGGGAACAGGGACAGGATGGCAGCAAACAGCCTCAAGCTGTGCAGGGGAGGCTCAGGTTGGACACCAGGAGGAATTTTGTCATGGAAAGGGTGCTCAGGCACTGGAAGGGGCTCTAGCCCTTCCATCCCTGGAGGTGTCCAAGTGACTGCTGGACCTGTCACAGGGGGCTCTCATGAACAGTCTCCATATCCTCCAACCTATTAGCAAAACTGCCCCAGAATAACCAACCTTATTTCTGCTTGGATGGCAGTGCCAAGCTCTCCAGGGACAAATTGTCCAAAGACACGGTGCAGGCTGGTGTTAAGACATCCTGTTGTGTAAATAACTCTGGTGGAGCAGCAGAGAGAGCATTTTTTGAGCCAGGGTGGACACAGAGGACAGACTCTTGCTCCAGATGCAAACACCCTGAGGCTTCTCTCAGGTATTCAGACTGAGGCACCTGAATTAAGCTACAGCCTTTTTCCAGCTCCCCCAGGACAACTTTAGGATGACCAGAATCAGAAATCTTCCTGGTCCTTTACAGGAATCACAGAATGGCTTGGGTTGGAAGGGACCTCAAAAAGCTTCTCAATCCTCCTCCCCCTGCCATGGGCAGGGACACCTTCCACTGTCCCTAGGTTGCTCAGAGCCCCATCCAGCCTGGCCTGGAACATTGCCAGGGATGGGGCAGCCACAGCTGCTCTGGGCACCCTGTGCCAGGGCCTCAGCACCCTCACAGGGGAGAATTCCCTTTCAATATCTAACCTAAATTTTCCTTTCAGTTTGAAGCCATTCTCCGTTGTCCTGTCACTACAGTTCCTGATGAAAAGTCCCTCCCCAGCTTCCCTGTATCCCCTTCAGACACTGAAGGTGCTCTGGGGTCTCCACACTTTCTCCTCCCAGGCTGAACAGCCCTAGCTTTCCCAGCCTGTCTCCATAGGGGAGGTTTTCCAGTCTTCTGGTCAATGTGGTGCCCTCCTCTGGATTTGCTCCAAGAGTTCCATGTCCTTCTTCTGTTGGGGGCACCAGAACTGGATGCAATATTCCAGGTGGGGTCTTACCAGAGCAGAGTACACATGGGCACCACAACCTTCCTTCAGCCAGGTTCATAACTTCAATTACTGTCATTTTTATTCATAAACATCCTAAATATTGATGGCTATTTAAGGAGATTTGTTCACTCTAAATTGCTTTCTGAATTTTCTCCTGATTAATTATTGTTTTTAGCAATACATGGAAACTTACAGACTGCAAAGAAGCATCCAAAATTATTTCCTGGTTACCTGGCAGATTTCCATTGATGGATTTCACTTTGGGTTTTTTCCATCTTTTCCCATCTATCAGCCTGTATTTTCCTCTTGCTGAGTATTCAGTTGCTAGCTCTGCAGATAACTAACTTAACAGAGGCCTAATTCTGACCCCACTTACATGGAAGAAGCTTAATGGCCCCCCAGGGAATAAGTTCATCTTGAGGCAGTGAAAATTTAGACCAGAGTCAAGACCTGAGAACTCAACAGAGAAACCACTGCCAATAGCCAGGGAAATGAGAGTGGTTGTTTCTGCACAAAAAAAGTTTTCTTAATGTAGAAAGTTTTCCAAATATGAACTAGCAAAATTTTCTCCAAAATTCTGCTCTGACTTGTTCAAATATTATCAAATCACAGTCTGATACTGCTCTTGCTTGTTTGTTTGCTTCCTTGCTTGTTTTCTCCTGTCTTTTTGCAAGAAGGTGTTGGTGAGGTGACTCCAGCTCTTTCAATTCTCCCATCCATTAAATTCTCATCCAGATGAATTATGTCAGACCAAATCTGAAAAATTAAACCCAGCATCCTACCTTTAATCTGAGGCAAATAATCGTGGGTGCCATCACCAGCCTTCCACAGGAATGTGGTCCAGAGCAGAGGACTTGAAAAGAACCTCAGAGATACTTCTAAAAGTCATAAAATGTTTTAGCAATTTTGGGTTTTACTCCCTTTTTTTTACTGAAAGGGAACAGATGGGAATAGAAGTAAACTCTACCATCTGGAAAGACTGAAGGATCAGTATGAAAAGAGCCAGGTGTCAAGTTTGTTCATCACCAGCCCAGCTTTGTCAATTATCAACATCAAAACCTTGTCTCAGCAAGGGCTGAATTACCCTAAAGATAAATGATTTTGCAAAGCCTTTTTTTCTGTATCTTTTTGTCCCCTAATTGTTCAACTATCTTGAAAACTCCAGTTCTGAACAGAAAAAGGGAAGAAATTAATTTGAAGTTTTATTTCTTATACCACAGGAAATTGTCTGCCTTGGTCTTTCCTACCTTCCATTGAACACTGCAGTCTGGATTCCACTTAAAGTCCATTAGCTCTGTCATAGCCTTTTAATATTATGTTAAATTGAATTTATATATAGGTCATGTGGACCTTGTTCTTATAACAGTTTGAAATGGAAATGGTGCACCACTGGGTGGGAAATCAGAAACACAAAAACCATTATAGTGCTATTCAGTCTCTGGAGAATGTCTGAATCACTGACTTTTTGCTTTAAATATTGGAAATCATGTGTGTAAATATAATTATATATATATATATAATATATGTGTACATGTATATATGTGTGCACATATATATGTGCACTAACTGTACACAGATGTCGTGTTCTTTATCTGAGTAAATTTTCTTTTTTTAATTATGATTTATTTACATTTCATTCATGAGATTTCACAACACCTCTGGTTTTGATCTTATTATTATGTAAGAGGCCATTCCTTCTTTAAGCTTCCCACTGAAGGACATTTGAGCAAATAATTTCCCATCTGCATACTAATGAGACTGATAATACTGTGCCCAAAAATGTAAATAAGGAACCTGGAGTGACAAGTCAAGGGGAAATGGCTTCACACTGAAAAGGAAAATTCAGATTAGATATTAGAAAGAAATTTTTCCCTCTGAGGATGCTGAGGCCTTAGCATATACATATATATATACATATATATATATATACATATATACAGTTCCAATCAATATTTGTTTTCTTCAGACATGCACACACTGAGTTTTTTAGATAAATACACTCAGCCTCCTTTTGCCATCTTTTGCAGAACAATTTTGCTTCTCTTTTGCAAAACAAGTATTTCCAAAAGCTGGAGCATAAACTAGTACTGTTTTTCTATTCATAATGCAATCCTTGATGCTTCTTTTACAAGATGGCTCTGATTGCCTTTTGTCAAATTTTGCCTGTAGTCCTCAATTTTCTCCTGTGTCTTTATATTCCTATGGGTTTGTGGTTTGGTAACACAGTCAGCTGTGGTTATCTCTTGTTTTTCCTCCAAAACATGAAATTTGTTTTGTTTATGCTGTGCAACTGGGCAGTTTTTCCTTTTTTTCTCCCCTCTCTAAACATAAATCAAGACTTTTAATATTCTTTTTTTCTTTCAGTTTGATGTCTCTGTGGCCCAGCATCATCTGAGTAGATGAGGTCCACAAGCTCCCCTGAAATTTCCTGAGAAAGAGTCAAATATGTTGTGTAAAAAAGTTTTCTCCCAAATTTTTTTCATCTTTATATGATGCTGATACCTTTCAAAAAATTTTACCATTGTTCTGCACTTCTTCTCCTGATACCATGATAATGAAATAAATCTATGACATCTGACCAAGCCCCCAAGACAAAAAATACACAATTACTGCTGCTTATGTCCTTTTTCAATGCATTCCTTGTTTTTATGAGAAGGCAAATTCTTGTTTGAATCCCTTCTGTATGGCTTCAGGAAAGGTTAGGCTCTTTGAGGACCTTTGGCATCTCTGTTTTCTCATTGTCATCTTTCTTCTATTCATGCTTTACATATGGTCTTTTTCTCATTTTTCTCCTTCTACAATGCACCCTGCCTTGGTGATGGTTAGACAGAACCAGGACAAAAAAAAAGAAGAAGGAATTAAGGGAAAAGGCATCACTGCTTTCCTCTTTCAAGAAGACTGAAATTGAAACCATCTTTAATAGTTAAAATCAAGGGTTTGGGTTTTTGGTTTTTTTTTTTTTTTTTTGGTTTTTTTTCTTTTTTTAAGTTCTTTAGAGGCACAGAAAAAGAATTGTTTTATCAGACTTCTGTACTGCATCTCCATCTGCTTAATCAGATGATGATTTAGCAGTTTTGTTTGCTTGCCTTCCCATTTTATGAAAGACTTTTAGTACCTCTGACTCTGCCTATGTTCCCTCCTGGATGTTTGTACAGATTTAGTACAATAGTTGTGTCTTCACCTCAGAATTCCTTCTTTGCAATCAAAATTGTGTCAACATTTCTTCAACCTTGTTTCTTTTGCTCTTGACAATATCTAATTTATCATTATTTATCTGATTTTTAACATTTATTTAGAAGCAACTGGGAGCCAGACCAGACTGTCTCTGTGTCAGTGAATTCTGGAAGAGCAGACACATCTTTTTGGTGTGTGTGTCTTCTGATGGTTACTTGCCCTGAAATAATTAAAAGACAGCTTTCTATTTCAGAAGGAAGATCAATCTGTTGTCCAGTTTAATCTTATTTATGACATGTTGCAGTGAAGGAAGGACTTGTTCACAGTGTAATCCTGTGATCCTCAGTGCTGGCAGCCCAGTTTGTACAGTCCTCTTACTTAGTGCCTCTGTACACCCAGAAAACTCCAAGGTTTATAGTGAGAACCTGATACTGGAAAAGAAATTGAACTATCTGACTTGCTGATCAGTCCAGCTGTTTCAGAGGGATCAGCAGTCCCTGAGAGTTATAATCATGCTATTGGGGAAGAGTGGGACCAAAGCTTTCAGGATCTTTCACCCACAACAAGCTGGAACTTGCACTTGCACAGGGCTTTAAGTGAGTAAATTCCTTTCATCACCTGGTTGTGGAAGGGTGTACATCTGAAAAATGCAGCCCTTCTGGGCATGGGTATGTGGGGCTTTTTCCCCAAAGGAAAAGGTCTTGCCTTTCTGTGGGGTGAGAATCTTCAAGTCATGCACTGAAGGCACCAGGTGACAGACAGCTAGTGCTCACCACAGAAAAATCCCCTAAAATTCTGTGAATAGAATTGGCCCAGCTTTACCATGTGTGTTTGAATTGCCAGGTTGTACTAGGATCAGCTCTCTGGGATATGTGTTTTCATCTCAAACCCCTGCTCTGCAAATATCTCAGGGTGGGAATTTGTCAGGCAGGGGTCTGCCCCTGTCATGATGGATTCACACCCAAACCAGTTTGAATGGATGCTTTAAGGAAGATTCCTGAGCTGTAATTAGTAATGCATTGCTAGAACCCAGGTACTGCACATTTCAATACTCCTCCACTGACTCTTATTAGTAACACATTGCTAAGCCCCAGCACAGCCCTCTGACAGCCATCCAGCTGTTCATTCACTCACTCATTCATTCACTGTTTCTTTTCTTTTGGGGAACAAGTAGATTTATTTCTAATTTTTTTTTTTTTTTTTATTTATACACTCAGCTCTTGGGGTATAAGCTGACTTCCTCAGATGAACAGAATATTTCTGAGGGATTTTGAAAGAAGCTTCATTTCTCACGAATCAGGTGCAAAGCTGTTTTGGCCTCTGTCTCCAAAGCACCGTGATATAAATTTTGTGGACACATTGATACAAACCACCTTTCTATTGACACATAAAAATCCCTTTTATGTTGACCTATGTATTTTCAGCTTACAGGCCATGCATCTGCTTAAAAAAAAAAAAGGAAATTATTAAGTACAGTTTGAGAGAACAGAAACAGTTTTTCATTAACAGAAAAAACAAAAAAAAAAAAAAACAAAGGAAAGTAATTTTGTCAGTGATCAGTCCCCCTTTTTGGTTTGCTTTCCATAACCACTCCTTCAAGCTCATGCATTTTTAAAGGAATTTTGGACTTCAATCTGAGTGTGGTTATTCTAAATCTGTAAAAATAAGAATCTGTATGGGACCTTCTTGAAAGTGGAGGATCTTGGAGAGGATGGGACAAACCCATTCCACCCATTTAGCAGTGCAGCCTGACGTTTTGGAATATACAGCCAAGCAACAAATAAGGTGATCAGGACCAAAGAGAAATGTGGCAGAATTGCTCCTCTTTTCCAAGATCCAGCAGATCTTTGTGGATGCAAGAATCTTTTCTGGCAGCAGCTGGTAGGACCTCAAAGAAGAGGGAAAGGAGGATGAAGAGTTGCCATAACAAGCTCCAAAGCTTCTTGCTGTGCCTCTGACCAAGTGCTTACAACAAACCCTCCAGGAATAAGTTCCAGCTTAAAAAAAGCAGTCGCTTCGTGGAGGTTATTTGGCATGTCTGCCTGAATAACAAACACACTGAGGTGGTGGCAGGGCTGTCATAATTCAATTAAAACTACTCCTCAAAGCTGAATTTCACCCTTACAGAGACCTAGCTTTGAGCTCTTCTTCCTCTTAGGGCCTGTTTTTCCAAAAGCTCAGCCTTAGTCCAGCCTCCTTCCCAGTTTTGTAACAGAGTGAGCTTCAGACAGAAGGAAAAAGGGGAATTCACTGAATATTTTAATATTTTTGACATATTCATTCAGTTCCCCACACCTTAATGCTCTGCATTGATCCAGTGATATCTGGGCCATGTGTGGTGGTGCCAGCAGTTTCCAAATTTGTGCAAATACCCATGAAGCATGGCTTGTTATGCATAGCTTGGCAGTTCAGTGCAGAGAGTCTGCCAAAAGGAGACAGGAGCCTTATCAGAAGGAGACAGGAAATTCTCAAGCAAATTTGGGAGTTGACTTTTGAGTTAGGAGTGTTGACAGGCACAGATCCCTCTGTCTGGCAATTATCAATTCTTCCTCTCATAACCACAGGGAAAATACAAGTACCTCAAATTTTGACTGGGCAGGAGGTGTGCCCAAGACCTTCTTCTCCAGAGTCATTCTATTCCTGCAGTCCTGGTTCTGACTTTAATCCAAAAGTGCAAGGGTCACATTTCCCTGCCCCAGAGATCTCAGAGCAGTTTTTTTGCTTATGCAAGATTTCCACCCAAACATGGCAGAAGTTTCTCAGTATGTCTGACAAAACCATGACATTGTCAAAATGTGAATGCAACATTTAATCTGGATTTCAAACCTTGCCTGGGATTTCAAACCTGCTGCTCCAAGTCAGCAAATTGGTTTCCCTGTCAGGTATGTGGGTTTTTTTTCTTTATCTCAACCACACATCACTTGGCTGTGCCAAATACCCACATAGCTGTGATCAGCTCTAGCCATGAGGATGTTCATCTCTTTGTTTTAGTGTCTTATAGGATTCCTTCAGCACCAGACAATGCATTCAGGCACTGGTAGGAGTAGGATAGGACACAAGGTGAATGACAAATTCTCTTGAAGTGGAAAACTTGCTTGATTTTCCGCTAAATTATTCTGTCTCTATTGGCAGTTTGCTATTTCCACAGACTTGGCTCATAAATATTGGACGTCTGCCTAGCTGGGAAATTGCATTTCCATTTTCAACACCTGCTATGTGCTAGACTTCTATGAGAGTACTTAGCTGGCTCTCTGCAAAGAGGGGATGCTTAAAGTTAATGTTGCTACCTGTGAGGGTTTTAAAAATGTGCTTAATTCTCACCTCAGTTTTACCTTTCCAAGGCAACTCCAGTTCCCTATGAATTTTAAAGTACTGGTGAGATTCTTGCCAGATTGTTTTGCTGTTCTTACAGCACCATATCTCATGCAGACATAAAAGATTCCGTGCTCTTCCCTTCCAGACCCAGCCTCGAATATTCCTGGCAACTTTCACAGTGTGTTTGCTAGGGAGTGTTTAGGAAGAGGCAATGTTTGCATTTCATGGCACTCTATGTATAGAGGCCACAGAGAATTCAGCAGATCCACCGAGGTGTTGTGTAAACAGAGGATATTTATGATAATCGTAATTATCCACGGTTGCAAAGAATTATTCATGGAAGCTCAGAAGCCATCATTGCGTATTTTGTTTACCAGAGCTCAATAACTATTTTAGAAAGACAGACAGGCTCAGGGCTAAATGCATTCCCTGACAGGCTGGCAAACCTGGATTTCTGCCCATACCTAGCACGGGTACAGAATCACTGTCATGTTCTGGGTTTTTCTTACACAATGAGGCATAAATAAGCAAAGGAAGAAAAAAAAGTTTAGGGAAAACTTAAGCCAGTTGTTTTGGTGGCAGGTTTTTTAAGATCTGTTCTCTTTTGCTGTCCAGTGAGTTTGCAAAGACAATGAATTCAGAAATAGGCATTAATGCAAAACTTGAATTAACATATCACAGTGTTTCTGTGCATGTTGTGTCATCTATGGACCATAAATTTGCAAATACATTTTTGTACATGAAGCACACATCCCTCTCCTCTTGCAGCAGACCTGGGAATCTCATAGAGTAAAAGATTCAGTCAAGAAAATCACATAGAATCATAAATGGAAATAAAGAGATCACCATTTCCTTATTCACAAACTCTTCCCTGTAAATAAATGTCTGTTTATCCCATTCTCAGCAGCCTCCAGTGATGAAAACTGCATGTTTCCTAAGCAACCTGTTGCTGTCAGAAGGAGACCCTGTGCCTGCCTGGTTCTTTAGGCAGCAGTTCTTATCTTGTTGCACTGTCCCATTAAGAGGGACAAAAATCTCTTCTGGCCACTTGACCTTGTGGGGTTTGGCTCATATCTTAATTTCCTCCTCATGAAACACTCACTTAGAAAGAGAGCTACAAGTGCAGATCTCACTCTGTAGCAAGGCTGTATTAGTAACAGGATTTGGCTGGAAAATTAAGACGTGTTTGCTGAAGAGCTCATTGATATTTTCCTGAATCTTAGGATCTCTTCCTTTCAATTGCCCCATTCAGCTTTGTCCTCAGGTTGAAGCACTTGAGGTCCCTCTCCATTTTTACATTTTTTGTTTTGCTGGAACCAACAGCACTGTGCAAAGCCTTACCTGCTACTTCTCACAACTGCTTCATGTAGGCAAGGTTCCTCCTCCATGTGGTACAACCATGAAAAATAGAAGGATGGAGTTCAAATGACTGATGAGCAAAGTGGCAGGAGGTTCCTGTACTTAATGCATTTGTTGCTACAGCCTTCATGTATGGGTTTAGCTTACAGCTGGCAGAAGAATAAAGATGAAAATGCAATTTCCTGCCTCTCAGACTGAGTGAAATACACCTGGGAGTGAACAGGACCAAGGAACACAATTGTCTGGAGTCCCTGAAATGGAGGCTGGGTGGTACATGAGTTTTGCTGCTTTTCATGGGAGCACATTTATCTCCTGTGTTCTTTCCTCTGGGCTCTGCTAAAGGTTATCACTGCCCTAGCTTTTATGCTAGTTTCAAACATTTATGCATTAATCAGGAGAGATATGGCACTGAACTTTTCCTTGAAATGTCTGCATATTTACTGTCTTGCATGACATATGTATATATCATTACTGGATGTTGATAAGAACAAACGAGAAGGAAATATTTAACAGACCCAAACAAGCACTATACTTAGCATGTGATTTATAGGCTTAAAATGGAGTCCAAATGCTAGTGGTGGGAGCCTTGTAAGCTGCATGTGCAGTATTGTGCTCTGCATCAGCACTTAAAAATGAAAAATTAAACATCAGCTCCATTTACTTGGGCTATGATGAATATCTTCAGTGCTTTATGAATTACTGAGGTGTGTGCTTATGTGCCAAACTAAAAGCAAACTAAAAAAAAAAAACCAACTCCAAACACCTACAAGAAAATTTCTCTCTCCAGTTGACAAGACTTTCTGAGTCAGAGACCAACATGTGCTTATGCCATCACAGTCTGGATAAGGCACAGCAGAGCATTGCAGAGTACATGAAAACAAATTAATTCACTGGGAAAATCCTTTGCAGGTTACTTCTGGAAGGCAGAGAAAGTGATCTCCATGTTCAGCCCTCTCCAAAATAATCACCCAGCAGCATTTCAGAAGGTCAAGTGGTCTCAGAAGGAGGTGGAACTAATGGAAAATCTCTCCAGTGTCAGACTTTTATCTGTGGCAACTAAAATTGGGGATTTAACACATGATAGAACTGAAGGAGAGGAGTGGATAGTTTTCACTCTTAAAGTAAAGATATTAGAACCCTACAGACCAATCCAGATGAAGTTAGTGGAGAGATTCCTAAGTATTTTGGTGGATTATGGGGCTATACTGAACTGTTGATGTTTCATGGACAGGCTGCTGGCATGTGGGTAGGAGGGATCCAGTCCTGTCCATCTTATTCCAGAAATTAGGCAAACAGTTGATCACAGACCTAGAGGTTCATGGCCTGCTTGTACCATGGGAAAAAAATAGGTAGGATTTTGGGAATGCTGACAATTTTCTTGCTGCCTCCCCTTCCCAAGGCCTGTGAACTAGAAAGCAGGCTCAAAGCAAGGTAAAATGTTGAGGCAGATTGGAATCAAGAACAAGCTATGCTGGCTATGCCTGGGGAGACAAGAATAATGGCTGAGATGGAGTGTTTACAGAAAAAAATCCCACAGTTCATATTTGTATTATGTATTTATAAATTCCTGGAACTCAATTTTATAGGGTTTTTGATGAATAGCTGTGCTGGAGTTCAGCTCCAGGCCTATTGAACTTACTGTACTGGAACTGAGCAGGACGTGCACAAGCCAAACATGAGCACTACTACTGGACTGTGATTTAAAGGTGATTCTTTGCTCAAAGGCATTGCTGAGGCAGCTCTGCTTATTGTACACATAGAGATCAAAGTCAGAGCAGGGCCTCTCAGCAACCTTCTTAAAATCAGAGTCAGGCATGTGTTTGTCTCAGATACCTCCACAGCAGAAGAGCTGGAGAACAATGAAAAACCCTGTGATTTCCCCAAAACCTTTACAGCAAATCAGATGCAGAGCTTGTTGATGTATGGATTCTCCTAAATTTATATTTATGTCACTTCCATCACAGTATCTTCCAGGAGCATGGCCAAATGCTCCATTCCCTTGTGCTGGTGTTGCATGCCAAGTGTTCTCACACTGTGGTGTTTGACATTAGTGCTGTTTCTCCCACACTTCAAAGAAGACATCTGTGGTTATGGCTGGCAAATACCAACTTAATTGTTGATTATCATGGTAATGTAGTCAAAGCAGTCTCCTCGTGCTGAGGTGGGAGTCAATCAAAAACAATCCTTATGGCTATTAGGATTTGTGAGGCAAAACGGAATGCCTCTAATTTATTGGTGTGTCAACAAGTCAAATGAAGGCAATGTGAAAACAACAACAACAACAACAACAATAGCAACCAAAAAAAAGCCCCAAAAACCCAAAACAAAACACCAAAACAACAAAAACAACAAAACAAAACAAAAAACCAAACAGACAACAAAAAACACACAAAACTGGATGGGAAACCTCAAGATTTGCCAACGTTGAGAGAAATTTCTACAGACCGCACCATGGCCTCTGGTCTTCCCAGCTTTCAACTGCAAGGTCGAATCACTTTAGAAGGTGAAATACCCATTTGATCCCGGAGCTGGGATGTGAGAACAGCATCCCTGGCATATTTTACCCAGCTTCCTGCAATCACTTCTAGCAGAAAATAAAGCAAAAGCTTGATAATCATTGTTGATAATGCAAATATTTAAAAATAAGAGGAATCCTTTGAAAACATAGGATCCAGACAATTAAATCTGTTTCACCTCTCTTCTTTCTGGGCATAGCAGAAGTTTGAAGCTCTATGTCCCTTCTTCCAGAGCCCACCCACTACTGCACACAGACTAAATCCTGGAAAACTGAATTTTCAGATAAAAATTAATACTGGAAAATTGCTTCTAAGAAAGAGTTTCACCTCTAGGGGCTTGGCTTTGTGTTTATAAAAACAAGAAACAGTTGCGATGATGCTGGCTTACTAAATAGCCCCAGACACAAAAAAAAAATAAAAATAAAAAAAAAATTTAGTAGGTATAAAGTTGCTGAAATTCATTTAATTACACCTATGTAGTGTAATGTGCTTGATATGAAGACAAGCTTAGTCTGGCTTTAATGAAAATGTTACTAGTTTTTATGACTGCTTGCACTTGGATGAATGCCCTTTATTGTTAAATATAAGCATTATGCATAGATAATTAGCATGATCTATTTATGGCAGAATAACTTTTATTTTTTTTTTTAATTGGATTCCTTCATTACTAATCCTATATTAACTTAATTTTTTTCTTAGCTCTTCTTATTTTCTTTGAGCTTTGCAAAGCATAGTGGTTGTGATTTCCTACTCAGGCCAGTTTTGAAAGATCAGTGTGTGGAGCCACTCATGTGTTTCCTTTTAAAGAAAACTTTCATTCGTGTCTGTTGAAGTTCTTGCTTCCAGATGGTTCAAATGGAAAGTAGCATTTTTCTTGCTGTGCCACTGTGATGGTTCAGTCACAACTAGGGACTGTCAAGCAAATGGAACCCTGATTTGTTATTTCAGAAGTCCCTGCTGCACAATTTAAGGGTGCCAAGTGGGTCAGCCACCAGTCAGACAGTGAAGCTCCAATAGGAGTGACAGGCAGTCATAAAGTTGACATGGGAGAATTCTGGTTAAAAAATAAAAATTACAATCTGAGTATACTAACCCTGGAGGGAAAAAAAAAAAAAAAAAAAAAAAAAAAAAAAAAAAAAAAAAAAAAAAAAAAAAAAGGTGCTTTAAAGAATAAACAAAAAGATGTTGAAAGTGTGTTCATATACCTATAGGCTGTCAAGATTTTGGATTCATACACATTCCCAGGCTTTCAAAGCAGGAATGATGTGAGGCTGTGTATTTGAAAGTACCAGAGGTTAGAGTTTAGCCTGAGGATGCAGGAGAACATTGCTACTGGATAGTTCAAGTTCACAAACTGGTGATCTGTGCCATGCCTGGGAGTGTTGGGGAGCAAAAGGTGGAGGAGCCACAAGTAACCTCACTCCTCACCTCCCAAAATTTAGGTGTCCTTGACACAGCACTGAGATGAATGATGTGAAAAGATGAGAGTCCCCAGTGCTGGGTCTCACTGTGGGTTTGGTAGGTTTAGGGGGTAAATTCCAGTCTCCAGTATCTTAACATCCGGCATTACTGAAAAACACGAAGGACTAGGGAATACCAGAGGGATTGTGTGTTTTCATCCTGACTCATTAAGTAATTCTGAATAAGCATTCCCACAGGTTTCCCCAGTGTTTCTCACAGCCTTATCACTCCAGTTCCATCTCTCCAAAAGGAGACAGACAGACAGCTTGTGGAGCTGGCCCTGAAATGTGCTGCATGCAGGATACAGAGCTGTTTGTTTAGGAGCATGAAAATAGCTAAAATCATATTAGAAAGTGCATGGAGGTTCATTAACTGGAATTATTTTTGTTTGAGTTATATTAATTTGATGGTTCATGTTTCTGGCTGTCAGTTACAAATTAATCACCCATAAAAAGTCATAAAAGATTAAGAAAAACACAGGATCACAATCTCTGAATATGTCATGTAACCTGTGTTACAGGAGAGCAATGATAGTCTGCTTTTGGGATCAGTGAAACTATCACTACTTAACACTATTCATACTTGTGATTTACTTCTCTATGTCCATTTTTAGGGTGATAAGGTTTTTTTTCACTGACATACTTTAAGAACCAGATCCAATTTTCATGCTTTCCTGTGTGAGTTATTGTGAAAATGGGAGGAGAGGACTTGCTGAAACATTGCAGTGATTCCATCCCTAACCAAGAGACATATTTTTTTGCAACACAAAATTATCAGCACAAGGTAATTCTACACAGACTGCATGTGTTAAATCCCTTAGTGTTCCTATTTATCTGTGTAGGGAATATAAAACCAGATTTTTTTATCAACCCCACATTCCAGGGAAGCTGCGTCTTTGACAGGCTATGTAGGAGCAGGACTTTTCCAGCTGGTAGATGCACTCACCCCATTAACTCTCCTCAAATACCTTTCTTGTCTAAAAATGTTCAGCCATTTTTTAAGGCCATCAAAGGACAGGGATTTTAATTTTAATTCTAATTTTAATTTTAATTTCATTGTCACTTCCCTGAGTGTTAGAGAGCTCTTTGGTTATTCATCCTGAAAGCTGCAAAGGCAGCAAAACATCTTTGTCAAACGAGGGGGTGAGCACTTCTATAAGAGTTTGGAAATCCTTCCTATCATACTGGTTTTGCCCCTTTTTTTTCTGGAGGGGATGATTCACTGAAAGGAACCGGATGTATTTATGCTTTCTTGAGCTAAGATCTTGTCTAAGCCATCACTGTGAGGTTTTACATGGAGTAGGAGCAGATCCATAAGAAAACTTCATTGCTGTGATCACCCCAAATGTTTTCAGATTGATAACACAGGGAGTCAGCACACAAGGTTTCTATGGGTACACATGGCTGTGTAAACACTTAGAGAAAATAACATGGTTACCTTTTTTTTTCTTTTTTTTAACTGAAATAGATTTTGTGTGGCATTATGTAAAAACAAATAAGGAACTGGGATCAAAAATTAATGTCTGGATAAATTTTATTAGAAAAATCAGTATCATGGTTTACGTAGACAAGCCAAAATATGTGAAAACCAGGTTGGATGGGGCTGTGAACAATCTGGGATAGAGGAAGGTGTTCCTGCCCTGGCAGGGGGATTGGAATGAGATGATCTTTAAGGTGCCTTCTAACTCAGGCAGTTCTGTGGTTCTGTGATCCTGTGATCTACTAAAACATCAGCAAAACCCACTGTTATTACCCTCCTGGAGGTGAGGGCTGAGTGGCTGCACACCTTTCTCAAGCCCTGTTCAAGTTACCCACTTGATCACTGTCTGCATCAACCATGAGTCTCCCAGGTCTGTGTCTGGCAGCACAATTTGCAGCTGTGTTCACACAAACCTTTATTACAAATATTCTGCAGCTAGGGAAATAATGGCCAGCAAAAGCCTAGTTTTCCCTAGTTTTTATTTTTAGTTGTTGTGACACAGATGAGTGAAATGTGCAGTTGAGACAAATATCTAAATATACTTTTATCCATACTTGAATATATCTTGGGTACAGAGCTATCTTCATCTCCCACAGCAGCTCGCACCACAAATATAACCTCTCAGTTTTTACAGAAATAACAGTACCTCAATGGTATCATTGGGATTAATTACTTTTGTTCCCATTTCACAGGTAGAAAAGTCACTTTAAAAAGCTGCATTCTTCTTTTACCTCAGAACCACCAAATGCATTCTAAGCAAAAAGCAAACAAATCTTTCAACTGTGCTACTGAGTCAACTCCAGCAGACACACCTCAGACTGAAAAAAACCTGTTTTGTCTTTACTGGTAGAGCATGTAGCTGCTACATGTTCATCAGTAAGGCTACAGGACACACCAAAAAAAAAAAAAAAAAAAAAAAAGAAGTTAATTTTAGCAGCATAAACAAGTCCTTAATGTCTTTCCCAAACTTAAAAAGGCAATTCCCAAGGAAGCTGGGAGCTAAACACAGGTTAGTGACTTAACCACCAGACACTCCTTTCAGACTAGCTGACCACTGAGGAGAAATCCTGCAAAATTTCCAAGAACCATCAGCTTTCCCTTGGTCTCAGCAGGACTCGAGGTCCTGAGCACTTCGAATGCCACAAACACAACCTGCACAATGCTGAAACCTAGTTATGATAAGACCATGGGTGTTGGCAACATTTTTATAAAACCTTTTGAAAAGCAGGACTTTAAATGTATTGTACACCATTCACTTAGTTATGGTATATTTTTAATTGCTATTGCAATAACATCTGGAGGCCTTGGTCGGGATCTTGCCCAAACTGTGTGAGACACAACTTTCCTGTGCTGCAGTGCATGAGACCTCTCAGGATCCCTGGTGGAAGGGGAGAGGAAATGGGGACATGCTTCTGGCATCTGAGGCTGGCAGGAACCCAGGATGCTGTGGGATTGTCCAGTGGGCGCCTGTCCAGGAGGGAGAAGGGCCACAGCACAAAACAAGAACAAAACAAAACCAAAACCTGTCCAAATCTGCTTTTTACAGCCCCAGGAGTGCAGCCAGGCAGCTGCAGGGCAGGCACAGGACAGATCTCAGTTAATCCAGCTTGCAGGTTCTCCCAGCAGGAGATAAGGACTGGCCTTCCCTGCTGGGGAGAGATGGGAGCATCACATAGGGCTCGAGATCTCAAAACACTCACATCCCAAAACAGAGCAAGGCACCAACCTCCCTCCCAAAAAGCTTAGAACCCAAGAGAAAAGACTGAACAGCCAGCTTGATTGAAGGGGCAGGGCTGATGAGAGGAGGGTGGGTGTTTCTGGATGGAGATGGGAGCTCGACTCCCAGATAAGCCCTCAGGCAGTCTATACCAGCAAACACAGCAGTAAGCTGTACTTGTAAATATATATTTGCACTTACTCAAACTGTAAACAGTGATGACAGCTGGGAGAAGAGCAAAGATGGGTAGGAGGGAGAAGAAGAGGGATTTTTTTTTTTTCTTTTAACTTCTCAGGAAGAAATAAAATTGCCAGTCTCAGAGCTGGTGAAAAAGTGCACTGGCATCAAACCAAAACCCAGCTCCTGCCAGACACATGCTGACAATCCAGGTTCATGTTTTTTTCACTGAATGAGATAATTTCACAAAGCATTGGAGTATTTTCAGGTTAGGGCCAGATCCTCACAGTGATACAAACCAGTGGGATGACTCAGTGGTGCTAAACTAAAGAAGATTTTGCCTTCTAGACAAAATTCAACTGCCTGAATCATCAGAGAAAATGGACTTTCAAGGCTTACAAATCCTTGTTCCTCAGATCCTGTGGATAACATTGTTAGATCTTATAATTCCACTGTAATGATATTATCCTTCAAGTCATAGACTTCCTAGAGAAATCACATGAGATTCTCACTTTGTAATAAACACACCATATATCCCAGACTTCCCAAATTCCTGGAAATGCTTTGAAACAGAAAAATCTAATAAATTAAATTCAAACCATGTGGAAGGAAGGCCTATTGACTTCAAACAATTAAACAATTTGTTTACAATTGTAAACAATTTTGTTTGTTTATTTGTTTTAAAGTTCAAGTCAAATAAGCTGTTTTGATCTGTTGAACTGAACTCAAAATATTTTCAGATGGTCAACTTGCAAACTTTTTGATATTGACTCATGTTTTTTCTTGCCAGATTCATGACTTTTAACTCTTTGAGATTCCCTTGCCTTTTGAGTCCCTTTTCTCAATTTTAAATAGTGGTTCAAGCCCCAGTTAGGTTATTTGTGTCTGAGACAAGCTCTGGTCATTTAAAGCACTTTCAACTCCTTGCAAGCAGAAGAATTTTAGCACAAGTAACACAGATTACTTCAAATAACATCACCTCAACTTTGCAGGGCTTTAAGTGAAAAAGCCTGTAGTTGAGATGGAAACTTCAATCAGTCTCTGATAATTTGGCTCAATTTTCTGCATCCAACCCCAGAAGGTTCTGCTCACATTGGCTTCTTGCAGCCCAGCTCTGTCACATCATGGGCCTCCTCTGCCAGGTCAGCTTCTCTCCCTGGCAGACATATTTTCACCTGCAAAACAGGAATCACTGGAGCACTGTTCAGCCTGGTAGGAATATGACAGTAAATACACTAAAAATACCAAATCACTAGTTTCCTGAAGCTGAGGAGAACAGAAGGGCTTGTCTAGAGCCACAATTCAGGTAGTTGTCTCTGCCAACAAAGCTCTAATGGGATTACAGGACATGGCAAAAAAAAAAATAAAAATGGATTTCACTACCACCAGAGCCATGCCCTTTCCCAATCATAAGCTGTACAACACAGGAACTTTGCAGCAGCACATTTGTATCCATCATGTACAGGTAAACCTCTGTCTGACAGAGATTTTAGTTTAAAAACAAAATGAAAAAGACTAGTGTAGACCTGGCCTGGGCCTACACTGTGCTTGAGTCCACCTGCAAACAGCCAGAAGCACAATCTTTATGGGTAGATGGAGCTGATTCCAGAAGCAGAGACATTGAGAGAGTGAAGATCCATCCCTGACAGATTCAGAGAGTCCTCTGCCCATGTGGCTGTGCCAGAGGCAAGAGGACCCATGGAATCACAGAGTCATGGAGTTGGTCAGGTTGGAAAAGGTCTCTGAGACCCCAAATCCAACTGGTAACCCAGCACCTCAATGGTCACCAATAAACTATGTCCTCAGGTGCCATACCCACATGTATTTTGAACATTTTCAGGAATGGTGGCTCTACCACTTGCCTGGGTAATCTATTCCAATGCTTTACAACCATTTCTGTGGAAAAATATTTAAAATATTGCAGTCACTGACTGATTCTGCTTTACGCCAGTGCCTCTTAAATAGAGGCTCAGTTAAAACTTAATGGTTGAACTAGTGCAACTTTTCTAGTGATCCTTTATAAAAGATTGATTTATTTTTCCCCACCAGGAGAACAAACAGAAACTGAACTGATATCAAGTAGATTAACCCACTGAAAATATATTGTCTCAGAGTTATGATTTGGAATGAAGAATGTGAATATTGATAGAATAGAATCAGAAAGAGAAGTGGCCCTTTTTTTGTCACTTGTGCTTAGTTTGCACAAGTTTCACTTAATCAGCTGCAGAGGAGTTTCTCCCAATATAAACCAGTGTTAGAGAAAGAGGTAAGGCACAGGAAACACCAAGAGTGAGAATTTTTGAATTAGCAAACTGAACAATCTGGACCATTTTTAGGCACATACATTTCATACACAGAAGACTGATGGGAAGGCAAAAAGGAAAAAAAAATGCTTGTGAAGATGCTAAATGCAATTTATTCCAAGAAATAAGATCAAAAGAAGTTTTTGAGCAGGAAAAAGAATTATGTTGTATGCAAAGCAAAAAAAAAAAAAAAAATCAACTTAGCAAAAACAAATCCTCCTTGGCATTTACTCCAGAGAATACCAACCAGGAAAACTAGAAGATAATTAAGCTTCTGTGTTGCATTACTTAAAAAATTCACTTGAATGAAAGCAAACAGTACAATAATGAACTGAGTTAGAGAGCACTGCTCAATTAGAGGTTGAATGTAAGGGAATTTATAAGAGCAACACTTAACAAAGAACAACTTGGTTGGGCTTATTGTTATGGGAAAGAGAGGAAAAAAGTTGTGATGTGTTAAATGTCATTTACAAAACAGGAGGGTCTGATCAAACTGATCCAGATTAGTCCTCCATAGCAATAAGACCTTAAAATTAGGTCAGGGGGGATGAAAGGAGAGCAGAGTCTGAACTGTTTCTTACAAAGGCGATGTAACATATGGAACACGTTAAACTAAAGCAGGGAGCATGAATGTTTTCAGGCAAGAAAATGACAGGGCACTCCATAAGGAAATTTACAACCATGGAAGCATCAAAAGGAATACAATTCCTATTTATTTGTGTATTTGTTTAGGGGAGCCAACCACTGCCTGTGCTCTGAAGGAGAAGCATTATTTATCCTTTTTTCCATCTTCCTGTCGATGGTGTTTGTGGGGTTTGGTTTGTTCCATTTTCCCAGAACACAAAGGACAAGAGTTACTAACATTTTAATTTCTTTAGGTTCATTAGCAATGGTTTTAAAACCTTCTTTTTTTTTTGTATTCTCTTCTGCTTTCACAAGTAGTTTTATAAGTGAAGACTTTTCAGCACAAAACAAGCTGTTCCTCCCTGCTAGGTAGCTCAGATTCTGCCTCCTGAAGGAAAATATTGAACACTAATCCAATTTCAAATCTTGAACCTGAGACCTTACTGTAGCATGAAAATTTCTCTTCAGTTAGAAACAAGCTAAAGAAATTTGAGAGATCATTCATTGTCTTTACACCATGTATAAAAGTATCATTTTCACTGCCAATAATTGCAGGTTAGGAGGAAGGCAATGAAGTTACAATTCATTTTTGTGGAGTGATGCAGTAAAAGCATTTCTTCTGTTAGAATGTAGACAAACTAGCCTCCTTTCTTGCAGCAATGTTGTTTTTTACTTCTACATAGCTGTAGACTGGCACATCCAGCTTCACAGTCTAAACTCAGTATTATTCTCAAATTTAAGGAAAATGAAAGAATTTGGCAAACTGCTGATCTTAGCTTCAACTTATTGATAGAGCACTGAAAAGAGGACAATAAGATAATTTTATTTTACCAGCTTGTTGCTCAGATATTTGCATATTCCACTTTTCACTGTTGCTAGTGCCAAGGAAAGATCTTCCAAAAACAAAGTTTCTTCATCCAGGTAAATCTGAAGCAGCACCACATATCTGCAGAGCTATTTTAAGCCTACAGAGTATTTAAAGTCTATGCAAGCATCTTTTAAGCAAAAGACACAGCACTGTTTCTAAAATTCCTCCAGTTTATTTGGAATCATGCTGATTGTGAGCATTAACACCTGACCCATTCCCTATTGCATTTCCTCATAGCAACTTACCAGTACTGACATTAGCTGAAGAGAAAACCAAGCCAGCTCAGAGTTTATGCCAGATTATGACCTCAGTTTTATGCAACTCAGTCTGCAGTCGCCTGCTTTCTGCGTGACCAAAAGCAGAGTTTGGCCTCGAGCTTTAATTTTTAAGAGTTGCAACTACAAAACTGTCTCCAAGCATAATATCATTTAATAATTTAAAATGGGAATAAATGTCCTTTTCAATTTTCTCTATATTTTAGCAGTCTTAAAATATGTGTCTTATCTTTGCTGGATAACTCCAGCAAAGTGTTTTGCTTGTAAACCCAATTTCTGCACATGCCCTTGAGTTCCATGGGTCAGACAGTCTGAATCCCTCAGACTTGACCTGCCAGGTTCTCTTCTGCTTTCCATTCACCTAGATCTCAATCAAAGCCCTGCTGGAAGTCTGACATCCCAAACTGTGCCCTCATATAAATGCTGACAAGAAAGTGGCCTTCATGACACTATCAAGGGAGAAATTTCTGAAGCTTGAGGTGCTCTCATCCCAGAGATGTTGGTTTATGGTGAGATGATGGGAGCACAGGACAGAAAAGAGGCTAGTGTGGGGTTTTGTCTTTTCCTGGGAGGGCACAGGAGATATCTCCTGAATATGTGTAGGCTTCCCATCAGTTCCAGCCACAGCAAAAGCATTTTCCATTGAAAAAGCCCTTTACTTCTGCATGTAGCTCAGCAAAGCTTTGTGTTCTCACTGTCAAAAAGGCCTGAGAACGTTTTATCCTCTTTACATGAAGTTATCCCAAGATATTGACTGACCTCTCACCTCTTGTAAAAAGTTCCCCCATATGTTTGCCTCCCCAAAGTTCCTAAGGATGTGATTGCTTTGTTTTGTTTTTGCAGTTGGCTCCTTTCCATATTTTCTGCTAACACGCTGCGAGCAGGTTAGGAAGGTCCTTCACAGCTCTCAGGGAATATGCTCCCCAGTTTTCCAGCACTAGGAATAATTTGAACACAGGCCTTTAGCTCAGAATTTGCACAGGATGCACTTGCTAGTGCTGGTACTTAGTCAGGAATGTAAAAGGGAGGGAGGATTGCCCCCCCCCCCCCTTCCTCAGCTTTGCTCCCTTGGCTGTTCAAGCTCAGCTTGCTCAGAACAACTCTTCCTGCAGCCAGAGGAGCAGGGACTGCTCACCCAATACTCCCTGCTGAGAGGAAGTGGGTGGAGAGGGGATGCTGAGATGACAGAAGTGCAGAGAGCCCAAGCTTCACCCCACTCTGCTTCCTGCTCGCCAAAAGAGCTGGCTGGGAGTATGGGAGAATAAACTGCTCCATGAAAAAAAAAAAAAAAAAAAAAAAAAAGGGGGAAGAAATAAATGAGCATGAAGTAATTGACTTTTGCAGCAGAGCAAAGGGAGTGCAAGTGGTGGTGGAGGGAAGATAGGGAGGAACTGTGACTGACTCACAATATATTCAGTTCCCTGCTCCTGGGGAGATGCAGCTGTGCATCTCCCCTCATACAGGCTGTAAAGTTACACCATCGTCCAAAGTAAGCATCCCTAATTCTCCTACTTCCTGAAGCACAACAGTGTTTGGCTCCTTTTTGATCAGGGATTTCTACTGTGCAAATTGAAGTCTAGGACCAGGCTTTTCCTATGTGTGGAATTAAAAATCCTTCCCTTGATTGTTTTGTCAGCTCCTGGGGAAAACTACTGAACTGTTACAGCCGATTTACATTGGCCTGATCCTTTTTTAAAGCTCATTCCAAGTTATTCTTAATTCCTCAAGGCACCTGAGATGTTGTGCATGAGCCAGCCATGGACACCTTTGGCAATGCTTTCCACATCCTTTTTCTTCCCTCTGCTTGCTTCCCAGTTATTTCTGACTTCACTCGAGTAAGGACTGTTTCCCTTTTCTACCCCTTCAGCAGGAAGAAACATGGTGTGGAATCTCTTCTGATTTTGGCCAGATTTGTTTAAGGCCAGCAGAGTCTGGGGAAGAAGCTAAAGGAAGAGGCTAATCCTATGTGTAGAACTAACTTTAGACCAGTCCAGAGCTCACAAGAGGAAGGTCTGAAGGTCCACTGTCCCATTTTCTTCATTTAGGAAAAGTCACATAACCTGCCTGGGTTTCACTTTCCACACCATAAAACAAGAGCAGCCCTCTCCTACCCTCTGTCAGCAGAAGAGTTGGAACTAGATGATCCTTGAGGTCCCTTCCAACCCAAACCATTCCATGACTCTGTGATTCTGTGAATTTTGGGATAGTTAGATGTGAGTAGGATCCTTTTGTGAAATGTATAAAGTGTACATCTGAAAAGAGGTGGCCAAAAGTCTGCTAAAAAATTACTCTTTCCATTTCCAAAATTCCAAGAATTTTTCATTCCAATTCTCATACCCTGAGAATTACTTCAATCCTTCAATTCTATAATTTTTTTTCACAACCAGAATTTCTTTAGTACAAAGGGATTTTCTGAAAAGCCATACAAGTTATTGACTGTATAAGGAGAGGTAAGGCCAGCTGTGGTATATCTCATTTGCCTCCTTCATGTGCCGAGTTTAAGACTTTGTTTTCTGTCAAGTATCTGGAGATCATATGCTTGGTGAGGGACAGCATGTGTTAAAATACTCCCAGTTCTTAAATTCCCCTTTCAAGAATTTTTGGCAAGAGGGAGCAGGGAATACATTGTGTATCAACAGCAAAATGGCATCTGGATTGAAAGATAAGAAAAACCACCATGATTTCCAAAACTCAAGGCCATTTTCAGATGAGTTTGGACCTGGCAGAGGTGCAGAGCTTGCATTAGTACAGTGAGAAAACACAGAAATCATACTTTGACTTTGGAAAGGCTTCTAGAGATCTTAATTTGCAAATTATTGGACATTTTGGATGAAAATTAGCAGAGCATTCAGCCATGAGCTGAATGTGTGAGCAGTCTGCACTGCAGTGGCACGACTCACAAACCTAAAAATATCAGATATTCTGCTAGACTGGGACCAGAATACTCTCACCACCCTTGAGCATTAACCCCCAAATATAGTCAAACTCATGGCAAAGTGTGAACTGAGAGTTAAAACTGGAGCACTTCCACATCTCGAGGAGAATTGCACACAGGAAATTTTATCCACATGCACATCGATGAACCAGGGGACTCCCAAGCAAAGTTCCTCTTCAGGCAGATTTCTACCAGGAAAAAAATGCAGAGAAGCTGGATTTGCCAGAGCAGTCCTTACCTTCAGGACAGGCCTATGAGTAAACAATTTGCTATAAACTGATGGAAATTACAGGATGACTTTTTTCTTCTGAATGGGCAATGGCTATTTGAAATATTCATATGCAATGAGAAAAATCACAAGCTTGTCATGGGCACACATTGTATTTGTGAGCTCTTCTCCATAAGAAGGGCTCAAGGGTCTCACTTTGCACTAGGGAGCAGCTCTAGCAGAGCCCTCATGAAGTTGTTGGTAGAGGTGACATTTCCTACTAAACAGCTTATTTAAATGGTCAGAACAGACAAACTCTTTCTGTACAAAGATCTTTTTAAAGTCTGACATCTGCAGAGAATCAAACTTCTAACCTTTCCCCCCACCAAAACACTTGTGTTTTATCAGAAAGACAAGATTCCTTTAATCTCTGAGAATTGATTTTAAAACATCATTTTAAGCTGGTTGTGAGCAAGCTACTGCACCTGTGCAAAGGGCATGGAAAAGATATTAATTATACACAGCAATGCTAATTTCTCACCATGGTTCTGATGGAAACAATTTGGTTGCATGTTGTGTGTATATTAAAATAAGGTTCAAACATCAGCTGTATTTAGTCATATTGTCATTCCCTGCCTCTTTTATTGTACAAAAGCTTTGTCCAATGAATGTTGATTTCACTGAGTTCCTATGGTGGTTTTAAAATATTTGGATCAGCCTGGAGTCCTTTTCTTTAAAAGCTGCATCAGATACATTGCACCTGCAAGCCTAACAAGACTTTTTTTGTCTGGAGGGTTGTGAGCCTTTGAGGAACAGGGAGAAGCAATTCAGAGAGCAGCTCTTGATTCACGGAGTGGCCATGGATGAATTTCTGCATGGATTCAGGGAAACCTGGAGTCACAGGCTTTGGAAAAGAAAACACAGGTGCAGTTCTGGGTGAAATAAAGCAGCTCTTCCCTTTTCAAGGCTCAGTGCTTGGGACAAACCCCAGAGCAGCAATGTTGCTCCTTCCAAACCATCTGACACTGGAAAGGGCTGCCCAGGGAGGTTTGGAGTGCCCATCCCTGGAGGTGTCCAGGGAGTGACTGATGTGGCACTCAGTGCTCTAGGCTTAGTGACAAAGTGGTTGTCAGTCACAAGTTGGTCATGATGCTCTTAAAGGTCTTTTCCAGCCATAAGGATTTTGTGATTTAGTGATTCTATAGCCTCAGTGCAAGCATCTGTGTTCAAGGGTCAGAGAAGAGCTCTCAGAAAAAAACAAATAAATGCCTTTTTAAAAAATATTAATGACAGAAATAGCTCAGGTTAACTTCAGAATTTATTTTAATTCTCCTCAAACAAAAGCTCACTTCATTTCTAACTAGCATTCCTTATATTCCCTGTATTTCTTTTTCCTTGTGGGTGCAAGTCCTGTCTTTACCCATGAATCAGGCTTAGGAATACAAGATTTTCATAATGAGCCTCTAACATTTTTTAATTTGCAGCCCTTGCTTTATTCTGTTTGTTTGCTTGATTTCACTGTTTTCCTTACTTCACAAAAGAAAAAGGAAATCAGAAGATGTTAAAACCAACAGAAGATGTTTTCACTTCTGAACAAAGAAAATCCAGAAACTCTCCTGCTTTCAATGTAAAATCATGCAAAATAATGATATATCGAGAGTCAAAGCTGAAAAAAGTTTTCCCTTCAAGTTTCCTAATACCAGAAAAACTAAAAAATAGTGATTCAAAACTTCTCTTTTTTTTTTTTTTTTTTTTCTGCAGCCCCAGGAGGCTGCTCTTCCACAGCCCAACAGGAGAGGGACAAAATTCTGATAATCTAAGAGGCACTTCCCTTTCTCCTCCTGCTACCAGGTTAAATAAAATCTACCCTAACATTTTTAAATAGAACAATCAGGACAATCTGTTATAGGATTGTGGGGAGGTGAAAGAAGTGAGTTTCATCTAAAAGGCTGCTCTCAGCTTTAATTATGGACAACTTAAGCCCTCAAAACATCTCCCTAACAAAAATAAAAGGAACTGCAACTACTGCCTGACTTTAATACAAAACAATTAATCAGCCCTGGTTGAGCCAAAGTGGGTCCAGGTTGACTTGAAAGGTTAATGGAGCTTCAAACTGTTCCAAGAAAAGGCTTAAATGGAGTTCCAGTGCTGCGAGGAAACACGAAATCCAGGCCTCTTTGGTGTGGCTTTGGGTTTGTTACAAACATCTTGCAGAGCTTGAAAACTGCTTTTGATGATGGGCCTAACTTCCCTTTCCTCAGCTTAATCACAGTTTTCCTGATTGCACTCCTTTGCCCCACCCTACAGCAAATGTTTCCTTTCCCCAATGCCTTCACTGTCCAGATCCTTGCCCTGGGTTTTCTGCCATGCCCTTTTTGCCATCTCAAGGCAAATCATTGCACCTTCGAGGCAATTTCCTCAGAGGTCACTTTTACAACCCTTTCAGCCATTTTTGTTTCTCTTTCCTGATTTTCTTTTTATATGGCATTACCTTCCAGCTTTCAAGCAGCTTTCCCAATTTTACTGCTGTGCTACAAGAAGCAGCAATTCCCTTCCAGCTCTGCAATGAATTGCCCTGGTATTTGCATTTATTAAATACTGTGCTTTTCCAGTTTTCAGTCATTCCTGAGTCTGATCAGGTATTGCTCCTTTCTATGTTTCTTTTCCCCTCTGTATATCTCTGCTCAATACCAATGTTTCCCCAGCACACGAGTTTTTAATTTCTACTTCAGCTTTCATTTTATGATTTTCTGCCAATGTTTTATTTCTCCATCTCCCCAGCAGAGATTGTATTTCTCTTCTCTTGCTGCTATTTGCATGCTCTCCAAATTCAGCTGCAAATTTAATTTGTTTGCTGTTTAGCCCTACTGCTATTAACAAACAATAATGAAGATTAACACACCCTTTATCAGCTTAAATTATTCACTACCATGTTTTACATTTGTTTGCAAATTACTTCTGAGGAAAAAAATTATGCAAATGCAAAGACCTGAACAAATCTTCCGCTTTTTGTAAAATTAGCACAGGTCAAGTCAAGTGAAGCTATTTATTCAGCAATGGACATGACCGTTAGCTTTCTCCTTTGGGCAATTTTCAGAGTTCCACAGTGAATAATATGAAGAAATATTTTAGCTTTTGTGGAAATTATTTACCCCAGTACAGCTTTATCTCTAAGATGGTATCATTTATATTTCCCTGTAATTCCTGCTTTTCATTGATAAAACTTTCAAAAAACATTACAGGTGGACTTCCAGTGCCAGCATGAAAACCCCAACCTGTCTGACCTGGAAAATATCAGCTGATTTCTGTGTATTCCAGTTTCTGCTCTTTTAAAAAGGGAACAAATACAGTACTCCTACTTTGTCAGTAACAACCTAGAGAAATACTTATGGATTGCTCCAATGTAAGTGATGTGAGAATCACAGGATGGCCTGGGCTGGAAGAGACCTTAAAGGTCACTTTGCCCCACTCCTGCCATGGGCAGGGACACCTTCCACTATCCCAGGTTGCTCAGAGCCCCATCCAGCCTGGCCTGGAACACTGCCAGGGATGGGGCAGCCACAGCTGCTCTGGGAAACCTGTGCCAGGGCCTCACCACCCTCACAGGGGAGAATTCCCTTTCAATATCCAATCTAACCCTGCTCTCAGTAAGTGTGAAGCCATTCTCCCTTGTCCTGTCATTCCAGGCCCTTGTCAAGAGTCTCTCTCCATCTTTCCTGTGGGCTCCTTTAAGGCCACAATGGAGTCATCCCAAAACATTTTCTTTTCCAGGCTGAACAATCCCAATTCTCCCAGCCTTTTCTTTCACAGTAGGGTAAAATTATGCAGCTTTTTGAGGGAGAACACAGAGCAATAAAACACCACAATCACTCCACAGAATTCTTTCCTTTGCAGAAAATAACAAACTGACATTTTGACTTGACAAAACTCTTCCAACACACCAGGGAAATTGGGATCCTAGCCTTCAAACCCCTCGTTGTGACCTCCTCACTACACAGATTAATCAGTCAGCTGCTTAATGCAAAATTAGTCAGGGCATAGAGAGACAGGTGTTAACATGTATATGTCACAAAAGTGTCAGTGAGGGATGGAGTTGGAATGGAAAAGGACCTTGTAGTGACTGAGAAAAGGCTGCCTACTCCTACAGCTGATTATAGACCTGGGGATGTAGCTGGGATGGCTGATATGGCACCAGGCATTATTAATAATCCAGCCCCCCAGTGGGATTGTGAGAGGATGCTGGGGAGTGCCAAATCCTCCAGGGAGCTCTCAAGTGCCCTGGTGTTGGTGGCAGGGGAGGGAGGTGCAGGGTTAAACCTGACAAGAATTAACTGTGCACAAGGTGTGAGAAGCAGCAGCTGTTCCAAAGAGGGAGATGAACAGAGAGGAACTGCTCCTGACCTTTCTCTTGGAATCAGGCAGGTGTGTGTACAGCAGCCTCCTCTTGATCTCCAAAAAAAATAGAGATATATCTGTGGAAGGATCAAATGTAGAGGCACACTTGCCATTGCAATCACCTGTGTGACTCTGCAGAGCTCATCTGACAGGTCAGAGCACAGGCTGCTCCTTGCTGCAGAGGTGTTATCCCAAAACTGGCCCTCAGGAAGATGTCACTGGTTGGGAAAGCTCTCCCCAGTGACCACTAGGGTCATGGTCACCCGCATTGTGGGTTGGTGCAAAGTGCAGAGGAGTTTCAGATGCTCTGGTGAGCAGCTGTCCTGCTGTGCTTTGCTCAGCCAGTCATTTGAGGAGTAAAGGTGACTCTGTGGGCTGAACTCCATTTCCATTAGAAATTAGGTAAATACCATTCACTGGAGCTACTGGGGCTCAGTGCTCAAAGGTGTCTTCTCTTTTATAAATGGCCTTAAGTAAATTAATTAATACACCTCTGAGCTGCTGCAGAGATGAAGAACCTTTGGTGGGCTCCTCCTCAGATGTGTAGCTGTACCCCCTCTGCCAGTGTGCCAGAGAAAGGGATTTATTTCAAATCCCCTCAATCTAATTTCCAGTTTGTTTGCCCCTCAGAATGGGAGGGTTAACACTTAGGGCTGCCATCACTTCATTTTTTCTCTGAATTCTTTGGCTTGTTAGAGGGTCTGGCTCTTGTGTTTCAATCTATATGTGTTGAAATTTCTGTATCCTGAGACACTGAAGAGTCCAGGAGGGTGTGTGCAGGGACATTCAGCACTCTGCAGCAATCTACCTTCATAAATCCACATTGTACAACAGTTGTACAAACAGCTCATTACTGTTCTGAAATACAATGCAAATTTTCAGGCACAGTTATTTCACATTCTACCTTTCTGAGTATTCAGAATGCTTTTCTTTCTCTGTACCTTCCCCATGTCCCCCAAAGCACAGAGGAAGAGAGCTGCATTTCTTCCCAATATAGTTATTAGGAAGAGGGAATCAACGGGGCAATCCATGACTTGGGAGGTTGTGGAAGCTGTGCTCAGCAAACAGTGACAATAATTACACTTTCCTCTTTGGTAAAAGCCTGGAAAAGCTGTCAGCCACCACAAAGGATCATTAGTTGCTCGCTCTGAAGAACAGAAGCTGCTCCTACATTTTTTTTAGAAAGAGCCAAACACTTCAAGCTGGCTTACATAAATCATGTGGGGTATTCCAATGCTGAATGTAAAACTCACCAGTCACTTTTCCTTCCATTCCAGTTCCTCTTAGCAATGACTTGCAAGTAAATGCTTGGGCAGTCTCTCACAGAGCTAGGATTTCATGCTTTCTGCAGAATGTTTTAAATGATGTTTTGCTCTTTCCCTGTGTGGAACGTTCAGAGACTGACCAAAATAAAGCTACACAAAACTAAACCAAACTAAATTTTTCCCTACTACATAAAGTGGTGAGTCTGAAAAGTGCAGAAAGTGATTCACCAGAGTTTGTTAGGGATTGAATTTGTTGATGGAAGGAAGAGGTAAGCTTATTTACTTCCCCTAAATTTAGATCTTCCCTGAGCCACCTAGCTCAGACACCATTAATACCCTGATAAAACTGCAGTGATAGGCTGAAGAACAAACCATTAAAATAGAGTAAAGCTAAGCCACAGTTGGGAGATCAATCAGCTTTGCAAAGGATGAGCTTTTCTTTTTCTGTGCTGTTTGCTTTTTCCCTCTGAGCCACAAATATCAGCAATCTCTAAGTCAAATTTGCTTAGTGCAAACTGGCCACAAACACACCCAAAATGAATGTTTGTCAGGAATTTACATGTAGAAAATTCTAAGAAGAACCATGAAGAACAACAAAAATATCTCACTAACATCAGCTAACAAAGGAAAAATTAGCTTGGGCAAAATCTTTCCACCTGAAATGAATAATTTGAATTAAAAAAAAAAATTAAAAACAATGAAAGAGGAGAAAAAGTGAAAGATTGAATTCTTGGGAGATTTTTATACCAAAGGAAGAGCTGCTTGTGCTGAGGTAGCTTCTGCTGAGGTCGACAGAATCCTGTGCCTCCAGGAACTTGGAATTTGAGTCAGTATTCTCTCAGACAGGACATGTATGTTGAAATCTTGCCTCCAATCTAAGTCCCTCCATAGATAATTTACTCACTGGTCTGCACTGAGTAAGCACTTGTTCTGCTTTGTGAATTGCATTGTGGGACTCCTGGAAGCATGACCAGAAACACCAGAATTATTTGCTTTGAGAATATGAAAAGATAAACATTTTAATGTTTTACATTTTCCTGCTCTTTTTACAGATTTAACAATGCACGTGCCAAATAAATTTCAAATTATCTGCAGTTCAGACAAGCACAGTGTTCCATTTTGGGCAAAGAGCCATTCATCAAATGCAGTACTCCCAGACCTGCAAACAAATACACTTTTAATGTGTTTTATAATCAGATTACAGCCAAGGCCATAAACCAGCTGCACTTTTCCAATAATACCCATTTCTCCTATCTAGAATAGTGCTTTAAACGTACTCTGAGACGCTGGACTTTATGGAAAGCCTGAAAATTTTTAGTTATGGATTGGAACTTCTGAACAGCACTTATGAACCTCCTAGGTTGGAGGAACTCCCTAAAAACTGTAATCTCACCGATCTTTGTGTTTTCTGTCAAAGTTTTGCACCCAGAAAAATATAAAGTTTTGTTCAAAACCTTTTTACTTTTGCATCAAACAATTTGCAAAGCATAAATCAAACTAGAGGTTGAATTTCAAAGGTAACATCTTTCCCACCAAATCAGTAAGACATAAAGTTCAGGAAAATGCTTTCCAACATTTTTCCCATTAATGGGGTTCCTGCATGGAGAAGAAAAATATCTCACTTTAGCTTCTCCAACTCTCAGGTCCCCAGCCCTTCCTTTCTGTGTGCAGTGTGACATAAAAGATAGCCCGCAGGAACTCCAGCCTCGCTTTTCCCACCTCATCACCTGCTCCAACCTGTGTATTTTGCTAGTGCCACTTAGTTTTGAGCCTGAGCAGAGCAGTGATTGCATGCAGCTGCATGTTGGCATGAATAATGCTTCTGGCTTTGGGGCTGAGCCTTGTCAGAGCTTTGCTCACCATCCTGTGGGCTCGTGTGTCGTCCTGCGTGCGGATTCTGGGTGCTGCGAGAAATCTGCTCAATGACATCTGTTTAATAATATTTTTACTGTTTTTCAAAGCAAGCCCCATGCTGAGGGAAGGCGAAATCGCATGGCAATTTTTTATCCAGAAAGGTCTGGGCTCTGAGATCCATCTACATTAAGTTAGTATTTATTCAGGTATGACAGTAATTGTATGGTAACTGAACATCTTTGATTTCCCCCCACCTCCCCAAAAGCAAAACATTGCTGCAAGCAACAGTCTAGATTTAGGTGAACTCATACTGTGACAAACTGAGAATGGAGAAAACACATTTCTTGTCCATAAAAGGACAGCTCACACATCCACAGAGGGTAGCTCTGATTTTGCTGCAGCTCCAAACTGTAAAGTGGGGACTCAATCTTGCAGAAAGGAGTTTTGTTTAGAGTGGATAGAAGGTAGTAGAGTAAAAGATTTTTTTCCTTTTTTTTTTTTCCCTTTGCCTTCTGAAACAGAAAATGGTTCTCTCTCTTAAACAGAAAATGGTGATTTTATTTTTTTTTTTTTTTCTTAAAGTGGAAAATTTTCTGTTCAGGAGGGAGGGGATCTTTCCCCTCAGCACTGGTGAGGTTATGTTCAGTTCTGGGCTCCTCAATACAGGAGCAAATCCATGAAAATTATCAAGGATTAGGACAACTGTACCAGGAAGAGAGACTGAGAGAGATAGGGCTGTTCATACTGAAGAAGAAAAGTCCCAGGGAGATTTTACTGAAGTGTAGAAATACCTCACAGGAGAGATTAATAAAGATGGAGTCAGGCTCTACTCAGGTGGGTCAATGAAAAGACAAGAGGCAATGGGAAAAAAAATGAGATATAGGAAATACTGCTGACACTGCTGATACACTGATGAAATGTATTTTTTTTTTAAGTTTAAAGGTGGTGAAACATTGGAATGGGTTGTCTAGAGGGTTGTGGAGTCTCCATCCATGGAGATATTCCAAACCTGAATAGGCACAGCTTTCTGCAAGCTGCCCTGGCTGATACTCTTGTGAGCAGTGAGATTGGCCTAGATGATGTCTTGAGGATCCTTCCAACTCCATGTGTCCCATGGTCTGTGGCTCTGTGCCTTCATCCCACAGTGCCATAGGTCTCTGGCACGTGGTGGATGTGTTTGCAGAGCAGGAAAACCAAATTCAAGGCTTTCCTTTCACTTGAAGCAGTACTACAGTAGGGTTTATCACAGACTATGAGGGTGGTCTAAGATGAGTTTTGTATTTTCTTCTTCAATTCACTACTCGTGAAGCAAATTTATAAACAGGTGTGCTCTGAAGTGAATGGTTCACATCCATGCCTTAGGATTTTATGTTGCAAATTGTTTTAGTTTAAATATAAATGCAAATACCAAATATATAGGTGTCCAAATATGCAAGGAGAAAAACCACCTCCCTGGACAGTTGTTCCTGGCTCTCAGCTACACAAACAAGATGACAGAAAGGCTTAAAAAGCAGTGGCAAATGAGCTTCTAGAATATGGACAGAAGGTAGAATTTGAAGGAGACCACAGGAAGCCATATAGGGCAGTGCATGGCAAAGTACCAAGAAACAGCACACTTTTAGGAATGGTTTTTAAAATACTGAATCTTTGAACAAGATTTTTGCATTTTAGGAGATGGTGAGGAGAGGGATATCCTCAATCTGTCCTTGAATATTTCTAATAATATTTCTAATTCAGTTTTGCTTCGCCTTATATAAATTCAATGAAGCAACTTCTTAAAAAAAAAAAAAAAAAAAAAAAAAAAAAAAAAAGCCCCTGATCCTGGGAAAAAAGCCCTATGAAATGGTCAGTGGGTCCATCTGAATTCCCCACTTGTACTATAGAGGTCTAATCACCATTCTCTGACTTGACTGCACCCTTTTCCTTCAAGAATACTTTCCCTTACCAGAGACAGAAAGAGAATGAAAGCACTATTGAAACACAGGATTAATTTCCTTCTTATGGTGACATTAAACAGAAGCCACTTGATAAATATGAATTGGATGGGTCTAAGGGATCTCAGCACACAAAACCTGACAGCAGTTAGCAATGTCTAAACTCTTTTGTTTCACACAGTGAGACAGTTTTCTACTCTGCATGATCCTGCAATATTGAAACCAAACTTCTCGTAGAATAAACTCTGTGGAAGTAACTTGACCTCACTCTGCCACCAAGTCCTGGTCATACTATCCCAAGAACTACCTACCTCTGCAGAGAAAGGGCTTAACTGATATATATTCCACTATGCATGGAAAGGGGGAAAGCAAAAAGGCCTAAAATATAGATGAAATATTGAAAAAAAAATCAGAAGAGAGTTGCACTCATAATAAGGTAAAAAAACCAACATATTCAAAGAAACTCACAGCCTGTGTTTCTATATCTCTATATATGTCTTTAAAATATAAAAAAATCCCAATTTTCATCTTTATAGCCTCTAGCAAACCCCTCTCTTGGACTGTTTTGTCATTGACTCTCTGTTTCTTTGCAGATCTTACAGGTGAACAAGGTGATGTCCATCTTGTGTTATGTGATATTTCTCACTTACCTTCGTGGCATCCAGTCTTCCAACATGGATCAAAGGAGTTTGCCAGAAGATTCGATAAATTCTCTTATTATTAAGCTCATTCAGGCAGACCTTTTTAAAAACAAGCTTTCTAAGCAGATGGTAGACATTAAGGAAAACTATCAAAACACGGTGCAGAAAACAGACACTCAGCAAGACACGGACGGGGAGGAAAATGTGAAATCAGACTTCCAGCCAGTTATCTCAGTGGATACAGATCTCTTGAGGCAGCAGAGACGCTACAACTCGCCCCGAGTCCTGCTAAGCGACAACACACCGCTGGAGCCGCCGCCGCTGTACCTCATGGAGGATTACATCGGGAATTCCGTGGTCCTGAACAGAACCTCCCGGAGGAAGAGGTACGCGGAGCACCGGGGCCACCGGGGGGAATACTCCGTTTGTGACAGTGAAAGTTTGTGGGTCACGGACAAATCCTCCGCCATCGACATCAGGGGACACCAGGTGACTGTTCTGGGAGAAATTAAAACGGGCAACTCTCCAGTTAAGCAATACTTTTATGAAACGAGGTGTAAAGAGGCCAAGCCTGTCAAAAATGGCTGCCGCGGCATCGATGACAAGCACTGGAACTCCCAATGCAAGACATCCCAAACTTATGTCAGAGCACTGACTTCAGAAAACAACAAACTGGTGGGCTGGAGGTGGATAAGGATAGACACCTCCTGCGTGTGCGCCTTGTCCAGGAAAATAGGAAGAACATAGATCTGCATCTCTTTGCTATATAAATTATTACTTTAAATTATATGATATGCATGTAGCATATAAATGTTTATATTGTTTTATATATATTATAAGTTGACCTTATTTATTAAACTTCAGCAAATCTACGGTATATAAGCTTTCTCTCTCAATAAACCAGAGCAAAGGGTGTGTGCCTCTGCCGTGGCCAACTCTGGGGTTTTTTAAGACTATGTTTGTGACACTGCTTGTCAGCAGCATACCTTAACCTTCCTGTAAAATCTGTAAAATCAGTATTTTCCAATCAGTATTGTCAAACCAGTGACTGTCATTTAGTAAACTTGTTAAAAATCAGATCAATGCCAAGACTTGTGTACATATTTATATTCCCTGCTCTATATGTTCATATTTAATTGGATCTGCAGTGTTGACTACTCACCACCAAAAAAACCCCAAAAAAACAAAAGCAAGGACCAAAATATGTGTTGTAGCCTGCAGATGATGTCAAATTTACAGGCATCAGGTAGCCCTAAAATAAAGTTTCTGTGTATTATGCCAGTTTTGCCAGTGAAATGACCATTTTCCCTCTGTTAGCATTTCAGAATGGCTGCTAGTAATCCAGGAACATCCATTTGTGTTTTGGAAGCACATTTGTTTTGCAACTGTTTCTAATGCTGCCAGTGCATCATTGAAAAAATATGAAAAAAATCTGAAATATTTGTAGCCGAAACTTGCTGAAGCCAAGAACTGATCTAAATGGATCATTAATGTAATACATAAAAGATGGTTTGTTGTGATCAGCCTCTTCCTCCTCACACAAATCAATTATCTTCCACTTGAATTGTTGGATTATTCCTCTCTGAGTTTTAAAATTAGAAACAAAGCTGGTGGTGTTTTAACCTTAAAGGAGCCCTTGGCTTGCAAATTGTAGCAAAGAAAGATATTATATCCTGGCGTGGATATCAAAGCCACAGGCCCATAGGAAGGTTTCCTTCTTCTCAGCAATCCATTCTCCATCTTTCACAGGGGGAAAAATGTGTTGAACTGCTCGAGAGACCTGGTACCTTTCACAGGAACGTGAAATGGTTGGTGGCTAAAATCCATGAAGTCTGTGGTTATACTGAAGTTCCCTAATAAAACATTTGAGTTGTTGCTTAGGACAGATAAATGTGCTAACATGTACTTACCTCAGACTTGTCTTTGGATTGTCATGTAGCTCCACTGGGGACAGGAATAATGACACTACTTGAAGAGATGTCCCATTACACATTAGCTGTGCAATGCCCTGGATGGGATCCTAGTCCCAGGAAGCAAATGAGTTCATGACTAGGAACAGTATCAGATTGGGCTGCACGTTATCTGTGTCCAGAGAGATCCAGCCCAAGCCAGGGCTGGGAAATACCAGCTATTCAGAAAGTTTTACCCTCAGCTTTTTTTTTATGAAGGTTTACAGCTTTTGCTGCCGTAGCATGTTCAGCATCACAATGGAAACTAGATCAGAGCCCTCAAACACAAGGCTGCAGGATGCCTTTGCTCACATGGGTTTTACTCCTGAAAAACCAGCTTCAAACATGCAACAGGCCGTGCAAGGCAGCAAACTGTGCGGTCTGCCCTAATCCCTTACAGAGAGTGCTGCACACCATAAAACCACCAGGGAGCTGGACAGGTTGCCTTGAGGCCAAACACTGGAACAGTCCTGACTTGGAAAGCCAGGTTGGAGCTGTTTTCTTCAGGGGAGGCCAGAAGCAAAGCTTTTGAGAACCATCTCAATTTTCAGCATGAGGCCAGGGTATTTACCTCACAGGAAATATCATCACCTTGCAGCATTAAATCCTAGCTTTGCTTCAAGCAATGACAACTTCAGAGGTTCAATACCAAGGCAGTCATTAAAATGAGAGGATGTAATATAACAAGGAACTCAGTATCTGATAGATCTGATTAGAATATTTCTCATTTCTTGGCAAAAAAAAAAAAAAAAAAAAAAAAAGGAAAAAACAACCCCACAGAGCTTTTGCTACTTTTCCTAGTAGGAAAATTTATGTTTTAACTAATCTTTTTGGCTTGGGGTAAAAGGCATATTTTTTAGATTTCTGCCTCACTAAATTTTTTTGTTAATTAAAAGCTTGATTTTACACCCTGAGTTCCCAAATACAAATAGTTTGCAGATGCTAGGAGCAACTGAGACCTGATATAGTTATGGAACTTTAACTTTAGAACCTCTTTGTTTCACTGTGCCACACAGGTCTATCTCCATGTGAGAAGAGGAGCCAAGAAGACCAATTTAGCTTGGTGGAATCCCATTAATCAGAAAATACCTTGTTCCTGCAGTGTGGATGTCACTTTTGTTTATATTACTGTAAATCTAGAGAAAAGCTGTTGAAGACAGGGTAGAAAATGTGTCTTTATAACAATGTAAAGCACAACGGGGTTGATTCCAATGCCTTTATTTCTGCTTACTGAAAATCAAGGGAGGTTCATTCTTTAAAGGTTCAAAGAAAGCCATTTGTCATTTTCCACTGTAAATCCAGTAATAGGAACTGGTCTTTGACTCTTGACTTTAACAAATATTTTACAAGCAGCCAGCAAAAAAATGTCTTGGAGTAAATATGCCTGTCATCTGAAACACATGAGATGAGAACGGAGCGTGGTGTGTATGGTTATTAGACCGGCTGCCTCTTTCCCACCCCAGGAAAACAATGAGCGGAAGTGTTACCCCCTGGATCTGATCCAGCTTCCACTGAAGCCAATGAGAAAAAAAAGAAAAAAAAAAATCTCACCTTCTCTGATGGAAGCTGGATCAGGCCGCAAGTGAAGAAAAACCTGCAGATCTCGACCAGAGAGCAAAACAATCCCACCCATCAGTAATGTGTTCCTGTAAATCCTGTGTATGCATAAGATGCTGTATAATTTTGTAATGAGTTTGTAAACAAAGCTTGTAATAAATTTGTTAAGGTCTGATTCTGTTTTCACTGTAGCCAGGGATGGTTTTATTGTCGACTTTAGTCATGGCATAAGGAATTCAAAATTCCTATCCAACTCTTTTACTGTTTGTGTTAAGTAATTAAACAAAATATTCCGCTCTCAATGCCAGTTTAATTTAAGTGTTCTAAAAATCACTTCCATTAGGCAGCTCAGATGCTCTGTCAATATTGTTTTGCCAATAGATCATTATAAGCACACATTTTATTTAGATTTTCTCCCAAATGACCAAATGCTATTCTGAAATTGCCTGTCTGTATCAAACTGTATTTTCTCCACTTTTCCCCCCTAGTTTTTTTCCAGTCCATTTAGTAACAGCAAAAAATGCTCCACTGAGGTTTTGGAAAACCATCTGCATTTATTTTATCACCTTTGAACATGTGTTCAGGAATGAAGTCTGTGCAGAGAGTTTACTGCTACCAAGAGATTTGTGCGGCTGCACCAGGAAGAAATTTTGACTGGACTTTACAGAGTGTGTGCTCAAAACCACTCTTTTCATACTCTGTTATTTCAATTCTTTAGCAACCGGAGGCTTTTGCATTGTGTATCTGCAGACAATACCAAGCAGGAAACGAGCCTGATTGAGAGTTCCAAAATTAAAAATTTCATGATAACGACCTGCTATCTCTGACCTCTCGGCAAATGCGTTTGCACAGCGAAGTCAAGCACAGGAACATTCGTTTCATTTAATAGAAACATTGTGGCAAAAGCAATGGGATTCTGTGCTTTCCATGCTTGTTAAGTGTGTGTAATTCATCATGGATGTGGGGCAGGAGGAGGAGGAAGAGGAGGAGGAGGAGTAGGATAAGTTAATAAGCACTGCATGCACATTGTGGGAAGTAAAAGGCTGTGCTCCGGCTTGGAGCATTTTAAAGTGTGGAGGGGTTGTTCTCTGAAATGCTTTGTCTGTATTTTGTTACAGCAGATGGCAGAATGATGAAGCAAGCACAGATGTGGTGTAAAAAAACCAAGCAATTTGAGGATAACAAAAAACTTTCCCGGGAAAGTCGGCCACTTGCTACCACTGTGGGTTCCTGCAGTTCTGGGCAGGTGACTGAAGAGTTCAGCAATGATCTCTGTGGGAAAAAAAAAAAGGAAAAAAAGAATAATTTTTTTTCCTGAAGCTCATTACATTCATGAGCTGGATAATTTTTTTGCTTTTTCTTTTTTTTTCTTGTCCCTTTGGGGTTTTTTGTTTGTTTGCTAGATTGTTTTTGGTAATCTCTAGCTGCTTTGGCACCTCTGATGAACAACGAGCGGTAATGCTTTCCATGAATGTCCCCAAATATAGATTTCTCCTTTGTCTTAGGGCTGAGCTTTGAAGCCAGTGGCACCTGAAAGCCATACTTTCACCACGGAACTGTCCTCTTGATGCCATGACCTCATGTTTCCGGACATTTTGATCACAGGGTCCTATTTTGGAGCTCTTACCCACACAATAGGTGAGATCATGACCAGGCTGATTGAGAAGTGGCTGTGTACACAACAACCAAGGAGCAAAGAGAGAGTGAGGCAGCCCTGTGCCATCTTTGTATCCACCTTCACACATCTCCTGCTCTGATTTCAGTCTTGAGTTGCACTATTAAGGGCTGGTGATCAAGCTGTGCGTTCTGCATGTCCAAGGGTTCAGATGCCCAGGATATCCTATAGTGGTTGGGTTTGGGAATGACTTTAAAGATGAACTCATTCCAACCCACCTGCCATGGGCAGGGACACCTTCCACTAGACGAGGTTTCTCAGAGCCACATCCAACCTATCCTTGAACACTTTCAGGGATGATCTTTGGCAGCAAGACAGTTTCCCAGTTCACGCAAATACCCCTTGTGTGAATCTATCTTCTGTAAGAGGCTGCTGTGGTTGCAGCGTTGGCCTTTTCCAAAACACAGCACATTTTCACTCTTCACCTGTGTCACAGGGAGCAGACAGAGCCATTGATAGACCACCTAGTTCATCCAGGGGAGGCTGCTAAGAAGGCAGGCAGCATGGTTCTTTCCTTTGAGCAAAAATATTCCCATGGAGGGTGTAGGAAAGCAAAAGAAGTGCTGAAAAATGCAGGGAGTCAGAGCTGTTGGGTGGCAAACACCTTGCAGAGATTTCAGAAAGCGAGGGAGAATTCAGCTGTTCAACTGTAACATCAGATGAAAGGCTCTTTCCTCCTATAATACGGGTTAAACAAATACCATTAGATCATCTGTAGCAGTAATTCAAAAGCAAAATGAACCTCTATTAATTGGGGTTAATCCCCCCGTATTGATGAGGAATTAACCACGCTTGCTGAGCACAAATGATGAAGCCTTGCTTTCAGTTACCCTGTGCAGCCCCTATTTTCAGCACTCAGGACTATGAAGCTGTTAAGTGAGGGCAAAATTTGGCTCAGAAGGTACTAAATCCACATTGAATGCATTGGAAGCATTATCCACCACACAAAACAAGCCAAGTTTTTAACATTAGTTCGTAAAAATTGCTCATTACTTTGTCTAGTTTCAGGGATTTAGGTTTTAACTTAAGTTTTGAACTGTCTGGTATGACCAGTACACATATATTTAGCAGCAATTTACAAAAGAAAAGAACCCTGTAAATGGAAATATACAGCAAAATATTATGTCCAGCACTGTAAATAACCTCTGTTGATTCTTATTTATGTTGTCAGTGACTCAGAGAGGAATTTTAATACAAATCTTGGTTTTGTTTTACACAACATATTTTGTAAAATAACCACCTCAACTTACTGCTTGTAAGGTTTGTGGTGTGCAATCTTTGTGGATAATGAAGCAGAAACATGGCTGTAAAGCTGCTGAGCAGTATAAGAGTTGCAAGTCCCACAGCAGAGAGTGAAAACAAACGTGTGAAAATGACAGAATTGGTTTCTCAGGCTCAGAGATTAAATATGTTTTAAAATATCAAATGACAGGGTTTTTTCAAGTTATTACAAATATCTCGAGTCAGATTTGTATGACACAGCTCACCGCTCACATGGAGCATAATTTTTGTAATCTTTGTTATTGCACAAATCTGCTCAATGTGATTCCCATTAAGTTCAGAAAACAGAAATTTGCTCATTTCCACACTGCTGACAGAGCATTCAGAATAACCCCAATAGATGAGCCAAATCTCAGGTCAGAGCATGATCCCTGAGTTTATGTCCTAAGGATAAAACTACTAGGAAGGAATTTTTTTTTCTGCAGAGAGTGAGAGCTCAGCTGCCACATTCACAGCATCTATGCCATGCTATCCCATTTGAAGACTTTAGGAGGAAGAATCTGGTCAGCTGGAAAGCTGATGGGAAGAAGAAGTGGGAGATGGATGGGGAAATAATTACTACATGGCCTCCTTGAAAACTAGATCCCTCAAAAGCCTAAAATGCAGCCCTCAGGATCTTCTCAGGATCTGACTCAGAGGCACTTATTCCCTAGGTCAATACTCTTGGATTCCTGAGACTTGGCGTCAGGACATGGTACTTGTCCTAGGCGGGGGTAAAGGTGAAAAGAAACCCTTCTCCCACCATAATCAGATAACAGCAATTATGCAAGAGGGAGTTCTCATGGGAACAGTTTTGTCTCAAACTCCCATGGCTTTTTAAATTTTTTTTTCCTGCAGAAATGGAAGATATGGGTTTCTGAGAAAGGGCCTGCTGGCTGTAGTTTTCTCAGAGGGTTATGAGGGCGCTGGAGAATAGAATTTAGGCAGAAAGAGGAAAAGTCTCATTGAGTAGAGTTTTTCAGTGGTCTGTTTTCCCTTCACTACAAAATTATGTGGTGAAGTTTCCTGACAGAATTATGAAGGGAGAATTTGCAGGAGAGTGGCAATGAAAAGCACCTCAGTACTGAGACTGGGTTGAGGAGAGGAGCTCAGGAATCCCTGTGGCTCCTTCCTCCATTTTCCTGAATGCCCAGGGAGAATCGAGGGTGTCAGTGGCACAAAAAGGGAGAGCAGTGCCAGAATAGTTGCAGAACACACATCTCCATTCACAGCAGTCAGGCAAGGGCAGCACAAGGACACCTCCATCATTCAGAGGCTGATCCAGGGCATGCCCTTCATCTCCCTCCACGGGATCTCAAAGAGAAGGATCCATAATGCCATTTCATAAACCAATTTAAGAAATATCAAGGCAATGCTGCAATAGTCTGGACCTGGTCCACTCAAAATGAAAGGCAAAATCTTGTGGGTTTTTTAGCAGTATTTGCTGTTGAACAGTTTATTTGAATCCAGAATGTACAGGAAAAAATAACGTGAATAGTGGAAAGTGTCTAAGTCACACATACAACTAATAAATACTCAGCTTTATTCTGATCTCATGCAGGTTTAATGTCTGACTTCAGTGGGATTAGTCCCAGTTTTTGCTGATACAATAAAGCTTGGAATTACATCTGTGACATTTGAAAGCAGGTGGTGGGCTCTGTGTGAGCTCAGACTCTCAATTTCTGTGTGCCATGTAGCTGCTGCTCATGAGGCTCTGTGATGGACGCTGATGGAATTATTTAATGTGATAGATTATAAAGACCTACACTTCCATGCTTTAAATTACCTCTGCCCTGCTCAGAGGGATATTGTTGGTAGCTCTCAGACTGATTCAATGCAGCTCACCAGGCAAACCCCAGGGTTTTTCCATGCCACCAGCTAAGCAATCTACCCTGAGAACTACAATGCAGAGAATTCAAAATCAACTCTGATCCTTGCTTCAGATGGAACTTCAGTGGCTTGGTTTCATCTGAAGAAATGATGAGAAATCAAAGTTAAATGTGCAGGTACTGGCATTCAGAATTAAAGTCTGAAATCCACAACTACTGCTGGCACAAGAAAACTGGGAGATGAAGGCAGCATGTGCACACTGCAGGCTCAGTGAAGATGCTCTTGTTCAGAAACAAAACTGTTTTAGGCAACAGCAGTTTATTTGGAGCAAAGACAAAAATCCCAGTCCTGCTGAACGGTGGTGCTCAAGCGATTTTCTTTTTAGTTTACCAGAAACTTCATGGTTTGTGCTTTCCCAGGCATTTTTCAGTAGGTATTGTTGAGCATAATTAGTATGATAACTTTTACTATATTAGAAACATTCCAGAACTACAACCTGAAATAAACTGAAATGATTGATCCTGGTTAAGCATCACATCCTGAGTTCTGAAACCCTTATCAGCCTTCAGTAATGGTTAAGTTTGCAAATACAGCTTGACTTTGAGGCTAGGAAAATTTCCTTGAGATTTTTCTCTTCATCTGCTTTTCCATAAAATCTTCACAAACACCAGAGACTATACAATGCCTAAACATAATCTGAAGTGTCCATTTCTGTCAGCCCTGAGGTCATCCATTCTCCCATGAAGTGTTTACTTAATATTCCATTGCCCCAAGCAATGGTTTGCTGAGTGAGAACAGGACAGGCTCCATGAGTGAAGAGCTACAGTTCAGGAGGTGTGAACACAGAAAATAGCAAAAAAGCTGATACCAAGAAATTCACAGGAAAACCAGACTGGATCTTAAAAAAAAAAAAACAACTTTAGGAGATAAAAGCAGAAAATGAGGAAAAACAAAATCCAAAAGTTTGCAAACTTAGGGAAAAAAATAAGCTGACCTATCACAATAGCAGTAATTGGGGGTTTTTCCCCCAGAGGGTTCATCCCCCTCTGCCTTGCAATATCCATTTGTTTCCCAATGAAATAAAATATAATAGCTTGAGCTGAAATTCTGGTGTCAGGGAGATTTTTGTGCTTAAGCATTTAGTGTGTCTCTGCTAATATTGTCTGCAAAAGTGGTTTATAGATCCATTCTCAAAAAAAAAAAAAAAAACCAAACAACAACAACAACAAAAGAAACCCCATAACTACAATCAGGATTTGCTGAGAGCCAGTTCCATAGCTTAGTGTGCATTAAAGTAGAGTTAATTCACTCTAACTGCTTACATAAGACTTGATCCTAAATAACCTTTAAGTTCACATCCAGTTTTAAAGGAAAAAGAGCTATCTTTTAATAAAGAGTTGCTGAGATTAACCCTGTGCTTAAAGCTCAAGACATGCTCAAATGTTTTCAGGAATCAGGGTAATATTAAAGTTCATTAGTGATTTTAGACCTGGAATTTACAGTCATTCACTAAAAACCCCCAAATGGAACAATAATATGATCAAGCCTCTTAGTTCCCATCCTATAAATTTTACTTTAAAATCCCATGGCAAAATAAGTACAAAGATAATCTGTAAGCATTTAAGACTTGATCCAAAGACCATGGAAGTTCACAAAAAGCTTCAAAAAATTTCTAGTGAGTCCTGAGCTATGTGCTTGATAATTGAACCATGGTCAATAAAACACCATGGATTTATAGGGCAATGAAAAGAACACACAAAATAAAACCAATCATTCTTTTTTTTTTTTTTTTCAAAATCAAAGCACAAAATTAGCAGTAAAGTGTTTGGCAGCACTTCACAAATTCTTCCTTGAAAAAGTCATTCAAATGGACTTGGCTGTAGATGCAATTGCCTGCACAGGGTGCTGGGGAAAGGGAAGTCAGTTACATGCAGAGATCTGGGAATGCCAGGTGGAAAAGCCACTCTGGATAACTGTGGGAACAGCTTTAGAACCAGGGTGAAGTTACTGAGGCCACCTCAGTGACTGAGGTGCTCACCTCAGTATCTGAAGGCAAATTGGGCACCTCCCTTCAAGTGAGGAGTGACAGCAGCACTTTCTGAAAGGTGTTGAGGAAACAGAAAATCTTTTTGGTAATGATGAGAGATTCCTTTCTCCTTGCTTTGTACCTTTTAATCCAATACCTGCTTCAAGGTTGCAGGTGAATATTTTAGTGACATGCCCAAAGAAAGTATTTATCTGAAATCATCCCTCCTACCATCCATATACCCCATCCAAGACTTAGGTAAGTTGCTACAATAAAGTCCTAAGATTTTCCATACTAAACGGCTCCAGAAATTCATGGAAGATTTAGAGCAAACACACAGACTTAAATGCTGTTTAATGTCATCTTTGATGTCAGGGCAGGTGAGATCCTTCACTGTGGAGATCCAGAGGTGTTAAAAGAAAAGGACCAATATCTGTCACTGCAGCTGGCAAACTGCTGTCAGGTCAGCACTAACATTTGCTTTCACATCTCTCTTCCCCCCCAGCTAATTTCTTTCCTGTCCTTAATAGTTCTCCAGATTAGTTTAATAGTCTGTCACTCAAATGTGGGGGACTCTAGGGAGAAGTGGCCAAAACCAGAATGTGAGATTAATTATTTGGCCAGCTGGAAACAGCTTGTAATGCTGCAGGCTGGGCACCCCTGTCTTAAGGAGTGGAGAATTCCATCAAAGACTTTAAAAGGACAAAATGAGGATAAAGACTTGTTTTCTGTCAGGATCACAACCTTATTTGCAGACTACTTTGTTTGTCTCCTGGTCCAACATGCACTGACAGGGTAAAAGTAGGAACTAACTATGAAGAGAAAGGGAGCTGAGCTAAATGAGAGGGATTTTTGGGACTGTCGGAATGAAGTGCCCAGAAAACATGAATCTAGCCCTTAATAAAATTAGATTTTCCTTAAAATAATAATAAAAAATAATTTCTCATCATAGGTAAATATACATTTATATAGTTATTGATTCACTTTTACCCCATGTGAGGTTTGGTTTGGTTTTTTTTTCCTATGGATCTACTGTAATTCCAGAAGGCTTCCATGGGCTGGAAGATTTGTCCCAAGTACAGGTTACCTACAAATCCCAGTATTTCAAATTAAGATATTCTGTCAAGGGCAAGTGCCAGGTGCTTTCAGCAAAAGTGTGAGCTCTGAAAATGAAGTTAAAGCTGTCAACACTGGCCAAAACTGAAAGGGTTCATAAGACAGAGATGGAAATCCCAGGGCAAACAGCTTCAAATGAGAGTGGGAAAGAGACAACTCCTTTGGGTGTTTGGCAGTGGGGACAAAATGCCAAGCCTCCAATGTGCAGTTTATAAGAAGGATGATGAATTGAGTGCAGGATAATGACCCATTGGTGGGCTGGGCAGGTGACAGGATCAGCCAGCTCTGGAAGACTGACTAAGGTTAAGTGTGAGTTGTGGCCAAGGAGCTGCAGGCCACCCACGCAGATCAAGTGGGAAAGAGCTAATGGGAAAGACATTTTGGGAGTTAAAAATATAACCAGTTCTTTAATCTGGAAACACAGAGCTGTAGAATAACAGCTGGACAGCAAGGCAGAACAAAGCTGTCCTCAGTGATGGAGTGCAAGGTGGTTGGATTTAAAGGCACTGTCTGCTCCATCAGAGCAGGCCCTGAGCCAGCATGGCTACGTGTGCAGGAAGGCAGGGTCACATTCCTCTGAGATGGCAGCACAGCCCTGTCCCACAGGCCAGGGCAGCAGCCTTCAAAGCAACAGTGAAATATTAGATGTTTTAAAAGGATTTCCCACTATATTGATGTTGTTCCCATAACACAAGCCAAGGAGCAGGAAGGCAGCACATCAAAACATGTTTGCACACACTTGGGAGCAGCCATCTCTTCTGCACCAGACAGTGGACTGTGACTCCATGGAAAAATCTTCCTATGGCACCTGCACCAAAAGCAGGAGGCTGAGAAAGCAGCCTCCATTGCTGATGGTATTTGAAGTGATTCACAAAACCCAGGGCCATGGCAGATCCTGCAGGGATGAGCACTCCCATTCTGCCCCAGTGTCCAGCTGAACCATTTCCACTGTTCCAAGGACAAAACCTGCCCTGCCATTTGGGATTGCTGTGACTGTCCATGGGCCAGCAGCATCCTGGGGCTGAGAAGGTCAATGGTGTCCTGGGGTGCATCAGGAAGGGCATCCCCAGCAGGTCAGGAGTGCTCCTGCCCCTCTGCCCAGCCCTGGAGGCACATCTGGAGAGCTGTGTCCAGCTCTGGGATCAGCAGCACAGCAGGGACAGGGAGCTCCTGGAGCAGGGCCAGCGGAGGCTGCAGAGATGATCCAGGGCCTGGAGCATCTGTGCCAGGGAAAGGCTGAGGGAGCTGGGGCTGTCCAGGCTGGAGAGGAGCCCCAGCTGAGAGGGGCCCTGAGCCCTGGGTGTCCCTGTGTGCAGGGAGGGGCAGAGCAGGGCCAGGCTCTGCTCCAGGGGCCCAGCAATGGCACCAGAGCCACGGGCAGGGACTGAGCCCAGGGGGTTCCACTAATAGGAGCCACAACTTCTTGCCTGGGCACTGAACAGAGACCAGAGAGGGTGTGCAGTCTCCTCACTGGGATATTCCAGAATTGTCTGGACACAATCCTGTGCCCTGTGCTCTGGGATGGCCCCGCTGGAGCAGGGAGGTGGCACCAGTGACCCTCTGTGGTCCCTTCAGCCTGACTCATCCTGGGATTCTGTGAATCTGTGTGGGCAGTGGCTGACCCAAGGCAGAGCACAGACTGAAGTATGCCACAATTCAGGATTGAAGAGCTCTTGTCCACATCAGCTCAAAAGCACAATTCTCACAAGACAGGCAAAATGTTGCCATGGCTGTTGCAAAAGGGGTTAAATACTCAGTTACCAGCAGCACCTCTCCTTGAGAGGGAGCCCTGCAAGCGCTCAAACCACCACAGAAGAATCACAAGTCACAAGATCAAGGCTCAGAAGCAGAAAGCTCTCTCAGCACTTCCCAAGCATCACATTTTGTAGCAGCACAGGACACAGGCAACTGATTCTGTCTGCATCCCTGCACTCTCCTTTCTGCCAGATCTGCATTCCCTGCTATTCCAGCTTTTAGATCTTTTTTCAGACTGTGGTACATGACAAATGCAGAACAGGGACAACTTGTGCACTTTTCTGTCTTACAGTCTTAACAGCTCTTCCTAAATCCCCTGCAAAGCTTGGAAGAGGCACAAGGCAGAAAAGGACTGTTACCCTGCAGTGTAACTGACTGTTTTGTGATGTAATAGCCACTGCTCACATTTTACCCTGGGATAAGCTGTTGGCATTCCAGAAGAAAAGGGTAGATTCCTGAGCTTACTTATGAATTTCCTGCAGGCTAACCACATCCATAGAAAAACACTCTGTAGATCCCCTGCTGTTATATTATTTTGTAGGCAAGCCTGTCAGCTCTTTCAATTAAAACTTTTGGTTTGTGATGGAAATCAGGCTTCCAAATAGACTTCCTTTTCTTGCAAATACTACACTTTATTATTCCAGAGTTACTATTCCAGTATCCTCATTATCACAGCATTATTACATACTACTCTTCAGGAACTAGATTTAAACCGTTCAGTGGCATCCTGATTTTTAGCTGACATAATATGGGATGTATCAAGAGTGGCAACATTCACTGCTGCTATTTAGTGACTCAGTGCATGACAGAGAACTGACATTTGTTTGACAAATCACATTTACTTCATCTACTGCACCTCTTATTATCTTCAGCTGCTACCTCTGCCTTGTATTTTCAAATCCAAGACTACTGCAAAATGAACTTTATTTATGCAATAAACAGAGCACCTCTCTGGCACCTGTTTTAAGCATTTACCATTGACAATGAAGTAGCCTGAGCTAGAGAGAAAAGCAAAAACACTCCTACAAATTGCAAGAGAAAGAGCCTTCAGGAGTGTGTCTAATCAGTGTAATCAGACAAAGTGCTGCATCCTGGAACAGACCCTGCTCTTCACTACTAGAGAACAGAGACAATTTTTCAAAGCTGTGGATATTCATGCCACAAATGATGTGTTACAGCATTTCCACCGTGATCAAACACAAAAGAAAAGACAGACTTACCTCTGGGCAAGCCTTTTTGGATCATCACACATGTGAGCTGCAGAGGTGGAAGGAGAGGCATGTGGAAAATCAGGACAGGTATTAACCAGAACAGGCACCCAGCAGTCAGCACTTGCAAAATGGCTACAGGGAGACTGGAGCAGCTCAGCTCTGCAAGACTTAAAGGGACAGATTTCCACAAGCACACTGGGGCAAAAGCCTCTGGAAGAGCACAATTCCCCACTGGGGGAAGACAGGCCCTGTTTCTGGGAATATTGAAGCATGTTCTTAACTCTGAGCATGTGAGAGCTGCTGTGGGCTCCAGGCTGTGCAGCCTGCAGGACTCGATTTACTGATGTGCACGAAGTTACCCAGGGAGGGGATGGTCCAGCAGGGTGCTTGCGGCAGCTCTGTCACGGGAGAAGTGAGGTGCCATCACTGCTGAGGTACTCTGACCACTAAGAGTGCTAAGATACATTCCAGAGGTCCAGAATGGAAAGAAAATAAATAATCAAAATGCACCCTTAAAAAAATCTCAAGTTGTTGCAACAAACACTTCTCATGTGTTCACTCTGATATTTCTAGTTTGTTTTTTCAGCATGATAGCCACAATAGGTGCCCATCCAATTGAAACAATTCCAAAGCACTTTGAGTTGCTCAAAACAAGTGAAAATTACCCCCAGTTATGGATTTACAGCTCCTCTCTCCTCTGTGACTGAATTACAATGTTGAATACTTTACAGTGAGAGCAGAAACACTCCAATGATGGCACAGGAGATTTTGAAGACACTGAATCAATGTCAGCAGGTTTCAAAAGAGAGTTTCCCCTTAGCTCTGCTGCCCAAGATTGCCACAGCATGGCTGCATAGGACAATTGGAACCTCTGTGGTGTCCCCAGACCCTTGTCCACCACAAAGGCCCCCAAAATATGATGATCCTTTTCAGCCATGAGAGGTGGCATCATGACTTTGGGACAGTCAGGAGGGGATTTCTGCAGTTATGGGATACAAATAGGCAGCATATTTGGGCTCAGGTTTGCCCTGAAGTAGCTCTTCTACATCACAGAACCATAGACTCATAAAATCATAGAATGGTTTGGGTTCGAAGGAACTCTGAAGATAATCTTGTTCCAACCTGCCTGGAAAAAAATAAAGATATGGTGTTGCTGATGGGATTTATTTGTTCATATTGGATCATATAACTAATTAAATGCTAAGAGAATTTAAACCCTGGGGGGTTTTTCATACTTTCCCCTGTGATTAGAAGTTACTCTTAGATGTTTTCCCAATGCCATCATTTTCCTCCTGACACTGAGTTCACTGTATGCTCTGCTCACGTTTCCACAAATATGAAATCAACATTAGGGTCAATATTGAAGATATTTTACTTTGTAAAAGTTCATTAAATTCATATCACCAAATAAACAGATGTGTGTGCAATAAGTTGGACTTGCGCACAACCCATAAACCACTCATTTCTGATTGCCTCCAGACACAGGGGGCTGTGACTCTCTCAAACATCTCAGCACCAGAGGAGCTGCCCTGCAGGTTCCATCTGCTGCAGTATGTTTCAGGAAAGGTGGTGGGGTTTTTTTATCCTCACTAATTGAAATGTCCTGAAAATGTCTTGAGGCTCATTCTGCTGCTGCTTGCAGCACAAATTTGTTCTGTGCCACCCATCTCAGCAAGGGTGACACCAGACCCCAGCTCCCTCTGGTTAGTGGAAGTATTTTTGTATAACTCCACTCCATGTTTTGTGTGGGTTGTAGTTTTTTTACAGTGTGTCATTACCATGACTGATTACATGCTATTGACATGCCATGAAAGCTTTCCAGATGTAACTTAACATTGGATTCTTAATGAATATCTGGGCCTGAATCTGATTTTTCTTGTACTACATTCACACTGGGGCAGCAGCATTGTTGGAGAGAGATTAGAAGGGATGCATAGGCTGAATCCTACACCCAAGAATAACCATGAGGAAAATTAGGTGGAGTGATGGATGTTGAACATATGGCAGCTGGAACCCGAATTTTGCATTTAATATTATATATTTCAAACATTACTAAGGGGGTAACCATTCATGGATTCTGCAAATAATTAGTGGGGCTAAATTTATCATCTCAAGACTTCTTAATAATAGAAATTCAATGGCAATCACCAAAGGGAACTTCTTTATATCCTGCCATTAAAACGAATGTTCCTTGTAAGGCATTAGTACAGGTGGGAAGAATTTACCATGCAGGGATAAGAAAATCAGGCAGGAAATGTTCCAATGATTGTTTTAAATATCTCTGTGTGAAGTAGCAGATAAACAGGGCTATGGAACTTCTGAGAGTTTGAAACCTTTTGCTTTCTGAGCCAGATTGCCCTTTCCACAGACACACTCCTTAAAATATTAGGTACCAAAAGATTTATTGGCTGGAAAGGGAAAATGTTTTAAAATAGTTTTCTTCATTGCTTTAACATGAAGCAACTTACAGTGTGTGTGTGTCCCTGAACATGAGGACAGATTAAGATTATCCCTTGCTTTGATAGAATAAATCTGTGTAAAGTCTGGATTTGTGCTCCCTTGAATATGTGAAGATATTTTGGTTTGGGTTTTTTGCAGTATTGGAGCTTAAAAATTCATCTTTTTTTCTGTATCAAATGCTGCCATATGCCGTATTAGGTGCCACACACAATAATGATTCCTGCTGTGCAACTTCCTGCAGCCAAGGATGTGTCCAACAAGGCTCTGCACACAGTGGAAGTGCTCTTTAGCATACAGTTGTTTGGTGGCTGTTTTAAATGATGTGAAATTGCCTCTTCACTGATTTCCAGAGGTAAAATAGATTTCTGTAAAGGCTGTTGGCTGAAAAGCAGCATGATAAGGAAGGAGATAAAGTAGCTGGCAGCAGAAATGTGTAATATTTGCAAAAGGAAAAGCAAGGAAGCAAAAGAAGCAGCCCTGATGGAGGAAAAAAGAAGCTAAGAAAGATATTTCCTGTCTAATGAAGACAATAGTCACTTGCTTGAGAAAGCAGAGAGGAGCAGACAACAGCAGGAGAAATGTTTCCAGGGGTTCTCATAGAAATGGAACACAATTTTCTTTGGCAAGTGAATTTGCTGCAAGAGCCAAATATCTTCAGAAACAGCTTATCCTCTGGTAGCTGTCTTTTGCTTAAACTCCCTCTAAAAAGCATCTGTAAAGCATGAAGCCATTCCAAGTGCATTCAGTTAGATAAGGCAGCATCCATTCCCACCCAGCCACTTGTTCTAACAAACTTGGTAATTCCAAGTTCTCTGCAGCAGAATTCTCCAATTCTCTGTGCAGGAGAAGCTGCATCATGGGCATAGGGCATCATGGCTTCGCTGCTCATCCACAGCCTGAGTGGTTCAGCAAGAACTCAGCCCAGCTGCAGAGACCAGAGGGACAGCTCTTCTCAGAGCCCCACATCTACAAATGCTGGGAAAAGGAAGAAAGCACCAAGAGGAGAAGCAGCAGTTCCCCACATGCCCACTTGCATGCTGCACCTGATGTTTGATTGGAGGGGGGAAGAGGCTGAGGGACAAGAAAACATCATCTCTAGCATTTCATTCCAGAAGAAAGAGTTTTCCTTCAAGGGCTACATCAAAGTTCCCAGACAGCTGCATTTTAATTCCATCCCTTACAGTGATAGAAGGGAAAAGTCTTTGTGGGCACACACTGACTCATGAGAGTAAATTAATGAATGGCACAGTGGTTATACACTGCTAGATTTCTTCTTGTTTGTCAGCTGCCAGCAACACATGCAATTAGAAAAATTCAAGTACAGTTGAAGCCTGGACATTGGTTTGCCAATTTGGCACCAGCCTCCCTGCTGTCAGGTCTTAGCTGACAAATAGTCCCAGTTTTAGAGTGACTCAAACATTTTATCTCTCATATGTTTTAAATAAATTGGGAAAGGCACGTGCAAAAACAACAAAAAATATCCCAGAATAGTTTCATTATTACTTAAATGGACTGGGGTCAGAGTAATGTATTCTATTTAATCCAACACTAAGGTATTATTTCAAGAACAGAGGTTGGGGAAAAAAAAGAATCATTTGAACCAAGATTCTAAGTCTCTACTTATAAGAAGACTTAGGCAAGTGTTTAGCTTCTCACAGTGCAAAACCAGTGTGTGGTAACACTGCTCATGGGTTTGAAATGATATCTGGAGATCTGGTAGGGTTCAACCCCTCATTTTCTACTTGAAATAGGATTTCTGCTTCACATGGTTGACCCATAAAAATCATATAGAATCATCATAGAATCACAGAATGCTTTGGATTGGATGGGACCTTGAGGAGTATCTTGTTCCAGCCTCCTTGGGCAGGGGCACCTTCCACTATCCCAGGTTGCTCAGAGCCCCATATATATAATTCAAACCCACTCTCTGTCAGTTTGAAGTCATTTCCCCTTGTAGTGTCACTCCAGGCCCTTGTCAATAGTCTCTCTCCAAAATTAAATACATAATTTTGAGAGGAATCCTATAGCCCCATAATGAGTGGAAGAAATTTTCTTATAAAAGATGGCCACTGAATAACAATCTCCTTATTTTCACAAGTATTATACCTTTCTATGAAATGGAGATGTGTGAAATTAGTTCTACTTATTTGTAAGTTATCATTTTGTGTCTGCTTTATTTCCTCTCTTTTATCTTAGTCTTGTTCATCTCTATGATTTTTTTTTTCCAAATATGAGTCAAAAGGATTTGTGCTTTCTTTAAAGATGGAAATCCATGGAAGCTTGACATTTATTGTAAGAAGGACTAGGAGTTCACCTGGGATTTATTTATTTATTTATTTAAATTTATATATGCCTGGCATTTCATGGGAAAGGGCTGTTGGTTTCCCTGTGAGACAGGCCAGGGAACCAGCTCAGGATCACCACCCCTCAGAAAGGCCACTTTTCTGCCCCCACCATATGCACACTTACCAGAACAGAAGATGCATCCCTACTTTGCCTATTCCAACTCTGAGCACTCCTGTTTGAATCCTTTTCCCCTTTTTCCAGGGGATTTATAAAACAGCCATGACCATAATCACACATGACCATTGATTTTGGATACCTCTGTTTCCAAGGCATGACAGGTTTTTGGTGGATATTAACAGTGTATTTGGAATGACTCCCTGTAATGTCATTGTGGACAGGTTTATTTGCTCAGCACAGAGTGTGAGTGTTCAGTTCTTTTTGATTGTGCTCAGAACTGCCAAAATCATTCCAAAAATAACAGAGGTCCTGAGCATCCATAGATGCTTCACCTTTAAGGTGAAATTACTCTGTCAAGGCTTTCAGTGAGAGTTCTCCTTAATGCCTTTTGCTTTCTGCCTTTTGGGAGTCAAAACAAATATTTTGGGCTGAAAAGCAAAAAATGAGTGTGCAAATCTTGGATGACTAGGACAGTTCCAGGCAGCCTGGGAGTCGAGGGAAAAACTCTCCCTGGCTTTGGTAATGTGGAGGTGAAGCTGCAAGCCAAGGAAGAGCACAGAGGATTGCCATGACAGCTCCTGCCTCCAGAGATGATAAAGGCAGTTCTGCAGGGCTTTTGGCTTTCCTGCTTCATCTAAGAGTCTATATTTGGCAATGGAAAATAGCCCTATTTAGAGAATTTTGTAAACAATGTTCGTTATAGGCAATGAAGTTTTTCCATCGCCTATATATAGTTATCTGAAGCTCTGACATGTTCAGGTCAAGAGACAAGAAATAATTTAATTTTGCTTAGATTTCATGCCACATTGAGCTGTTTTAACTGACCATGGAGAAGCATGGAGAAGCTGTATTCTATGAGCCATTTTAATGTATGTGTCCCTGGAGTACTTTTGGGCACATCTGATTTACCAAGGTCACATCATCTACATTTGTGACCAAATAGCCACAGGCACACTGAGGAACAAATTTTGCAGTTCCACATCTCAAATGAGCTGGGTAAAGCCTCATGAGATGTGGATTCTCACTTAGGAAACAGCCAGATATGCTGTAAACTCTTGGAGTTCACAATGCTTCTCTCCTGTTCAGTAGTAGCACCTTAAACCTCAGGGTCCAAATTAAAATCCAGGGTATGAGGCATTCCACAAACATGAAAAATGGATTTATTAAATTGAAAAGACTCAAGGTGGCAGCAAAGTAATTAAACATTTCCACACCATTGTATTGAATTATGAAATTCATTGTGTAAGACATCACTAAGACAAAAACTAAATGTATTCAGATAATAAAACTATTCATGGGGGGGGTTTGTTACCATCCAGTAACTCATGAAATACCTACAGGTTTAAATCAGAATGTGAAAACAAGGGTTCCTTACTCCTCTCCTGTCCCTTCCTCCTCTTCCCACCTCAAAGGCATCCCACTGGAATGGCCACATGCAATAAGGTCAGAGCAATGAGGAGAGGAGGCAGTGAAGGGAAAATGTTGTTACTCTTCTTAATTCTGTAAAAATATTTAGAAGAGCAGTTATTTATTAAACAGTAATTAATAGAACAATGCTGTGAGCCACAGAGAGTGACATTTTTCACATCATAGGATTCACAGTGTTGGAAGGGATCAACAAGGATCCTTGAACTTCAAGTCCTGAGGGATACAGGTGGGGAATATCTCCTGCAGCAGAGAATCTTACCATTTTTTTGAAGTCAGATGCCTCAGGTGCTGAACACACCATAGCAGCTTCCTAACAGCAAAATGTATTTGAATTTTTCCTCTCAAACTTTACCTGTCCTGCTTTTCAAGCCAAGTTTTTTGATGATGAGTCTCTTTGGTGATCTGCACCTGAATCTGCTGAAATTTCAGGGATTATGGAACTGCATCATTTGGAGATTCCTATTAGAGTTAATTTTATTATTGCTAAGGTCAAAGATATTCAATTAGCCAATAAACAATAGTTTCATCTGCAGAGACCTGTGGTGATGATAACCCCCTCTATCACATGCCAAAGACCAGCTGTGGCAAAAACTTTCAAGGAGAAATTATAGATGTTTTTGTTTCTTCCTAATTCTCCATGCGTTGCTCTAGGCATTGCATGTGTAGGAGTGTTGGGGGTTGAGTGTTTTTCTGTTACTGTGTCAATTGAAAGAATTTTTCCCATTATCATGCCAATGGAGCTGGCCGGGCTACACCCAAGATATCTGATGAGTCCAGACAAAAGGGGGTGGGTGGGAACGGCTCCCGGAGGGGCCTCTGAGGCTTCCGGGAGGGCACTCGGGTTTCCGGCGGGCTGGGAGCAGGACACCCGGGATCGTTCAGCCACGCGGCGGAGCACAGGAGAGCCAGACCCTCTGTGATCACCTGCCCTGCATCTGCCCCGTTCCAGCCTCCTGCCTCTGCGGACACAGCTGATCCCCCGGACACACACGGTGAGTGAGGAGCCGCCGCTCCAGCCCGTTCCCACCAGGACCGGCGTGGCCGCTGCTGCCCCACCCCCCTCCCTCCTGCCTTCGTTCCCGTCTGCCATCGGCACATCCGGGCTGTGGACTAAGCACAGAGACAGCGTGCTTGCATCTAAAGGGACTGACACTGAGTTATCTATTTCGTTCTGTTAGCAATTTTAACTGTTATTGTTTTCTGTTTGTACAGTTAGATATATTAGTAAAAGAGCTGTTATTCCCACCCCCCCTTATCTCTGCCTCAGAGTCTTTGATTCAAACAATTATAATACTTGGGGGGGGGAGTGGAACCAAAGTCTATTCCAAAAGGGAAACTTCTGCCCTTACTGGCAGACACCTGTCCTTTCTAACCAGGACAAGGAGATGTCAGGATTTGCTATTTCCTCTCTTGCCTAACTCTGTGGTGGTTTCAAGGTTTACTTAAGGACATGCTGACCAATTAGAAAAGATTGTTTGAGTTAAATTTTGTCAAGGTGCCCAGAGTCTTCCAGAGCAGTGGGTGCTGGGAAGAGGGACAGAGAAAGGGACACATTATTTGCACATGCACTCGCACACTCCTCTCTGTTGTGCCTCCCTTCAGTCTTTCATGTCTGAAATGGGCACACATTTTCCTGGAATTAACTCAGATCCTTTGGATGTGAGGCTTTGGGGTGGGCAAATAATGGACTGAAAATATCACTGAGCTGTCAAACATGGAGGATCCCACCATGGGTTGGGATGATCTCCAATTTATCCTGAATTCTCTGCATCTTGCAGGTTGTTCTTGGGATCTATTCATTGCCCCCACATGTGAACTATCCAACCTGCTAGAATTGTCTAGGGATCAGAAATTTTCTGTGTTTTTTCTGCAGCATCAAGAAGTCAGAGCAGATTCCTGCCTGAGGATGCTCACAGATTCATCTACATTGAACCTTCAGGACAGCACACTTTAAATGTAATAATGGTCACCTCAGTGGGATCCTGGGACAATCACCAGAATCATAGAATTGTCCCTGGCATAAGTTGGTGTGGAATAGAAAAATTAAAGGCAATAAAACTGCAATTTCTTGTAAAGGCTGAGTGTGAATCTCTGACCACCCGGAAGACACAATAATGAATCCTCTTGAAATCATGGCCAAAGCAGTGCATTGAGGGAAAGGGGACATGCCTGCCTCATTCTTCCCAGCCCAGGGAAGTAAACTTCATTATTTTCCCCCTAGAAATTGTAGTGGAAACACCCCAAATTACTGCTTCCAGCTCATGCCTTCAAAGGATAAAAAGCAATAGTAATAAAAGCATCAAAGTGAGAAACAGGTGAGTGAATTTCTGACAGAGCAGTGACAAGATGGATGAACTTTTCTCAGTCATGTTTCACCTCTTATCGCATGAAGTGGAAGAGGATGATGTACAATTGAGAAGAGTTGTGGTAGGTCTGGCTATGGCTACATGGCTGCTGAGGACAGAGCCTGGCACAAGCATCAGCTGATCCTTTGGAAGCCAATTCTTCCCCTCCCCAAAATAAGGCATCAATAGAAATGAGAAAATCCTGCTTCCCTTTATCAGGCAATTCAGTAACACTAAAAATCCTTTAACACTGAGAAGGGCTGAAGCTCTGGACAGGTTTAAAAAAAGATTAAAGCAGGCACAGCCACATGGAAACACAAATGACATCCGTTCAGAATTAGCTCTGCCCCTTTTATCTTCCAAAGAAGCCACTCTGAACTCCAACCTTTGGATTCTCTCGAGGCATTAGCTTTTCATTAGGAATGAATGGCTGATCACATTATGACAGACAAATGATGGGCAACAGGAGGGTTTACCAACATGCCTTCCACTCCCACAGTCACTGAGGGGGAAGTCTAATGAGCAAATAACCTGCTGCAACTTTCTACATATTTCCTGTAATTGAGAACTCTTCTGTACTTCGTCTGGAATGCAGATGCCTGTCAGTCACAGGGTCATAAATAGGATTAGGGGCTGTTTCTGAAAAGGCAGGCAACCAGATTTAGATGCTCAGTTGAAAATACAGATGTTTTCTGGCTGCATGGCTGTTAGACAGTGGGATCTCCACCCCTTTTTAAGCAGGTTTGGCTGATGGCTCTGCCCTGAGGCCCCAGGCTTGCAACTGGTGCAGATCCTATTAGGAGTGCAGATCCCTACTAAGTTTTGCCTTTATAATCAGCTGAAAAGATCCAAGTATGAGAAGCACCCTGAGAAATCTGATAAAATAAATACAGTCTTCTGAGAACTGTAACCTCATCCATCCCAACTATAGCTGCTATGTGTAGCAGAAAAAATAAAATTTGCCAATATTTAGATTGATTTAATTTCCCTAGTACAGTACAAAAAGAAAAGAAAGCTGTTTGCCAAAAAAGGGGGCATTTTGGTTTTGAGGTTTTGTATGTGTGTTTGTTGTTTAGTTGTTTTTGATTTTTTTTTATGCCATGTCTAATTACAAACTGAATTGCTTGTGCAGAGACTGTGAAACTTGTATAACTTTTGCCAAATGACCACTTATGGTAACCAGTAGGCTCTGCCTCTCAGCTTTGCTGTTTTTGCTGGTTTTCTTCTTGTCCCTTCACTTCCACATCTATATTAGAACCTACTTGTCAGTAGAAGCTGTTTCTGCTGTCAGGATATCTTATTTTAGGGATGTCACAAAAGAGTTTTAAGATACCCATCAAGATGCTGGCTGGTGAGCCACTTCATAAGCATGCAGGAACAATCCTTTCCCCAAAAAGCACTTCCAGCCTCAACAGCCAGGATACAAAAAGTATGGATAGGATGGGAGCTGCTGCAGAGAGGCAACCTCCTCAAGGTCACAGAGCAGATCAGATGAGGAATAAAACCTTCACCTTCCACGCCTCTCTGCTGGGCTCAACTTTTCTTTCATATAAAGAAGTCAGTGTTGAAGTTTATTGGTTTCATCCAAGGCAATTCCCACTGGATCTCACCATAATGGAGGTAGGGAGAGGGGAGAGATCCAGTTAAATCAGTCTATCAAAGTTTGCAAAACCTTTGCACAGAATGCACCTGACTATAAAACCATTCCATTGTTCAGGATATGCAAACCAAATGGAAGTCTGTGTATTGCATGATTAAATGTGCTCTAGGTGAGAAGGGAGCCATCACCAAAATCATCCAAAGCAACGATATGAGAGAGGTCATTGTCTCCCATTCGTCTCTGCTAAGGTCACACAAGTCTCCACAGAGATAAGGGGACATGGTCAGTGCCCTGACACCCTAATTGCAGCCAGAACAAAGGGCCAGGGGGTGGAGCAGGAGGCAGGGTAAGGGAATGACACAGGGTGATGAGGATGAGGCCACAAGGTTACTCAGCAGAGAGGAGATGAACAAGGCTGCCCATGTCTCCAGTACAAGGTTCTGCCTCTTTGGGGGTAGCAGGGAAGTGACCATACCCAAATGCACCCTTTTGTCACAGGACACAGAAAAATGCTTCACAGGAATGGTTCATGCTGCTGAACAGTGCTCCTGTATTCTGAGATCACTGCCTGTCTCTGTGTCCAGCCAATCCCTCTGTCTCACACACAGAGATGTATTGCATTTACAGTAAAACAAAAGGATCTACCTAATTCCCAGCCCTGCTTGTGGATTTTATTTTTAAGCATCTTATCACCCTCAGCACAAATTCATATATTTAGGTTAAATGTTACTAACCAGGAGCTGAGAGAGGACATGGGTATTACCATAAACTCACCCTTGTTTTTCCCTTTTAGATTATGAAACATAAACCTATTCAAATTTCAGCATCTGAGATATTTGGATGAGTTTTACCTTGAAAGGAGAGACTTGCATGTTTGCAAACTTTTCTCCTCACACTGGCCTTTTTGCAATGTCTGAATGCAGCATCTTTCAAACTGCCATGAAGAATGGTTGTGGTTTGTCCTGTAGCTGAGCTACAAATTCTACCAATGATGAACCAGTCAGAAAAAAACCTTGTTCAGCTCAATGTGATGCTTCTCTGTCTTCCCCTGATATTTCATTTGGCTCATCAACATCCTTTGCCAATGAATTCCACTAATACACACTCAAATAGGAAAAAAATAATCTTAAATCAGTAAAGGACATGAAGCACTTCATGCAAAGGGACTTTACTCACCAGTAGGTGTTTCAACACACAATTAACAGCAACAAAGGTCTAAAACATGTCCAGGAATTATTTTTATGTTGCAAGTAGCAGAATGGGATTAACATTTTGTCCTGGTTTGAAAGGACAGGTGTCTGCCAGTAAGGGCAGAAGTTTCCCTTTGGAATAGAGACTTTGGTTCCACTCCCCCCCCCCCCCCCAAGTATTATAATTGTTTGAATCAAGGACTCTGAGGCAGAGATAAGGGGGTGGGAATAACAGCTCTTTTACTAATATATCTAACTATACAAACAGAAAACAATAACAGTTAAAATTGCTAACAGAACGAAATAGATAACTCAGTGTCAGTCCCTTTAGATGCAAGCACGCTGTTTCTGTGCTTAGTCCACAGCCCGGATCTGCCAAGGGCAGGCGGGAAGGGAGGCAGGAGGGAGGGGGGTGGGGTGGCAGCGGCCACGCCGGTCTCGGTGGGAACGGGCTGGAGCGGCGGCTCCTCGCTCACCGTGTGTGTCCGGGGGATCAGCTGTGTCCGCAGAGGCAGGAGGCTGGAACGGGGCAGATGCAGGGCAGGTGATGGCAGAGGGTCTGGCTCTGCTGTGCTCCGGCTGCGTGGGCTGAACGATCCCGGGTGTCCTGCTCCCAGCTCGCCGGAAACCCGAGTGCCCTCCCGGAAGCCTCAGAGGCCCCTCCGGGAGCTGTTCCCACCCACCCCCTTTTGTCTGGACCCATCAGATATCCTGGGTGTAGCCCAGCCAGCTCCATTGGCATGATAATGGGAAAAATTCTTTCAATTGACACAGTAATAGAAAAAACACTCAACCCCCAACACATTTAAACACCTCAGCTTTGATACCTCTCTCAAGAAGGGGAGAAGTTCAGGACCAGTCCCACCTTCTCATTGCCGGATTCTCAAATTTCCCCATATCTCAACCTTTTTTTTCTTTCCTTTGCCCATGTGGGCTCCCACAGCCATGAAGACACTGAGATTCTGTTACTTTTGGTCTGCCAAAGCCCAATTTTTGCCTCTTAAGACATCTGTGGAGCAAATAGATGTCATATTTGTCTAGTCACTTTGTGACCACAGTAGCACCTAGAGATAATGACTGATAAGTGTATAAAAATATTTAGATGCCTAGACTATTTTCTAAGGAGACTTTTGGACAATCACTCAAATTCCTCCTTCCATCTCTGCTGCAAAGCTGAATTTGCTGCAGAAGAATCAGCCCCACACAGAAACAGTGCTCATCATTCCCATAAATTTCACAACACCTGTTGTGTTAGGTCTCCAATCCCCAATTTTTAGGGCTTTTCTCCTTTTCATTTTGTTCCATCTTCCTCATCTTCCATTCTCTCTCTTCCTGTGGCAGAAGCAGCCATTCTGTAACTTCTAGCCTGCAAGGCAGTAAAATTCAGCTTGGGACAGCATTGCCAAGAAGCTCTCAGCTGGATCAAACTGCAAAATGCTATTTAAAGCACTTCTGGGCAAAAAAATAGAGACCAACAACTCAATGCTGTTGCCTTATGACTTATCTCTGTCCATTTGTGCTTGCCAAGCAGAGCTGAGATCACTCCCAGCTATCACCACAGAAAGGCACAGAAAGTCCCTTGGGACTTGTGACAAATCAAAAAGACCCATGAGGATCTTTCCAACAGCCCAGAACATCTCTGGGCAGCATGGATATAAGTGTTGTATGGATATAAGTGAAATGATCCTCAGGTGATTCTCCTCACTTCTCATAACAGCAAGGTGTGAGCCTGTGCTTGCCATGCCAGTGTCTCAGACACAAACTGCAGAGCACAACAGGACCCCTGCAGAAAGACTCCTTTAGAAGAGATTCTTTGTTTATTTGTGCCACATAGACAATGGGAATTTAGTGACTCAACTACCAACAGGCATGGGCCAAGGTAAAAACATTGGTAGTGGTCACCAAGGCTGTGTCATGAAAGTACATGAAAGAACATATGAGGACAAAGGGGGGTTTAATAATTTATGTATTGGAATAGGAGCAGGACCCAGGGGCAGTGCAGCTCTTTCAGCAGTCCTGCATGTGATCATGAACTGTCTGTACCAAGAGACTGGCAAACGCATTGAATCTTCACAGGACTGAAGGTGACACAGACCACACTGTGTTTCCTGGCCTCCAGGCAACATATCTTCAGAATCAGAAGTTCTGCCTGATGTCAGCCCTGCCCAGCTGCAGACACAGTTAGAATCACATTTTCCTGCCTGTGAAACCTCTGAAAATCTGAAATCACTGAAAAACCCCTGTACCCATCTAGAGGCACGTGGGAAATCAGTGACATCAGTGCTGATGCTCAAGGACAGCAGGAATGTCTTCAGGGAGCAGGGTTTTCTCTGTCACCTCAAAGCCATGAGGAAAATGTGTCCATCCATGGACCCCTCAATGGGCAGTGATCACTCTGGGGCTGTATAATCATTTTGGAGAACAATTCTCCCCTCCAGAGGAAGAAACCATCCAAAATACCAAAAAATTAAAAAATCACAGAGCAGCCCAATCATGACATACCATTGTTCACATTACCAGCAGGAAAACAGGGAAGTCAGATCACAGGCTGATTCTCTCATGCTTCTTTCTACTCACTGGAGCTAGAGGAAATATATTCTTATTGCATTAAAGAAGCACACTGCTTGTACTCCAGTGCAAAATGTGACTGACACTAGAGGACTGCTTCCCTAACATAGTTTGGGCCTCTGCCTCAGCCTCTTTCCCTCTGCTGTTCCCAAATAAACACTGAGCTGAAAACATTGTTGTTCTCAATATCTGTGTGCTTCCATTTGTAGCTGGCTGGGAATCTTGCACCCAGGACTGTACCATGTTCTTGCACCTAAAATTTCCTATCAGGGGAAAAAAACAATCCTATTTTCTTTTTCATTAATCCCAAAAGCTTCTTGGCTGTAAATTCATGGAAGGACTTTGTTTGCTTATGAGCACAACACACTCCTAGCTACAGATCACTGCTGCCAGAGGAAAAGTGAAAAATGGATCCACAAGTGGGAGTGTCACTTGGGAACCTCCACATCATGGTCACAAAGATTTAAACACTGATGACTTTTAAAACAAGTAGTTTTGGAAAGGGCTGAATGAGCTCCTGACAGGTAAAATGAGCTGATAAAAAGCACAATGTCCCACAGAGATGGGTTTTATAGAAAGCTGTTAGATTTTAAGCTTCTGGAAAATCCAAACCCTAAGATAGTTCTAACTGCTCACCTGGCCAGGTATTCTTTGATCATTCAAATAAGATAAAGTAATATAAAATAGCAGCAATAGATACTAAGTTGTATATGCCTTACATCTTAGATAGCACATTTTGCACTGCACTCACACCATTTTCCTTTCTGGAACTCTGGTGGATATGCAGTTAAGCACTCTCAAGTGGATGAAAATTCGATGGAGTACTACAAGCAATAGGCAAAAAAATATATCTGGCCCTGTTTCAAGCTGAGAAGCAGCCTCTAATTATCTACCAGAAAGGAACCAGTGTTCATCTAGGGCTTGCTAATTCTCTGATTAATTAAATGTAACACACATTAATATTATCTGTACACTTAGCATGCAGTTAGATTTTGTTCTTGCCTTCAGGATTTCCCACATCTGCACCTCTGCCTTTTGCTTACTCTTTCTCCCTGGTTACACTGAGAGCTGGTAAATTGGCGGTGAGGAGCAGCATGAGAGACCCAGGCAGTTCTGTACCAGTCTGTGCTGGTAAATTGGAGGTGAGGAGCAGCACGAGAGACCCAGGCAATTCTGTACCAGTCTGGCCACCTGGCACCTGTTTCCCTCCTTGGTTTCAACTTGAGTCACTTTACAGAGCCATAATCTGCCTGGATCTGGGGGAGGCTGCTGCCTGTGGGTGGCTGTTACAAGACTGTAACTCAGGAGGAGAAAATTTTGCAGTTGTTTGAAGGATGGAAGGCCAGGCCTTTATCCTGCTTCAAAGAGGATGGCTTTGCATGGAAATTCAACTTCTCATTTTAAATATTCCTTTGAACTGAGGAATGACAAGCATAGTCTGTTCCTAAAAATAACATCCTTTTATATTTATTTCTTTTTTAGTCCTGAAGAAATCTATTTCTGCCCAAGCCTGGTATCCCCGTCACTTTTAACATTGAAAATTATTTTATCAGAAACTCAGGTTCAGGAAAGAAAAGATGGAATTGATCTCATAGAGATGAACTCCTGGATGAGTACCTCTACTGGCTTTTTTTTTTTTTACCTCCTTTCTGCTCTGAGTTGAAGGCAATGTCCTCACTGTCTCTTTTTTTCACTGCCCTCTGGTTCATGATGAGGATGGGGTCTAACAGCACAAGTACAGGAGAATTTTGGGAGGAAACTAACCTGGTAGAGCCAGAATGGAACCATGAGCAACCTGAAATGTGAAAAATGTCCCTTTCCATGGCAGGGCTTTGGAACAAGATGATCTTCAAGGTTCCTTCCAACCCAAACCATTTTATGACTCTGTGAGGAGTTTCTAACTGCAGAAGGAAAATGCTGAAAATGGCCTATTTAGAAAAGTGTTCTTTGGAAATTACTGGATTAACATGCTAATATCAATGAAATATATATATATATATGACAACAGCTTTCAAATGCTTCAAGCATGTTTGTGTTATGACAAAATTGGCAGCTTCTGTGGTATCTGAATGTTCTGAATGGCCACATGGTCAAAATCTTGAAACTCCAGTGTGTAATAAAATGTCATCCCCTTCACGAGCAGCTCTGCGTAAGCAAGGCCTGTTTTTTTTCTCGTCACTGTAGTATATTTTAAGAAAATATGATGGTTAATTGAAAATAGATTTTTTTCCATATGGCCTGGAACAAAGTTTTGGATAAACAGAAGACTGAACCGTCTGGAAACAACAGATGGCAGTGTTTTAAAGATGAAGAGATGAAAGCTTGGATAACCAGTGCTGAATGTCAGCAGGGACAGCATGGAGGCAGCACACACATCTGGGAATTCAGCTCTGCCATATTTCTGTGGGACACACATGTGGTCCAAGGAGAGACTTTTTTAAAATGAAAAGGAGGAAAGTGAGCTACCTGTCATACTCCAGCAACCAGACACAAAGTCTGCTGGTATTTAATTTCAATAGTATCAGTTATGGCCATAAATAAAACCCCCAGAGCAATTGGTGGGTGAAAAAGGGTTTATACCACCAGTGCAAAAGCTTAACCTATTTCTCTTATCTATTTATTTAAAATCCTGGGAGAACCATTCTAAAGACAAGAGGGATGGGAAATGTAAAAAGAACATTAAAAGGTTTGAATGCATTTGGTAACTGTGGTATGTAAAAATGAATTAAATAAATAAACAATAGGTTATTTATTAACCTACCCCATTCTTTTAGGGGTACCACATTTTCTCTGAGTATTTACCATGTTGTATCACATATTTGCCATGCATTTAGTCATGATTTAAAGGCCTATTCCTGAAAGCTGAGATGAATGTAGATTCATTTTTTACTCATTTGAGTAATACCACCCATGGCAAAGGGAGAGTTTGTCCCAGTTTCAATAGCAAGCTATGTTAATATTGGAAGGAGATTCCAAGCCAGCACAAGGACTGGCTTGAATGACACTTCCTTCCCTCACTACAAAACTCAGCACCATTTCTGAATCATTATTTGTGTGGGGAACACACAACACATTGCAGAGAAACTTTGAAGGCAGAGAAGGAAACAATCAACATTTAGTATTTCTCTCTGATAACCTGTATTTAGTTTTGGAGATGGAAAAATTCCACAAATTGTGCTGTCCCCCAGTGCCACCTACAACAGCCCTGCCAGCCCACCTGCAAACACCCAGTTCTGCTGAGCAGCTAGAACTCTCCAAACCCTTCTCTGAGGTGTACTGACACCAGGATTCTGGGAATAACACAAGGAAGATGTACAAAGGGGGAAAAAATCCCTGTGTGCCTTTTTGGGCTTTCTTCATCTCAGTAATGCAGGATAGCTCTGTTTCTGCCTCAGCTGGGAAATGCTGGGCACAAATTATCCTTTGAGCCTTGTCTTCCTTGGCAGAGGCAGAAACAAAGCTCTTGTGTTAGTAGTATTTTATTGCTGTTTTATTATTTGGACTTCCCTTCACCTTCCTCTCTCTTTCTTTCTTTCTTTCTTTCTTTCTTTCTTTCTTTCTTTCTTTCTTTCTTTCTTTCTTTCTTTCTTTCTTTCTTTCTTTCTTTCTTTCTTTCTTTCTTTCTTTCTTTCTTTCTTTCTTTCTTTCTTTCTTTCTTTCTTTCTTTCTTTCTTTCTTTCTCTTTCTTTCTTTCTTTCTTTCTTTCTTTCTTTCTTTCTTTCTTTCTTTCTCTTTCTCTTTTTTTCAATGCATGTCTTTTTTGATTGTTACAGTGGGTTTATGACAACTTTTGTTCATGTGTTGCTGATACAGGCTCCCAAAGCTCCTCTCAACTTCATGTAGCTTTGAGTGGGAATTGCACAAACAATACACACAAGCATATACTAAAAAGCATTCTTCCTGAACAGTGTTGGGAAATTCAGCAAATTGTGCTGTGCATAGAGGCAGATTTTGTGTTTTTATAGAAACTTGTGCACAATTTTTTATCAGAGCCTCTTCGGCATTTAATGCTTACCATGTGCCAGAACAGCTATTTAAATCTCACCTTTTTGTGTTGTTTTGTCTCATTTCCAGAGCTGGAGTTGTCCATCAGAGCTCCCTGAAGTTTCCCTGGGTTTTACACAGTAGGAGCAGATAGGGAGGGACAGGATCTGGAATTTCTTACTGACGGATCTTGAAGAGTCTGCTCTCATCTCTTGGTGATTTATGGCGGAGTCTGAGAGGGCAGAGCAGGTGCCCACTCAAAGGGAGATGCCTGGTCTCCATATCCTGGGTGCTGTGCTGAGAAACCACGTGTAGTGCTGGGATGAAAGCCCAGCAGGCTTTAGAAAACCCTTGTCAGCAGCAGTGCAAGGGCAGAGGATCCCCTTGGCTGCCTGGATGGTTTGACTGTGACTAATAGATTTTCCCGGGATCAGGTTAGAGATGTTAATTGTATCTGTTTAAAAGGAACAGGAAAATCCCCCAGCAAGTGCAGTCTTCTTGCCAGTAGAGCTGAAACATCTAAAATTTTCACCAGGAATCAAAGAGATGTTTCCTCTTTCAAACAGGTGAAATCAGCCCTTCCAACAAAGGAAGTGGATTGTAGGATAAGGCAGGACCCAAACATCAGCATTTAGAGGGCAATACTGCTCAAATGACACACAGGCTTTGCTTGAGCATCCACTAGATCTCCCTTTATCCACTAATTGTGTAATTCATTCAAAAGAACAACCAGATTGGTTTCATCTGTTGCATATTGCATGGACCAAACCCCAGGAAAATATTTCCCTTGGCTCATCCCAAGAAAAACATTCACACACACTGTTTATTTTGATATTTTCAAATACTACTTTTATCTTATGTTTTAGCTAGATATTCCTTTAAACTTGCTCTTCTGATTCCTTGTCCCTTTGGTATCTCTTAATTAGACCTGGTGACTAATTCAAAAGGAATTATTTATTTAACAAATCCCATCCTTTCCCATCACAAAGCGTCTACAAGCAAAACACTTTTTTTTTTCTTTTTTTTTTTTTTTTCAAGTTGGTGTTAATTAAAAATTATTTACAGACATTCAGAGCAGAATTATTTGCCCTTGTGCTTCTTTGAGGTGCACCATCTCTGCCAGGATGTGCTGAGCAGGGCAGTGATGCCTGAGTGGCTGACATGGGCAACGCTGTGACAGCTTGGAATGGAAAATGTTTATGTCCAGACACAGATTCTCAGCAAATCTAGACTAATTAACAGGCCCATCTCTCTGCTCTTGATTCCCTCACTGTTGTGCTTCCCCAGTCCCAGGCAGAGGTGCTGGTCCTGCACAGATGGGGAAGGGCTCTGTGTGGTTGTTTGTCCGTGTGTTGTTTGTCGAGCAGTGGCAAGGGACAGCTGTGAAATGCTGTGTGAGCACAGCCTCCTGCTCCTGGCTCCCTGCCTTCTCTGGGCTCTCATCACTCCCATCTCTTCTCCACTTACTGGAGGGAGAGACAGTGGAGAGGACAGCAGGGTTTGCCTCTTCCTGTCAGATGCCCACCCTCATCCTCTTAGCACCTGAACACACACCTGGAGCTCCAGGGTGGGAGCATCTCTGTCCCTTTCCATTGGCTGCCCTGTACCCTTGCTCCAGACACTCACCTCAGCTCCCTCTGCTCCTGGCTGACCTGCTGCAGGACCACAGCAGACCTCCAGGGCACGTCTGGGCTTCTTTTGTGGGCTTCTTTTTATTCTTTTGCTTTGGAACCCAACAAGGGATGATAATAGGTACTGATAATGGGTAGGAAAACTGGTGAGTTTTTGGTTTGGTTTGGTTTTAATCAAAATCAAATGAAATTAGGGAACCATACAAACCTGCTGCAGTTACCTGCACAGCAGGCACAGATGCCCCCATGCCAAAGCTGCTGCAAGGCTGATGTGACATTACAAAGCACACCTGGGCATCCTAAAGCTGAGGCAGCCCCAAAAACCTGTCACAGAAAGGAAGGGGATAAAAGAATGATCACAGCACACATGGATTTGCTGCTGGCCCTGGGATGGGAACCTCAGCACAGGAACCACCTATACCTTCCACTATCCAGGTTTCTAAGAGCCCCATCCAACCTTGGATGCTTCCAGGGATGGGGCAGCCACAGCTTCTCTGGGAAACCTGTGCCAGGGCCTCACCACCCTCACAGGGAACAATTCCTTTCCAATATCCAAGTGCCAGCAGCAGTCAGGCCCTACACATGGTAAGCACTGACACACAGTCTCTGTCAAAAATGCCTTTTAAAAAGCAGGCAGTTCTAAAGGGGTTTAGCACCTTAGCAATCATTTTCTTGGGGCTTTTCTTTTTTTCTACATGATTTTTAAAGGAAATTGACCACATATTTTCAGAATAGCTTTGTCAGCCCCCTTTTGGTGAAGGAACTCAGGAAATCACAGAGAGATGAAGCTGGGAATTGAAGCCAAGCAGACCATTGCTGTCAAAAAACTCCTGTGGAAATTGCCTGTAAAATACCTGCCAGTGGGGGTGACCACACAGAGCTTGGAGACGGTCCTGCAGGGCTGAGCCTCAGCTTTGGGAGTTAGGGAAGAAGCAAGTAGAAAAAAATTATCTGACTTCCCCTGAGCCTGGAAGTGTGAGCAGAGGAAGGAGCTGTGCTCCCAGATGTTCCCTTTTCCCTTCAGCTGGGTGTCACAGATTTCCTGGGACGATGACGGGACGCAGACCTCGCGGATGTTGCTGCTCGTCTGCCGGAGGCTTCTGTGATAAATAGGTTTAGTGAAAAGAAAAAAAAAAAATCATGGCCTCTTTTCATTAATTTCCACCAAAACAAGGCGGGGGGGACTTGTTTTGGTGCTGTTTGTTTAGAAGATGTTAATTTTTCAGAAGATGTTAACTTGGGCGGAAGGGAAAATGAAAAATAATAATAATAATGAAAAAAATTTATCCCAAATGAAGAGCTTGGCCTTATTTTGGCTCCTGAGGTGTTGTGGTGTCCCCCAGGAGCTGGGGCTCAGCTGGTTTGTGCCTGTGCAGGGCACATGATCCCTGCCATGACACACAAACTGATAATAAACAATAAAACATGCAGCACATGCAGAGTCAGAGGAGACAGGCAGTGAGAAATAAGAGGCTGCAGATCATATGGGAGATGTAAAACTTGTCTCTTTTAATACTTCTTCACAGCATTAGCTTTTGCTGAAGGATTAAGCTGCCCTAATCTCCACTAAAGCCAAGAGAATAACAAGCCAGTTATAATTAATCAATTTTCTTGGCTTTGGAGAAAATCCCAAGTTATTTTTTCTTCAACTACTAAGCCAATTCCAAGGAAAAACTCCTGTCAGTGTCAGTTACATGAAGAGCGTTCCTGACTGAACTTGAAGCCATGGAGTAGCTTTCAGAGTGCTTTCTCCTCTGATGCCTTGTAGCTCTGTGAATCTGTGTGCAGCTCATCTCCTGCCCCATGAACACCTTGGATGTCATGATTTTAAAGGTGTTTTCCACTCTAAATTACTCAATGGCTCACTACCCACCTCCTCTGATTGAGTACCCTGGGTATGTGGCATTGCTTTCCTTTTGCCTTCTTGCTCCATCTACTGGAACCAGTTTTACATGTCATCAGCATGAGCAAAACATGTCAGGGGTATATTTATTTATTCTTGTCAGAAAAAAAACCAAAAGACAAAAAAAAAAAAAAAAAAAAAAAAAAAAGAAAAAAAGAAAAAAAGAAAGCTTCTGAAACCAGTCTGCTGTTGATTTATTTTAGTTTTATAGCTAAATCCACATTTTATAAACTAAATCTTCCCTATTTTCAGGCCCTTAATCAGTCCTGGCAGTAAGAATACTATTCTGGATCTACATATCCTCATAGGGATGTGTCCTTACTGACCTACTGTGTTTCCAAACTATGAAAATATGTTATTGTATCTCAAAAGATTAGATGTAGCAAAACAACAACAAAACAAGTCAAAATCCTCTCCTAGCATCAACAGAGGATGTTTTGTTGAATTTAGCTGAGATTTGAGTTGTACAAGTCAGATATAGCTGTCTTGTTGAAAATAATTTCAAATAAAACTTTGTAACAGATGGAAGAGAAACTAAAAAACTAGATGCCAGAGGAAAGCTTAAACCACACCTGCAAGATCAAATGTAAGATTATTATTATGTTTGTTTACCCCTTATTTAAAGTGGCTACTGAAAAAGCTCTGGGAAAATAATCCTCTTAAGAATTAGCTCATTAGGAGAGGGCTCTCTATTTAATCTGGGCAGAAAAAGTTAGATCTCTGTGTATTTGTGCAGCTAAAATCTCCACAGCTTTTGCTTTGATTTCTCCGTCTTTTGTGCTTAAAATATATCAGAGGAGTCAGGAGTCACTCCAGAAATGGACTTTTCCTTTTGGGGCAGATCCGGTAGGGCTGTGATTTCTTCCTGTGATCTCCCTTTAAGCAGAGAACAACTTCCTTCAGCAAAGAATGAGGCTGTGGACTGGAATATAGCACTGGGAGGCTCTGACACATCAACAAAAATTGTGCCATTGTCCCCTCAGCTTCATGGAGCTTCCCTCCTTGCCCCGTTTCCACCTTTGGACCGAGCTTCCTTCTGGTTCTAAAGGCACTTTAACTGTCTTTTCCAAAAATGGTTCAGTTGGAGGGTCACAGTTGCCTTTCCTGATGGATCACATTGCTTCCCTGTTAATTGCATCTCTGAAATTACTGAAATCAGACACTACAATATTGCATAACAGGGAGCCTCTTGTGAGGATTGATACCTGTGGCATAAACTGCATGGATTTAACCACATGGTGGATCAATATTCCTTATATATTTCAATTCAAGGTTCACAGCTTTCAAAAGTGACTCACAGTTGTGTCCTTCCTACATGGAAGTACAGTTCTGAAAATCAAGCTCACTAAAGCCAGCCCTAACACCAGGAAGAATGTAGATTAAAACAGCCCATCAGGTTTGCAGGGTGATCCAATTTCTGGAAAATGCAGGGTTAAATCCCAAACTGCTGGCAGTGTACATTTTCCACAGTGGGACTCACTGAAGGCCACAGCCATGGAAGTTTGCTGGACATGCACATTTTTCCACGGCTATCCCAATTTCTCTACCTAACTGGTTAAAGACTGCACACAGAATTGCATAGAGAAAAAAGAAAAACTCAGCTCAAGGGGTTACTGAAGCCAAAAGAAAGACTTCCACTGATTCCAGTGAGGTTTGAATCTGCCTTGCCTCAGGTGGCTGCATTAGAGACATATATAATCCTTTGATAATAATCATTTTGCTCATTACAGCTCTGTCTGTGAAACCAGGAGTGGCTTGGAAACACTGTGAGTAGAAGAGCTGTTTTTAGTGAGAGTCCTAAGAGTCAGGAAAAGTAAAGGAGGATTATGTCAAGAAGCAACTGAAAATACACATAAATAGAAATATTTAATTCAATCATTATGCACTAATAAAGAGTATTATCAGTCTGTCTCAGGAGTTATTATGGAATCTGGTTAATTTGAACAATTCCAAGGGGGGCGGGAAAGAGGCAGCAAGGCACCCTGCTAATTAATGCAGCCATTAATAATTGAATAATCAATTAATAATTGAGTACATTTGCAGATGATGGGAAAAGGATGGAAACTGCAGGGAATATTCAGAGTTTTGGTAGTACTTAGGGATTTAGGACAGATCCAAACATATTTAGGAAAAAAGTTGTGTAGACCTTTCCTTGAAAAATATGCATGTGGTGCATACAGATTGTACTCATTCTTTTGCTAAAAATATTCTTCAGCCTCCATTGTTGGCCTTTCAGATGAACCATGGACTGATGGCCCTTGCAAGGTAAGAACTGGGAGCTCAGGTGTAAATCCTCGTCTCTACCTTTAAGTGCAGTTCTACTGTTGTATCTGAAATTTTGTGGACACACAAGACATCTTATCCAGTACAAGGTGTGCAGGAATTTACCTACAAAGAATAGCTCACAAACAAAACTGGTTTGTATTTTCTTTTCAAAAGCAAAATAATTAGACCAGACGGGGAACAGAAAGACCATCTGTGGTTAATTAAAGGGTGAGACTGCAGAGTAGCAACAGATGTTAGATTGCTGTAGTCAGAGGAGTTTATTGCTAACAGTGGTGAATATTATGCATGGTGGACTGGGTATTTCCAAACAATTAGTTAGCAGGCAGACTTCCACAGAGGTCAACCTTTTCTTCTTTAAAAAAGGAAGGGTTTGAGTGTCATAAATGTTGGAGTTGTGGGAGAGGTCTAGATAGCAAAATTTTCTATATCCTGAGATGAGGACTGAAAAACCTGTGATGCCCATCAGAAAAAAAGGTACCTAGGGCTGATGATTACAAAAGTGGGCAGGACTGCATGAAGAAGACATGACAGAAGAGGCCAACATTCCCACAGTTTCCTGGGAGCCCCCTTTAAAATTAGAGATATGCACAGTGAGAGGGTACACATGGCTGTGTGGATCAGACAGATCCTCTAACCGATGGCATTTGAGCATGGAGTGACTCCAGAGCAGGGAGCTCCTTCCTTCTGGCTCCATTTCTTCTGAATAACTCCTGGAAGCTGTCTGAAACTACCCTGCACCACCAGTCCAAGGGACAAGTTGTGGTAAATGGAGCAGCAAAATCCATGGAGTTTCTGCTGGACAGAAGGTGAACACACCTCACATTGCCTGGCCTGACAGGGTCACGTCCAGTTGCAGCTGGTAAGGCTTTATAAAAGCCATTCCACTCCTCCCTTTTGTTGCTTCCTATTTGCACTGCTCTGATTAGATATGCTGGTTAAAATGTTCCTATTGATGGATGGTTCCTAGAGTGGATCCATGGAGTGTGGCTCTGCAGGTTTGGGGCTACTAGCTAACACTAGTGTGGTGTTGGCTACTCTCACACACACAGACATGCTGCTTTTCATTTATTTGCCTGTTTATTGGGGTATTTCACTTTATATATATATATGGGGTATTCACTTTTGGAGTGGTCCAAAATGGCTACAAAATTCTGCACTAAATTTATATGCAATTCCTTCTCCCCTTACTTTTTTCCCTTTTCCCCTGCAGAGATTTTAGCTGGTTTTCATTGCTAAGGCAAGGAGTGACAATAGCCCACAGGTTTTGTTACCTTTGTGCCTCCACTTGCATCCCTATTCCCTTGGTCCCCATGGAGAGCTCCCCATGCACGTCTCTTGGAACACCCATTCTCTGCTTCTGAGGCACAACTTACGGCAAGGGGGAGATCTGTGGGTAGACTTACAGTCATCCCACTGATAAAAAGGGGGCAGATAAAGTCTGGCTTTGTCCAAAAAAGATAAGCTGGAGCCTGAGAAGGACTGAATACCTGATCAGTGAGCTACAATTACAGCAGCTGATGGGAAGGGGTGTGGGGAGAATCCAGAGGTTGCCATAGAAATGCAACAAAGGGTGAAATCCTCAGGGAGAGCACCTGAGTCAGGTACTGAACATGCAGGAATCCTCAGTGAATGAAACTCTCAAGTTTAATGGGGAAACAGCAAGCCTATCAGAGATAAAGATAATTGAGCTGTCTGTGCTGTTTGTGATATCAGGGGAGATGCCATCTGGACATCAGCCGGGATTGCTGCCGTGCCTCTTTCCCAGCCTTGTTTGGGAGAAATATATAAACCTCAGGAGAACTGGCAGAGCATCAGTGTACATCTGCTGGCTTCTCTAGTTCCTTGTGCTAGGAAATCTAGAAAAACCTTATCATTTTTGGACCATGGCAAGCATTTCAGCTGCTTGTTATAGAAATCCTGTGTAACAACAGCCTAATGCACTCAACTTCAGGATAACATTTTTCTGAGTGCATTGGAGTGACTCACAGTTTTTAAAAAGGTATTTCCTGGGTGGAGGGAGGGTGTACAGAATGTACAAAGTGGTGCTATTTTAAGGAAACCCTTAATTCTGAATATCCTTCCTCAAACCAACCACTGGCAAAGAGGGCCATATGCAACCTGCGTGCAATCCCTTTCTAAATCCATTTCTGCATGGCCCCCTCATTCCTGGAAAAAGTAAAGGAAGAATTGTGACAAACAAGATTGATAATTCTACTGGTTAGAAACATATTTTCTCCCCACCAGAGGCTATTTGGAGTGAAGAGAATTGACAGAATTTCAAAAAACTAGAGTTGCAAAAAACACAGACGCTTCTAAACTCCCAACAGTTTCAAATCTCCAGGTTCACCAGCAGAGCATCCTCTTGGTGTAAAAGATGTTATTGACTGTCTTAATACATTAGACCATGGAATCCCCAATAGGGCTTTGTTGGCCTTTTGAAAGGAAAATGAGATAATTTGTTTTCAAGGAGATACCATTCCCTCATTCAAATGTTGATTTTAGAGGGGAGAAATCAAAGGTTATGTCTCAGCCCTATCACAGATTTCCATGAGGAGCCAAAGTCTTAAAAAGCAAACAAATAAACAACAACAACAACAACAACAAAAAATTCAATCACCTAACAAAATTAAAACAAAACAAAAAACGAGTTTTGTTTTTGATATGGAAAAAGAGAAAAACATTTGGAGAGGACTGACTTTTTTTCAACAAAGTTAAACATTTGCAATTTTATTGCAGGTGACATTATCTTTTCAAATTCTGTTTCTATATAGAAGGAATAAATAACCCAAAAGTAAATTTTACAAATTCCTTTGTTGTTGTTGTTGTTGTTGTTGTTGTTGTTGTTGTTGTTGTTGTTGTTGTTGTTGTTGTTGTTGTTTATTTTCAGGCTACCCTGGAACAGTTATCCCATTTTGATGTGCCTTAGTTTGGGCACGGAATGAAAAAAGAAATTAATTTTGCATCTCGCATTATGTTACCAAAAGTTGTCAGAGTGAAAAATCTTTTCATCTAAGACATTAGTAAAATCTTAGGCTTCAGAAAGATATAAAAGAAGAATACCATGTTAAAGAGCAATCTTGAATAGAATGCCTGAAACTGAAGTACTTCTTTTAGTTTGTATTTTTTATGGTTTTGAAAGTATTGTTGAGAAGACAAAATGAGAAGCAAACCTTTTGTCCAGACTCTGAATTTCAGGCTGGGTAAGAGACAGAAGCTCTAGGAAAAGAAACAGATTTTTAAAGAAAGTTTAATTTTCATTCATGACAGAATGAAATTATTCCTTAAATGCTTGTAGGTGAAAGCTTGGTTAGTGAATATGTTTATCTTCCAACAAAATGCAGTTCTGCAAAATATATTACTTCACAGTAAATCACAACAGCAGCAATTTTTGTTAGTTTACGTGCAGTGTACATGGAGATGCCACATGATTTACAGGGCTGGATTCCATTCTCACTCCTCAGCTTTGCACTGGTGGTTCAGTGGCGTGATTCCTCCTGACACTGGCAAAATTCCAGGGCTAAGTGAGAGGAGAATCAAACATGCAAGGTTTAGTTTTTAGTGTTTTGTTCAGGACAATGAGAGGCATGGAGCTTCCCTGGTGCTGGCAGCTGCAGCCATTCTGATGGTCCCCTGCTCACCAGCATACGCATTCCAGCTCCTGCTAAGCAAACCATATATAAATATAACCATAGATGCAAGTGCCCAGTGATTTAAATTCCTTCTGTTCCCACATCTCCCTGAGTGCCCTCCAGAGGTGGAACCATGTGACAGAGTAGGTTAGGAAGGCACAAAGACTCCTTGAGACGCTAGTTTGCAAACCCTCCTCTGGCAGCTAAGCCAGGGAGACCATGAGGTGTGTGCCCTTCTCCATGGTCAGTCCTTCCCCACAGTCAGTCCAACCTGCCCAAGAATAGAGATGAGAGCAGGAGGGTCCCCGTGCCCCAATGGGCACCTGCAGGAGAGATGGCTGCCAGGAGAATTCTTGCCAGGAGATTCCCTGAGTGCCTCCCCAACTCATAGTCACCACAAGAACCAGCTACAGCCCCAGTATAGCCCTTATCTCACTGATGAAATCTGGAAATGCTGCAGCCCAGAGGGCATTTAAATTGCAACAGATACCCTCACATCTGGAGATTCTAAGGAAGCAGAAGAGGCTCCTTTTGCTCCCTGCCCCTTGTCTCTCCCTCCCTTGATCCGGGAATCACACCACGCAGCAAGCAGGGTGAGCACAGGCTGTTACCCTCCCTCAGGAGTCACACCACGGTGTGCTGTGAGCTGAAGGATGTGAAGCTGCCCTTGGGGCTGTGGTGACACTGTGAGAAGCTGGCAGCCCTGGTCTTTCTGCTTTTGCTGCCGCTCCTGCGTTTCTGCTTGTCGCGCGCAATAAAACTTTCGATCAGCTTCAGCTTCTCGTGCTCTTCCTTCAGGAAGAAGTCAACAAGCACGGTCTTCTCCTTTTTGATCTGCTCACTGATGTCCTTGGGGATGTCAGGGATCATCCAGTCAACCAGAACGCTGAGGAACATCACCAGGTTCTGCAAGCACAGCAACAGACGTGAAGCAAGCATGAAAAAGCCAAAATACTCGCCCTGGAGCAAACCAAACATTTGTTATAGATATGAGACAGATGTCAAACACATTGTGCTGGTGCTGTGTGGTAGTAAGCAGTTAATTAATTTCAAGAAACAGCTCAGGTTTGTGCACAGCTACCCCTCAGTGTAGAGGCTGAATTAAACACTTCAGTTAGGTTTGAAATAGGAAAGGACATAGAATCATCAAATAATCCACAGCTTTAGTAGCTAAACCAGCATTATTCTTTACAGGCATCCAAAGGTGCCCAGTTCTCAACATCCAATTCCTTGATATTGAGTTCACAATCCATTAATATAAGGACACCCTCCAATACCATCAAAAATCCTAAAACACAAGGCAAAGATACCCATGTGTTTCCAGTGTAGCCTGAGCACGCAACTTTCATGGCCATTCTGTCCTCAAATACTTCTGGCTGCTGACAAGCAGGATTGTTTTTACACTACCACAGTGTGCAATCCAAAAGCCCAAACCTAAGGCATCAAGGTGATTACAGGTGGTGCTCCTAACATCAAGCAGGAAGCAGACTGGGCAAAAAGCTTTGCTTGCTTGTGAAATCTATAGATAAAGGATGTTTTGGGAGTTTGTATTGTCATGATAATGCTTTGAGAAGTGCTGTGTTGTGCAATGTCTGGAAATGTGTGAGAATGGTTTGCTGACAGGGCTGCTAGCATGAACTCTCTGTCCCCATCTGAGACAATGGAGGTAATTAACCAGGGAATGTTCTCTGGCAGAGCAGGCAGAGGGTTTGAAGCCCAGCAGAGCCAGTTGCTTTCAACTGCTTTGCAGGCAGTGGTGGAAAATTACTGAAGGCACCACAAATAAGCAGAAGAGGGCAATGCAAACCAGACAAGATTCACAGAAACTCTTGGGAACACCTGGCAGGTGAGGACAAAAGAAAGGCAGGTTTGAAAAAGAAGAATGGACCCAATTTAAGGATCCCAGATCATGGAGGAAAGCAGAAGGAAGCCATTCAAAAGGCAAGTTATGATAGCAAATCCCTTGCTAATGAAATCCTCACACTGGGGACAGTTTGCTGTGCTCAATTCAAGAAAGTTGCAAAAAACCTTGGAGGATTTATTACTTCTGTTTATTTCCTGCTTTGGGTAAAAAACAGCAGTTGACAAGCCTACACAGCATTTATATGCTTTTTACAAGTGGTGGATAAAAGTTGACAGGGTCCACTTAAACATTCAATAGCCTGGAGTATTTTGGGGATCACTCCTAGCACCAAGGGCTAAGGGAAGCTGTGTAATGTATGCATGTAATACATACACATAACAGCCATGGCTATTGGACATGGGCTGCTTTGGAACACCCATTTGGGTCCATCTGTGATCCTATCCCTGTGACTGAAAGTGAAACAACTCAGCAGACTTACCTGAAATAGAATCACAAAAGCCAAGCGAGCAGATAAGACCGCCCAGTACTGCTTAGAAAACTCGTACTGGTGTGGGGACCAAGGTGGTTCTCTGTAGTCTTTGAACCTGGAGATGGACAGCTCAGTTATCACAGCTCCAGCAATTTCCTCCAGCACCAATTGCTGTGATTAACATGATTTTCCCATCACAAAACCTAAAGAATCAAATCCTCCAGATGTTCTTACTTAAACCCTTATTATGAAATGCAACTTCAGAATTAGAGCTGGACTACCTCCACTCAATTTAACACAGTCTGTTTTTCACAGTTGTAACCAAAATCAGAACAATTATTTTGATGTTGGAAATGTCCTGATATTAGAGGATAGACAGAAGTCCCCTTTATTTTCTTAATTTTCTTAATGTAAATTGACATCTATGTACAGGGAATAAAATGCTGAAATGAAAGCAGAGGGATAGTCCAATGAATTCTCAGACTGAAGGAGATAAACCTACATTCATCTCACCTAAAACTTGATTAATTCAGGAAATAATTCAGCGCACATATAATATGGCTCATGCCTGGGTGATTCCTGTCTTTGCATTAACGAAAGGGGGAGCCATGGGAAAGACACTTCCTAAATTAACTGTCTAGTCTTGGACAGGATAAAGCAGAGCCTTAGTGGTTTGGTGTAAAGACTGTTGCTTTTAGTATTGTCATCAATCATTTGGAAGTAAACAACAGGCTAATAAAAATCACAGATGCTCCTAAATTGGAAAGTTTTGCAAATAGCAGGAAACACAGAAAGCAATAAGAAATGGAGACAGGAAACACAATGAGAATAATATGGGGAAATGGAAAATAATTAAAAATAAAACACTTGAAGGATCTTTGAAAGGACAGTGTTTAAAAGTGGAAATATCCTGGAGCTTGCAGTGGCCAGCAAGTTAGCACAAGTTTGAAATATGGCAGCAGGACAGTGCATGACTTGTGGGTGTATCAAGGGGGGAATTAACCTTCCTCTGAACAGCCCAGGTAAATCCACACCTGGAACTCTGCATTCAGTCACTCAGCTGTGCAGATTCCAGAGCGAGGGGGAAGGAAAAAAGAAAGAAAGGAAAAAAAGGGAAATCAAAGAAAAAGATAGCGACAAATTGAAGGCAGTTCAGGAGAGCAGCACAAGGGCTGAGGAGACTGACTCATCGGGAAGATTAAAGAGCAGCACATGTATTGCTCCACTTTGGTAAGTAACAGCCACAGTTGGACATGATAACCACGCACAAATTGTGCCCTTAGGACTGAAAGGGATAATTTAGTGCTATTCCCAGTGATTGACTAGGAGTAATGGGATGAAATTAAGAAAGGGAAAATCTGTTTTGAATACCTCAAAACCCATCCTGACAGTAAGATTCATTAGACTGTGCAAAAGTCTCCATTGGGGGATAATGGAGAAGGTTCATATATAAAATCTGTCAGCTTCAGTTTGCAGGTGTGCTTGCCAAAATTACCTTCAGGTTCTACCCACATGGTTTTGCATATTAAATTACCCATTTGCAATCCTCACATCCCCTACATCTTGCCGCTCTCCACCCCCAAGAACTGGGACTGGAATGCTGGATGTGATTCTGCTGCAGCTTCTGGAGACAAAGGACACGAGGTACAGCCCACAGGAAGGAGAAAACCACTTTAATCTGGGGGCTGTGTTAATTTAGGGAAGAGCTCCCTGGGTTGTGTTAGCCCCTGGATGGTTCTGTTCAGCCTTGCATGCACAGGTCCTGTCTTAGGATTCCTGTGCTTTTCCTGCACTGCCAGATCTCCCCTCTGGTATTTTTCTGGACATTGTGGACTCCCACATGTTGCTCAAATCAAAGTGCTGCATCAAGGGCCAAAGTCAGTTTCCCTGAACTTAATCTGCTTGAACATCAAAGCCAAGAAAAACCACTGAGTTTCTTGTGGACTTTGCTGATCACTATAAATCAATCCCAGTCTTGAAATGGAGCCCAGGTTCACCTGGAAGGGTCACCAACTGTGGTGGGTTTTCCATTTAATGCATTCTGAGCTTCACAAACTATGTAAGCATTGTAGGACATCAGACTCCTTGGAAATTTCACCTGGCTCAGCTGGGAATCACACTGCTTGTGATGCCTGAACCTACACTCAACAGAACATGAGCAAATGATTTATGGTGAAGGAAAATGTTGCCAGACCTATAGATGAGGTAGCTGGGCCACCTTCTCATCTACTTTTTAAATTATTCTCTGGCACATGGAACTCCAAAGGGCTTTTTCTAACCCCTAGAATCTACAGGTAGCTTATTTTTCCCAAACTCCATCTTCTCAGCTCAAGAAGCATTTGGACAATAGCCTCAGGTGTGATTTATGGGCTCTTCTGTGCAGGGTCAGGATTTGATGACCCTTGTGGGTCCCTTCCAACTCAAGATATTCTATGACTCTCTGATTACCTCACCTCTTCAATACTTCACAATTAAAATATTTGATTTCAGCAGGTAGGGTAGGAACAACAGCCAACCAGTGCTGCAAAGACTATTGTGTTTCCAAAACAGCAATAAACTGTAATTCCACTGAAAAAGGACAAAAATATGAAGTAGTCAACGTGGTTGAAGAATAGAGCACAGAAATGTTATGAGGAAGAACAGAAAAATGTGCACTGAAAGTAGAGAATTGTAGGGAAAAGGAAGGTGGGTGGAGAGAACCATACAACCCTTGGACAAATGTGGACTGAAGCCAAAGCAAAGACAAAGATGTCAGTGCATTTCAGAAGGTTGTTTTGTGGGGGGAAAAAAGACAGGTAAAAAAGAAATCCAACTATGTATATAGATGGAACTTCAAATAATTCCAAATAAGCTAATCTGTTTAATTTTCTTCTTCAGCTGATCTTTGGGAAGAAATTGGAGCAAACATCCGGAATCACAGAATCAGCAGTACAGGAGTATATAAAAATTAGTCAGGGAAAAATGTTAGCATCCACCACTGATCATTAGGAATAGATGAGATGAATCCCATGACATTAAGAAAATAAATTCAAAGACACTTTATAAAGTTGCAGAATATTGGAGCAGACCCATGTTAAAGGAAGAGTCCCTTGAATGACTCCGTATCTGCTGCTTCCTTTTTTCCAGTGTGACCAGAAGGTTTTTTTGTACTCCATTATCATACAAGGCAACAAGGACTAAAAGGGAAAAAACAATTAAAATATTCCATATCATATCAAGATTTGCTTCTAATTTACCTTCAGCTATACAAATGCCATTTTTCCCTGAAAAAAAAAAAAAAAAAAAAAGAAATTACACTAACACTGTGAATCAGAACAGCTTTACAGCAACCTTTATTTGGAAGCAATGCCAAAGAGTTCACAGCAGTGCAGAAAATGCTGCTCTAAGTATTTGAAGAATGTATTCTGTATGTTCAGTGGCAGAGTTGTTTCTGGCTTGTTGTGGTTATTTTTAAGATACCTTAATCTCTGGCAATGCCTGTAAGGAGAAAAATGCAGCTTCATTGCAGCCACATTTATCTCCAGAGGTCACAGAAATCTAAGAAAAAGAGAGGTCAGCTTGTTCCCAATGCATTTGCCAGAAACAGAAATCCACATATTATTTCCAGCTTGAGGGGCAATGTTTGGTTGCCTGTCTCTTGGGACACAAGTTAGAGACCCCATACTTCATTACAGTGATAGTTCTGTCCAAAGCTGAGATTCTGATAAGATTCAAATGAGGCAGGTGATAATGAGAAACAGTGTTTGTGGATGCTGACATCTTTTCCTAATTGTTTCCTGGTAACAGAAGAGAAATGCTCCAATAGTTCTGTCTCACTCAGACTAACACATGGTCAATAATTTTTCTCTTCCTCTCAGTCTCTTAGCTGGTATCATCAGGAAGGGATCACTTTTGCGCCCAGTGTTGATGATTCCCTCCTCCTGTATTTGGTCTCTGTTGGGTATTTGGCTGTGTAAGGCCATATTAAAGTGAGGAGAGCCTTTCACCCCTGTTGTTAATGCACATATTTCCAAACACACCAGCACTTAAACCAGCTACAGAGGCCAGTAGCCGGCACAAGGTTAAAAGCAGCATAGTGAAAGTAGCAAAATCACAGTGAAGTGGATCAAGATGCTTGCTGAAGGGAAACACAGGTGAATTAAGGGATGAAAAATTAAAAAGTGACAGGAAACAAAGGTGGAAAAGCATTTCACAGACTTACAAATCTGAAAGTCCAGAGATGCTGCATACTCTAAAGGGAGTATTTTGCTAGCAAACAACTCCCAGCAGCAGAAATGGGGAATAGCAGAGCTCACATGCTTATAAGTTACTTTAAAATTAGGAGTGCATGATGTGTGCTGTAGTCAAGGTGAGAAGGTAGGTGCCCCCAAAGGCAACCCCAACACTGCCAAAGAGGGATGGATTTCTCTCCCTGCTTACACTGCTTCCAGTGAAGAAAATGGGATGTGTAATTTTTCTGGGTTATAGCTGGGCAAGATATATACCCCACTTAAAATCAGTGTGAAAAATATTGTACATCAAAGCAAGGGAGGGAAAACAACTCTAGATTAAGGATTTCCTTAAATAAACGGAAGAGGAACTTTTATAATTATTTTGTGCCATTGTAGAGACCAAACACAGGGGGATTTAAGGGAGTCAAAAAGAAAGGTGAACAGGCTGTTCAACATAACACTGACCCAAAGAAGCTCAGTTTTGAACAACTGGAGTTTGTGATGCCTTAAACAAGCTCTTTGAATTTCTGCACATGTTAAAAATACAAAATTACTTTGAAAGCTGGAACCACATTAGTGATTTCTCATGCAAACTGAAATTTTTGCATAAGTATCTGGTATTTGGGACATATTGTGAAGGAAGTTGAGCCTTGTTTCCCCAATCTGAAAAGATTAATCTGAAATAGAAGACATGTAGATGGCGACTGGTGCAGGTTTTAAAGATGGGCATAATATATTGAAAACTTGTATCTCAGTGAGTAAGGACTGAATTTAATAAAAACAGTGAAAGCCTGGGTCTACTTACTAATTACTAATTAAATGGGCATCCATTTAAAAAAATCATTATTTTTAATTAGACCTAGATCTTTCAGTAAAAAAAAGTGTTAGATCGCTTTTTCTTTGGATCAAATCTGTCTAAATTGTTTATTTTGCCTTTTAATGCCCTGAAAAAAAACCCTTTTAAAGACCTTGTAACACAGTGACAATACTCTAAGAGCTGCACTTCCAAAGCCACATTTTCAAAGGCACCTGAAGATTGCAGAATATGTGGCCATATATGTGAATTTTATCAAGTCCCACTTTGAAAAATGACATAAGAGCCAGGGAAATTCCCTCAACTGTGCAAACTGCTCTTGCAAGTACTTTACCTGCAGAATGAAACCTCCTGTGCAAACAGGGAGTTTTCTGGCTGTGTCCCAGCCTTGAGCTGGCTGACATTGAAGTATGAGAGGGTGTGATTGATGAAGCCATGCATGGTTCCATTCTGGCTGTATGCATATTGATACATAAGGCGTGGGATGAAGTCGGAGGTGACAGCAATGACAAAAGCCTGAGATGGAAAAACAAAAACAAACAGACAACATTGAGAATCTGTGTCCCCAGGTTAATTATTCAGGGGAAAATTTTCATCTTCAGGTAAATTTAGAGTGGTGGTGAAGAGAGAATTATATGGCCAGAATTGGTACAGAATATTTGCATATAAATGCAAATAAGTAACCTGCTCTGTCTCTCCAAGAGAAGGCTCAGTCAGGGAAGTAGCGAAAGGAATTAATAGGTTGTCCATTGCTCCAATTCTTTTCATCTCTAGAGCAATTAGGAGTTTTATCATTAGTTTCAAAAAAACCTACAAGACCTAATAGCCAGTTGGTCAAATTTGGGCTGTATTTTGGTGTAGTTACACCAAACCTGTTGAGTGTAAACATTTACTTTCCCCTCAGCATCAGGATTCACACATTTCACAGAGGGGTTTCATGCAGTTATTAAACCTCCTGAGACTGGTATCCCATAAAACTGTAATGGTGGAGGCAATTTGCCACAGAAATCTCTACATCATAGCAATAAGAATTCCTTAGATTTCTGCTCTGGACTCACTCCTGTTGGAGCAGGTCCAGGGGAGGCCATGAAGATGGTCAGAGGGCTGAAGCCCCTGTGCTGTGGAGACAGGCTGAGAGAATTGGGATTGTTCAGGATGGAGAAGAAAAGGATTTGGGAGGAGACTTTAGAGCCCCTTTCAGTGCCTGAAGAGACTCCAAGAGACCTGGAGAGGGACTTTTGACAGGAGCCTGGAGTGATAGACAAGGGATAATAGCTTCAAACTGACACAGAGTGGGCTTATAATGGGTATTAGGAAAAAATCATTCCCTCTGAGGGTGCTGAGGCTGTTGCACAGATTTCCAATAGAAGTTGTGTCCCATCCCTGGAAGTGTCCAAGGCCAGGTTGGATGGGACTCTGAGCAACCTGGGATAGTGGAAGGTGTCCCTGCCCATGGCAGGGGATTGGAATGAGCTGATCCTTAATGTCCCATCCAACCCCAACCATTCTATCATTCTATTATGATTTAAAACTATATTTTGCTAAATAATAATTTCCTGTGTCAATGTTATCCAGATGGAGAAGTTGATTTGTGCATTCAATACTTTTTTTTTTCAAACAGCTATGCAAGTATTTGCATTTCTTTCAAGTAAAGGTATCCAACGTATAACTTTAATGGAATCCCCAGGAAATAAACATTTAATAAAGGATCATAAATCTGCAAAGTATATTCAGAGAAAAACAAGAAGCTGCAGAGTTTTTCTCCTCCAGCACAGCTCAGTGCTGGACAGCTGAAATCTGTGCCTGACAGTGAGATTATGGGGGTGTGCAGGGTTCCACAGATTTCCTACTTTAAATCCTCAAAACTGCAGAGCCATAAATAAAAAATGCTCCACCCAAGTGAAACAAAACTGCCCCTCTAGGGGATTAGAGTGCTGTGCTGTTGTGCTGGGAGTTATTTTATCAAAGAAATGTCATAACACCTCTCCACAAGTTCTCCCTTCAGTAGTGAAAATCACCTCCCTTTCTAAAGGGTTTGATATCTTTAATATCTTTGCTATTATTCAATGACCTTAAAGGTATTATTTCCAACATAAATAATTCTATGAGGTTATGATCTGTAAGTTAAACACCCACTAGAAAATATTAAAGTCCTAGGGCATGAGATTTTTTATCTTAAAGCATATACAGGAAAATTTTACTAAGGGAGTACATATAGCACAATAAACATAATATATCTGTATTCTGTTGTGTTTGAGCAACTGAAGAAAATTAGATGTCACTTGTAAATTGCATTGAAGTGACAATAAAATATAAACAATAATAAACAATAAATTATAAAAAAAATTAAATTACATTGAAGGAAGAATATAAGCTCCCAAGATCAGGGTTGTAACCAAACACTTACATTAATGATCACTGAAAGCTTTCCAATACCACTCAAGATGTTATACCAAATACCTGTAAATGAAATAAAAAACTTATCAATGGGTTCATTAAAATTTTTCTTCTTTTTTTGATTGCATTTTTGGTCTTATCTTCACTGCAATGCTCTTTCATCACTCACCTATATCTTTTTCTCTCACTGTGTCTGGCCTCCTCAGCTCAGTAACAAATTTTTTTGCATCAAGACGAACCTCGATGATGTTGTTCAGAAGAGCAAAGACAGGGGCCAGAGGGAAGGAGGCAACAAAGAGTGTGACAAAGCCAAACTGGATAACTGGGGAGGGGGAAAAAAAAGAAACCAACGTTTTTTGTTAGCTTCTGAAGGGAGCAGCAAGTTGTTGATGAGTTTTGTGCATTACTAACCCTGTAAAATTCCACTTCCCAGTTTGGTCCCAGGAATAAATATCCCAGAGTAGGCTTATGAAGAGATACAAGTTTGTCACTGTGCTTTATGAATGTTTCCAATAAAGCTTCAAGTTACTAGCACAAACACAAGCCAAAGGAAACAATACATTTAATAAAGGACAAAGGGTTCAGAGTCTATTTTTCTGCATTTATACATAATTAACTGATTAGTCCATGCTGTTTCTTTCCTGACCTTTTCCCTGCAAGGAAAATTATAGACAATCAAGCAAAAGGAGAAAATCTACAAGGTGCAACTATTTCTTCCCAGCTTCCTTTGCAAAACCTGTGAAAATCAAGAACAGAAATGTCTCTGTGGATGTAGAAGCCAATGTTTTGTTACTCTCTCATCCCTCCTCATTGATATTCTCCAAGTTGAGAAATACTCCTCTTTAAATCTGAACAAAGGCGAATTTTATATTTTTATTTTTATTTTTATATATTATGTATTTATATATTTATTTATATATTTTTAATATAAATATAAATATAAATATAAATATAAATATAAATATAAATATAAATATAAATATAAATACATATATATATTAAGCTAATAAATCTGACTGTGATCTACATCTCAGAGTTAAAAAAATATAAGTGTACAAAAAGTATTAGTGTGTTTAAATGCCATATTTACTGTGACTTTTTTGGCAGATCCCTGTATAAGTTCTCTCTCCACTGAGGGAGGAATCACACTTTTTTGTGAAAATAGCAAAATATTCTGTGTACACAACCCAATATTATACTTTAAACTATTTTCCTTTGACACTGTTGTCACAGACTACAACTAACTCTTGAAAAAGTTTTCCCCAGGACCTTCTCTTACTTGCATCTTTTTTTTTGTGTACAGGTTGCAAGTCCTCTGATATTTCTCCTATCTCAGGAACAATATATTTGCTCATGAAAGTAAAATCTCTGTTTATCAGTTATATGGCCTTTAGAGTTTCATTATTATTGTTTTGTTCTGAGATAAAGTGTCTGCACTAAGATGGAGCTTTTTCAAATCATACAAACATCCTACCCTCGAAATCATACTTTCCTAACTATTTTATGTTCAGAGTCAGGAAAAGGAATTAACAAGGAAATAAAACCAGATGTTAAAGTTATGTCCCCCAAAAACTGTGAAATACTCAGAGAAATACATAGCTCCAAAATATGCCTTATTTGGTTGTAAGTGAATTTTGCAGTAATACAACTGGAAGAATTCTGAAAAAAAAAAAAAAAAAAAAAAAAAAAAGGAAAAAAAAGAAATATTTGCAATGCTTTAAGAATAAACCACACACACATTTGCTTTGGTGTTGTTTGTAGTCCCTTCATTCATTGCCTGGGAAAATGCAGTTTAATTTTTTTTCAAGTTCATGAAAAAATGTTCAAGGTATGCAAAGGATTTCTGGATAATTGTGTAAATAAGTCTTCATAGAAAACTCTGCACCAGAAGTGTTTGTGTGGCCATCTTGAAATCTCTTCAATCTTCTCAACTCCTTCTGATGAAAGTGTAAATAATGCAAAAAGCAGGCAAGAAAAGCAATCCCAAAGCCAAACTCTGAATTTAAACAGCCTTGTGTAACAAATTAGCAAACAATCATTAAATGGAAGAGTCTTCAAATAGCCTCAGCAACTCACAGGTATTTGCTGAGTATGATCAGTGTTTCTAGAAACAAACCTGAATAGATTACAAAGAGAATCTCTGTCCAGATCCCAGAAGGAATCTCATCTCAGCATCCTGGAGTTCTATGGACGCCACTCTGGTCACACTGGAAATATTTAAAATACTTTTAGGATGCTCACACTCTTCCATCTAGGACAGCTGACACCAAGACATCCTTTTTTTGGCTGGAAAACTTGATGTCAACCCTTAAACACCCTTTTTGCACTCACATTTATGCCACAAGAGCTCTGTTCATGTACATGTAAAAGGCTAAAGAGAGCAGTGCCAGGAGCTGGACTTCTGGCCATCCATCCTGTTACATAGATTTCCTATTCCTCTGGTAACCCATCCTGGAGAAAAGAGAGATTAATATTCCCCAGGCTCGTGGCACAAGCTGGGAAATAAAACAATTGAAGGCTGGGTACAGTGTAAAGTCAGGGGCATGGGAAACATCTCCTGGGCATCCAAACAGGATGCTGGGTGTGCTATCACTGACACACAGCCTACCTTTGCTGAGGGAAAAAGCACAAACCACACACTGGTGGTGCCTTTACTGTCTGAGTTGAGCAGGAAAGAGGCCAGGGTCTCAGAGCCAGTCTCTCAGTCTCACAACACCTGGTGCCACATCTGAAACACCTCATCTGGCCTCTGGCCCCAGACAAAAACTCTGAAGGACAAACAGCACCCAGAGAAGTGTCTCAGGTGACAGCTCCCCTCAGAACTCCATTCCTCAAGGAAGATGTGCGGGACTTGAGCAGAACCTGAGCCCAACAACAACATACCCTGTCCCCCAAGTATGGCCTCCAAGCTATGACAAGGTGCACAAATCAAAGCTCTAAAATTATGGGTCTGAAGGGTGGTGGCTGCTCTTCTTGTAAAATAGACACAGAATCAGTCCCCAGCACAAAACCTTCATGTGCGGATCACTCAGTTTCTACAAGATTTACACTCTCAGTAGCATGAGTATCCCAAGGATCTTTTACATCAAAGACTAATCTAAGGCAAGGTATTTATTTATGATTCTGTTGCTTTTTTTTCTTTCTTCTTTATCAGTAATATCTGTCATAGGATCTTGTGTTACTGGAAGTAAACAGTGGAAAAATCACTTTTGTGCTAAGCAACTTTCCAAATTCTAGAAAGACACTTTTCAATACAGTCAGACTTGGCTGAAAAACTAAGGAAAAGATGTAATTTATAACGCTTCTGTAATAAATGTATGCAACAAGCCTACACACAACCACCAGTGGTATTTTCAAAACCATCCTCATTATAGAGATTACAGAAAAATGCAGGTTTCTTTTCAGTGATTTTTTTTTCTTTTTCTGCCTCACACATTGCCTTTTTGATGGCTTTTCCTGCTTTAGGGGAAATTCTTCCAAACCTCTCAAATTAATCCTTATAGTAGTCAGTAGCTACAGACATTGGATGTGATCATTTTCTTCTTGTGCCATTGTTTTTAAACAGAAGTTGAATGACTAAACCTTTTATTATTACTTCTCCTTGAGGAAAAATGCTTTTAATTAATTGCCACATGAAGCTTGGACTCCTAGAGGGCTTAGGCTAGAGAAGGGAAGACTAAATGAAACAGGCATCTGAAAATCATTGCTAATTTCAGTTTCTTCTCAAGTAACCATGAGTGGTATAAATTTCAGACATTCGTGCACATTATTTTGCTCTTAAAGCCAATTTAATAAAGTTTCTTTCATTAGCAATATTTATTGCTACTCTAAACATTGATTTCTTGCCAACTCCTATCACAGCAGGCCAGTTACACACATTGCAAACTTGCTGCCATGTGGAAGAGGAAATTGCTGTACATGCTACCTACTTTGGGAAGGCACATGGTATGGTTTATTGGCCTAGGTCAAAAGTCTTTGCACAGTTTTGGAAGCAGGAAGTGCTAAGGACAAATTTGACACATGTTGACAGTGACAATTTCTGATTCAGGATTACTTGAGAAAAATTTTTCTGATCACTCAAGTGTTTTAAGAGTGTCTCTGCTAAGAAATGCAGGAATATATCAGTTATTAATATCAAAACAGTCATCAAAAATGTCACTGGTACAAGCCAAGTCTTTGTGCAGATGTACTATTGACAGCTAAGGCCTGCACAACAAAAAAGCTCAGCAGAGTCTGCTGGTGAAATCAAATTCAAAGATTCATACCCTAAAAAATTAATTTTATTATCCATAGAATTGTTTGGGCAGAAAGGGACATTTAAATGTCATCCAGTCCAAACCCTTGCAATGAGCAGGGATTTTCAACTAGATCCTGCTGTTCAGAGCTTCATCCAAAGTGACCTGGAATGTTTCCAGGGATGGGGCATCCACCACCTCTCTGGGCAATCTATACTAGTGTTTCACGACTCTCATTGTAAAAAAAATCCTTCTTACAGCTAATCAAATTTGTAGGCATAGACTAGAGTGACTGATATTTTGCAGAAACAAATTCCAGTGAACAAAGACAGAGTCACACTTCCCAAATGTGAAAATAGAGGAGGTTAAAAAAAATCAGTAAATCTTACTATTTCTATGAACTTTCTGTGATTTAAATGAGGGCAGGGTTAGGAGAGTGAGAAGGTGGAAGTCTCTTCAGGATTGTTAGAATAAGAAATAAGAACAAAAATGTAAGCATCTTGGAAATGAGCATCCCAAAATTTAAGTGGGGTACTTATACTCAAAAAATCCTTTACCTGTGGTGCATCATGCTGCAAAACACATCCTGAGACTGCTCCAAACACTGTCCCTCAGGGAAATGCTGCCTTAGCAGGATTAAATCACTTTATAACAAAGTGCAAAGGGAATGTGGGATTTGCCATGTAGAGGAGGACCAGACTCCAGGTTTGGACAAAAATGAGTAAAACAGAATGGATATACGGATATAAAAAGCAATAACTGCCTGTGATTAGGGTACAGCCTAGTGAATGGCAGACCTGGAGGCAAGAGTCTTAGCTAAGGATGTCATCCATCCTCAAAAGTAGGAGCATCCTGGCAGGACAAAGTTGAATGTAGTGACTACTCACACTTGAATACATAACCTGCCTGCTTGTGCATGAAACCCCATCACCATGTGTATGGGGAAACCCAAAGACTGCAGCAAGTCCTGTCTACAGTTCCTCCTTCAGCTGCTTCATTCCAGATTGCCACCAATGCCTGAGGGAGGTTGCCTGAGTAAATCAGTGTGAAAACTAAGAAAGAAGTTCTGAAACAGCAGCCAGATTTCTCTCTATTCCTTAATATCATACCTCTTCTTACATTCCAGTAACCCTGCCTTTTTGGAGAAAAAAGAAATCTGCTTTCCTTCCTTTCCCACTGTCCCAACTCAAAAGTGGAGAAATAGGTAAATAATCTGCTGAGCTGCCTCTTAACAATCCCAGCTGACAGGTTCAGTGCTGAGCTGCACCAAGTGCTTCCTGCCAGCGTGGGTGGTCTGAGCAGTGGATCTGACAGCTGAGAGCAGGGATGTGGACCCAGGGCAGCAACTGGGGCTGGGGAGGTGCAGCTTGGCTTTCATCTGCTGCACATTTGTCTGCAAATCCCACAGGCAGGGCACAGCTTGGCACACTGCAAGGTTTCTGTACTTGGGAAGTTCATCCTCCTGTTGTAAACAAATGTTTAGATCAATAATTCATTCTCCCTGAATCATCCCTGAGTGGCTGCAGGCTGCGGTGCTCGCCGTGGTTTATGATCCTGGCACAAGGGACTGAGCTTAATTACAGGCTTAGTGTCCAGTGATTTATAACATCAGTAGCTTAAACCCTGACCCTACATGTCAGAGCCATGGAATAGAATCATGGATTATCCCAAGTCAGCCCTGCACAGGACAGCCCAAGAATGCCACCATGTTCCTGAGAGCTTTGTCCAAACTTTGGCAGGCTTGAGGCTGGGTTCACTTCCCTGGAACAGACTATGGTGGCACCGCTGCATTTCTTTCTTTTTATTTATTTGTAAACACATTCACTTACTCATTTCAGTGGCCATGATTTAACTCATCTTGGCAATTTCTAGAACTTGTTCCTAAAATTAAAAAATCCCAAACAGTTCCCTACAGGGCAGCATAACAAATGGCTAACTATGGGAGCTCCAAGAGGCACTCTGAAGTCAAAACACAGGCAAGGAAAGTCCCACTGTAGCTTTTCTTCATTGAAGGACAGACTACTGACCTCTTTCCTTCCTGAATAGGTGATCTTAAATGAACCCTTAAAACAAATTGAAATTTTGGAAATTATGTTCAAACTCACAACATTGGAGCATCACTTTTCCCACAGCAGAATCAAGGTCACTGACAGCAAACCCAAGCAGTGTTGACAAACTTCAGTATACATTTGTTACTGGTAACTAAAGTTCCTTGTCCTTAGACCTAACTAACCAAGAAATTTGAGTTGTTAAAATGCAGATATTTCTGAGTTATTCCTGAGCATAAAAATTTTTGCAGGGAAAAAATGTCTATTTTTTTCACAATTTCACAATTCACAATTTCATTAAAAATTGCTAAGAGGCTAAAATTAACAGGAAGAAAAATCATCTTGGGCTGGAGTAATTAATGGGAAAAAAATCTCTCCTAAAGGATAACTCTTCAACAAAGTATCACCATGTGCATAAGGAGATAAGGAAATAGAAGTGGGAACACAAACAAGATCCTAAGGTGAGTTGGAACAATTAAGAGGGAGATAATGGGAGGTGAGGGATTCCTGATGGCACTACAGAGGGCAGGGTTGGGGTCCTAAACATATTAATAACACATCCCCAAATCTGCTGTCATGAGAAATTACTTGTGTACACTTATAAATTTATAGAATTATATAAATCTACCATTCTGTAAATTTTCATGTATCAATTTTTAATTAGATAAAAAATTGTAAGTACAAACCAAGACTTTTTCTGTATAGAGAGATAAACCATGAATGGTATTTAATTTTTTGCCATAAAATGCCTTCTCCTTTAGATATTTTGAGAATAGTGATTTATTAAAACAGGAGTTGCCACATTCAATATTTAACAGATGTCTGGTTTTAGATACCATGCCCATTGTGCTTCTCCCTGAATTCTTGTGTTTCCTGAAGCTTGGGTTTGCATGGATTATTTCTCTCCTTTCTACTCCCCTACCCACAGCATTCCTGCTTTCTCCTTCCCTGCCTCTCCAGGGTCCATTCATGAGGCAGCTACAGGGCTGTGCTCCCCAGTAGCAGAAAAACATGGACACACTGCAGTGAATCCACTGGAGAGCCATTAAGATGGTTGAGGTAAAGGATCTGAGCATCAAGGAGAAGCTGAGAGCACTGGGATTGCTGTACCACAGGAAAAGAAGGCTCAGGAGATCTTACCCACGTGGCAGGCTGGAGAAGACAGAGGTAAAATCTTCTCTAGGGCACCCAGTGAAAGGACAAGAGGTACAGGGCACCAATGTAAATGTTGGGAATGCAACTAAAACATTAAAAAATGTAATGGTGATCAAATAATGGAAAAATTATTGAGTCTCCATCCCTGGAAATACTCAAAACCCAAGTCTCTGAGCAACATACTCTAGCTGACCCTGCTTTGAGCAAAGGTTGGACCAGATGATCTCCAGAGATCCCACCTAACCAGAGCTATTGATTCTGTGGCCAAATGGTTTCTATGCACTTTTTTCAGCTGGGAACCCTCGAATCTGACAGCAGAAGTATTAAGAGATACTGGGATTATTCATTATTTCTCTGTGTCTCATAGCCCAGCTGGCTCACATGGAATTTCTGCAAACTACAAGTGCTGGGGTTATTTTCCCCCTTTCTCATGACCACCTCTGACACACAGTCCTTTGTAAAGCCATGGTTATTGCAGAAAGGGAAAGGAAATTCTCAAAACTTACTCATTTCCATGTATTCTGGAGTCAGCCCAGTGAAAGGTTCCAAGATGTAGTCGAGATCCCATTGCTGAGGGTCCTTTGATTGGTTGGTGTCCATTTCCTTTACCTCAGTTCTTTCATCCTTCAGCTTCCTGAACAGCTTTTTGAGCTTCCTGAGGAATAAAGTTGATTGAACCAAGTCAGTTTGGGGTTTTTTTTTCACTAGAAGTTTTGTCCCAAGTCTTTGCACAGCAGCACAAAATTAATCTTGTGTTACTTTGGTCCATCACAGGGAGAGTTTACACTACCCTGGGAAGTTCTGATGTTTTTCCTTGACAGGTACAAGCTACTGGAGTTGAATCCATTACCTTACAATTATTTTTCTCTCTAGATGCATATTCCAAGGGGATCTTCCTGAAGATCTTTGGACCTAAATAATATTAGTATCTAGCACTCTCAAGAACAACACACTGAGCACTTCTCCTTTAACAAAATACAAAATCTAATGGTTTCATTCCACATTTCTACTACAGGCACTCTTTTATCTCACTATAAAAATTGGAAACTTCTAATATAATAGAATTTTAGGGTAAAAAAATTAGCAAACATTAATGGGTTGCCCAGAGAATCTGTGGTTGCCCCATCCCTGGAAGTGTTCAAGGCCAGACTGGATGGGGCTCTGAGCAACCTGGGATAGTGGGAGGTGTTGGAAGGAGTTGGAACTGAATGAGTTTCGAGATCCTTTCCAATCCAAGCCGTTTTGTGATTATGGATTATCTTCAAAGAGAGTGCAAGAATGTACTGATAGTACAAATAGCAGTATTAATCACTGTCTCACTGAGGTGGGTATACAAATTTAATGATTCTGACAAATAAATTAGAGTAAAATGAATAATTTCTAAATTAAGAGTAAAGTTTTCCCAATGTCCACCTCCGATGATATTTTAAATCCATATGCATCAGCAACTTCATGCTATTTTACACACAGAGAATTTCCCTTGGAAAACCAGAGTAGAATGAGATATTTCTTCAAAATCAAGACAGCAAAATACAGTTAAATTAGCGTAAAATAGTCAGATTTATACTTATTGCATATCTTTCTTTTGCAGATGATACTTATCTTCCACAGAAACATAAAGCACTATTTTACAGTTCTTCACATATGTGCCATGAGTGGAGATCCAGACTAATTCCAGTGATGTTTTGCTAGTAGTGTAAGCAGGGCTCTCCCACAAACTCTTCCCCCACAGCTTGTGATAAACCCTTTGAACTGTAGGTGTGTGGCCTGGATACAGGAATATTTGGGGGAAGGGGTTTTCCTTTGGACCTCCAGGGAAGCAGAACCACTTTCCTGGACCCTGACTTCAGTAGCAGAGCAAGGCTGAGGAACAAAAGCTGGCAAACACAATAAAGACTTTGCTGTGTGGGTTTATTACTTCATTCCCAAATTTATACAGAGCCATGGGATCACTGTGTTCGAACAGTGACTGAGGAATTCCTGCACCTACCAGTGTCCACAGGACCTATTCCATTAATCATCAGTATGGAGGAATTGGGGAGTGGAAGACACTCTTTAAACAGGTCTAGATTGCATCAAGCAGCAAACTACTCTCAGACCCTGGATCATAAAGTTTCAAAAATCAACAGGACAACTGCAGCTTTTGTTTGAGGTGGAAGGAAGATGTAGCTCACAGATCTGATGGCAGCATCATCAGTACTTTGGCATTACTGGTACCCAGGATGCTCAAATTACACAATTTTAATGAAAGGGTTGGGTGAAATAAAAAATGCTTCATGAGACAGAATTAGATGAATCCTTACAAAGACATTTACTTCCCACATCATGCAAACTCAGCCATTTCAAGACACTAAAATTCCCTTTCTCCCTCTCTGCCTTTATGGCAGCCAAGGGAACTTGTTTGTGACAGAGGTGATATAGCAATCAGAGGGGGCAGGATTTAAAACAATCAAAGAATTCCCAGGATGCTCTTCCAACATATCCCTATTAATTTCCTGATGTGAGTGACTCTCAAAGGATGGTGAACAGTAAGTTCAAGACAGTGCTGATTCTGTTCCAATGAAATTATAGAAGCTATAAATGTCCCTCACACTTCTGTGGGCAGATGAGAGTGAAGATCATCTCATTGTCACAGCACAGTAGCAGCTGAGATAAAATTTGGATGTGTTTAGATGTGAAGTCCATGCACATGTGATCTAATCCTTCAGCTACAGCACCACAGAATCCAGTTCTGGGGTTTAATGCACACACACACCTCCCATAAGAACCTAGTAACTAAAACAATTGTTGTTGTTTTTAATGTTTATTTGGGAATACACCAAATTAAGGGCTCAATTGTTCAGAATAATTTTTAATTTTTCATCTGGTTATCTCTAAGCCAGGCAGTAGGAACAGCACCTTTAACCATTTGGAGTTCAGCTTTGAAGAGTGTCTGTATTCTTCATTGTATGTATTTTTTTGAAAGATCAACTGACTGAAAGCAAGCCAAACCAATTATTTCAAATTTTCCACAAAAAAAAAATGTATCTTTGTGTCATATCCAAGCATGTGAAGTTTGAGACCAAGCAGAAATGTTTCAGAAAGGTAAAGGAACAGAGAAGAGGGATTTGCAGGGAGTTATTCCCCAGCTACACAGCAGTAGGGCAATGAAAATGAGTTTTGCAGAACCCTTTATCTGTACTTATGATTGTGATGCTGAAACCAAATAGGCTTTTTAAATGCTTCTGTTCAAAGCCTGTTTCTAAATTACCTAGATCAACATTTTTAAAGTAGATTGACAGAAAAAGAGTTCTTTTAGCTTCTGATTTGTTCCTGCCAGGCAGCCCCCCCACAGTGAGGAAGAGGTAGGTTTGCCCACTCAGCACAAGTGTCCCAGCAGCTTTTGGCTGGAGAGGCTCATGCAGCAAAGTTTCATAGCTCCATACAGATCTGGGCAAAGAGGGGAAACTGTAGAGCTGTAGAATACTCATTATTTCTGCTCCTTTTGCCAGGGAATGTCAAAAAGCAAGGTGCATCCTTGAGGACACTGAACAGCAAGTCAGAAGAATGAATGCAAGATGAGAGGAAAAGAAAATGAACAGATTTTTGTCAGGATGTGTCTAGAGCAGTTAAAAATGACATTGCAGCATCTCACAAGGGATTGACACCAAATTATTGTGTTAGGTAAGAGGTGGGAACATGCCTGTATTATGCTGATTGTAATTTCCAGTATAACCAATAAGCACTGCATTATGCACATTAACAAGCATCTGAAATGAGCATAAAAGCCCCACCTGTCAAAAACCCTCGAGCTTCTGAGAAAAAATATGATGAAAAGAGAGAAATAAAGCCCCAAGTGATCCTAGCTGGGCTGTAAGCACATGGTGATTAGATGAAGGCTCCTTTTCAAAAATCAGAGAGATGATTCAACAGTTTCTCTATTGATACAATAAGAAGGAACAGCTGGATTTGGGCATCTAGGAGGAAGAATGATGATGACTTGGGAAAAATGAAAAATTTGTGGAGTGACACAGAGTGGAATGGATAGAGGCTGAAGAGGTGGGACATCTGGAGGGCAAGTTGAAAGAGGACAGGTGCAGGAAAATGACTTTGTTGGCACAGGTGTTTTCATCTTCAGTGGCTGTACAACTGGGATTGTTCAGGCAGGAGAAAAGAAGACACCAAGGGGATTTAATTGAGCCTTCCAGTGCCTGAAGGGAACTTACAGGGATGATGGAGAGAGACTGTTGATAAGGGATGGAGTGCAGGGAAAGGGGCAATGGCTTCACACTGACAGAGAGCAGGTTTACATGGGATGTGGGAAGAAAATCCTTTCTTGTGAAGGTGCTGATGCCCTGGCACAGGTTCCCCAGAGCAGCTGTGGCTGCCCCATCTCTGTCAGTGTTCCAGGACAGGCTGGACGGGGCTCTGAGCAACCTGGGATAGTGGAAGGTGTCCCTGCCATGGCAGGGGATGGAACTGGGAGATCTTTAAGGTTCCTTCCAGACCAAACCATTCTGTGATTCCATGATTCTATGAATACTTGCTAGAACAGAGATGCATGTTAAGGTTTCACTGGAAAAGACAGAGAACAGAATCCAGCTGACAGGAACAAAGGATTATTTAAAACAGGTAGGTTTTTTTAAGGCTCTCCTTCCAGGTGATGTTTGTTGATCTGTAGGAAAAAGGAGGAAGCTAAACAAAAAAGGTTTTTAGGTTGAGTAGCTGGAGCACTTGTATCTGGAGAAAAGGAAGAGCAATGACCCTTGTGTCTCCAATTTTCTTTCCTGCTTTTGGGAAGGAATACTGAAGATCCAGGCTTTTCTTCAGTCATATTCCTACAGTCTGTTCACATAAAGAAATACTTTCTCACATTCACGGGTGCAAGGAGGAAGGAGGAGAACAACGATATCTAAACTTCTTGTTCTCCCACAAATTTTTGGTACAGCCATGCTTCCTTGGCACACTCAGATATCCTGGATTCTACAGGAGTTTCAGTTGTGTTTGGGGTTTATTAGTTTCTCAATCAGAGCAAAACAACAACAATAAAAAACAGGAAAAAGAAAAAGAAGGCAAAAAACACCACCCAAATCTTTAATTAAGAATAATTTAGTAAAAGTGAGAAACAACATAAGAGATAATAGCTATGAAAGGGTGTCTTAAATGGATTTTATTAACTCTTGGTATTCTCATCTGGCATATTTATGCGTATTTTGAAGGAAGTGATGAAAATTGATGCTGAATAAAAGGGCCACAACCATGGCCTCACTAAATTCAATAGTTTTGCTGTTCACTTCAATAGGACCAGGATTTCACCCTAAGGGTTTAGCACCAAGGTCAAAGACAGAGAGTAATAGAATAACCACATGGATGGGTTTTGGTTTTTTTTTTTCCCAATAAGTTCAGAAAAAGCCAGAACTGAATAAAAAGAGTCTTAAAAGAACTCTGGGTTAAGGTTTTCAAGCCCTGCAGCCTTTTAGGGTTAATTCCTGTGGCAACAGTAAAAGAATGATGGTATGTGACACATCTGAGTGAACTGTGGCATATTTACATCTGTTAAACTTGTGAATTCCAGCCCCACAGAACACACATTTCAGTTCAAGAGGGCCCAGTTTTCTATAATTCAAATCTTGTTGCATTTAGCTAGCTGGTTTGCTATTGCTGGATGCAGAAATTAAAAAAAGAAAAAAAAAAAAAGAGAAATCACACAGGGCTTAGGAGACCAGCAGTTACATCTATCATAGCTGTGGCAGCAGTTTCTACAGAAACATTGAAGGGAAAAGCAAGGATGTGTCCCCCATGACCCCAAAAATGCAGGGCAGTCATCTGAAGTTTCTCTCCTCAGCCAGTTCTGACCATGGATAAAGCAGAATGAAGACATGGAAAGATGCTTTCCAATTCTTTCCAGTTTGGGGTTCTAGGAACATAAAGGATGACTGTTGTTTTCAAACTTACTCTATCATCTACTTACCAGTATTTTTTGAGGAGAAATAGAAGAAAATGGGATTTGGGATTTCTTAAATCAACTAAAACACCTTAGATTTTCTGGTGAAAGAAATCAAAAGGTTTCCTAAAAAAAGAAACTTGAAATTCTGATACTTCAGTGAGGAAGAAAACATTTTTGATGAGTGTTATCAGATAACTCAGCAGAGAGGTGCTTCCATGCTACAGATGTACAGAGACAGCACCAGATTCTGAGGAGCAAATCACCATTTATGATATCCCCATCTGTCTCTCCATATGGAGATGGTTGATGGCAGCACCTGGACTCTGCCCACAGTGAAAATACAGGGAGCCAATGGAAGAATCTGATATTCACTCAACTCTCAGTCCCTCCAAAGAGGCACAAGGCAAGAGGGGATGAAAAATGCAGCTGCTGATACCCTCAAGGATCCAGACCACACCAGCACAGTTGTCCATGCAGGAACAGAAGGCTAAATCTGATTTCATTAAGTGCTCAATGATTCTTCTGGTGCAAACAGGTTCAAGGACAAGGGCTGAGCCCAACAGACACACACACAATTTTCTAGGGAATAGAGACAAGCAAAGGAAAAGCAGATATGTTTATTCCAGCATGGCAAGATAGCACTGTGACTGAAATGAGGTATTTATCTAGGAAGGGGAGGATGAAAGTAGGTTTGTTTTTAAACAGTTTTGAAAATTGAGGCCACCACAGTTTGTTGGCTGAAGGGTGGGGGGAGCAGATCCGAGGGAGAAAAATGGGATGAAATTATTGCATTCTTGCATGGAAGGGAGGGAAATGAAAAATAATTGGACATGACTTTCTGTTTGGACTGGATCAGCCTATGCTTTCATAAGTCAAAAATAATAAATACAGTATTTGCAACATCATAAAATCCCCATTAAAAAAGTCCAGTAGCAGTAAGTTTTGGAAGACGAGAAACAAATTACAGCAGGTTTACACTGAGAAAGCTTTAAGCCTTCAACATGTCAGATATTTTGGGAATGATTTACCACTCTTTTCTCAAAATAAAATGTAAACTCAATGAGATGCAGACAGAAAACAGGCCTCCCTATTGAACTTTGACACAAGAATAATGAAACCATCCATAATCTACATCTGATTTGTTTGGGAATTTTTTCTCTCTCTCTATTTAAATTCCTTGTAAGAAAAAAAAAAATGGTTCTTGCTGAGAAAAGAGAGTAAAGGGGCTCATTTGAAATATATTTAATATCTTTTAAGAATCACTCCTCTTGATTTCTAGTTACCATCTTCACAGCCTTATAGATGTGACCCAAAAGCCGCTGACACCAGAGTTGGAAGATTCTGCCTCATTTCAGTGGAGCTGAGATGTCTAAATCAGACTCTTAATCTCCAACATTTCACAGGCCAGTGCCACCACAAAGCAAACCTCCCAAGAGGCAGGAGCAGGAGTTTCTCAGTGGATTCCCAGTGCCTGAGGATCCCCATGGCACTGGTGAGAGGCAGGGAGAGTTTTCCTGCTGTATTTGGAGCAGGGGACTGAGCACTGAAGCAACCCATGGCAGAAAGGCACTGAGCTGTCAGTGTCTCTGCTTGCTCCTGCATCATCACTGAATGACATAAAGGCACCTTGGAAATGTGTGGATTTCATCCCTAAACCCATAAAACAGTCATAGATCAAGTAATAGATTTTAACATCTTTTATGGGCTATTGCTTTCCCCCACACTATCTCCCCTCCACTTTGTGCTAATTTGTATTCAATGCTGCTGTTCTAAAAGCTTCTCTGAAACATCCCAGGAGATCTATCATACCTTGCCTGTTTTCCCTGGTTACTAAAATTAATTTAAATCAATTATTTCATATATTCCATCATTTTTTAAGCCATTTAGTGAAGATATAGCCAATTATTCAACATAAAATACAACCAGATCATTCCACCACAACCAAAAACATGATTTATCATCACATTCAATTAGAACCCACTGAAGGCATAGCAAAAGCCCCTTTTAGCTGAATAAGGATCAAGGCATTGATTTACTGTGCCATAGGAATAACACATAATGGAAAAGGTCGGGATACGTACGGGATTCCAATTTCAAAGAGATTGTTTTGAATCAGTTGCTTTCCAAGCATGATGATGCTCAGCTGAATGCAGAGTTCCATCAGACACCCTCCTGGAGCACACTGCAATTATACAAAACCAGAGAGTGTGAAGGGATTAAGAGAATTAATTTAAAAATACTCTCTTGGGAGAGCTCTCAGTGTCTCCATGTGGACACTGTCCCTGCCACCAATCTGTGTGGGATCATGGAGTTCATCCATCAAAGCAAATCTGTGCTTGGCAAGGTATTTCATCTCCACCCATAAAATTGCATTATGGAAAAAATGTAGAGCTCTGAAACAACTCGTTGTGCTCTGAGGCTCCTATACTTCCTTTAAAAATATTTACTATATAATCAATGTAATAAACATAATGCAGGATCGCCAATACTCTTTCAACCTGATATCTCCCAGGGGGGAAGGAAAACCTTCAATCTTGCAAAGATTTTTATGTCAGCTTTATTGTCAAACCTTGAGTACATCTCTCAGCTTTCAAGGGAATACCCATAGCAATCCCATTCATGAGGGATTGTTTTTTTTTTAAAAAAGAGATGTTTATAGGTTTAGCACAAAATGGCTCCAGGTTTTTAAGCTATTAAAATTGCCAAACTTCCAGGGATCTGCAGAATGGGAAGCCAGATTCACACTTGCCAAGGGCCTCAAGCAAATCATGGAATGTTTGTACCTTAGTGCCCAATTGGGAAGCACAGAAATGGTGAAGCTTCACCTAAGAAAGACCATGAAATAATCAAAACTGCAGAAAGAAAGAATATAAAGTTGCCTTAGATGGAAACCCTGGGTTTTGCCTATTCAAGTTGAAGATTTAACCTCTTGTTTTAGCATGTGTTTTCTATTTTTCCCCTGTTGTCTGTAGTCCACCGAGCACTGTACACACATTTCTTTGTGTAAGGGATTTTATTTGTAATTTGAATTTCATCTGTACCTACCTCTTCCATCCGATAACCTTCAAACACATACACATAACGACCAGGTCGGCCAACAAACCTGAAAGCAATAAAAATACATAAACTAGTATAAAAAGAGAAAAGTAAGCTAATTTTCCCACCATGATTTAATATAAAAACACCAAAAAAGGAGTTAACTTTGAAATCAAGATTATTTACTTGTGTTAGCCAAAATATTTCAGAAGTAGCTTCTTCAACATGAGTTTTCAAGGGCTCAGCACCTATTCAGCTTTGATTATTTCAAAGCAATAGACCTCTACAAATGGTTTTCAACTACATCTGGACAAAGTAATTTTAATAAAATATTAAAACAATATAGTAATAAACCTCCTCTCTTGATTAGAGATGGGGACACATATTCCAATTCATATTCATTTACATGTGAATAATGCCCTGAATGGAATTATTTACACATCTATGCACAACCAACACTCTTCTGGCTACATCAGGAGAAGCAATGATATTGACCTTATTCTAACCATACAACACAAAATATTGTCAAAAAACAGAGATTTTGTTGACTTTTTTTCATTGGTGTCTTACAATATTTGCAAGTGCTGGCAAAAAGTGTCATTAATCCTCAAATGAAAAATGCTGGATATGATTAGTGAAGAGCAAAGATTAGCAAACTTTACAGTCCCCAAAAGGAAGAGCAAAATGGTAGGAAACTGAATTCAGAGAATGTTTTAAACTTTTTTTTTTCTTTTCTTTTCTTTTTCTTTTCTTTTCTTTTCTTTTCTTTTCTTTTCTTTTCTTTTCTTTTCTTTTCTTTTCTTTTCTTTTCTTTTCTTTTCTTTTCTTTTCTTTTCTTTTCTTTTCTTTTCTTTTCTTTTCTTTTCTTTTTCTTTTCTTTTTTTTTTTTTTTTTTTTTTTTGGCCAAGGTTTTAGCAAAGAATGATTTTAAGCTTCCCATTCAAAAGTATGTGGATGACTGGGAAGACAAGGATTCTGAGCCCATAGGAAGTCACACTTATTTAGCAGGACAGCTGAATTAGCTTTTTGGTCAATCACTTCATTTGCCAGTTGACTGTAACTGTTTCTTAATTTGATATGGAAGAATAATGCAAAATAATGAGAAAGTAATAGAAAAAAAGAGTTCTGTAATTTTAAATAAAACAGGAAGACCTTTCTTTGCTGAATGATGCTTCACTGAAAAATTTGCTAAACTGTGGAAAGTTCAGGCCTGTAAGCACCATTCATTACAAAAACAAGAGTTTTTTTTTTAAATTAAAATGAATTATTAACTTTAGATAACCCTGTCAATGACATTTTTCCAGAGCTGGCAAAGATGATCAGTCCCAGGCCTTTGTGCCCGTTTTTAAACACAGATCCACTAATACAGACACATAAATAAAAATGTATATACAGAAATATATATACATATAAAGGATATTATCCTACCTTCCTTTAAAAAAGGCAACATAAAAAATTGATGCATAAGAATTCACAAACTTCAGTAGGAATGCCTTCAAAATCAGTCTCTCCTCAAAAGTTTTCTCTGTTTTTGGTATTTCTGGGGAAAAAAAAAAAAAGTAAACCAGAGAACTGAATCATCAAGAATATAAAAATCGCTGAATCCCCAAACACACACAAAAAGAACAAACCAGGCTTCAAACTTCAGGCTTATATTAATTTTTCTTCTGTACCTCTAATTTGTACCAAAGCCACTAGGTCTGTCACTGAGTCCTGATTTCCAGAGATATTCAATTCCACATGGCAAAAGCACTGTAAATTACTTTGCTGTATATATGAATATTAACATACATGAGTAGATCAGTCACACAGCTACACAACTAAAGCAAAAAAATACTCATATTCTCAACTGAGAAATGCTGAAAGTACAAAGACTTTCAACCAGAAAAAAACACTTTAAAGGCATCCTTAACTTGTAGTTCACAAGCCTTCTTTTCTGTGGTGAGATTGTTGATATGGTTGATGCTAAACACAAGTCTAAATAAATTTTTAATGAGGTATTAAGTGAAGTAAGTGCAAAATAGAGCCATAGTTTTGCTAACAAATCACTATATATGTTCTGTATTACAAGATTTCTTTGTTTAAATATTTTCAGTATTCACTACTATGTTCACAGATTTATTTTCAATTTCTGTGAAAATTTTCTGGCAGGAGAAAACACAGGTATAGGACAGAGACTTTTCAAACTCATAGCAAGATCCTTTTTAAAGATTTTATATGAGTGAAACTCTTGTGTTTCTCTGCTCATTCTGAGCTGTACTTAATGTGAAAGAAGATAATTTTATAATTAAGTTCATCATTCTTGGCTGAATTTCTGTGGCACAAAAAAAAGTGTGGAATAATAAGGAGGTCTAGAGCTCTGGCTAAAGGACTTCATTAAAAGTTTTGTTTTGGGCACAGTTTGAGTGTTTTGTTTGCTCATGTTTTGGGGTGTTTTTCTTAAAGAAACAGTGAGAAAATTTTAGCACTAAAGGAATAGAAAAGCTTAATGAGCCGTCACTGCCTGGCTTTGTCTGTGACACTTTCAATAACATTTTCATAAAAGATCAGTGCCCAACCTGATGAGCCCTAGGGCATAACCTGCCAATATGTATAAAAAAGCTTAATTAAACCTTCAAACAATTTGTAGGAGATCCCACACACTGAATAGACCTGCAAGACAAAAGCTCAGGGCAGCAGGAATATTGAATAATGGAAGTGCAGCTTTTCATTTGAGGGAGAAAAATCCTAAACTTTGCTTACAGAGAACCCCCCCAAGGATGAGCTCAGCCTCTGGATGAACATTTGTACACCATATATGGTCCCAGAGGCTCCCTCAGACATCCTATACCATAGCTGTAGAGGCATGTGTAGAATTTGCTCTCCAGCTCCTCGGGTGTGCTGCCTGAGAAATGCATTCAGCCAGAATAGGTGCATTAGAGAAAAACTCCCTCATGCCAAAAAAATGAAACACTCAGTGCTGGGTTGTTATGCCAAAATTGGGCAGCTGGAGCTTTGCAGGTGGAGGATGAGATGAGCTAAGGGTGGAATGATCTTAGGTCTCTGAAGGAGCTGCTGCCTTTGCAAGGGTAGTATGAGTAGTACATGAGTAGTCTTGATTTTGTCCCTGTTCCACTGGCTCTTCCTTGGCCTCAGTCAATTCCTCCCTGTGAGGGTGGTGAGGCCCTGGCACAGGCTGCCCAGAGAAGCTGTGGCTGTCCCTGGATCCCTGGAAATGCTCCAGGATGGATGGGGCTCAGAGTAACCTGGGATAGTGGAAGGTGTCCCTGCCATAGTAGGGGCTTGGAACGAGAGGAGCTTTAAGATCCCTTCCAACCCAAACCATCCTGTGATTCTGGGTTACAAGTGAGATGTAAATCTTGTCTGGCACCACCTGATTACTGAAGGTGATCTATTCTTCCTGGAATAGAAGGATACCATCTGCCCTCTGGCTGATCTCATCTGGAGTCAAGGACACCAGTGCCCCACTCTGCTGGGCCCAGAGGAATCCTGCTCCATTCTGTATGAGCTCTCTGTATTGATAACAACAAAACTCCTCTCTTTTCCTCCAGGCATAGATTGAGGAGGTACTGAGCCATATGCATTACTGTGATCCCATGATTAAAACAATTGCTATCAGTGCTATTCTTGTGCTTACAGATGCATTTTTCACCTGAACAGAGTTTCAAGTGTACTTGGGGTTGGAATAGGAACTTAAGCTGTCAAGAGCTACTCCTTCAGCCCAACAAGTGTGTTCTTCAGCTTGTGGATTAAGTGCAGCGTGACAAGAGAATTGAGTATGTTTTTCTCCTCTCAGCAAGACGAGAGTTCACAAGTTAAGTAGCATTTATCAGCATGCATGAATTGTAATTTTTTAAAACATTTTGATTACATTTGGCATCTGAGCCTAGCGCTGGAGAAAACTGCCTGAGTGAACTTTGTAACTCATGTAATTTGTAGCACTAGAGATTATTCTGACAACATCCTTCTTAAACAAAACATCTGATGGTTGATTAGGAATTCTACCGTAATAAAAACAGGATTAGAATTAAATGCAAAGTGACAATAATCGGCAAGTAAGAAATTTTTTCTTTCACAGTTCAACCTGGTGCACATTTCAAAGGGAGATATTTTCCTCCTATACTTCCCAAAGAGAGTCCATAGCAGTACCTAGCACTTCCTAGCTCCTGCCTAGAAGCTGCTGGAGTAGTCTCATCTTCATCTTTTCCTACTCTTTCCACACAGCTGGATCATTCCTTAACATTTGTGTTCTTTTTTACCTGGGCAGGTGCAGTGAACAGGATTGATCAGGTCACACACAATTAGCAGCCTGTCACTTATGTGAAAGCTGAAAATCTGGGTACAATTTTGGCCCAGACAGTTCATAAATTAGTTCATTTATGCCACTAGAACAGAGTCCATTTGTGTAACCCTGTAACAATCTGCCCAATGCCTGATGCAAAACAGAAATAAACAAACAAATTAACCCATTAAAATGGCAATTTGCTTTGTCTTCATTTATTTCAAATACTTTAGGAACTTAATCTAAACTAACAGGACCACGCTTTCAAAATTCAGGATTGGACCTCTAACAACTGCAAAGCTGTAGTCTGTAATGTTCTTCCAAAAATAGGACTGAAAGAGATGATTTCATTTGTGACTTTAAAAGAGTCTGAAAAATTGAGAAGAAACAGAAGTCTTAAGAGTAATCTCATGTAAAGGCACCATCAATCAACATCCTTGGTCTAATTTATATAATAAAACAAAACCCCAGCCTAAATCCCTATCAGTAAACATCTTTAGTCTAATGTAATGTATATTACAAATCAATACTTTAGGCCTAAACCTCTATAGCAGTCAAAGGAGTCACTGCCCTTCAAAATAAATAAATAGCCAGGCTTGCAACAATATTTTGATGTCTAAAATAAAATTTGAAAGTCCAACCACTAACTGCAATGGAAATCATTAATAAAATGTCCATCTCAGACTTACCCCTAGAATGGAACAAAAAAACCATTTGAGTAGCAAGAAAATGGTTAAAACTTTCAACATCAGTGTAATTTTGTGAGCCATCAACATTTTTGAAGCAACCCACTGACTTTCTGCAGCTCTTAGCAGTCAAGAGGTACCTAACAGGCCTGAATATTTCACTGGCCCTCTCCAGGAGGCAATACTCCTCCTGGACCTCCTTGCATCCTCTGGTGTCAATCCACGGATTTATGAGGAAGGTGGCAAGGCGGTTTTACCGATTTCTGTCAGCCACTTGGCCACAGCTCCATAAATTTCATCGAGGATGAGGACCACCACGAGGTTAATTATGACAGCAGTGGCAGTCACGGTCACTCGGACATTGGACCTGGTTGTCTCATTTGTGCTGAAGGACAGAGCCGCTGCCGTCGTGATCCGGTACACAATGACACCAAACACGGCTGCAAACGTCAGCATGACCTGCAAACAGAGGAGCATATGGGTCAATCCACCTTGGAAACACAAGGTTTGGCTGGGAGGTTGGGTGTGCTCCATGGGAGGTTGGGTGTGCTCCATGGATTGGCATCAAAGCCAATTGGTTCTTACTGCAAGGTGATAATATGCAGGTGATCAAATTATAAGTGACTTTTTACATCAGTAGGTTATGGTAGGAAAAGAGAGGATGGTTTTTAAACAAAAGAGGAGATTTTTTGTTAGATTTCAGGAGGAAATTGTTCTCTGTGAGGGTGGTGAGGCCCTGGCGCAGGTTCCCCAGAGAAGCTGTGGCTGACCCTGGATCCCTGGAAGTGTCCAAGGCCAGGCAGGATGGGGCCCTGAGTGTCCTCATCCAGTAAGTGGCATCTCTGCCCCAGTGGGGAGTTAGAATTAGATAACCTTTAAAGTCCCTTTCAACCCAAATTTGTGATTCTTTATACTGATTCCATGGATTCCTGAGGATGGACATGTCCATTCTGACTAAAACTACACACATCATCCATGCATGCAGTGAAATTTGGACATTTTGGATTCCAAAGCAAGAATTAAATAAGGTCCTTTACCTCGCTATAGATTCAGACGCTTGGACTCAAGGACCTATATTTATGTGTTGTCAGGTAAATGGCTGAAACAGCTTCACCTGTGCACAGTAGAAGTGCCAACTTACAAATTAAAGAATAAAAAATTTTCCCTGTTGTTATTTCTTTAAGACTGACCTAAACAGGGTTGTTAGGGCTTCATTTTACTTTTGTGTCCCAGAAATCACTTGGTATCCCTGGCATCCTTCATGGGCTGGCTTTGACCCATGAGATGAGGAAAGTTTGCCCTGCTACTTAAGGTCAAGTTCCCACAAGAAGAAACTGAATTTCACAGGGTTGTGGTATTCTGGTTAAAAAAAAAAAAAAAAAAAAAAAAAATCTAAACCAATCCACAATGAAAAAAATAAATAAAACAATTTTCATCATTACAACACAAATGTGAGAGAAGGCACATTTTCCCCTTTCATTTTTGCCTTTAGCAAGATTTCTAGTGTACATTCAATATTTTAGGTAAAACATCTTGAGATCCTCAGATGAAAGAGATTACCTCAATGTGAAAAATTAGACTACTGCAGTTAATAAAGTTCACCTAGGGGCCCAGATTCAAAATGTGGATTTAAGGAAGTTTTACTTTTTAAAGAACTGTTTTATTAATTTTAAACAAAATGTAGGTGAATTATAAAAGCATGAACCTGAAATATTTTAAATGAAAATTTTCAAATTACATGAAATATTCTTTCCTTTGGTTTTGTAGTTTTCATTGTGTCAAGGAAACATTTCTAGGTTTTATATCTATTTTTGTTTTGACTTACCTACCAAATGAACCAACCCCCCCCCCCCCAAAAAAAATCTCATTCATGCTGAACTACCTTGCTGTGACAGAAGGGGTGCAGGAACACAAGGACCATAACTTTTTTCCTTGCTTCCTCATTACAATCACTAGAGTAGAGACTAAAATCCCCAATAAAGAAAGAAAACAAAACAGCACCACCTGGTATTAATTTACTTTGCCTTCCACCTCTACAGACACCTTAAGCTCCTTTTTCTTAATCTGAGTCACAGATTCCTTCTTCTTAATCATCTTCCTAAAACTCTCTTCCTGTTTCTTTTCCCTGTGGATTTCTTTGCAATTTTTTCACTATGGTGGTGGACAAGGAAAATCAGAAATTGGATGCCTTGTTCTGGAGCTGATGAGATCCCTGAGTCTCCACACACACCTCTTCCCATCACAAATTTTCACTTAGGAATGATATCTTAACAGCACAGGAAGAAGAATCAGGGATAGTCCTCACTAAATAGAGAAAGAGGAAATTTCAGGCCTTGAAAGTTCAATAGCAAGCTCTTGAACTTGACCAAAGAATTTTAGGAACCCCTTGCCCTGAGGAATGTTACTGGAGGATTAGAGAGTAGCAGATTTTTCAATCCATGCAGTGCCCTAGCAAGGTATACAAAGTTACTGGGAAAAAAATGTTTTATTTGCTTAAAGAACAAAAATATTTGCTTTGCAAAAGCACCAGGGCTTCAGAAACTCTCAGTTGCTCAGCTGTTTTTAAACTCAGCTGTTTTTAAACATCTGCTTAGACACAGATGGAAAAACACTCCTTTAGGAGTCTTCATTATCTGTGCATCCAGCAAGAAGAGAAAATTGAGGAGGGCCTGTAGGACTGCACAGTGACTGTGAGCATAGTTCTCACTCCCCAGACAGTCACTGAGGGGGAATGGTTCCTGTATCTTCACAGCATTTCTCTCATTCCTGAAAATGCCTCTTCTGCCCAAATTCCTGATCAGGCAGGCCACCATTTGTTCAGGTGCCCACTTTGGGGTTTGTTGTCATTGCCAACATTCCTTTTGGCCATTCTCCCCCCTGTTATGGCAGCTTCCTCCCTGAATAGCTGAACTAGTCTGTCCAGGACTGAACTGCTTAGAAACAGATGTGAAAATTGGCTGCAGGAAAGGTCACCTACTGAGCCTGGTATGAATGAAGACAAACAGGAAAGCAAACTGGATCTGAGAAGGAAGCTATAAAACCCCGTGGGCTAGGCTGCTACCTTCATCCAAGTAGAATAACAATTTAATGTCCAGATAGTTCTCTGCCTCCCCAGTAGGGCTATTCTAGAGTCAAGTATTACACCATGTGAGTGAGAATAGGGTGGAAGAGGCTGTACTCTTCTGCCTTGACACAAATTGATTTTCTTCCTTCCTCTGACTGAGCCAAACAAAGAAAAGCCCCAGTGATGCACTGCTCCATGCCACCCTGCTCTCTTCCAACACTACCAGGGTCTTTGTCACCAACTCAGAAATCTCTGCCTTAACATGTGCCTTCTAAATATGGGGTTTATAAATTGTGATGTGTTACTGTTAATCACCCTCAACAAAAAATTTTAGATGCCCAGCAGAGCCCAAATCTGCTACCATTGATGTCACCCTGCAAAAATAAAACTTGTGAACTTCTTTTCTACAATATCCGCAAAATGCATTGCTTAGATCAAACTTGGATCTTCTGCCCCCTCTGCAGTCCAATGAGGCTTTGTGTACAACAAAAGGACTGTGCTCAGATTTTAAAGCATCCATATATGTGTGAAATAATCCTTGGAATTGTTTGGTGATGTAAGACTGGGCAAGAGAAGCGAACACAGTGTTTGTTTCAATCTGCATTTTGAACAAGACAAACAGCATGCCTAGCTTAATACAGACAGAGGAAAAGCCAGAAAGAAAGAAAAAATCCACAACACAATTCTTGAAAGAGGATTCACGAAAGTGAAGTACACAAGGGAAGTATGGAGATTAAGGGGAAAAATAAAAATAAAAAGGGAAGATTTTACACCAAGAAAACCATTACCAGCTTCAAGAATCACTAGGGAAAGTATGGTATGTAAAGCTCAGGGAATGAGGGACAGAACAAAACAGAATCACTTTACAGCAACATAGAAATCTTCATGGAAAACACCTATAGATTTTGAACACCAGGTACTTTTGGCCTGGAAAAGGTAACATTAAAAATTCAACAATCACTTCTGCAGCACTAGAAGTTGCTATGACTTGTGTGCAGGTCTGTGTCTGAGTACTCCTGCATACACACACAAATTCAAGATTTTATTATTTATGTTGTACTGAGGCCTAATAGTTAAAATAATTAATCTGTGTGAGTAATAATAATAAGAGCTTAACAAGACCATTAAGGACAGACTGACAACAAAACTTCAGTCTGATTTTTCCTATTCCTGTTTAACTAATCTAGCAGAAAAAAGGGAAACATCCCATCCAGTAAAGAGCAGATTGCAATATCCATGTAGGATAGCAGAGCGTGCTCTCCCTCATGAAGAGTTGGCTTGAATTTCATGCATGGTTTGTAAGTTGTCTCCTGTAGGTACTTACATATAAATAATGCTCAAAATATTGCAAAAATAAAATCATTGTGTCCACTTTGCCAGATGGTGAAAGTCAGCCTAGTTCCACTAGTCATGAACAGCAGTTGAAGAACTGGAGCTCTGCATTTTACATCTCACAAACTGTAGGTAATAACCCTTTATAAATCTCTCTGAGATGTTACAGTAAGCAGGGAGGGTAATACCTAGACTATGAGTCAGGAAAGCACTTTAAGCTCATGCTTAGGGGAGATTTAAACATGTGGTGAAAGTCAAGAGCACATGTAAGCACCTTGTCTGCAAAAGAATGACTTGTAAAAGCTAAATCAGGGCTGTGTGCTTAGTCAGACTCAGTGTGGTCTACTCCAAGTGCCACTTAGAGGTTCTGTCTAAAAAGCAAATACTGAGTATGGCCTCAGGATGGTAAACTCACTCAAAAAGCTGCAAGTACATCCATAAATGACACATCTACAACGTACAGAAAATATTCTGAATATGCAATGCATTCATCTTCATAAATATATAAACATATCTATAAGGATGTAGAAATAAACTTCAAGATGAGCATTTGATTGTCAGCAAAAGAAATGAAATCTTCACTGCACATCTGGTGCAGTATATGCAAATTTTAGTAAATTAGAAGTACACTTAAGTGTCTTACAATAACTTAGGCACCAAGTGAGTTTCCCAAGTTAAGCACAGCAATGGTGTAAACAAGCCTATTTTATTGCCACCTTATAGTGGCTGTAGATATGAAGAGAAGCTTTCAGTCAGTAATTACTGTAACCAGAGGGATAATGGGATCCTTCACCATGTAATTTAGGGTTTGTTAGCCAGGCCATCCTGTGCTGTTTACAAAGTCCAGCAGCTTCATGATGTGTTTGTGTTGCTGGAAATTTGACTTTTGACTAGGACAATGCGTCCCCACTTTAGAGGATGACCTGCACATCTAATTCTTGTTCCCAAGGGAGGACTGTGGACCATGATCTTTCTCACCTACTGTACAGTCCATCCCTGAATGTATCTTGGATAAATATTTCTCAGCAACTGATTTATTTCACCTGGTGTTGGGGGTTGAGTGTTTTTCTATTACTGTGTCAATTGAAAGAATTTTTCCCATTATCATGCCAATGGAGCTGGCCGGGCTACACCCAGGATATCTGATGGGTCCAGACAAAAGGGGTGGGTGGGAACGGCTCCCAGAGGGGCCTCTGAGGCTTCCTGGAGGTGACTCGTGTTTTCCGGCGAGCTGGGAGCAGGACGCCCGGATCTTCAGCCCACGCGGACGGAGCACAGGAGAGCCAGACCCTCTGTGATCACCTGCCCTGAATCTGCCCCGTTCCAGCCTCCTGCCTCTGCAGACACAGCTGATCACCTGGACACACACGGTGAGCGAGGAGCCGCCGCTCCAGCCCGTTTCCGCCCGAGACTGGCATGGCTGCTGCTGCACCCCACCCCCTCCTGCCTCTGTTCCCGTCTGCCCTCGGCAGATCCGGACTGGGACTAAGCACAGAGACAACGTGCTTGCATCTAAAGGGACTGACACCGAGTTATCTATTCTGTTCTTTTAGTGATTTTAACAACTGCTATTGTTTTCTGCTTGTACAGTTAGATATATTAGTAAAAGAGCTGTTATTCCCACTCCCTTATCTCTGCCTCAGAGTCCTTGATTCAAACAATTATAATACTTGGGGGGAGTGGAACCAAAGTCTCTATTTCAAAGGGAAACTTCTCCCCTTACTGGCAGGCACCTGTCCTTTCAAACCAGGACAGATTTTGGCACCCAACGGTGGGGCCTCTGGGCACTGAGTTGAGAGTTAAAACAGGAATAACAGCTCTCTTAAGTGGCAATAATTTGTCTGGTTTAATCTGGTTTGGGTTCCATGTGGTCACAGCCATCTCCCTCCCATTTGCAAACCCTTATTTGAATATGGGCCCCCTCACCAAAGTTACTGTAGCTGTTATCCGATTCATTTGGTGGATTGATTATGTCAGGAATTCATGGGTTTTTAATTTTTTCTGGGAAGCGGTTGCATGGATCCGGAGCTATCGTACTCTAACTGCGTGTTTCTGGGGTTATTTCAGTAATAGTACTTACTGTGAGGTAACGAGTGCAAGGGAAATTTTCTCCCAACCCATCACCCAGTTTTTTGAGGCTACCCCACTGGTTCTCAAGGATTTCAGATCTGCTTTAATTGCTAGTGTTATTAATCAGTGGCTGGTGTTGCTGATAGGCCTGTTCTACTTAGCATTCAGAAACAAGGGAATATTGGCTTGAACAACAACTCTGATACCTGCCCCAGGGACTAGGGATATTGCCCCAGAACCTGCCTCTGCCCCAGACACTAGGCATATTGCCCCAGAGCCTGCCCCAGGGACTAGGGATGTTGTCCCAGAACCTGCCTCTGCCCCAGGGACTAGGGATTTTCCCCCAGAACCTGCCTCTGCCGCAGGGACTAATGATGCTGTCCCAGAACCTGCCTCTGCCCCTGGGACTAGGGATGTTGCCCCAGAACCTGCCTCTGCCCCAGGGACTAGGAATGCTGCCCCAGAGCCTAACCCTGCCCCACAGCCCACTGCAGAAATGAGCCACCCAGAGTGGGTGGGGGCTCTAGTGAAGGATATAGGCCAAATGTTGAAGGAGCATAGCCAGATGTTGAAGGAGCATAGCCAGATGATGAAGGAGTATTTTTCTCCAGCTGGTGGGAAACCCTCCCCCTGCCCTAAAGAGGGAGAGTCAGATGGTGCTGCAGTGGAACCCGTAGATGTTGTATCTGTCCAGGTTCCAGCTGGATCACAGGAGCAGCCACAGCCAGCAGCAGTTGCTCCTGTGGGAACTAGGAAATCTAAGATTAAAACGAGGCACCTAGATAATGGGGATCAGCAGGGAGGGTCCGCACAACCAGCAAGGGAGCCAGAGATTGAGATTGTCACCCAGTCCCTCTCATACAATAATGTCCGTAACCTGCGTAAAGACATTGCTCGGTGGGGCCGTGAGCCCTTTACAACTTGGTTACTCCGGGTCTGGGACCTTACGGGAACAGGTGTACAACTGGATGGAACTGAGGCCAGGAATTTGGGATCCTTGGCCCAGGATTCAGGTGTGGACCAGATATTCGTAAGGGAGCAAGGCCTCCTTTCCCTCTGGAACGGGCTTTTAATGAGTGTGAGAGAGAAATTTGTATACAGAGAGAGAATGCAGGAGCACCACCATAGGATGCATTAGAAGACCCTTGAGGAAGGGATCCAACAGCTGAGAGAAACAGCAGTATTAGAGGTATTCTTTGGGTGGGTTGGACAGCATGACAATGACCCTGACAAGGTCAAGTGCACAGGGCAGATGTTATGGAATTTGGCAACCTTGGGTCCATCTCAATATACCACCTACATAGCAATGATTAATGCTGATAACCGTCCAGAGACAGTGTGTTCTGTTGCCAACAAACTCAGAAATTTCGAGAGCATGATGAATGGCCCAATGCAGGCTAATGTCTCTGCTGTGGCCAGGGACCTCCAACAGGTCGAAGATAGGATGAGGGATATGAGGGCGGAGATGATGGAGAGAATTGAGGAGGTGAGGAAGATCAGTGTAGCAGCAGTACGAGTCACAGGCCCCCAAGTCAGAGCTTCACGTCCCCCAGATAGGGAGAGAAGGTACACCTCACGAGCTGACCTGTGGTTTTTCTTGCGAGACCATGGGGAAGACATGGGAAAATGGGATGGGAAACCCACTTCTGTCCTGGCAGCACGGGTGCGTCAGCTCAGGGAGGGAAATGCTAACCGAGGGAGCCGCACTAAAATGAAGGTAGCCTCAACCTCCCACAAGCAAGGTGCAGGGTATTACAGCAAGGAGGATGTTCTGTCAGATCCCCTGGAAGGAACCTCCACTATGTATGCCCAGGAAAGAAATAATAACCAGGGCTAGAGGGGCCCTGCCTCTAGCCAGGGAGAGGCATGGGATGACAGGATCTATTGGATAGTGTGGGTGAGATGGCCTGGCACGTCAAAGCCACAGAAACATAAAGTGTTAGTTGATACTGGTTCACAATGCACCCTGATACTATCAGAACATGTGGGGAAGGTACCTGTTTCCATTGTTGGGGTGATGGGGGGATCACAGGAATTCACTTTGCTGGAAGCTGAGATTAGCCTGACAGGGAAGGGGTGGCAGAAACATCCAGTTGTAACTGGCCCAGGGGCACCGTGCATTCTAGGCATAGACTTCCTCAGGAACGGCTACTACAAAGACCCAAAGGGGTTCAGGTGGGCTTTTGGAATAGCTACTGTAGAGACAGAGAGCATTAAGCAGTTGAACACCTTGCCTGGACTGTCAGAAAACCCCTCTGCAGTAGGACTCCTGAAAGTGACTGAGCAACAGGTGCCAATTGCCACCATGACAGTGCACCGCCAGCAGTACCAGACAAATCAAGATGCTGTGATTCCCATCCACAAGATGATCCATGATCTAGAGAGCCAAGGGGTGGTCAGCAAGATCCACTCACCCTTCAACAATCCTATTTGGCCTGTGCAGAAATCTGATGGAGAATGGAGACTGACTGTGGACTACTGGGCATTGAATGAAGTGACTCCACTGCTGAGCGCTGCCGTGCCGGACATGCTGGAACTCCAGTAGGAGCTGGAGTCCAAGGCAGCAAGGTGGTATGCCACCATTGACATTGCAAATGCATTCTTCTCCATTCCTTTGGCAGCAGAGTGCAGGCCTCAGTTTGCTTTCACCTGGAGGGGCGTGCAGTACACCTAGAACCGACTGCCCCAGGGGTGGAAGCACAGCCCCACCATCTGCCACGGGCTGATCCAGGCTGCAGTGGAGAAGAGTGAGGCTCCAGAACATTTGCAGTACATCGATGACATCATTGTGTGGGGGAACACAGCAATGGAGGTATTTGAGAAAGGAGAGAAGATCATCCAGATTTTGCTGGGAGCCGGTTTCGCCATTAAAAAGAGCAAAGTCTAAGGACCTGCTCGAGAGATCCAGTTCCTGGGTGTTGGGGATTGAGTGTTTTTCTACTACTGTGTCAATTGAAAGAATTTTTCCCATTATCATGCCAATGGAGCTGGCCGTGCTACACCCAGGGTCTCTGATGAGTCCAGACAAAAGGGGTCGGTGGGAACGGCTCCCGGAGGGGCCTCTGAGGCTTCTGGGAGGGGACTCGTGTTTCCGGCGAGCCGGGAGGAGAACGCCCGGATCTTCAGCCCAAGCGGACGGGGCACAGCAGAGCCAGGCCCTCTGTGATCACCTGCCCTGCATCTGCCCCGTTCCAGCCTCCTGCCTCTGCGGACACAGCTGATCACCCGGACACAAACGGTGAGTGAGCAGCCGCTGCTCCAGCCCGTTTCCGCCCGAGACTGGCATGGCCGCTGCCGCACCCCACACCCTCCTGCCTCTGTTCCCGTCTGCCCTCAGCAGATCCGGACTGGGACTAAGCACAGAGACAACGTGCTTGCATCTAAAGGGACTGACACCGAGTTATCTATTCTGTTCTTTTAGTAATTTTAACAACTGCTATTGTTTTCTGCTTGTACAGTTAGATATATTAGTAAAAGAGCTGTTATTCCCACCCCCTTATCTCTGCCTCAGAGTCCTTGATTCAAACAATTATAATACTTGGGGGGAGTGGAACCAAAGTCTCTATTTCAAAGGGAAACTTCTCCCCTTACTGGCAGGCACCTGTCCTTTCAAACCAGGACACTGGGAGTGAAGTGGCAGGATGGATGGCGCCAGATCCCCACTGAGGTCATCAATAAGATCACTGCAATGTCTCCACCAACAAGCAAGAAAAAAACACAAGCTTTCCTAGGTGCTATGGGCTTTTGGAGAATGCACGTCCCTGAGTACAGCCAGATTGTGAGCCCTCTCTACCAGGTCACTCGCAAGAAGAACAATTTCCACTGGGGCCCCAAACAACAGCAAGCCTTTGCCCAGATCAAACAGGAAATTGTTCATGCAGTGGCCCTTGGCCCAATCAGGACAGGACCAGAGGTAAAGAATGTGCTCTACTCTGCAGCTGGGAACCATGGTCTGTCCTGGAGCCTTTGGCAGAAGGTGCCTGGTGAGACCCGAGGCCGACCCCTGGGATTCTGGAGCAGAAGCTACAAAGGGTCTGAAGCCAATCACACTCCCACAGAGAAAGAAATCTTGGCTGCCTCTGAGGGAGTTCAAGCTGCCTCAGAGGTGATTGGCACAGAAGCACAGCTTCTCCTGGCACCCCGACTGCCAGTGCTGGGGTGGATGTTCAAAGGAAAGGTTCCTTCTACCCACCACGCCACCGACGCCACATGGAGCAAGTGGATTGCCCTCATCACGCAGCGCGCCCGTATTGGTAACCCGAATCGCCCTGGGATTTTGGAGATAATTACAAACTGGCCAGAAGGTGAAGATTTTGGTCTCGCTGATGAAGAGGAGCAGAAGCAAGTGACCTGGGCTGAAGAAGCTCCACCGTACAACCAGGTGCTAGCAGATGAAACATGCTACGCCCTTTTCACCGACGGTTCCTGCCGCATTGTGGGGATGAACCGGAAGTGGAAAGCTGCCGTATGGAGCCCCACACGACAGGTTGCACAAGCTACCGAAGGAGAAGGTGGATCGAGTCAACTTGCTGAACTCAAAGCTGTTCAGCTGGCCTTGGACATTGCTGAGAGAGAGAAATGGCCAAAGCTCTACCTTTACACTGATTCGTGGATGGTAGCCAATGCTCTGTGGGGTTGGCTGGAATGGTGGAAAAAGGCTGACTGGCAACGTAGAGGAAAACCAATCTGGGCTGCTGATGAGTGGAAAGACATTGCCACTCGGGTAGAGAAGCTACCCATGAAAGTCCGTCATGTGGATGCCCATGTTCCCAAGAGTCAGGCTAATGAAGAACATAGGCACAACGAGGACGTAGATCAGGCTGCACAGATAGAGGTCTCAAAGATAGACTTAGATTGGGAACACAAGGAAGAAGTGTTCCTGGCTCGATGGGCCCATGATGCCTCAGGCCATCAGGGCAGAGACGCCACCTATAAGTGGGCACGAGACCGAGGGGTGGATTTAACCATGGACAGCATCTCTCAGGTTATTCATGAGTGTGGCACTTGCGCTGCCATCAAACAGGCCAAGCGGGTGAAGCCCCTCTGGTATGGGGGGCGATGGTCCAAATATAAGTACAGAGAGGCCTGGCAGATTGACTATATCACACTGCCTCAGACCCGCCAAGGCAAGTGCTACGTGCTGACCATGGTGGAAGCCACCACTGGATGTTTGGAGACCTACCCCGTGCCCCATGCCACTGCTCGGAACACCATCCTGGGCCTGGAAAAGCAAGTCCTCTGGAGGCATGGTACCCCTGAGAGAATTGAGTCAGACAATGGGACTCATTTCAAAAATAGCTTTATAAACACCTGGGCTAAAGAACATGGCATCGAGTGGGTGTACCATATTCCCTACCATGCACCAGTGGCTGGGAAAGTCGAACGGTGCAATGGTCTGCTTAAAACCACCTTAAAGGCACTTGGTGGGGGGACTTTCAAGAGCTGGGAGATCAATCTACCAAAGGCCACATGGTTAGTGAATACCTGAGGTTCCACTAACCGAGCAGGCCATGCCCAATAAGAGCCCTTGGGAGCACCAGATGGAGATAAGGTTCCAGTGGTACACCTGAGAGGCATGTTAGGGAAAACTGTCTGGGTGAACTCTGCTTCCAGCAAAGACAATCCTGTTCGTGGGGTAGTTTTCGCTCAAGGACCAGGTTGCACTTGGTGGGTGATGCAAAAGGATGAAGAGACCGGATGCATACCCCAAGGGGACCTTGTTCTAGGGTGAACTATCTATGATACTGTGCCTGTAACTGCATGTATGTATATAATTTAAAGGTTTCAATATGATGTAGCATGTTGGCATGGAAAAAATTCGGGGTGGATAATGTTGGGGGTTGAGTGCTTTTTCTATTACTGTGTCAATTGAAAGAATTTTTCCCATTATCATGCCAATAGAGCTGGCCGGGTTACAACCAGGGTCTCTGATGAGTCCAGACAAAAGGGGTCGGTGGGAACGGCTCCCAGAGGGGCCTCTGAGGCTTCTGGGAGGGGACTCGTGTTTCCGGAGAGCTTGGAGGAGGACGCCCAGATCTTCAGCCCACGTGGACAGAGCACAGGAGAACCAGACCCTCTGTGATCACCTGCCCTGCATCTGCCCCGTTCCAGCCTCCTGCCTCTGCGGACACAGCTGATCACCCGGACACACACGGTGAGCGAGGAGCCGCCGCTGCAGCCCGTTCCCGCCCGGGACCGGCGTGGCCACTGCTGCCCCCCCCCCCTCACCCTCCCCACCCCCCCGCCTCCGTTCTCGCCTGCCCCTCGGCAGCTTTGGGGTGGGACTAAGCACAGAAAACAGTGTGCTTGCATCTAAAAGGACTGACACCAAGTTATCTATTCTGTTCTGTTAGCAATTTGAATAACTGCTGTTGTTTTCTGTTTGTACAGTTAGATATATTAGTAAAAGAGCTGTTATTCCCACTCCCTTATCTTTGCCTCAGAGTCCTTGATTCAAACAATTATAATACTTGGGGGGAGTGGAACCAAAGTCTGTATTTCAAAGGGAAACTTCTCCCCTTACTGGCAGGCACCTGTCCTTTCAAACCAGGACACCTGGATATCACCTACTCCAAAGTTCAACCTTTCCAAATTTCACTGTGATCAACATATGCAATACTGTGCTTACAACTAAATGTTGTAAATATATTTAAAAAAGAAAAAAAATTTTACATTGTAAAATACAATACATTGTAAATTTACAATACATTGTATTGTAATTTAAAATACATTGTAAAAATACAACTAAATATCAAAGTTATCCCTTTATTGGATAACAGAGATGGAGCAGAAACCCTGAGGAACAGGCATAATTTTTTTCATGAACTGCTGGCATTACAGAAAGTCAGCACTTCCACAAGCAACCTTTGGAAAAAGAGAATAAAGGTGGACGCAGGCATTGAATTCCATGAACCTTCCTAGTATTTCTCCCAAACTGACCTCACCTTCAGATTTTTAACATATTTGAGAACAGCAATTCAAGGGTTTCCTTCTAGATGCTGATGGCAAAGTTTCCCACATCTAGTAAACAAGCAGAAATGCAGATTGTGTTACCATAAATAAAATCAGTCCGAAGTTCGCTGCATATCCAGGCAGGCGGTCACTCCATGTCAGCTTCTCCCTTTTGTTCTGTAGGCAAAACACATAAACAAAACAACAGAACTGTACAATGGGAAATACTAGAATTAATAGGACTTGTTATTGAGAGTCATTGTCAGTTCCCCTGCTGTGATTTTGAAGTATATTACACGATTTAGAACACTGACATTTTAAAGCAGATTTTAATTTGAAATAAAGGAGGGGAAGAGTAAATAAGACAGGAAGAAAATGTCTGCAAAAACTAGAAAATATCCTATGCAAGTGTGATTTATTATTTGAAAACACATATTCAACTCTTGCTAAATTTCATATCAGGAAAAATCCCTGAGACTGACCTTAATTTACATTTAGGCAAAGCAAGATTAATTTATTCTGAATTTCTTCTTGTAATGCTACAGAAGAGTAGTGCTTGAGACAGAAGCCGTGATAAAAATGCTGACTACCATTGAACACAGATTTTTTTTTTTTTTTAATGATCACAAGCATCAAATGTGACCCTCAGATAATTCTTGCAAGACACCCCAATCCTTCCCCTGGTACTCGTTTCATAGCAGAGGGAAACTACAAAAGCAAGGCCCCTCTGATCTCTGCTGCCAGCCTTGTTTTCTTCATGCATAAACAGCATCTCTCTCTTCCCTGCATAATTTAAAGCAACTGTGATCAGTGAAATCCAGTACTCTTTTCCCCTCCCCACACCATCTCCACTCCAGCCCCAGCTGCATGTACATCTAAAGAAGACATTTGAAGATGGATTTATGTGAGAAATATGATTCCCTCCTCTCAAAATAGGTTTCTTAAAATAATAATAAGGTCGCTGCTTTGTTTAAGTTAAACTAAAACTATATAATCAAATTAACTAAGGACACAAAGCCAGCTGCTGTTGGTATTTCTGTGAAGCACCACTGCTGCCCCATGGACCAGCACTACCTTTACACTGGAGTTAGCCCAGAGTGATTCTGAATCTAAATGAATTTAAATCAGATTAGAACCCAGGTCAAAGGTTTCCAAAAACCCCTTCTAAGGCACAATTGCCCTCGGATAAACATAAAAATCTGGGAACATTGTGCCTTTGTAAGAAGCTTCCCCACAGCAGAATTAGGAATGCAGTATGTAAGTGCAGAAATGCAGCTGTGGATTTTCTAACCAGGATGTGGAGTTAGACCTAGGACACAATCCTGTCTGAATATCCACTGCCATGGTGGGAAGGGAAGGAGGATTACTCAGCACCCCCTCTCCTTTGGGACAGTCCTGGCAGCTCTGGGGTTGGCAGCAAACCCAAGCAGAAGCACCAACAACTTGGCCCAGTGTATGCAGCACAAAAATACTCTTTGCAGTTCACACACAGAGTCCAGCACGTAGCTGGAAGTGTACTTGAAAAAGCATTCCTGTGAATGCACACATGCATTTCATTGTATTTTGGCTGTTACCACTCAGCAATTCTACAGGACATAAAGAACTTCTGAGGGATTCTACCCCCAGAAGACTTGAAGGACACCATATTTTACAGTTTCACTAGGACTGTATGGGGCTGTGCCTTGTGCTGAATAGAGCTTACACTGAGCCAAGGCCTTTCCTGCTGCCACACTGCTGAAAGAATTTAAGAGGAGACACAGCCAGGACAAGTGACCCCAAATGTCCAAAGAGACATTCCAAACCTTATAGTTTCATCATCAGTGTAAAAAGTGGGGAGAAGAAGGAGGGAGGGATGTTTGGAGTAATGGTATCTGTCTTCCTGAGGAACTGCTGAGTGTGATGGGGGCTCTACTCTCCTGGGGATAGCTGAACACCTGCCCAACCATGGCAAGCAGGGAATTAATTCCTTGCTTTGATTTCCTATAAAGCTGCTTTTATCCCAGCCAGGGACTTTTTATCTTTTTACCCTTCCCATTCTCTCCCTGATCCTGCTGTTGGGGAGTGGCTGCTGGCTGGGGTTGCACCAGGATGTTCATCAGACCTTCTTCTCAGCTAGCTCTTCCATACATGTTCTTCCTTGAACCTTACTTTTCCAGGAGCTTGCCATGGTCTGTAGCACTCAGAGAGATCTGAACAACATGAGGAGCTGCTAAGCTAACATGACAAGAAAGGAAATGCTGGATGAAGAAACTGTGTCGCTTACCATATGTGGCCAAAAACAAATTTGGAAATTTAACTGAATTTCCTAGAGCTCCCAGTCCATCCCAGAAGTGTCAGCTGCTCCTAGTCCCTCACAGAGCTCCCAGTCCACCTCAGTTTTTTCCCAGTTCATCCTCATCCATCTCAGAGCTACCAGTCCATCCAAGACTTGGAAAGCTACCTTCTGTTCTTGTGACAAGACCCGAGGAAATGGGATGAAGTTGAGTCAGGTCAGGATCAGAGTGGATATCAGGGAAAGGTTCTTCCCCCAGAGGATGTTGGGCACTGCACAGGCTCCCCAGGGAATGGTCACAGCCCCAAGACTGCCAGAGCTCCAGGAGAGTTTGGACAATGCTCTCAGGAATGCTCAGGGTGGGACTGTGCAGGGCCAGGAGCTGGGATGGATAATCCTCAATCTGGAGCAGCCCAAAAAGTGTAAGTATTTATTGATGCAACAAGATGAAGTGGGCCATCTGAAGAACAATCTCAGTGACAGATATATCATGCTGGGGAACGTTCCCCAGGATGAACTGTGCTGCAGGGGAATTGTTATATGCAGACAGAAAACCTCACAATAGAAATTATTTGGTTTTTGTGCAAGCTAAAATATTTACTTTAAAAATCTGAGTTTCATTTTTCTTCAATACAATGATGGATTTGCAATTCTAGTGGAGGCAAAAGAAGGTTTTGGTCTGCGTGCAGTGATGTGTTCCTGTTTTAATGTTTAATGGTGCATTGAATGTGTTCCTTGAAGAGATACAATTATTTTCCTACTAAAAATAAAAAAAAATAAATAAAGAAATATTTTAAAAATAAATAAAGGTAAAATTCAGTCCCTTCTATGTTTTCCTGGATGGTTTATTTCCATATGAGTTACCTAACATGGCAAAGATCCAGCTCTGCATCCTCAGGTGGGTGGGACTCTGAGCTGTGGAAACCTGTAAATATCCTGCACTTGGACAGCACCAGGCAGCTCTCGAAAACAGTTCTCTGTGAATTAAACCACAGCCACTTTGCTCAGATCACAAGTATTTCAGTTATTAAATGATATTTTCCCTCAAGACAACACCTCCTCCAAGCAGGTGTATCTAACCATCAGCAATGCCAGCTCAACCTGCACTTGGGGAGTATGGCCAGAGATTTTCTCTCTTCTCCATCCTGCTTTGTAGCTCCATTGCTGAAATTCAGAGTCTTCACTGTGGTTGCACCTGGGTGATCCCAGTGATTTCACTGGACTTGGACAGAGCTGTGATGCTTGACTGGAATTTGGTAAAAGATGCTCTAAGAAGAGCAACATCCAGGACTTTTCTCTAAGGTCTTACACTGCTAGCAGCAGAAATAAGCTATAAAATTATATTTCTAATCACAAAATGCAGAAATTCATCTCTGAGTATGCCCAGGAAGCTTCAAATAAGTAATTGCCATTTTTATTACTGCACTTTTCTTAGTAGATTTTTACTTTAATTTCTACATCAATATAAATCTTTAATTTGCACTGTCCAAGTGAGCACCTAGAAATATGAATTTTGGTATCAAATATAGCTGTTTTGTATTTGTGTGACACCTAAAACACTGCCTGTGCACTGCAGGCTCAAGACAAGGCATGAAACGAGCTGCTTCTGAAATAAGGGGTTTCTGTAATTTTACTTTGGCCTTGAAAAAAGTTTAAGACAAGGAGAAAATGATCCTTTTGGAAAAAGATTTTTTGGAAAAAGAGCTTTTGGAAAAAGAGCCGTTTGGAAATTATGAGTCAGAAAAAGCCTGCAGAATGGGCAGTTTTGGAAAACAAACAATTCCAGGTGATGACACAAAAAGAAGCACAATCAAGGATCATCAGCATCTCTGGGATCTTGCAGTGGCCACAGTAGTCATTGCAATTAAGAAACTTTGGCCAAGTTTATGGGATTCTTTCAGCCTGTATTTGGGATTCAAAGTTTTTGAGGGCTTGTATTAGCCCTCAGACTTCTGTGAGGGAAGAAAAAATTACTGCCATGCTGAGCATCTGCAATGCCTGTGTCTATCTATCCCTGCCTGAATCTAGAAGTTCTACTTTCACACTCCCACAGAAATGAAAGAAAGTGCTTTTGGTTTAAAACCCATTAAAAGAGAGAAATTCATTTTCTAATCTTCTCAGTCAAGCACCAGTGGCATTTTAACAGTAGATATGGTTGTGTTCTGTGAGCAATGTTCTGTCTCAGGATTGCACATGGAAAACAAACTTCCAAGACTCATTTGGAGATAGATGAAGAACTGCAAAACCTTTAATTAAAATTTTTTGCTGTCTTTGAAACATGCAGAGTAGCACAGACACACCATTAGCTTCAGTGGACTTTAGTGGATACACCCTAAATCTAAATTGTGGAAGCAATGCAGAACAGAGAGCTGTGAGAAGTGTGTGCAAGGCTCAGTACTGAGATCATGGAAGTTAATGAATTTTAAGGCTAAGAAATGTTATTTTTAACTACCCAGTCTTAGTCTCCTTTATAATCACACAACTTTCTTGAGATGATTTTTGTTATAAGGATAATAAACTTAACTAATTTTTTGAAAAACCTCTAATCACAACCCTAGCATTTTTGTGATGAACAGTCAGTTACAAACCTTATTAGGTCATTTCAACTGCTAATCACCTTAGCTGTTGAAAATGTATGGCTTGTTTCCAAGCTGAATTTGCCTCCTTCAGCCTTGGCAGTTAGCTGCAAATTTGTCAGTTAAGAGCACCTACTGGCAGAAATTTGGAGTTTAGCTGTGGGCTCTTCTGAACTGGGATCAGGCCACCTCTTGACTTCCTCAGAATGAGAATGATCAGCCAAGCCCACAGCTGTATTTCTTTTCCTGTAATGGGGTTGGAAGTAAATCTCTCACAGGCCTGACATGGGCATCTGACTTGGTGTTAGTGGCTATCTTTTTTCTTCTGCCTTCACTCAGAGTAAGGATAGAATACTCAAGAGATGGATTTCTTGTTTGGATTTGTTTATTTATTAAATCTTATCTAAAGTATGGAGAGTTCTTCCGCACTTCTTGCTACCAAGCCAAAAGTGAGAAAATGGAGGTGAACTAGCTAGTTACAAGGTCTTTCAAAGCTTAACTATCCAATTAAAAGCTAATATCTATATTATTTATACTTTTGACCCAATAACCAAACACCTGTGATCTGCACTGCAGGATTTTCTATCCAACCAAAAACTACTACTTAATATCAAGAAGGAACAAGAAAGAAGAAAGAGACAATGCCCAAGAACCTCCATCTTGTCCCATTACCTATCACTATATTCTAAAACCCCAAATGCAAAACCCTTCACAATGTGAAATTGCTCGCTTCTATTCCAATTCAATCACTCAAACTTGGAATCCCTTTCCAAGGCCTCAGGCCAAAAGCAGTGCTCTTTTGGGGGTCAGTGTCAGAAAGCACAGAAAGTTCAAAACTCACAGACTTCCCATGTTCCAACAATATGGCCCTTCATATAACAGAGCTCATGAAAATATGTTTGAGTAGCCAAGTGTCTGTGCCTCAGGAGACCCACAGCCCTCCCACAGGACCAGAAATACCTCATGTGGTGGATGAGGGTTGTGCTTCCAGCCATGGAGCCTGACTGGAAAGAGGATACCAGCCTCTGTCTGTCAGTGAAGATTCTGGCAGAACGGAGGGGAGAATCCATGAATCCTAGTGCTTTCTACTCCTTATGAGTCTTAACGCACATTCTGAAATTCCTAATGAAAAATAAAAAGTCCTGAAGAAGCTGTGGCTGCCCCATCCCTGGCAGTGTCCGAGGCCAGGCTGGATGGGGCTCTGAGCAACCTGGGATAGTGGAAGGTGTCCCTGCCTGTGACAGGGGCTTGGAACTGGGTGGTCTTTCCACCCAGGCTATTCCATGATTCTATAACATTTGCACAGCATTTAACACACACATCTACATATATATATATATTTTTATATATATTTATATATGCACACACACATTGAATGTATGTAAATGTATGTCACATGTATGCAACAAGTACCTTGATAAAAACTAGCCACTTGCAGAAGATTTGTGGTAATATTTCAAGCTATCTCCTTCACCCAGTAATAGTGATAAAGGCTGGAGGTCTGCTCTCACTGTAATTTAAATCTGTAAAGCCAGACTTGGTTAAATTAATATGCTGTAATTTACTCAGGAACAAAAATGGTTCCTCTGCTGCAGTGAAATTTCTTTTGATGCTGGCACTCAATGCATTGTGGTATATTGCAATCTTTATTGTGTAAGTGGCATTAAGGTGCTTAGACTTTATATCACTGTTTAATATCAAGTGCTTGATATTTACATATGGTTCAAGTGAAAACTGGCAGCACTTAGTCTTTTACAATGACAGTTTAACATATGGCTTTACAAGTATGAATTATTTATGTCAACTTGAAGCCATTCAGAATATTACCAGGAAAACACTGTAATTTGCACAAACAATAGGGTTACATCTGTAGTCATAAATATTCATTGTTTGTCAATGCTCTTTGTCAATGGTTAATAAATCATGATGAGGCTGATCCTGAGGAGGCAAAGCTGAACAAATACATCTGGTGGGATTTCCAAAGCCCCTGAATGACAGTGGTACCCAGGAGAGCCATAGCAGAGAAGGTGGTGCTGGAATATCACAAATTCAGCTCAGGGCATTAAGAGATACCCTGTCACCTGCTTAGCTTTTGTTTATTAGTGTATCTCCTGAAAAGTCTCAAAGAATATAAATAAATTCTACATATGGCTTTAAAATACCCTTAAATAAATATAGTCAAGCATAAGGAAGACAGATTTTGAGCCAGACATGTGCCTACTTTACTTTGGATGGTTAAATCAATTTAATATGCTTTGATATTGACTGGATATAGAACTATCAGGGAAAAAAAAAGTGAGTTACAAAGATTGACTTTAGGAAAAAAAAAAAAAATCACTTTCCTGGAGTTAACTGTTTCCAACCTGCACTTTGTACCCTGAAATCCAGAGCACCACTATTGTAATAGTCAATGTGGTTTCACACTTTCTCATGTAAACTGTGAACATCTAATGGAGAAGTTAATGGAATAATAAACACAAACCATTTTAAAACAATTTATTGTGTATAACTTAAAAAAAACCAACCAACAACTTTTAGTAGTTCCCATAATTCAGCCCCATTTAAATTACTGGCAGTGATTTAATTTAAGAGTTTCTCTCTGCAAATTATTTTTAGCATAGGACTAACAGCTCTGTGTGAGTCCATTGGTCACACAATCAGTAGTTGCCAACTACTTGCAGTATCTCTTCTTAAAATATAAACATGCAAAATTCTGTTATCTTTTGTAACTTCAAGTCTATTTATCTCAGTTTACCTGAATTTTATCTTTAAAATCCCTTGTTTAATCTCGTACACTTTCACATTAGCAATTTGGGCCCAATGGAGCTAAGGCAGTTCACAATTTTGTGATTTGCAAAGCACAAATAGTTCTCTGAATAAATTAGGCTTATGACTTCAGTTCTGGAAGACATTAATTTAGTGCAAGATTGAGGAAAGATGTTCTTTCCATGTTCCCTTGAAGCTTTTCTGGCCTAATTCTGTGTCAGTGTCCTAGCTGGAAGAATCTGGACTGAACATCTTGCTGCTGTGAAAACATCACAGAACTCCTTCCTAGTGAAGCAAGATCTCACTGTAAGGCTTTTGCATTGCACACTTAAAACATGATTCTCACTCCATGTGAAGCCACTTATCCCCACATAAAGCGTGAGACAAAGACATGCAACACATTATCAGCTTCCTTGGGTTGCAATTTCAAATTTAGCTTACACAAACTGTGAATGATCACACCAGCACTAGAGGAGAGCACAGTAGTGTAAATTTTAGCAACGTTTTTAAGCTGGTAATGAAAAGCTTGAGGAGCAAAGAAAGGATTAAAAGGGGGATGTGGCTATAAAAAATTCTTTCACTGGCTCCAGAGTATTTATTACCAGCTGTAAAGTATTAATTAAGTTTGTATTGTAACGTTTGAATTTGCTATAATGTTTGAAACACAGTTGCAGAACACAATCTACAGAGGCAGACTTTTGCCAATAACAGAGAGATGACGTGCAGAAAAGACTCTGGATCACCAGCAAATGGAAGACTGGAAGGATGGGAGAGGATACAAGAGCAAGGGGCCTCCAGCTCTCTCCATTTTGCTCCAAAAAGACAAATTTTGGAGTTACAAGAGTCCTGCCCCTGCCTTCTTTGTCTTTGTCATTGGCACTGCCCCTTGCTCTGATCCCATTTCCAGGGAAAATATTTTGTTTGGCTAATCATGGAGAAAGTCTATAGCAAGGAGAAGTCCATAATGAGCACCCTTGTATCTTCACACACCCAGCCTTCCCCCCAAAACTCAACAAGAGTGGGGGAGTCTGGAATAGTAATTAACAGGTGTCAATAAAGCAAGGAAAGGCAAAGACAAGGTAAACTCAATGGAACTGGAAGGATAATGAAATACATACATTTTGGTATTATGAGGTTTATATATATATATACACATATATATGTATACACATTTCTGATGGTATCAAATTGCCGATGACTTCCTCATAAATCAGAACAAATCAGGTTGGAAAAAGAGCCCTGAGATCAGCAAGTCCAAGCTTCAACCAAATACCATCTTATCAACTAAACCAGAGCAAGGAGTGCCACATCCATTCTTTCCTTAAACACCTCCAGAGGTGGGGATTCCACTGCCCCTTCTAATGTCTAATGACCCTCTGTGTGATCAAATTCTTCCTGATTTCCAACCTGAACTTCCCCTGATCCATAGCAATCTAATTGCAAGTCCTTTCCAACTTCCAAACAGAGAAATGATTACTCATACACTGGGCTGAATTAGGTAATATTTATTCCAATTGTATATGTATGCTAAAATTGTGTAGGAAACACACAAAGCTCTCCAGGGGACTACTTCCTACCAGCATCCCAGATTATTTTCTCCTTTTTTTTCTTTCTGAAGAAAGAGTTGTGTTGCCAGTTGGCATTAAAATGCAGATCTATTGAAAGATGCTTTGAAAAGTCTCATTTGGATTTGCTATAAAGCAAGTTGGCAAAATGGGAAACAGTAGGCTTCACATTTAATTTTCTTAAAAATGTTTCTGTGTCTTTCCTACAATTGACCAAAAAAAAAAAAAAAAAAAAAAAAAAAAAAAAAAAAAAAAAAGATAGAGTAGGTCTGTCAAAAAAACCCAAATGCTTGTAATCCCAAACCAAATAAGTGGTGAAAGTAGTGGAAACATATGCATGAAACTGTGAGGTGGTATCTAGTCAGAGACCACAGTTTATCCTACAGTTAACAACTCTCCAGGCCATGTCAATTGGATTTGCAGAGAATGCTGAGTTAGGACAGGTTGTGAATAAATAAGGGAGAAGAGATTAAATACTAAGCTGTTGAGAAAACAGAAATACAAGCATGAAATAGAATGAGATTCAAGGAGGACAAATTAAGGCTGATCCAACCAGTAGCATAATTCAAAACAGCAATAATGCTCAGCAAAGTAAAAAGTGATATAAAATATTCTTGTAAAACAGAGAGTTACTGTGTAAAAATCAGATCTGGAGAGGATAGAAAAGGTTGTAATTTATACTTGAATTATCCTCAGAGGTAGTGAAGAGATGAATGTTTTAATGCATGCACAGCCTGCATGGGTATAAATTCTATGTGTACGATATGGAGTGAACTGGGGAGTGGTCTGCACAAAATCAGCCTTCTAATGCATTCAGAATTCCAAAACCTCTGCATTCACCTCTAGCAAGAGATGAACTCGTGTTTCTCCCAGATGTTTATACGTGGGAGAGAGCAAGTAGAGTATGGACACATATATTCCACTGGATGAGCACAGACCTGAGCTGACCCTACACATGCTATTTCAAGAATTACAGAAAAGATCACAAAGATGTTTGGATATGAGGAGGATGCACTGGGAGGATCTCTGGAAGGAGCCATGAATCAAATAGGGTGATTCATGATGTTCTATCTTACCCCAAAGACTTGTTCCAAGTTCTCATACCAAGCTAAAGAATTTCTGAACTTCTGGTGTGGTCACAGAAAAGAGTGATATGGAATCTTTCATTTAAACCCCCCTCATAAACAAATTTCAGCAAAAGTTAAGAAAGAAAGAGTTAGTTTTCTTTCCAGAAAACAGCTTAGACTGGGAAGTCCTGGATTGGAAGGGACCTTAAAGCTCATTCCACCCCCTGCCATGGGCAGGGACACCTTCCACTATCCCAGGTTGCTCAGAGCCTCATCCAGCCTGGCCTGGAACACTGCCAGGGATGGGGCAGCCACAGCTGCTCTGAACAACCTGTGCCAAGGGCCTCACCATCCTCACAGGGAACAATTTCTTCCCAATATCCAATCTAACCCTGCTCTCTGTCAGTATGAAGCCATTGCCCCTTGTCCTGTCACTCCAAGCCCTCCTAGGTGTGTAACAAATTCACTCTCTGAACTTCCCATCAGCCATGACTAATGGGAGGAAAGGCAATGCCAGGAGAGAGACAACTTTTGTAGGGAGCTCCCCCTCATGGTTATTCTACATGAATAACCTCTTTCAAAAAGGAAAAGACATGTTTGCTTTTCACACTTGATAGAACACGGTCACTGGTACAGCTGCAGAGACAATGGATGGAGGAAGCAAGATCCTAAATCAGTGACCAAAGGAATCATGTCACTGAGTATTGGGGCCAAAATTGGTGCAAACCCTTGCAGTCTAGACACCACTCTAATGAAAAGATTGCTCAGATCTCTCATAGCTCCATGGTCTAAACACAATCCTGAATACCCAGAGGTTCAGACTTACTGATATTGGCCCAACAGTCCATCCAAATCTGCAGCACACAAAACATTGTTAACTGGTGATGGGTAAGGGAATAAAGGAAATATCTGATGTCTCAGACAACAGCTCCTGCATCACCCTGCATCACCCATTGCCTAAAATGCTTCAATTTTCATGTCTGTACAAGTGCTCAACAACATATAGATTTATAAAAGAACTATGATTATCTATTCATGGGAATAATAAGATGGACTCATTCCCTTCAGAAACAAAGCAATTTCATTTATGTCCAAATAAGATTGAATATATTAGCAACAGATCAAGCATCTGGAATCTTTTAAATAATTCAACTAAATGTGCAATGTTATTAAGAAAAGATGTGTGTTTTTCTATTGGGATTTATGTCTAATACTGATTTCCCCACAGATGAACTTCATCAGGCAGCAGGAGGAAGAGCCAAAAGAAAACAGTTTGCTTATTTGCTGAAGAAATGAACTATTTGGAAAGTATTTTAAAGGAGGTGAAAACACTGTGACAGTCCTGCCAGGCATGGCCTGTGTGTGGTTGGTCAGCTGAATCCTGAGATCTGGTTACAAAGGTCTGGGAATGATACAACACTGCAGGTTCAAATGAGACTCACCAGCTCACCGGTGCACTCAAACACCTCAAATTCCCAAGTCCAAATTTCCTACATTGCACTTTAGGGTCTTCAAAGGCCTAGCAAAGAATTTCAGCTCCCATTTTCTTTACTACTATCCCATGATACGGAACCTGGCATATCTAGGGGAGATGTTCATCAGAGAAATTACACAAATACCATCCACATCCACCTGTTTCTTTTTTCCTGAATTATCCTACTGCCAGCACCCTCAGGGATGCCAGGTGGCTTTCTTCATGAAAACAAGCTGTTCAGAGATGCTATTTTGTATGGATTGCCAGCCTTTGAAACCAGAACGTCCTCTGGGGACAAGGAGTGGGTGAGATGTTTCCCCAGTGACCACAAAAGAAGCTCTGTCACAATTTCTAGCCCCATGGATTTCTTATTCTCTAGAAATAACCAGACATCATAAGGCCCCTTTGTCACAGAACTTCTGGAGTGCACATTTCTCCATTCTTGCCTTATTCCTCTGCAAGACAGATATTTCCTTTGTGCTGCCTCCCACCAGAAATCTTCTCTGGAGTGAGGAACAGACATCTGTTCCATTGGTGCCTTACAGAAAATCTATGGACTATTTTGTTGACATCATTCCTCTCTTAGCATTCTTCTTCTAGAGTCCCACACAGATCTGGAGGATATCCAGAGCAGGGACAACAGGGGGATCAGAGGAATGGAGCAGCTCTGCTGGGAGGAAAGGCTGAGGGAATTGGGATTGTTCAGCCTGGAGAGGAGAAGGCTTTGGGATGGCCTCACTGTGGCCTTGCAGTGCCTGAAGGGAGCCACAGGAAAGATGGAGAGAGACTCTTGACAAGGGCCTGGAGTGACAGGACAAGGGGCAATGGCTTCACACTGGCAGAGAGCAGGGTTAGATTGGATATTGGGAAGAAATTGTTCCCTGTGAGGATGGTGAGGCCCTGGCACAGGTTGTTCAGAGCAGCTGTGGCTGCCCCATCCTTGGAAGTGTCTAAGGTCAGGTTGGATGGGGCTCTGAGAAACCTGGGGCAGTGGAAGGTGTCCCTGCAGGGGGCTGGAACAAGGTTGTTTTTAAGGTCCCTTCCCACCCAGGCCTGCCTGTGATTCTATGATTTCTTCATACACAGTATAGCTTCACCTTAAAGAATCTCCAGCACAGAACTAATTCATACCAAAGCCTATTTCTTCTGAAGACACTGGCCACTGTTTCTCTTGGCAGAGGTCTGTCTCTGCTCCTTCTTTTGCCCAGTCCTCCAATTCTACCCATAGCACCAATACTCACTGATTCCACTACAATACACTGGCATTCTGTTCCTGTTATGGTCTCACTGCTTCTCTTCAAGTGTTTATGTTGCTCATCTGCTCCCTGTTCAAACTTTCATCTCAGAGTGGAATCTCTCATTGATAGAGAAGGCATTTTGGCATATAGTTCTGTAAAATATTCTGTTTATTTTCAAAATGTCTACTAGAGTGACTTTTACTGATGGTAGCAAATGTGTTCCTTTTATCCTTTTGCAACCCAAGGGATCATAAGGATCAGCAAAATGAAGAAAATGGACCAAAGAGTCCATCTCAATCTAAAAAAAGAGTCAAAGGGTCTGTTATGAAGAGGCAGCAATGAAAAGTAGGTTTCATAGCCATTTAAGCAAGATAAGGACAATAAATGTTTTTTTTCTCTCTCTATCTAATGAAAGTTTCACTGCATTTCACAAAAAGAAAAGTAGGGAGGTATGTCCCAAATTAGGATGGAAAGCTAAAGTGTTTGTTTTCAAAAATGTTTTTAATTACTGTGAACCAAATGTTTTACGTCAACAACTTATAATATTTTGTTTTCATTTCTTCTATTTTTAAAACCCCTCTAACATAAATTCCATTTTGAAATAAGAAGTAATTTTAAAACAACAGTTGGAAACTTCCCACTCTATAAAAGTCGAGCTGAGATATTTTATTAAAATCAAAACATGTTTTACTAAAAAAAAAAAAAAACTGCAGCAAACAGTATTTTAGTGGGGGGAGTTTGAATGTATGGGGGCAACATACTGAGCAAAAATTCACCACTTGCATTTAGAGATGTATTTTATCAAAGTTTTTTTCAAGTTCTATCAGAATAGAAAAATAATATCTGCACCATCACAATGTATTGCCCATATTTGTATAGAGAAACTTGGAATAAAAGCAGCAGAAATTCTACTTCATGCAATAGTAATAAAATACTAAGAATTGTGGTTCTATCATAACAATATATTACTAAAAAACATCTTGTCAAATGCTTGTAATTACAGTGAGAGGAAACAAAGTGACAAAGCTGATCTTTAAGATCTGTGGACTCAAAATTCTATATTATATTAAAAATATTACTGCAAAGGCCCCACTATGGCTGAAACTCATTATCCTTTTGGATAGAGGAACCAGAGAATCATGGAATGGTTTGGGTTGGAAGGGGCCTTAAAGATCAGCCAGTTCCAATCCCCTGCTAGAGGCAGGGCACCTTCCACTAGACCAGGTTGCTCAGAGCCCCATCCAACCTGGCCTTGAGCACTTCCAGGGATGGGGCTTGTCATTACAGTAAAATTCCAAGCTATAGCATTGCTTTGAGAGAACTCTGTGTTTAATGCCAATTGTTTTTAATTTGTCTTTAAAAGCTGCTTCATGCATAGCTTAGTAATTCAGCACTCAATCTGTTAATGCATGTTCTAATTGAGCTAAGAGAGAGCTGAACATTCAGTAGCTCACCTAAGATAAAACTATTTTCACTTTCAACTCAAAAAGAGTGCATTGGGAGCAATGCTTTACCTGCAGGGATACACCATGCTATTCCATAAGTGGATTTGTAGAAAACTCCTTTGTGTTGCTGTCACATTCTTCCCAATGTGTTACATCCCAGAAAACTGCAAAGACATAGCAACTCCTCTGACTGGTTCTCTCAGTTTCTTCCATTTGTGGTATCAGATCCTGTTCTGCTACTGTCTGTGAGATTTGAACTCCTATTGGATTTCCCCCACATGGATGGTTCCCCACTATATGGACAGATAGCCATGGAATAATCCCACTCATCTGAAAGCAGGGCCTTAATTTTTATTTTTTATGTTTTCACAGTCCACAAAATCTGCAGCCTGAAGTAACAATTAACCCTCTGAAGAACCTCTGCTGCAGATCTCGTATGCATCACAATAATTGATCCATTTCCTGACCTTTGGAAAAGAGTGCTGTGAACTGTGATGTCATACCTCAGCTCAAGCAAAGCTCTAGGCCATGCTTCATAGTTGGATAACACTTGTATTAATAAAGAAATGTACCCTGTGTCTACTGCTTGACATAGGAAAGGTGTAGAGTCAGCAAAATGTTAATTTTAATAGTAATAATAATTTTTACAGTATCAGCTAGTTGCACATCAATCTGCCTAATCATCCCATGTCTCAAATGTGCTGCTTCTCCAACTGTTTCTGCTTCTCCAACACAGAGCTGTGTAACAGCTGAGCTCTAGGACAAAGCAGAAATCAGCTCACAGGCTGATGAAATTTCAGCTCCTTAGACTTGAAGTTCAATACTCAGATAATCACATACTCCTCTGAATTACAGACAGTGGGAAAAGTCCTCTGACACTTTATGTATGCCAAAAGTCAATACCATACTTCTGAAAACACTTGAATTTGCTCTAAGCATGTTCACCCTTTCTACTTTAATAAAGGGAAATAGCACACAAAAAATTCAAAATATTTTCTAATATTTCTTTCATGCTGAAAAAATCTTGGGCCATGCATTCTCTGTTTTCTGTATCTTTCTTCCATTTTGCCAAAAGCTGCTTTCAAAATCTTTATCTTTGTTACTACAGGAGCCAACAACTCTAAGGAAAGAACTTACAACTGGTTTACATTTTCTTTGTGAATATATACCAAAAGGGAATAGAAAAATATTTGGTTTTTTTCTTGTATTTTCATGCCAAAATATGTGATTTAAGAATTTCATTTAGTTTTGCAAATGCATCAGGGCTTGGGAGGAAATTTCAGTCATTCCAACTTATCATAAATTTGATTTGGCTAAGAGCTGAAACTGCAGCAGAATGCTGCTGAATATGGAGTTGGAGTTGGTTTGTGTTTCTCCTTGAGTGTTTGAAAGCAGCAGTGAAAGTGAAAATAAATAATTATAATTAGAATGGAAGAAAGTTCTTGGTTTTTGTTTAACAATGTTTCATCCTGCTTGGAAAAAATAAATCTCTAGACCTCAAGTATGTATATTTTTATGCTGACAGATATGGTGTTTCTCAATTTCCTTCTAAAGGCAAAACCTCTCTCTGACCCTTGAATCTCCATTCCATTGATTATAAATCAGGAGGGGGAAACAATGATTCTCTCTCAAGAATGTTGCCATGTGGAAAAAGGCAGGGCGAGACCCTCTGGGATAACAGGCATGGACCATCAAAACAGTTGCCTAAAATAGAAACATCTCAGTCACTGCAAAGAGCTGCTCAATGGAAATCTCCTGGTTTCACAGGTCAGATCCAGACCCAGGTGCCCTATGGAGATCCAAATACCCCATCTGAGGCTGCAGTCACATAAAGCAATCAGCAGGAGAAAAACAGCAGAAATGGGAAAATTTCCTATGCACATAAGATCAGCAGAAATGAAGTTCCTCATAAAACACTATTTCCTCCCTTGCAATGAAGTAAAGGCAACAATTACACAATAGATGTATTTACTGTTGGTGAATGTAAGAAAAACCTGTCAGTCATTGATCCTGTTTTGTGACACTGATCCAATATATTCTGGAAATGTTGGTGTATGCTAATATCTGTTGAAGTATGTATTGCCTGCAGTTAATGTGACTGAATAGATCAAAGGTCATATTTACTAAGAAACAGGTCCTGGTACAAAAAACCGCAAGGGGTTGCCACATAATCAGATAGTGAGACCACAGTTCTCAGTCTAAGTACCAGTAACCAAACATATTTGCTCACTTTATAAGAACACCAGAAAAGAACTGCTCACACACAAAATAAGTACAGAAATGAGCTAGAAAATCGCACTAAAGAATACATCAGTACAGGTTCAAATCAAATTTGAACCTTCTACCTTAATTTAATGAATTTAGAAAAAAAAAATATTAAAGTGTTGTTGCTTTCTAATTTTCCAGGATTATGTATAACAGTCTTGTCCCTGAATAGAGAATTACTGATGTTTCTCTACTTGGCAAATGCCTGTTGGTTGGACACAAATACAAAATGCATCATTAATTGCAGATTTACACTGTAGAGGTCAAGGTCTTATTCAGAACTGGTGGGTCATATAAGTCAGCAACAGGTTGGGACAATTAGAAATACTTGGACTATTCTATTTGTGCACCAGCGTCGTCTATGCTGATAGGAACCTGCAAGTTCAGTAAAGCCAACATATTCGTCATATAATTTCAACCTTCATTCCTAATGGAGTTTATGTTCAGCACAAAACTCTGTGCTGAAGTGGTCATGGTTTTGACAAGCAGAGTGAGGCTAAAGACAAAATGCTTAAGCAGAAATGCACTAAGTATGTGTTGAAATATGTGTAAAATACAAACTTCATTTGCCAGAAGCAGGGATCTGGGGCAGCATTGACATTCAGACCAGCACAAGTAGGCCTGGTACAATAGCAGGAATGGTCTCAACCTCAGAGAAACAAATTAGTAGCTAAAAAACAGGATCTCTCTGTATTCCTTCTAAAATAAGTAAGTTTACTCCAGCTACCAGGATGATGTTGTGCAAAACAGTCTTGAAGAGGGTCAGTTCACACTGAAATAATCCATAAATTTATAGGAGATTAAAGGAAGTGTTTCCCCCCACATTTAAAGAAAACTTCTTACTTACAGAAAGCAAGAGGCACATTAAATCATGAGTGAAATTTATTCTATTTGCATCGTATTTTTTCTGCTCTTAAATTCACCATAACACCAGGAAATTAGAGCTGTATGAAAGCACACTGTTGTTACTGAAAACAACATCTTGAAGTTGCACCTGACTACAGATTTGTCATGTTTTGGCTCATTTATACCTTGTCTTTCAATCTTCTTTTCATCACCCCTATCTTTAAGCCAAATTCTTCTTGTCCTTGCTTCTGCTACAGTTATTACATAAATCTCCACTTCTCATTCTAAATTTAATGATTCCCATGGCTATAACCTCCCCAAGTCCCTCTTCTTTAAATTATAAACAAATCCAAAAAGTTATTATCAGACATCTCTCCAAACAGACAGGAACATATGCAGAGGTGCAAATCTAGAAAGCAAGGACTCTCCAGGGGTGTTGCTCAGTGGAATTCCTGTGCTCACTGCTCATGCAGAACATGGGAACCCCTCTGCAGTTCCCCATAATCAATCAGCACTGTGCTATATCTTGCAGATCCCTGCCTTGTTGGTAGCATCTTAGACAGTTTCAGCCCCAACACCCCAAATTTGTCCACAAGTTTCCCTTTCTCTTCCAGCCCACAACACAATAACCATCCTTCATTAAACTTTGTGAGGGTGTTATCACCTTCCCAAAAGTAGAGACTTCTCACTTGTGCTACACAAGATTTCCCTGAAGTTCCATTCAAGAAAATGATATTTATCTCTATTTTCCAATCATTACTGGCTGCAAAGTAACACAGAAAAAGAAATTGCCTCTTCCTAAAGAATATCTGACTAAGGAGGGGTGTGCTGGCCAAATCTTAGCAGCAGAGTCATGGAGCAACTCTTGCAGGTCACCATCACAAATTGCAAGCTCATACAGAATTTCAGACTCACCAAGATGAACAAGTTTCTGCAGCCCAAAAATAATTGCAAGTAGGTAGAAGGACATCAGTCCTTCTTCTCTGCCTCCAATAACAAGGGGAAGATCAGTACTGCTTAAATCTCCCCACGTTTCATCAATATTGATGGTAAAAACCAGTGGGGTACATGGGAAAAAATGAAGGGTTTTTAAAGAAGATAGGCACATCTGAGAAGACTTCAAATACAGCAGCCCCAGCTACAACCTACACATGCCACAACTTCTCTGGGTAACCTATTCCAGCACCTCACCACTCTCACAGGGAAGAACTTCTTCCTAATATCTGGTCTAACCCTGCTCTCTGTCAGTGTGAAGCCATTCCCGGCCCTTGTGAATATTTCCTCTATGATTCCTGTGGGTTCCCTTCCCTTCTCTCGCTGGAAGAGAACAATTAAGAAGAAAACAGTATAATTTTCACTTGTGTGGCTATTATGGGACAAAATAGACTTTTGTAGCATGCAAATGTGCAAGCCAAATTCCTAGGAGCCCATAAAGGTATGGCATTTGTTCTGCATTGAGATACAAAGAAGATACATTGAATGTTTCAGAAAAGAATAAACACCCATCAGTAATATTTTTTTATCCTTCAAAGCCATATATTCAGCTTTACTGAATACTGAATGCAGGTTTAAATAGTCAGCCTTAGAATGCAGTATAAGTCAAGATTACTTTAAATTTCTGAGACCCTGACAGTTTTTAGGCCTGGAATGTGCAGCCATTCAGAGAAAGCATCAATGCTTTAAACTCTTTTATTAACACTGCCTAACCTTTCCAAATGTACAACCACTTAAAGGAGATTTCAGAACAGATATGGAAAACAATGCTCACAATATTTGACATTTCTTGTCTTCTTTTAGTGCTCACTGCTGTGATCTAAATGGAAGATCCTCACCAACTCGTTCATTAATGTGCATGCACAGAAAAAACTAATTATGTACTTCAAGATAATTCACTACCAACTTACTTTTCTCATAAAGTCTTTTAAAATATAGACATACAATATTAATAAGGAGAACTATTTCTACACTTCTTCTGAGAAGCTCCACATTCTCATAAACAGTCCTATAAAGGAAGGCCATTGAGTAAAAAGCTTACTTAACTAACTTTTAAAGGAAAATCTGGAATCAATACCCTTGAAATCAAATGCATATTGATTGTGCCATTTTCCTCTTCAAAAATAAACTGTCTCAGTAAATTACACGAAGCTCTCAAGTCTTGACACAATCCTTATGACTCAGAGATCTTATTCCTTCTATATCCTGTTAATTTTACTGCTGTGACTGGCCCCAGTTAGCAAGATTAGTATGTGTGGTAAAATCATGTACATGGAAAAGCTGAGGAAAAACTTCAAGTTTTACCATCCTTTGTTCATAACAGGTTTTTTTTTAAAGTCAAAACCTCCAAAGGTTCTACCAGCTGCACAATCACCACCTCTAACAGACTATCTCTAAATCAGATGAAATAAACCAACAACTCTCCACTTTGATGGACTTTGGCTACAAAGTAATTTACATTGAACAATTAAGAAAAAGCCAGTAACTTGTAATATAGGGTAATGATGGGTTTGAGATGTTGAAAACTCTTTGTAAATATCTACTTTTAATGCTGTGATAAATACAGATGCCATGACTCTGCTTTCCAGGATAAAGCTTTCCTTAATGCTCTCTCATGCCAGGACCTTGTGTTGCAAGCTTTCCATTTGTAGGTCTCCCTTTGACTTCAGTGAGGGCTCTGGGGAAAGGAATGGCATAATCAGGCCCTTAATCAAATTTATTAAAACCCTGATGATATACAACCCAATTAAGGAATACCTCTCTGTTCCATAAGAGCTTTTTATATTCCCTATAAAACACTTTCCTCCTCACCACATAAAACTTAGTGCGTGCATTGCTGTCTGTCGGTGTGAAGTACAAGCCATAGAAATGAAAATGGGGCAATTAAATCTACAAGCTGTGGCTGATTTAATAATTAAAAGATAATGCTAATTGGCTTAAGAACTTTCGAGCAACTTTCAATCATGTTATTAATCAGGTTGTGAAAACCACGGCAATATTGTGATACTCCAGTTTCTAAAAGTAGGATCTTTCTTATCACTTTTGCTGGTACAGTACTTCCCTCAAGTGGTAAATGTATTTCTGCCTGTTTTGAATTTTCCTCCATGATATTAAGCAGTAAAAACACATACTATGTTTCCTAATCATCTTGCATTTTGCTTTGTTATAGAATCAGCTATTTTTTTTTCTTGTTGATCTTTGTTTCAACTGCTCTGTTTCAATGCAAGACCTTTTAGTTATGTCAGCCACAGACCTATACATTAATTATTACCAGCATATCTCTGTCAGATATATATGGCACATTTCAGAGCACAGCATACCTGCTTGTTGTCCTTCAAAAGCTGATACTCAAACAAATACAGTTGAAAATATTCATTAACAGCTTGGATTGGGAACTGTATTTAGATCTTCCAAGACTGCATCTAAAGATTTTTAAAAGTTAAAGAAAGACATTTATATCCAGGGACAAGTTAAGCATAAAGTCATCATGATGGCTAGTTATGGAGATATAGCTCTACCTAGAAGGAAAGGCTTAATGAGATGAACGTGTTCAAAAAACAGAGGCTGCAGGTGCAATTGCTGTTGAAAACTGTCTAGGAGGGTGTAGAGAAGACAGAGCCAGAATCCTCTTGGATGTGCAGAGTGATGAGTTGAGAAGCAACAGACATAAGCTGCAACAGGGAAAATCCCAGTCAGGTTTCAGAGGCCACAGAAAATTCTCCCAGTGAGGTCAGCCCAACATCTCAGCACGTTCATCCTGCAGTTTTGATTAATTTTAATACCATAACTAGATTACCTTTAAAATCAGTCTTACTGAATAAAGCCCACACTTCTCCATTCCTTTTTTAATTCTCTGTCTATGTACATCTACAGTTTCTTTGGGATTCTTTATTTTGGTTTTTGTTCTTTTTTTTCTTCTTACTTTTAAAAAATTTCCTTTGCAAAATTTAGTTCAAACTGAACATTTATTGCCTACTCCTGCTTTCATTCTTTCTCCCAAGGTATAGTTTTCTTTGCTGAACAATTTTTTGATCCACTGCATTTTAGTATTCTGATTACTTTTAAAATCCTCCTTAAAGGAAATTAGCACTACACAAGCTCAATGTTCTTATTCATTAATTCATATTAAATCTTTCTTTATGGCCATTTTCAGTGTATTTTTATAAGCAGAACTCCAAGAAAACTGAAACCTTTCCTGCATTTACACCCTGGACACATCAGATTTTTTAGTTTTGAAAAGAAATTTCCTTAAATTCTCAGTATTGTTACTAAAAGGAAAAAATTCAGCTATAGCCTGAAGGAACTTTAGCCTACTATTCAATATAATTTTAGTTGAAATAACACACAACTATATGGCTTTATCAACTTGCTGCTTTAAAAGATTTTTAAAAGATTTCCTGCAACTGACGTAGCCAATAAGAATTACCTTATTTTCAATTGTAGACAGACACCTCAGTGGATGAGGTTTTTGTTTGAGACTTAGAGAAAAGGGACACAAAGGAGCCAGATGTACCTTTGCATTAACAGGTAAGCAAAAGAAAGTTAACCAGGTGAATGATAGCAACAATCCAATAAATAAAACTAAGTTAAATAAAAATATAAAATGTTGCAACTAGACTAATTTAAATGAAAATGAGTATTACTGGCTACTGGTTTATTACAGACAATAAGTGGTTTATACAATTCTTTTCCCACTTAATCAGCTTTATATAATATTGTCATGCTGTGACAAAGAAACAAGTGTGCAATAGGTGCCTGGAATAACATTATTTCTGTATCCCTTCCCTTTTCCAAAGCATTAGAAAGGCATACATAAGGCTCAGCTCTTTGTTCAAAGATGCTTAAGTTCTTTTGAAAGCATGGCCATATGTAAAATTAAAATGAATTTAATTAAATTTATCCCCTGGCCTGCATTCCTGGCACCTGTAATTGGTGCTCTACCTCAAGCCTGTGAATTAATGAGCAGCATCCCTCCCTAAAAGCAGGCCAAACACAGACCCTCTGAGACTGCAGGAGGAACATTTCACCTCTTAAACCAGTGTTCTCCACTGGCACCAGCACAGTGGCATCTGGTAGTGACTCCAGGTTTCTCTTCCTATCAAAATATCAACACACTTGTCTGGCTTGGCAGGGAAATACTGTGGTATGTGGCATGGACCCCAATTATTTTTCAGCTGAAATAATCCTGTGTGAGATTCATTTCTAAATCAATGCACTGGGCCATTCCTAAGGGCTGTTTCACATTTCGCTTGAGGTCCTGCAGAATGGCTCTGTCTCTGAACAAAGCTCCAGGAGCAAAATGGGAAAAGTGGAGAAACCTGCTTACTGTAAATTTGGGAGTCTCCAGATTTTTCTGTAGCCTTGCCAGAGAGTTCCTTGTTGAAATTTCATTTTGCTGACTTGATTTTATTTTGCTTGCCTGAAGTGAAAACTTCCTCTCACCAAAAGCCATGCAGGGATTTAAAACAGTGTCTGAACCTCAGTATGGTCATTTTCCCTTCCAAACCCTTCTGAATGGTGTTGACTGACCCATTTCCCATTCCCATTTCATTAGGTATCATATGAAGGATGATAATTCTCTTTGCCAGCAGTCAGGAGTTTCTCCCAGTCATGAACATCTAGGAAGCAGGAATGTGAGGAGCTCTGCTTATGACTCATATTTTTGGGCATACCTTGAAGAGAGTATGAGTTACAACATCAGTGTACCACTAACAATTTGATCACCCAAGGTCCTTCTGCCTCAGATTTCTTCCAGGATGTCATAAAGGCTGCTTCCATAAACCAAAATATTTATCCAAATGGAAGCGACTCAACCCATCAACCTTACACTGCAGGCAATAAAATTGAACGTGCAAATCAAATTAATTCAAATACCACATCTTACTACCTTTGTTTTCCTGCAATGAGTGCCCCAAAATTCAGATGCAACAGAGTCAAGGGAATGATAGCAGGAACCTGGAATCATGGAATGTTTTGGGTTGGAAGGGACCTTGAAGATCAGTCAGTTCCACCCCCTGCCTTGGGCAGGGCACCTTCCACTAGCCCAGCTTGCTCAGAGCCCCATCCAGCCTGGTCTTGGACACTTCCAGGGATGGGGCAGCCACAGCATATTTTCTTCACTCTTCACTATTTACACAGCTGTGGGTTTTGAACAGTCCAGTCTGCATTGCGTGTGGCCTTATGTTCCCTAAGTTCTGCAAATTGTTCATAATTAATCCTTTTCTCAAAAACTCGTTATTGTTTTCATTCTCTCATGAGATGTTTTCCTGTCCTTAGATTTGGACCCTGCTTCTATTCTAACTCAGCATTTATCAGGCTGGCAATGCTCCAGCTTCCATGTCAACCCATTTAGACAATCTCTTACTATCAAATCTTATCTATTCTGGAAGAAATTGTCTGATTGTTTACTTTCTTGCTTTGTTTCTATCTTGCTTCTTCAGGCTAGTTAAATTTTTGCTTTATTTTTTCTGATTCAGTTTTTGTCTCTCTGAACCTGCTTTAGATTTTCATTTCCATGAGGAGAAACTAACCAGCAAAACTTGTCTTTAATATCTGGGTTATTCTCTGGTTTAGCTTAAGGGAAAAGAGACTAATATATATTGGAATATATGAAATATAAATACATATTGGAATAAATGAAAGTAGGTGGAAATTGTGCTTTTTTAATATGGCAGCCTTCTTAATTAACAATGAGCAAAGTGGCAGAATCCAGCCATGATTCATTTGTTTCCATAACTGAACAAACCTGGGGAAGCAATATCCAAGAAACAAATATATTTTGATATATTTAGTAATATAACTGAGAAACAAAAATTTGTCAAGAACAGAACTTATCTATATTCTAAAGCTTTAGACCTGCACAAAATGAACAGATCGCCTGCAAAGTTTCCCACACTTTATATATTATATTTCTTCAACAAATATATTCACAACTCTGTAATACCTTTCTAAAAAATTGGGGAAAAAATGAATGATGGAAAATCATGACATCAAGGAGAGCAGAGAAGTATGGCTACTGAACAGCATTGCCAAATCAGCTACTTGAAAATAAGACTTTTTTTCTTTTAAATTAAAATTCTTGCACACATTTTTCTGTCAGTCACAGTGAAAATAATAATTAATAACTAATTAAATACATTCTATTCCCCCTGTGGGGAATAGTGTTGGTTTACTGAAGTATACTACATTTCCACTCTGTAGGGAATCCATTCTATCAATTATATTAATCAAACAAGTTTAGATGGCATGGTTATTAATCTGCCTTTAGGAAATCCAAATTACATTTTGTCCCATTGCTCAAGTACTTCTAAGTAAGGCTCAAATTATCTTTTTTTCTTACAAAATATGCCTGTTGTGGTCAAACCAATTTGTCTGCACTAGTTTGAATAATTTCTTTCCTGCATTTCACAGAATTGCATAACAACAGAAGTTGGAAGGGACCTCTGGAGATCATCTTAGTCCAATATCCTGTTTAGAGCAGGGTCACTTGGAGCAGGTTTCTCAGATCTCTGTCCAGTCAGGCTTAACTTTCCTCTAGAAACAGAGACTCCATAAAATATCTGGGCAAAGGACAATCAGAATTACAGGATGGTTTGTGTTGGAAGGGATCTTAAATCTCATCTCATTCCAACTCAACCCCTGCCATGGGCAGGGACACCTTCCACTGTCCCAGGTTGCTCAGAGCCCCATCCAGCCTGGAACAGGGATGGGATCCCAATCCCTCAGCCTTTTCTCCCAGCAGAGTTGCTCCATCCCTCTGATCACTTGGTGTCAAGTTTATTTACTACGAGTACCACCCTGTGAAGGGGCTTCTAAAAACAATGCCACCATATCCCTAAATCAAGTGAATCACAAAAATCAGCAGATCAGCAGGCAAGTGTTTTTCAATCAAGCATGGTAATAGCTGCAAAAACTGAGCAGTTCAAACTGAATTCCTTAGCTCTTAAAACTTGGAGTTTGTGGAATTTCAATCTTCGTGGGATGGACACCCAAAGGAACTGAATGCAAATGCAGTTTATTTCTTTAAAATTGCAGACAGGATTTCAGTATGCATCAAATAAAAAATTCTTGGCTACTAACTTAACTGACTGTTGTTTCCATGGCCAATTTCTGTAAATTTTGTCCCAAATCTGGGCTTCTGTAGGAGATAAATAGCATGAAATTTATCCTATAAATGTGCTCAACAGAAGGTAAAAAATATACTCCATGATACAGGAGTTTGTCACCAGCTCACCGGAAGGGCAGAATACTCTAGCTATTTTTCTTACTAGTTTTTCTAGTGCATTAAATCAAAATGCATAAACTTCTGGAGGTTTATTTTTCAGCCTGAAAATTTGTTGGGGCACTTCAGCCTGTTATTAGAGTCTTTGACAGGGTAGAACGTAAGTCAGTAAGAGCAGACTTAAGGACTTTATTTCTTACTCAGGCAGAACTCCCCTTAATTTCAAGTACTGATGAATACAACCTATAGAAATTAGCCTTTCCACCCTGTTTAATAGGAAAGAGACCTTCATCATCTTGAATGCTGTCAATAAGAAGCTTAGGCCTCAATTCAGAAAAAAGCATTTAATAGTATCCAGGATGCTGAAGCCTGTGCTTATCTTTAATCATATGCTTGGGTCAGGGTTGCACAATTAAATACAAGCTGTATAACTGCCCTAGGGAGAATGCTTCCTTCAGCCAAAAATCTTAATAAATTACACAAATAAGAGCAGGAAACATCAGTCCTACCTTCTCTTGTTTCTAGGTTCAAAACACTCTTATGAGAGACACCACTTTTTTTTTTTTTTTTTTTTTTTTTCAGAAAGAATCTCCCCACTTTCCTAAAATCCTTGCTCTCATCTGCACTGTTCAGCCTACAACAGTTGCATAAAAAACATCCAGTATTCCTAATGTAATACCCTTTGCTGTCTAGGAAAAAAGATAAAAAATAATCCTTTGGAAAAGTCAAGCAGTGATTTCATTTACTTATAGCTTTGAAGAAAAGAATGGAAGATAGATGAACAGGCTGTCATCTCTGTAAGGACACTGAGATCAGGAAAGGACCTTGACAACAGGAGAAAGAACAGTCTTGTATGCATCCTCACAGAAAGGACAAAAGAATAATTAAGGAATTGTGATTACAGAAAGGACAAAAGAATAATTAAGGAATCGTGATTAAGTCTCACTTTGGTCTCTTGAACACTGAAGAAACCCATTCCAAACACATAAGAAGTTGGTATTTGTGAAGAGTTGTTTTGGATTTACCAAAGGTGAACCATTTTCTGCTCCAACCTGGCTGCTCTGTATGAGGAAAATGACTGGACATGTGGGCAAGAGGAGACTTGTCCATGCCATTTGCCTTGATTTCAGCAAAAGGTGAGTTCTATGGTTTGCTCAGAGGGTTTTAGTAAGTGTGCCTGGAAACCTGTAACAGCTGGAGTATTCTAGAACCACCCTGTCTTATAGAAGGGACCAGGGGGAAGTGGTGGAATCCTTCTTCCTGCACCATGACATCAAGCTGGGGTGGGATCAAGAGATAGTCAGTTTTCTTAAGCCTGCAGCTGGCACCCAGAGAGAACTGGATTGATTGAAGGAACAGGTCTCCACTAACCTCTTGAACTTCATCAAGAGCAAACACCTTTGAAACAGAAAACTCCTTACAGGAGAAGTAACTGTAGTGGAAAGACCCTTAGGTGATTGCAGAAAACAAGAGCCAGGAGTGTGCCCTGGCAGTGAGGTCCAAAATTGCAAATACTCACCATGTTTTCAGTTAACAATCTACACAAATAGTAATTTAACCTTATTCATTAAATATTTCTATCCACATCTTCTGTGTCATAGTTCATCTAGAAAAAGCAAAATATACTATTAATTGCTTCATTGCCAAAAACCCTGGCAGTGAGGTCCAACAGCACCTGGGCTATGTCAGTGAGTGGGCCCAGGGAAGTGACTACCTCAGCTTTTCTGCACTCGTTAGCCTCTATCTAAAATACTGGTTTGGGCCTTCCAGTAGAAAAAATCAATGGCACAATTTATAAAAGTCAAAGGCAGAGAATATGTCCAAGGGAGAGAAACCGAGGAACAAAGCTTGCTCAGCACAGTTAAGGAGCTCATCAAAAGACAGAGCCAGGCTCTTCACAGTGGTTAATGTTGGAAGTACAAGAGACAATGGGCTTCAACTAAAGCAGAGGGGTTCAGGCTGGATATAATGGTAAGCTTTTACACATAGAGGACAGTCAGGGCATGTCCAGAAAGATGTTACCATCTCCATCCTTGGAGATTTACATCACCTGACTGGGTATTATCCTAACATGGTTTGACATCACACCTTTTGATAAAAGTGGTGATTAGAACTACATAAAATCCTGAAAACCTTCCCAGCTTGGAATATTCTACTTTAGTGCACTTTTAAGCATTTTATTACTTCATATTGAGAGTGTAGGAAGAGCTATTTCCTACTGAAGTCTGGCTGGAATATAATTGCAGACACAGGAGCACAGCACTGTACATACCTTGGGTTCAACTCTCTGATACAAAAGAATAAATCCCATTGTAGATTTTCAGAAAAACAGGGAGCAAGTGGGACATTTTTAGCTGCATTTCTTATGTTACTCCATACAAGGATAACCAAATTCCAAGACAACAACAGTGAGAAGCTTTGAACAAATGCCATGTACTCTAAAATTAAAGAGCCCCCACATCTAAATAACACATTGAAACACAGTGTCAACACTCCTTTGAAGACATAAATTCTGATTATGAATACTCTGGTATGAAACTTCCATAACCTAGAACTCAAATAAACATTAAAAGAACCAGAATAGCAACAAATATAGGTACAAAATGAGGATGAAATCTCTGTGCAAGATTATAAAATAAGTGTCCTCATTCATCTTCAGCTATTATTTTGTTTTCATTCAGTCATTTTTTATTTTCAAAAGTTAATAATGCAAGAAATAAGTTGAAAAGGAAAAAACATTCTTTTATAAATCTGATTATTCATATTGGTATTTATGACCAATTATCTTGGTTTCTTCTACCAAGTTTCAGCTAATATATAAACTAATAAGAGTTGTTTTTTTTTCTTTAGTTAATCTTATCAAGTACTTGCTTAATGAAGAGATGGGCTCCAGTATCTGAAAGGGTTTTTAGTCCTTGTGGGAGATTTGCTTATAGAGATTGGTAGGGAATCAACTGCTAGCAAGAATTATTTTTTCACATTTTGCTATGTTGAAATTTTAAGAATAGATATATAAAGTATTAGCAATGTGAATTCTACTTCATATTTATCTGTATCATTCTTTGCACTAGAGACCCTCCTGTTCAAACCAGCTTGCTTTAATTCAATTGTTAACTGAAGCAATGATTCAGAAATAAATATATATTTTTTCCATTACTAGCTGGATTAACAATTTAAATAATTTATTCTGCTAATACAATATTTAAAATTAATTAAAGGAAAGACAGAATGCTGGATTCTATTGCTCCTAGGATTTTCTCCAAGTCATGACACAAGCCAAGAGACAAGTCCTTTTTTTTTCTACAAAGAAAATTTTTCTTGAGAAATATGTAGAATGAGTTATTTACTTTCCTGCCAAGTAGGAAAGATAAGAACACACATACACACATATATATATCTATATATATACATGATGTTGAATCATGTTTGCCAGATCAGCTGGACATTTAATGAAAAGGACTAAAGGCCTGATCCATCTCTCACAGAAATGACTGGAAGGCTTTCCATCAGCTCCAGTGAGAGCTAGATCTAGCCCCATCTGTATGTTTTCAGGTACGAGACCAATTTTCATTTCCTGACCTCTGTGTAATTGAGGAAGCCACTACTGCAGAGAGAGAAGAACAACTTATCAGAAAATTGCAAATACCCACCACATTTTCAGTTAACATCCTGTACATAGAGGAATTGAATCTTATTCATTAAATATTTCTACCCACATCTTTTGTGTCATAGTTCATTTAAGAAAAGCAAAATATATGATTAATTGCTTCATTACAAAGCTTGCATCTGCCATGTTTGCATGAATGTATTATCAGATGTGCATTCATACACGTGTGTGCAATCCTTCATCTCTGCTGCAAGGACAAAAATGCCTTTTGTTGTACATGAATAAAGGAGTTATACATTGCAAGGAATCACAGAATAATGTGGATTGGAAGGGACCTTAAAGATCAGTCAGTTCCAATCCCCTGCCATGGGCAGGGACACCTTCAACTAGCCCAGGTTGCTCAGAGCCCCATCCAGCCTGGCTTTCAATACTTCCAGGAATGGGGCAGCCACAGCTTCTCTGGCAACCTGTTCCAGGGCCTCACCACCCTCACAGGGAATAATTCCATCCTAATATTTAATCTAAATCTCCTCTTGGTCAGTTGAAGTCATTCCCCCTTATGCTGTCACTACATGTCCTTGTAAATATCCTGTGACCATAAAGAATTAAATAGTAGTCCTGACTATAAGACAGATCATTCCAGATTTCCCAAATCAGTCCCTTAGAACTTGTCATTTTCTGAAATCAGTGTTGTAATTCATAAGGACTGTCTGTTTATCTATTTGCTGCTTAACCTGAGGCATTTTGCACAAATGTTAAAACTCTTTCAGCTATAAATGAATTCTCTCCTGAAACAATAGAACCTTAGGGTGTTATTGTTAGAGTAATTTCACACCGATCTTTTGTGAAGCGCTCTGAGCCCTCACAGTTTCTTTCTCACTCTCCAAATAACCAATAAAATATTTATTTGAACAGCCTCAATAGGGTGGTGGAGGGTGAAATTTTGTTCTTTGCTCATTTCAGTAGCGGAAACACACCCAGTGGTGTTTTGTATGAAGTTGTATTCTAGAACACAAATCCCACTGGGCAAGTAATACAATAGATGTGTCATACTTTGCCTTGCCAGACTCATCAGGCTGATTTGGAATTTGCTGCCTGGGTAGAGTGACTCATATGTTTACTGGCCCTGACAGGTGCTGGGCATCTTCCACACTCATTAAAGTTAATGACTTGAACAGCAGAGAGGGAAAACTGTGCTGGTTTCCTCTGAAAGTGTATTCCCAAGTTATCATTTAAGAGAGGATGTAAGTGCTGTCACCTTTCTTCTGCAATCACAAAAGCAGCCCCCAACCAAGCCCCTGTCCCTTCATTGCAAAAATAACCCAATTATCTTCACAGGAACTCCTTGTTGGAGTAAGGCAAGGGAAAAAAAAAAAACCAAAAAAAAACCACTGTATGCAGAGCTTTGCACATAAAAAGCTGCTTCTTGCCATAAAACCAGTCACTTCCTCACTGGAACAGAGGAATTAACATACTGGAAACAAGCCAGAAATTTTATAGAAATATATGCCTTTAAGTGAGCTCTAGACGAGTATTCTCACAACAGCCACCATTTGGCATCATTTCTATCCCAACAAGTCACAGCTGCTGAACTGGAGACTTTTGACTTCATGTCAGATAAGTAATGAGAAGTTTTAGGTAGTGGTGCCAGAGCCAGTCCTTTGATATTAACACAGCACACTACAGTTGTTGTGCACACCAAAAGAATATGCATTTAATTTACACTAGTTAGCTAAAAATATTCGGGAAAAAACTTCATAGAGACTCATGCCATGACATTAGACTACCAACCACGACATGAAGAGATAGAGACCTCACAGGCATCTGTGCATTCACACAAAACCAAGAAATTAGAATTGAATTTCAACTACAGAGACATCTCTACTTTGATGCCTGTCCAGCCACTAGATCTGCCCTGGTAATATGACAAAAGTTCTGTACCTTTGCTTCCACCCAACAAGACAGAAATACTGAACCAGAGACCTCACAGAAACCTATGCCTAAATATTAATATGCCACCCAAAATCTCCTGAGCTAATGATCTTGCAAAAAGAAAAGGCTGGAACCTCTAAAATAAGACTGAAGAATTATTGCAGTCTTAAATACTCATCACTTTTAATGTCTAACTTTTCAAAGTCTTCCAAAGTAAAATGTAATGGTACATTTCCACACTTAGGATAGTTTAATTTAACTGTTATATTTAGTTTTTTCCTCTTCTGCAGTTCTCACACCAACATCTATTTCTCTCATTATTTCGCAAGATACTGACTTACAAAGGCCTGAGCAACACATCTCTCAAACTCAGACTAATGTGCTGTTTGCTGGACAGAATTAATAAGCAGAATGTTCACTCATGGAAAACTGCCTACCTGCTTGGAATATATTTCAGTGATTTCGGGAACACTAATTCAGAAATTCAGTAATTTTTCCCTCCATATTGGCACAGAAAGCAATTTGACAAAAAAATATTCTATGCTAGCTTTTTCATTCTTGGTGTCTGAAAGGAGTTTTTCCTACTTTTGTAGTGCTGGAACTTGTTTCCAACCTATTCACTTAACATTTCTTCTTGGGTTGTTCTTTAGGGTTCATGTGGGGTTTTCTTGTTTGGTTGGTGGTTTTGGGGGATTTTTGTTTGGGATTTTTTTCAGTTTCTTTTTTGTTTTTCCTTAAGTGTGTAATTTATAATTATTTCTGTATCTCAGATAAGCAAGATAATCATAATATTTTATAGCAGCAATGGCTGACTTGTTTCCCATTCCTATTTACTTTAAGCCAGAAAAAAAAAAAAAAAAAAAAAAAAAAAAGCTGACCAGCAATTATTTCATTAGATTTTTACAGTCTAAGATTCCTCACTTGGAAGGCCAAGAGAGCTGTGTAATGTTTAAGACTCCACTGTTCTCTGTGAGTCTCTGATTATTGGGCAAGATCAACAGCCCACTAAAATAACTGAGAATCTTTCCATGATCACCTGTGGAGTTTGATTGGGCACAACAGGTGACAGGCAGGCCCACTGAAATGGAAGATTTCCTGGAAACACTCTACAATGGTGGTCAGCAGAGGAAAGGGATAATGAAGTTCTTCTACAAGCTAAATTTGTTGGACCAAACCTGAAAAATTGAAAATTCTGCACTTTGGATACTGATTCTCAACCTGTAAGCAAATTAAACTGGTTTTTTTCTCCTTTGCAGCTGAACATGGTATTGGAATGTTTTGACTTTGCTGACACACATGAAATGCAGGGAATGAGCAGTGGTTAACCAAGGCAAATGGACCAAGACTACCGAATTTGTGAATGTTTAGAAAATAGATTTCAGTCTACAATTTACAGGAGGAGATTGATTAAAAAGTGTTTGCTCAAAAAAGTTTGAAATAGCCATAAAAATCCTGAACCCACTTCAGTCTGAAAATGATCTACCAACAATTTTTCCATTTGTCCTGGAAATACCATTAAAACTTCACAACTGTGTAACTGCAGCAGGACTAAAGACACCAAGGTTACCCTTGCAAATTAAATCACCATAATAAAAGCTGCTTTCTTCATTGTGCAGAAAGTACTGACATTCTGAGGGAATGCTATAAGAATTCTGTGGTGATTATCTTGAGAATCAGGCACTAGTCTACAGATTAGATCCTGAACCACCTGCCAACCCCATTTCTATGCAAATTGCTTTGCTTTGAAAAACATGACCTCAAAGCCCTGCAATGGCACTGCAGGCCTGCATTTCAGCACACCACCATCTACCAACTCAAAAGGCTAATTAAGAGTACCAAAAATTGGCTTTTGAAACATCTGTGAGACAGACAAAAATACAATCACAACATAACACAAATCCCACATAAATGAGAAGAGTAAGCTGCATCTCACCTCATTTGAATTTTCTGTCATGATGTTTTTATTTTTCATCTTTTTCTGCAACAGTTTGGTTTCATATTCTGGCCTGGGATGCTCCTGAAAAATACAAAAATAAAGAAACAAATGGGATTATAATTAAGAGAAAATGCCCAAAAATTTTTGGTCATTTATTGACAAACACAGCCATTGAGATGAATCAACTCCACACAGCTTTTGGACTAGATTGTCAGATCTGTCCCAGCTTCCCTAATTAATAACCTTTCAATGTGCCCTTGAAAAACAGATTTTTTTCCCAAATTACATCATAAATTAAGCAAGCTGACAAAAATTTACCAGGCTTTTCAAGTGAGCAGCTCATAAAAGAGACAAGTATCATGCATCTCCTCATTCCCACCAAATTCTGAATTCCTTCAGAGCTGGAATTTGGATGGACATCTCCCACAAAAAAGGCTATTCCTACAACTTTGGTCATATCATCCCTCTTTACTATAATTAGAACTCTTACATATCAGCCCTATAAAAAAAACCTGGTATTAACATTTTTTAATTAATCTGATGGTCATGAAGAGAATAAAAATAATTTAAAATTAATAAATCCTCATGAGCAATAGAATGGGGCCTACATGGAACTTCACCAGAATTCCATGAGAGATACAGGTGGTGTTCATTTTCTGTATCTGTAACATTTTCACCACAGCACACACAACCCTCACCACTGTCTGTTGCATGTGAGAATATAAATGCAGTGAGAGCTCCAAACTATTTTTTATTCTAATCATCATATTTTCTTAATGCATTCAAAAGGTACCTTTAAATATTGAATCTTAGAATAGTCTGGGTTGGAAGGATCCTTACATTTTGTTCCAACCCCCCTGCCATGTGATGTGTAAATGTTTTTGGTTGTAAGGAATGACAAAAGTCACAGGGTCTTACAAACAATCAAAAAGATTTAATTACAAATTACACACTTGGCATGGAATTGGTATGTAGTCCCTAACCTACTATAAAACAACATGGCAGCGAGCTTTGGTTAAAAGAATGAGATGAAAGTGAAGAGAGAAAAGGAGATTAATAAGAGATCAGCAGCCCTAAATCCAGTGTTGAACTCTGATGGAGTGATGGAATGTCCAGGATGCCAAAGGGTGCCACCTAGGCCTGCTGGGGGTACCTTTTTAGGGGGTTTCTCCCCCTAAAGATAAGTTTCTTGCTTTCAATGCAAATAAGTAATCATGAAACCTCCATCCTTTCAGACCTTCCTGGAAATGGACCAGAGGCTTTCTGGGGTCTTGGGTGGTCTTGATTCCCCCTACAGTCTGTGCCCCACTTCTCAGCCAGATTCCTGCTCCTTTTTTTGTTGTGCATCTTGTGGACTTGATCAAGGTGTTTGCCTCACAAAAGTTCTGCTCTACCTCCACATATAAACCCTTCACCAGTCACATTTTGTTCTTCCTCCTGGCATGCTGGTACCAACAATCCTTGTCTGTGATCACCAGCAATCCTTATTTGGCTCTGTGGCTTATCCCAATATCAGTGTTTGAGACACACACAGTAGACACTTCTCTTCTGGGTATCTACCCCAGGTTGCTCAGAGCCCCATCCAACCTGGCCTGGGACACTTCCAGGGATGGGGCAGCTACAGCTGCTCTGAACAACCTCTGCCAGGGCCTCACCACCCTCAGAGAACAATTCCTTCCCAATATCCAATCTAACCCTGCTCTCTGCCAGTGTGAAGCCATTGCCCCTTGTCCTGTCACTCCAGGCCCTTGTCAAGAGTCTCTCTCCATCATTCCTGTGGCTCCCTTCAGGCCACAATGAGGTCACCCCAAAGCCTTCCCTTCTCCAGGGAACCATCCCAATTCCCTCAGTCTTTCCTTGTAAGAGAGGTTCTCCATTCCTCTGATCATCTTGATGTCCCTGCTCTGGACAACACGTGGAACTCCAATAAATAGTGAGGCATGGGTAAACTCTAACATTAATAAAGCAGCAGCAGCAGGTGGGGAAAAGGACAGACAGAGATCTAAAAATAAGCATTTAAAGATGCTGCAATCAACACCTGTGTCCTGATGCTTTTTAAGTTTTCACTGGCTTGTGTTGATTTGCATTATTTGCTATAATGCTTCCTTACATAAAATTCAGAGGCTGGATGTAACAAATATCTTTAGACTTAAATGAAGAAAGGACAAAGACATCTGGCATGGATGGCTGCGTAAGAGGAGACACCTCAGTTAAAGTAGGGAAAGGAGATGAATGAAACTGTAAGAAACTGAGGAGATCTAAATAGACTGTGCTACTGAAAACCTGAATCAGTTTTCTTCCTGTTCTTCTCTTACTTTCTGCTAAGCAAAGCATTCTCATACATCAGGGGCAGCCTGTCAGAGCAGCTTTTGAAAAGGGATTTGAATGAAAAGAAGGTGAAGTAAAGAAAATAAATTCCAAGCAAAACATTGTATGCTAACTTATTTTTTGTATTGACAGTTTTGCTCTGAGAGCACATTCTGTTCAAATAACTAAACAAGTTATGTTTAGTTTTCCTAGTAAGACATTCCAGTGTCCTTTTATAACTGCCTTTCATACACCTACATCTGGATTGGAATAGTTGTTGATCTGTCTTTGTTGAATCTGCCAAGTCATCTTATCCTTGACTGAACAGACCACAGAGCTCCCTGGAATGCATTTTGTATATATTCCTTTAATGAATATTTTGCACAAAATATTTCTGTACAGGCCAGACTTAGGGATGTTTGACCCATGCATCCATGGATGTGAAGGGGCAATTTCACTCAGCTGTAAAAAGAGTGTGATTCAGAATCAATTCTTTGTCTGAAAATGGGAAGAGTTATACACTTAGGAAAACAAGCTAGAAATAGTTGCGATGATTTCACAAAGGCCAAATGTCCATGTAGGGATAGATCTGAATCCCAGGATGCTGGAAGTTTGCCAGTACAGCTGCCAGATACTTATTGAAAACCATGTGAGCCAAGGTACTGCGAGGCCAAATGAGAGCTCCGAGTAGAAAACAATAATTCCCATTCTGAAAACAAAAAGCCAAAACATGAAGTTTCTACTCAAGCAAAACTCATGTTGATGTCAGTGGGAATTTTCCCTGAGAGTGGTCTCCAGGATTTGCCTCAAACATACACATGTGTATCCACTCTCCATTAAATTAAGCCTCTGTAGATAAGATCCAGTCTGATAAGAATAAATAATGTGAACCAATCTCTCCTTAATTTCCCTTTGATTTAGAAAGAAAGTGATAATGAAATTTTATAAACATGCATGACATTCACATGGAACGTGTTTAAAAAAAAAAAAATTAGAACCTTAGCAACTATCCCAGATTAGACAGACCAAAGTAGTTATCAGAAAAAATAAGCCATATACTCTAAGTAAAGGCAAAGACCCACTTCAAATTCCTTTAACAGCTTTATTCTAACATCCTGAACACAAGCAGAGCAGCTAAGCAGTGCACACTGTTGGGAAGGAAAGTTTACACAAATAAAAATTGGAATGATCCAGCTGCTGCCCCAAAGAAAGATGAAAATGTGGAATGAACAGAATAGAGAGCCCAGCTGCTCTCTGCTGCAAAAGGGTTAATTGTTAGCAATCAAGGACTTAAACCCTTTATTTCTTATGATGGTGACATAGAATAAAGGGGGTGAGAAGTCTAGGGAAGGGTTTGTCATTCACACCAAGGATCTGTTTAAACTGCCCTGTTAATGAGATGCTTGTCCAAGGAAAAACAATTTTATATGTCAGCGTGGAGTCACTGATGGATGACCATAATCTTTTTAGATCAGATCGCTTTCAAAACAAATCTGATTAATGAAAAATTAAAGCACAAGCTTGAAAAAATCATGTAGCATGAATACAAGTTTAGGGGTGTTAAAAGCTACCGAGCAACTATACAAGAACTCAATTATGAAAGATATTCTAGTACAATGTAAAGCAGAACTAGTCAAAGAAACTATAAGATTCTATTATGGGATTAGTTTGCTTTCATTGAGCAAGAACAGTGGTAATGCTTTGGACAAATACCTGTAAACTAAATTTTGAAATTTGGCATCAGATATTGAAGCTCCTTTAAGCTAGGACCAAACAACCAAATGCTGCCATTTCAATGGCAGATAACATATTTTGTGGGTAATTGTAGCAGAACATAGCATCATTTATGGTTGTTCATTATGCAATTCAAATCCAACCCATTTAAATACTCCTATACTGATGAGTGGAATTGTGCAAATCATAGAATCACAGAATGCCTTGGGTTGGAAGAAATCTCTAAGATCATCCACTTCCAACCCTTTGCCATGGGAAGGGACACCTTCCACTAGACTAGGCTGCCCAATCCAACCTGACTTTCCAGGGATGGGGCAGCCACAATTTCTCTGGGAAACCTGTGCCAGGGCCTCATAACCCTCACAGAGAAGAATTTGCTCTGATATCCAATCTAAACCTCTCTGTCAGTGGAAGAAGATAATCTATAAGGTCCCTTCTAACCCAAAGCATTCTGTGGTTCTATAAGTCTCTAAAAATATTTAGGAACTAAGACTGTAAGAGCAGAGGCTTGTTCATCTTAAACAAACAAGGATGACAGAAATGTGATATTGAGTTGAATTATGCTGAAAAGAGGACAGAATTTAATCCCTTTCTTGATCTTTGAAAGATAAAGTAAGGAAAAAAAAGAGAGAGAAAAAAATTGGCATGCAGCAAGGAGATTTAAAAATCACTAGGAAAAGCTTGTTAGAAGTACAGATAGAGAAGCATTAGAGTAGATTACCTAGGGAGGAATTGAAATCTCCACTGCAGGATTTATTTAAGAACAAATTAGACAAATATCTCTTCATAATGATTTAAGTAGACTTGATCCTACAATGCACAAGGGATGGCCCCTCAAGGTCCATTCCAGTCTTATTTTATGATTCTAAGTTCCTAATTCTTCAGCTGTGCTGAGATTTGTCTGGCACTCCTTCACTTGTCATAAACAAAGGATTCTTGCTGATCCCACAGTTCCTGTCCACAGACTTTTACCATTTCAGGCCTCTTCATCACAGGACCTCACAAACCTATAGATTCTTTCACAGCATTTTGCAAATATTAAGCTAAACATATGATTTTTTTACTGTGAGTGATGACCTTGAATCACAGAATCAACAGGTTGGAAGAGACCTTCAAGATCATCGAGTCCAACCCATGCCCTAACACCTCAACTTAACCATGGCACCAAGTGCCACACCCAGTTTTTTAAACACATCCAGGGATGGTGACTCCACCACCTCCTCAGCCAGATCATTCCAGTACCTGATCATTCTTGCCATAAAAACTTTTTTCTGACATCTAACCTGTATTTCCTGTGGCTTGTCTTAAGACTGTGTCCTCTGGTTCTGTCAGTGCTGCCTGGAGAAAGAGACCAACCCCACCTGATCACAGTCACCTTTCAGGGAGTTGTAGAGAGTGATAAGGTCAATCTGAGTCTCCTTTTCCGCAGGATAAACACCCCCAGCTCCCTCAGTCATTCCTCACAGGGTTTGTGCTCCAAGCTCCTCGCCAGCCTTGTTCCCTCCTCTGGACACAATGCCTCCAACGTCCTTCCTAAACTGAGGGGACAGAACTGGGCACAGCCCTCGAGGTGTGGCCTCACCAGAGCTGAGTACAGGGGAAGAATGACCCCCCTGCTCCTGCTGGCCACACTATTCCTGATCCAGGCCAGGGGCCATTGACCTCTTTGCCACCAGGGCACATGGCTGGCACTGTCCAGCCACACTGTCCCCAGCCTGTAATGTTGCAGGGGGTTTTTTTGTTAAAATGCAGGATTTGGCACTTGGATTTAATAAACTTCATCCCACTGGACTCTGCCCATCCCTCCAACCATTCCAAGTCCCTCTGCAGAGTCCTCCTACCTTCCAACAGATCAACACATGCTCCCAGCTTAGTGTCATCTGCAAATTTACTAATGAAAACCTCAATATCCTCATCCATGTCATCAATAAAAATGTTAAAAAGAATTGGCCCCAGCACAGATCCCTGAGGGACACCACTGGTGACTGATCCCCAGCTGGATGCAGCACTGTACACCTCCACTCTGTGGGCCTGGCCATCCAGCCAGTTCTTAACCCAGCCAAGAGTGCTCCTGTCCAAGCCATGGGCTGCCAGATTTTCCAGGGGTGAGAGACAGTGTCAAAGGCCTTGCTGAAATCTAAATAGACAACATCCACCTGCATGCACCAGGCAGGTTACACGGTCATAAAAGGAGACCAGGTTTGCCAAACAAGCCCTACCCCTCCTAAACCCACACTGGCTGGGTCTAATACCCTGGCCATCCTGTAAGTGCTGTGTTATGGCACTCAGTATAAACTGTTCCATGACCTTACCAGGTACTGAGGTCAGGCTAATTGGCCTAAAATTACCAGGATCCTCCTTCCCACCCTTTTTGTGAATGAATGCCACGCTGGCTGTTGGAACCCTGAAGCCAGCAATGTGGTGCCACTAATAATTGGCCATCTTCCAGTCATCTGGAACCTCCCCAGTGAGCCAGGACTGTTGATAAATGATGGAGAGCAGCTTTGCAAGCTCATCTGCCAGCTCCCTCATCACCCTGGGATGGATTTCATCTGGTCCCATAGATTTATGAATACCCAAGGCACTCAGAAGCTCTCTGACTACCTCCTCTGCAACAACAGGGGGACCATTCTGCTCCCTGACACCATCTACCATCCCAGGAGGACAGTTGTCCTGAGAACAAGCCATCTTCCCATTAAAAACTGAGGCAAAGAAGGTGTTAAGTGCTTCCAACTTCTCCTCATCTGCAGTTACTAAGTTCCTCCCACATCCAGTAGAGAACAAAGGTTGGTATTACCCTTCCTTTTGCCATTAATGTATTTGTAAAAACATTTTTTAATATCCTTTACAAAAGTTGCCAAATTAAGTTCTAACTGAGCTTTGGCCTCTCTATTTTTTTTTCCTACATGCCCTAGCAACCCCCTTAAATACTTTTTGAGACCTGGCCCTCCTTCCAGAGATGAAACATCCTCTTTTAATTCCTAACTTCCTTCAAAAGCTCATTGCCCATCCAGGCTGGACATTTGCCTTCATCTTTCAGCACACAGGTACAGTTTCTTCCTGTGCCCTCAAGATCTCTGTTTTGAAGCATTCCCACCTTTCCTGAACTCCTTTGTTTTTAAGGGCTGCTTCCCAAGGAACCCTCTGAGTAAGTCTCCTAAATAGGCCAAAGTCTGCCCTTCAGAAGTCCTGTATAAAAGACTTATTGATGTTCCTCCTGATTTCATCAAATATCAAGAACTCTATCATTTCATTATCACAATGCCCCAAGCAGCCTCCAACCACCACATCTCCCACCAGCCCATCTTTATTTACAAACAGCAAGTCTAACACAGTCACTCCCCTGGTGGGCTCACTCACCAGCAGTGACAAAAAGTGTGTGTGTGATCCTCCATATACCTTTTAACCTTCCTGGACTACCTCTTTCCTGCTGTATTAAGTTCCCAGCAGATATCTGGTAGGTAAAAATCACTTACAGGAACAAGGGCTGATGATCCTTAAACATTGTGCAGCTGCTTATAGAATAAGTTGTCCACCTCTTCTCTCTGGTTGGGTGGATGATAACAGACTCCCAGTAGGATGTCAGCCTTGTTGGCCTTCCTCTTAATTCTTACCCATAAGCATTCAACTCCATTATAATTAGTTTTAATACTTATGGCATCAAATCCTCCCTAATATTTAGGACCACCCCTCCACCTCTTCCCCATTTCCAATCTCTTCTGAAGAGCTCATAGCCATCCAGTGCAGTGCTCCAGCTGTGTGAGCTGTCCCACCATGTTTCTGTGATGGTGAGTACATCAGAGCTCTGCTGCTGCACCATGGCCTCTCCTTGTTTATCACCTATTCTGCATGCATTGGTATACATGCACCTCAGCTGGGCTACTGATTTCACTCCTAGCTCAGCTTACCACCCTCGGGCTTGCTTCCAGAAATCCCCTTTCCCCTTCAGTCCTAGTTTAAAGCCCTCTCAATGAGTTCTGACAGTCCATGAGCTAAAATCCTTCTGCCCTTAACAGAGAGATGGAGCCCATTCAGCTCCAGCAGGGCAGGTGCCATAGAAGTTGGCCCATGATCAAAGAACCCAAAATTCTGCTGATGACACTAACTCTTGTGCACTTGTTGACAATGTGGGCTCTTCTATTCCTTTCACAATTTTTCTCTGCTGCCAAAGGGACTGAACAGAACACTGCCTGCACTCCTGCCCTATCATCCACTTGACCCAGTGCCCTAAAGTCCCTTTTAATTGTCCTGACACTCCTCTTTTCCATCTCATGACTGCCAACCTGGAGTATCAGCAGTGGGTAATAGTCAGAGGGCTGGATCCGCCCAGGGAGTCTCTCAGTGATATCCTGTACCCAGCCCAGGGAGGCAGCAAACATCCCTGTGGGGTGGGTCCTATCCTTTCATTCCCCTCAGAAGGGAGTCACCACTATGACTGTTCTTCTTTTCTTTTTAATGTCAGAGGTAGTGATCCATCTGACAGATGAAGTGTTATTGGGAGGCCCATTGGCAGAACATTTTCTTCTACACCATCTGGCTGACCTTCTGGATCCAGGCCTCGTACCTGTTCTGGAGTGGCATCTGGGTAGGTGATGGGGGTCAGGAGGAATTTTTATTACCTCCCCAAGCAGAGACCCATTTCCACTCCCCTTCATCCACCAGATGTCCTCCTGTTGCCTGATGGTGGGAGGCATGGGAGGCCTTCAGAAAATCAGAACAATATGGTGGTTCACCAAATATGCCACAAAGCCCAGAGTTTTCTCTCCAGCCTCTCAGTTTGCCCCGAAGTTGGTGCATCTCTGGCAGGGAGCAGTTTGGCATCCCTTGTGAGACAAGCAATAATTTCTGATGTGCTAGTGCACTGGTCACAAGTCACAGACTGGGATTACTGGGTTGTACTGTGGGCATCATCCACATCATAGCAGGGAGAGAGCCATGAAAAAGCTGAGAAACAGAGACAAAAGAGAGGAGGCTGTTGCCAAGTCACCAGTGAAGGAATATTTCTGCATTACGGGATAGTGATGGAAGAAGAGGAATACTGGAGCATGCAGTCTGTTCTCAGGGTTATCTTCTTATTTCATCCAAATATTTTGATCTGGGTAATAGGAAATAGAGGAATAGCATCACTACCATCCTACATCATTAATTCCATCATGTCAGCTTTTCCCCTATGGTGTTTGTACTCTCCTGTTAGAGCTGAGCTCAGCTACCAGCGCTGAAGATTTGTAGGTAGCTTGTTGTTTAAGGAACTATGCTGGAACACAAAGAGAAGAAATTGATTCAAATCCTCCCAGAAAAGCAAGACAGCTCTGAATTACTGAATATGATCCTGTTCTAGAGACATCTCAGCATCTACTGCCAGGGCAAAGTGCAAAGTCTACCTGTTCTTAGCATGATATTTATTTATGACTTTAGTAACTGCACTCTCTTTAGTCAGGGTTAGAAATGAATCCTTGGATGATAGATAGCAATTAGAACAGACCAAAAGACAGAACTGATAAGAAAATTTGGGACATTGCTAAGTACCAATGAACAAGTACATCTCATTTTCAGTCAATTTTCAGTCATGGCTCATTGAAAAACTCTTTATGAAGACACCCACACCATTTATTGTTTTGAAACAACTCTGTTGGTAAGCACCAAGAGCTTGGGATTGTGTACCTAAGTATCACAGATGTCACCCAGACCTGGAGGCAAGAATTGCTGATGGTAATGAGACCTGTGGCTATCATCATCACACAGAATTCTTGTTACACGTAATGAAGCACATGACAAAGTATCTATTCAGCATTATTGCGTTACTGCGCACTATAAAGTCTATCACTATATAATATGGGCATTCTCAGCAAAACATGATCTGCTCTTACCTTATAATCCTTTCCAACATTCATTATTAACTTCACAGTGCTGAACCAGTAAGATATAGTGAGGATTTCCTAAATAAACATTGATAATCAAAACTTTAACAGTTACAGTCCTTTATCTAAACACAGCTATGAACTGCATTGGTCTGGAGAACACTCATGAGAAATCCATACATCTTTGTTTATATAATATACATCCATTGAATAATTAACAAAGTAAATTAGCCCAAGGAGAGGAGACTTACTTCTTCTTCTTCCAGTCCAGTCAGATCCCAGAAGTAACTCAATCTCATCTGCAAACGCTTCCATTGTTCAAGGAACATGGTGGCTTTACAAGAAATTAGTAGTTTTAAAAATTATTAATCCAAAGCCTTGTGGCCAACATTTGTGTTACTTATAAGCTTCAACTGATATTTAAATCCTATTAAGCTAGACCCTTTAATATTAAGCACTAAGAAACAGCCTCAGGCCCAATTTTAAAGAAAGAATTCAAGAAAAGCACAGGAACAATAATTTCTGTATTTTTAAAATAAAATACAGAAAGATGGAACATGGGTTGTCCGGAGTCACTGTTAAGTTCTTGCCAGGGAATGGAACTGAACCCATAACTGTGGATATCCATGGAAAATACCATCTCTCTTAATTTACCATGAAGCATTCTGAGGTAGGTTTAGCCTGCTACTGAAATAACTAAGATCCCCATCAAGATGTAGAAAAAGATATTTTGAAATAAATTATAATGGTGTAGTTAAATGCTTTTGTCCTTCATAGACATGGTCATTTTGCCCTAAAGGACTAGCCCCTGGTTCAGCCTTCTGCTTCTCCTTTTTTTATTAATAAGAAGGAACAGATGTTTTACTGGTGTCTCATATTTACAGTCTCCTGGCTGTCCTCTCATAATTGCTGTTTCCTCAATATAGCCTTTTCCTAGTTGCTTACAATTTATGGACTTACAGATTTATTAGAAATAGCACTTATAAGTCTTGGGTTGTGGACACATATTTTCAGATAACAATATCAATACTAAACCAGTACACGCCAACTAAAAAAAAACAACAAAAAAACCCAAAAAACCCCAAAACTCTAACAATTAAAACTACATATATAAACAACTGGGGCACTGTTTTCCATTTTCTTGTGCTTCATCTCACTTTTTCAGTGGGTGAAAAGGGTATTGTAAAAACACTGCTAGATCATAGCAGTGTTTACATCACTTTGAATATCTTGTAGGTAGCCCCACAAGACAGACAACAGTGGAGAATCAGATCAGCTTCCCTTGACTGCATCTACACTGTCAGATAGCACTGAGGAAAGTGGAAACTCTGTGAAAACAACCTGGCTCTTACAAGTCATAATCTATCCCAATAGTTAGCTGCAAATATTTTCCTCACAGGTATCATCCCACCATGTAAGAAATAAATATCTTTTAAAGACAGGACTGGCAGCACACCGAAAGCAAATCCAGACATTAAGCAACTAAGTTGTAATCTGTGTTTCTCCCTTACAGAAGAGAGAACATATAAAAGCTATATTTAGCATGGTTTGAAAACTCAAGGGTTTTTAGATATCCTAAATACAAAAACATTTGGTTATTTTATAGGGTGCGATGACTCATTCCATTCTTTCCTGTTATACAAAAACTCAGTTCCACATTTAGCTCTATAAGAACGTACTTGGCTTGATGCAGCAGCTGCTCTGAAATCAGCACGTCTGCATTGATTTACACCAGCAGAAAACTGAACTGACAGACAGCAGGTTTGGATTGGATAATGGGAAGAAGTTGTTCCCTGTGAGGGTGAGAAGACCCTGGCACAGGGTGTCCAGAGCAGCTGTGGCTGCCCCATCCCTGGCAGTGTCCAAGGCCAGGTTGGATGGGGCTCTGAGCAACCTGGGATAGTGGAAGGTGTCCCTGCCCATGGCAGGAGGGTGGAACTGAATGAGCTTTAAGGTCTCTTCCAACCCAAACTATTCTGTGATTCTGTAAAATTTCTAATAAAAATATCCAACACTGAAATTCAGCACCAGGACACCAGTGACATCAAGCCCAGTCAGCCAGGCATTACTGTGAATATGGACACTTACAGGAGGAATCACTATGGCACTTCACAAGAAATCAAGATCAGTAAAAGCATGATTATTTTGGAGATATTGATCACAGGGAGCCTTCTGCTTTCTAAACAATGGGAGAAGACAAACAAGACAAAAGAATTCCTGTGCCCAACATCCTCCTGAAGTAAAGCTGGCCCAGATCACCATAGGTTGCTTTTTAAAATATACAGCTGGAATAGCTGTGTGAGTGAGCTCTGCCAGTCAAAAGATTGAGCTCTAGATAGAACCAGCACACCCTCTAATAGTAGGGCAGCAAAATTTGGTGTAATCTAATACTTAACAGGAAAGCTGGGCAGAGTTAGTAAGGGCTCCATTATTTTGCTTTGCTGCTCTTTGTGTGTGCCGGCTGCAGTTTCTTGAACTGACAAGCTCAGTTATCATGGTCCCAAGAACAGATTTTTCTAATCTGTGGGAAACATTTTTTGGAGGAGGGCTACAGTACTGAAAGAATTTTGTTAATCTTACATGCTTCTTTTAAAAGCAGTGCATACGGAACTTTTTGTCCTGTTTTGTTCCATAGCAGATTCTACTAATTTGTCTTAGTGCAAGGATATATCAACATTTTCTTTCGCATATTGCTGATACTAAAATACAATTGTTCTGGATGAGGTTCAGTGGCAATTTCCATTTACATGGATGTCAGTTTACAGTAAACTTTCTCTTTCAGCAAAATGATATTGTATTTATCTTAAGCTTCACAGCAGCAGGTAACACTTAATGTGCCAGTCTACCCTGTAATCTGAAGTAGTAAAATAAATTATTCTTAGAGTCTATAAGTTCATCATCTTTTTTTAAATTCTCAGTCATAATTCTCACATATTCTCTAACATTTGCTCTAGGGCTTCTAGGAGCTGGTAAATAAATGCTTTTTGTTTCCATGATGTGCTCTGTCTGCAAGTTCCTTAAAAACTTTCTGCTGTCCTCACCCAAAGCCAATCTACCAATCAGTCCCTTCTAAAATAAGCTGTAAAATCTTAATAGGCTTGCAAATAATAACATACTGGTTGAGGGATGGGTATAACACAATAACATTTTGCTCAGTTTCATATTAAGGATAATAATTTCATTTTGGGAGCAATAAATAGGGAAATAAAAATCGTTTTACAGTGGCAATAGCACACTTAACTTTCACAATAAACAAGCTCTAGAGTAATAGAGAGCATAACACCAGCAATAATTCATGCAAGCACAGTACACATACTTTTCAGGGCAGAGGTGAGGCCAGAAACAATAAGAGTAATGCTACAACGCATTCATTCATGTTTATGAAGTGTTTTGATATCCTCATGGAGACAGGGATATTTGCCATTAAAGAAAAGCAAGTTTGTTTAAATGGGATATTCTAAAATATATTATAATTAAAATGATAATAGTTCCATTGCTCTTGGAATCCCATAAAGTTTTGATAAAATTATGTGACTGAATTGTCCACAAGGAAGTGAGACTGTGCTTAAATTAGACCCTTTCAACTGTCTGCACCATACCAATCCTCAAACACATTCTGGCCTCAAAGGCAGAAGGTGTTAAAACGGTTTCACATATTGACGGAAAATGAAGAAAAATTAGCAAATACATGGCAAAGTTTAGAAGTGCCATTAATGGCACAATTTCCTCCGTGGAAAATGGCCTCAAGATGTGCCAGGGGAGGTTCAGGTTGGACATCAGGAAGAATTTCTTCCCATTGGAACTGGAAGGGGCTGCCCAGGGAGGAGTCACCATCCCTGGAGATGTTTCATCAACATCTGAACGTGGCACTCAGTGCTCTGGTTTAGTTAACAAGGAGAAGATCAGTCAAAGCCTGGACTTGATGATCTGGTAGATATTTTCTAAACTTGATGAGTCTTGATTCTAAACACGGCAGCAGAGGAAGAAAGGACATTTTTTCTTCCCTGAACTACACAACTCCATTTATTCCAGAGTTTGCTGTTGACAGTGATATTGCTTTCCTCAGCCAACAACACAGATCTCTAAGGATTGGCAGCTTCCAAAAGCCATAGGGATCACATTCAATCAAACAACCCCCTGTTAATCTGTGAAGAGCCCAAACATCAAATGGCACTGTTAGCTTGCAAGGCAATACTCACCCCAGAGAGCCATAAAGATGGAGAAGAAAACCGTGGCAGGGTTGTCAAACAAGTGACTCGCTCGAGCAGTGGCACAGGCAGAGCTGAGGTTCCAGTAATCACAGAACTTGTCACACAGTGGGCACATGGTGAAGGCATTGTGTTGGTCACACATCTCTTTGCTGGGACACACAAGGGCACAGGTTCCTCTGAGAATTCCAGCTCAGAAACTATGGATGTGCAGTAGTGATACCAAGCAGCACATCACAGCTATTACAAGCTATTATTATCTCTGCAATATTTGTGGCCTGCACTTGTAGAGAACAGGAGTTGTGTGTTTCCTCAAGGTTCATTGCCCTGGACAGTAATTTTTTTAAATCCTCATAGGCATCTTACTAACGGCAAAATTATGCAACACTCAACCAGAAAGATCACTGCACTGTATTGATCAGCTAAGGAAGACAACATCACTGAAGACACTAAAAAAACACACTAAAAAATCAAAATTTAAACACATAAGTGGAGTCTGCATCTCTGCAGTCAGTGGTTTGATACAGATCAGATTTAAATCACTGAAACACTCAAATAGTCACAAAGGAAATTCAGTCCTCATGACAAAATACAATTTTTTTTATATGGTAGCACAAAAATATGAGAGAAAATATTTTTTTACAGATTTTAAGATCTTTACTATAAGGTTGTTATTTTGATTCTCAGTCTTATTTGCTATGTATGTATTCAGTTTCAAAAAATCTTTGCAAAAACATTATCAGCATCACTTTAACAGGCCAAACACTTCTTGTCAGGGCTAAGAATGCTTTCAGTATTTTCCATAGGGTTTGGATGTGAAAGCCTTTCATACCTGTACAGTCTCACTTAGATGAACTGAGTAACGCAAAGCTCAAATGTCCTTGCCAGGATCATGAGCTGAGAGTTACCACATAGTTTCACTGATAGCTGGTATATGGTGATTATGATTGTTCCTATATGGACCATCCTGAAATAGGTTTTTCCTTACCACTTCAAATGAAAAACAAATCTTCATAATAGAGCTATTCAAACTCTATTATGAATATGTTTGTATTATATGGTTTAAAAAGCACACAGCTGTTTCCAGCTCTCATGTTGTTAAAGTAATTCTCTGTTTCAAAAGGCAGCAGAGTGTGCTGCAGATACATCTCAGCCATAAATCTCAATGGAGTTTAAATGTTAACTCAAGCTTTCACCCTGACAAGCACCAAGATTTATTCAGATCAAGCTAAGAAAATAGACCCTGCCTCAGATGAGATGCTGTTCATCATTTACCTATCAGTAACATTGTTCTACTGCAGTGATTTTAAAAGCTGACAGTTCAGGGATTCTTATGAGTGTGATCAGCATACGAGTACTGCCTCCGGCTGAAGAATAACACAGAGGATTAGTTTTTTTTCTATCACTGGGAAGGAGACATTAACATTACAGTGTCACTTTGGCAGGTTTTGTGTAGCATATTCCCCTCAGGATACACAGAACTCAGCATTATTTTGTGTCTAGAAGAGGAATACTGTAGAGACCAAATACAGAATCATAGATTGGGTTGAGGTGGAAGGGACCTCAAAGATCAGCCAGTTCCACCCTCCTGCCATGGGCAGGGACACCTTCCACTGTCCCAGGTTTCTCAGAGCCCTATCCAGCCTGGCCTGGAACACTGCCAGGGATGGGGCAGCCACAGATTCTCTGGGAAACTTGTGCCAGGGCCTCAGCACCCTCATGGGAAAGAATTCCTTCCCAATATCCAATTTAACCCTGCTCTCTGTCAGTGTGAAGCCATTGCCCCTTGTCCTGTCCCTCCAGGCCCTTGTCAAGAGTCTCTCTCCATCTTTCCTGTGGGTTCCCTTCAGGCACTGCAAGGCCACAGTGAGGCCATCCCAAAGCTTCTCCTCTCCAGGCTGAACAATCCCAATTATCTCAGCCTTTCCTCCCAGCAGAGCTGCTCCATCCCTCTGATCCCTTGGTGTCACTGCTCTGGCTCCAGCAGCTCCCTGTCCTTCCTGTGCTGGGATTCCAGGGCTGGAGGAGCTCTGCAGGTGGGGCTGAGCACAGAGGGGCAGAATCACATCCCTTGATCTGCTGGCATTTGCTAAATTTTGTAACTATTGTTCATCTCGCTTGTACAAATGATCTGGTTTGTTGTTTTTTTTTAACAAGAATAAAGTGTTCCAAGAGTCGTAGACAGTGTTTGCATTCATTACAGTGAGCTTTCCATAATGACTTTCTGAATGAGCAATGAGCTATGTGCACTCATAAAAAGCAAATTAATATCTTAGAAAATGAACTCAATACAGAAACTCACTACACATTCTTGTTTCAGGAGGTAAGATGCTGACTAGCCAAATAAATGTGTGCCCTTCAATGCCTCTTTGCTTATAATGCTTGCAGGGTTGGTAATGATACATCACTGCTCTTCAGGCAAGTTAAACTAGTTATTCTCACTACAGATTAATAAGAAAAAACTTAGTATAATAAATAATTTTCAAGTAACAAATCATGGATCACAGATAAGCTTACCTAGGAATGTCACTTTCGATGGTTATACATCCATATAGAAATACAATAATCCCAACTACTGAAGATGGAATGAGGAATTCTGTGTATAAACCCAGCCATGCAAAATAAAGTCCTATCTTTTCTCCAAAATACTTCCTGAAAAAGAGAAAAAAAAATAAGAAAAAGCACATACCAAGGGTATAATTTTCAAATGTGTTTTACAGCTACTAAACAGTCACAGAAATTTAAAATACAAATTGTGAAGGACATGAATGAAAGCTCTGAGGATGTTGAAGACAATGGGAAAAAAATGAAGGGAATGATTTTAGCATTTGGAAATTTGGACTTCTCTGTTTTGAGAAATTAAAGACAGTCCTGGATCGTTCTCCTGAGCTGAAATTAAGCAGGTATTGTTGCAATACATAATATGTGTTCAGAGAAGACTGTGGTCTTTGCATCTCTTAAAAGAAGACAGTGAAATATGAGAAAACATTGGAAAATACTTGGCTCTTCAGAGGAGCACATTAATTTTGCCTCTGTAGTACTCCTGGATTCAGTTAGTGAGAGTCATAGAAATGACATCTATGGGACCATACTGACAACATCCTCTAATATCTTCAAGGATGACTAATCTGGAACTGCTGCTAAAGGAGGGAAGTTTACTTGTGCACTTAGCACTGGCTTTTCAGAAAAAATATTTTTATCAGGTTAACAGCCCCTGGACAGCTGGTTAGAAAAAACAGTGTCTGCTCTGAGGAGCAGCCCACTGCAGATGTTGATAAATAAGTGGTAGAACTCAGCACAGCATCTTCATGAATCATAATGCAAGAAGTAAACTGAGCATGGATGAACCTTGTTGATCATTCCAAAGTACAGTTAGGAGTGATTACAAATATTGCAAAACCCAAAGCGCTTCATAGAACTCAAGAATCACCAAAATTTAGATAAAAATCACAAGGTTTAAAACATTTCACAAGCCAGAGAGGAAGATGGAGCAGTGTTGGACATAAAGCAGCTACACTGAGAGCACCCAGAGCATGACATGGAGTGTGAGTCAGTGAGACATTTACACTTTGATAGCAGCAAGAATTAAATAAACTCATGATATCATGTCAAAAGACAAAACTTGGTCCTCACAAAGGTTGAGCATGATCCCAGTTTGAGGTTTATTCTGATCCCATTTACCTTAGGAAATTTTACCCAAGTTAAGCACCCCAGATTTAAATAATTCCTACTGAAAATTATTAAATGAGATTTTTGGAGGCCCAAACTGAAATTTTCTACTCCAGAAGTTGGGTCTAAGTGCCAGGCTGCTCATGCCACAGGAGAGACAGGGCAAGAGTGCAACCATGGCAGAGAGCCAAGAGATGAGAGGAGCCTCCACAGACTCTTCCAGCTCAGATAAAATGGATAAAGGAAGCAACAGTGAGGGATTTTTATTACTACAGATCCTGTTGTTGTTTTCCCACCATCACAGCTGCAGTTAACTCCACAAGTCCAGGCTGTCCCATGGAAAACTGGAAGCGCAATCCTGCCTTTTTCACTTTTGCCTTCCATGAGTACCTCTATTTTCTCATGTCTAACCAAGCTTGCTTATGCTTTAGAAAGGACACATCCTAAAGGGGAAAGCAACACAAAAGCATTTTGAGGTGAAACACAAACAACATTATCTTCAGTATGAGGGAATGCCATCCAGAAGCTGAGGAATTTCAGGAATCTTCTAGGAAAAGAGCACAACCCCTACACCTGACATTGCAAGGCACCCTAAGCCACCAACTGTGAAGTATCAAACAGCACAAGTGAAATCATCACAGCAAGGCTTGAATGACAATAACCTCAGATTTAAATCACCTTGGGACAATGGATTTGAAGAGAATACAAGGAAATACAGCATTATATGATATAGCATATTTTATGAAATAATAAATATTTGTGTTGCAAATACAAGACATATAATGTGGGACTGGCCTCTGACCTGGCACATGCCAGGTAATTTTGGAGGTAATTATAAGAAGCAGCTTTCCCTCATTTTCACATTTGAAAATAAATATTTATTTTTAATATACCTGTTTGTTAATGTTCTATGTTGTTAATACAGTTTGTTTAATACACACATTTTAATACACTTCTTTATTATTAAGTGAGAGAAGAAATACTTGATTGAAATATAGACCTAACCAGAAGGCCTGTAGATTTTCTTCAAGCCTCCTGTGTGAGTCAACAAATAGTCTTCTTACTGCTTCCTTGTTTGCAGAGATGGGCAATAGGCTAGTAAAGTGTTTCAAATAGGTCAGAGCAGGCACAAAAAATTGTCCACAATCTAAGCTGCTCAAAACTCTCTGTTCTTTTGACAAAGGGCCACAAATTAGCACAGAAAGTGTTCAAATGCCAGCAGCACTAAAGAGTAGCTGATCAGGGTCAGAGAAGTTGAAGTTTATGGCTCAAGAGGCTTCCCGTCACATTTTTAAGCTTTCCAGTGATTAATATGATCTGTAACCTATAAAGTGAAGGGTTTCTATTTGTATCTATGCCAAAAGAAAGTGAGAAGAGCTCAACAATAGCCTGGCAGTATGGAAAAAAAAAGCAGTTTCCAAGAAGAAAACTGCACTGTGTTTTGTGGCTTAACTGTTTTGAAAAAGAAAAATGATTAAGATATTGTGCCCCAGCTCAGTCCACCAATCTGCCAGAAAGTGAAATAATCTAAGGAGAAGCAATGACAGAGCTTGAAAACATAATGAACAATTTAGACATGAGTTATCAAGTCAGATGAACACAGGAAATAGACATGTCCTTTCTTTGACACATCTCAAGAACTTTTCTCTGGTTCCTCTGAACAGGAGTCAAGGCTCTGCAAACACCTGTGATCCCCCTGCACCAACATCTACTGCAGCTGCTGCTGGATTCAGTACTGAATGAACAGAGTGGGGGGAAAATGTGTGCTTCAAGGGTAGAGGAAGATGTAAGTCCAGGAAAAGTATTTTTACAAGTTTTTATATATTTACACCAAGAACTTGGCATGTTCTCTCATTTACATTGGGATAAAACCAGTCTGACTTTATTATCCTACAGGAATTATTCATGATTTATGTTGGCATGGCAAAAGAGGAGAATTGAGACCAGTCTTGCCCTACCTCAGTAGCTAATTCACATCTGCCTCACGTAAATCCAGGCAAAGCTAAGGACTAACCCTTTCCAAAGTGTGCTGCTCATGGATACTGCAGAATGTTTCAAAACACCTGTGACCCTAGCATTGTGTGAGCTTTAGGGAAATTCCCCTTTATATTCACATATTCCATGGAGGCAGGGTTCCAAACTAAAGGGAAAATTGCTTTGATAAAGAATGTGTACTGCTCCTGTCAGGAGCAGCACCCAAGGTTTTGGTTCTGTGTGTTGATGCATCATAGGTGAAATTTTGTGCCTTTCATTTAGAAGACTTTAAAAAGGCTGGTTAAATGGCCACCTACCAAGTATTGAGCTCTCTTGAACAAAAAATAATGTCTTTAAGGAAAAAATTGGACAAATTTCCTATAATTCCTGAACAAGCTGAACACAAGCTGCTCTTCCAGCAGATTATCAGAAACAGCATTACAAAACTCCCAACAGCAGCAGCAACAACCATCTGTAGAAAGTGTATTCCCTCCCAGAATTAGGAGTGTTGAGAAGACAACAGCAGAAATGTTGGCTTGGCTCCCTCTGCTTCACCCATGTAACACTTAAACCAGACATCTGCAATGCACTTTGGTCTGTCTGGTTGCAAAAACCAACATCAAAAGAAACAACTGATTATTAAACCCTCTGCTTGCACGTTGGTCACAGTGCTCCCGTGCCAAGTTGTGCAATTTATAAATAGACTAAGGTTTGGGAAAGAGGGGAGAAAGAGAGGAGGAAAAAAGCCCTTCAGTTTTGATTCTGTGAAAACAAGTGTGGGTACCTGGAATGTGAATGAAGCGTGTGGTGCGTGACACACGCTGGAAAGAACTCTGGAGACGTTCAGGAACAAAGCTAAAAAAGCGTGGAAAAGGCGCTCGTGGACACTGAGTCACCTAACTGGGAAATCTGTTCAGAACTCTTCAGTTTTTATATTTCCATACCCCACTCTAGGCCAGCTGGTTCCATTTCACTTCACCACCCCTTTGGTGGAGGAGTTTTGATGAAATAATTTCTCTGCAAAATGAAACGGATTTACAGCTGCCTCTTGGGGAGGTTTCCCCTGTGCAGATGGTCAAGCAAGTCATACCTATTACTAATACCTTCAAAATAAACTTATTTACACAGTTTGGGGGTGAAATTCTGGAGTTTCTGCCATTGGGGAAAAGGACAAGCAGTTTAGTTTCATGTCAGAACATCTTTGCTGCCAGAGCTAGTTGAAAACTTTCTTTCCCCATCCAGGTGGGTCACTCTCTGACCCACAGCAACTGTCCCCAGGAACACAATTTATTCTCTCAGGGCTTTTGCAACCAGAAGAAAATTTACCATTATGCTGCAGATAGAACTGTGATTACCCTTAGAAAGTAAGAAACAATTTCTAACATGTGGTAAGTTCACAACACAGATCCTTTGTTTCTGAGATAATAGTTCCAACACTTAAAGTTTCCTTCTCAATACTGCAGACTTCTTTCAGAAAGACTGCTGGAGTATAGGGAAAGCCCCAGGCACTACAAGACAATCAGGAACATTGCTGAACACCCCAAGGTTTCACTCCAGGTAGAGCTGCCTATGTTCAAACTTTTCTGGATTTTCCATTCTTTCTTCACTCAAAAATTTTCTCAGGGCAAGATTCAAGCATTTATTACAACCATCTGGGACACCTGGGTGAAATTACTGCTCAGCAGCAGCACTGAGGCTGCTGTGCATCCAGAGATCTTGGAGATTTCCACCGTGGTTGTGCCTGCATATATGCCAGCACATATTCCATGCAGGCAGTCTCAAGAAGGGCTAAATCCAGATACACAGAGAGTGTACCAAATGGAGCAATATGGAAGCCAAGAAAAGATCCTGACAGAAGAAAATTTCCCTTGGAACAATGTGCCAAGACACTGAAAAACTTTTCTTATTAAAATTTTAAGGGGGGGGGGGGGAAATAACATTTACAGAACCTCAGATAAATTGCAATGCATCTGAGTTGGAGGTAGGAAGGAAAATGTCCTTTAGAAAGGCCAGCTGGTTCTGCATACAGAAAACAAAGAAAGGAGACTTGGTCCAAGGTAAAAGCATTTTTTTTTTTCCCCAATAATGATCATAAAAATCAAGAATGTCCAGTAGAGACTGATTAAAAGTGTGTTTTTGAATAGAGTTTAGAACCTGACCCCTTTCCCCTGAAAATGGAATGAAGAAATGTGCCACCAGAGCCATTTAATCAAGCCCTTTTCACTAAAGTTCTTGTTTGAAAACATAACCTAACAAATATTTGCTGTGTCCCCCAACGGTACTTAAGTTTGGAGTCAAACCTGTCTAAGTTACAGATACATCTCTCTTTCAAGGCACTGTGGAATTTTAGTTGTGATTCCTTATAGGAGAAAAAAAAAATCCACTGTCAAAATATTGCAACACCATGGAGAACAGAAATTGAGAATTTTACTTAGTGGTAGAGCTGTGTTTTGTTGTTTTTTTTTTTTTTTTGCTCTTAAGACACATTAATCTTTAGCAGAGTAACAGGGAGAAGTTGATGTCTGTGTAGGAAGAAGATATTCAAGTTCTCAAATTCTAGTTGATTCAAAAACCTGGGGAAAATATTATTATTAATATAATAATTATAATAATTTATAATAATAATTAATAGCAATAGTCAGGATTTGTGTATTAAATGCAATTTAAAATAGCAAAAGGCCAAACCTTATCCTGCAAAGAAATAAAACTAGGACAAGCCACTCTCTGAACCTCACAGATTCACAAACCTTATGCTTCCATTCCAAGAAATTGTCAGAATACAGCTGGAAGTGCATAGTTTGTGGTGATGGATTATAAACTGAAAAAAAAAATCTTTGTTTACTGACTGAAGGAGAAAGAACAATAGAAGCATAATAAGTAGACATGTAATGTGACTGAGACAGAAATTAAGGCTGACAACTCCCAAATGGATAAGCAAACAACACAATACCGTCAGAAGCACTGTAATTGCATTCTCCTCTATGTTCTGGGACAATACAAACTTCAGAACAGGTTTGAAAGGATTAAGTGCCTGATTACATTATTCTCTTGATGTTTCCTGTCATGTGCTTAGTGTAAAAAAGTTTTGAATGTCCCTGAGCCTGCAGAAGCCACAGCACACCTGGCTCAGGGAAGGCATTTTCAGCAGGAGTGCTTTGCCTGTCACATCCAAGAATCCATGCATAAGATAACCCATGGATAACCCATGGACACTCTGCCTCTCCTCGCCTTTTTTAAGTTATTCTCTCTTTATTTAGCTGGGGGTTTTTTTTTGGTTTTTTTTTTAATTTTACTTTGGGAAGTAACTTTCCCAACCTGGAAAATTAATAATCCGTGGGTACCTGAGGCTATTTCAAAGCTAAAGGAAGTCAATCAGAGCTTACCTGTGAGGAAGGAAAGATCATTTTATAAACAACTTTCAAAAGAGCACCAAGCGACACTCCATGTAAGAAGCAATTCATTCAGTTATACAGATAATACATTCTCTATAATAAATAAATACAAATAAGGAGTAAGCTATTTAATATGAATCAGCCTTTCTTTTGGACTAAAAGAAAGGAGGCTACTTTGTCGTTTTCTTCCAATTTTTAAAATACCTATTACAACTTGCTTTTCTGCCTTTTTGTATTTGAACAAATGTGAGGTCATTGACATCTCATCACTTCCCTAATCTCCAGTTTCCACAAGATAATTTGCATGATTTTATTCATCTCATTTAACAAGAGTTTGAACCTCAGATACTGGCATCTTTTCCTAAATATATTTAATTTATAATAACTAATATTTCATGAGAGATTTCTGGCTTTTCAAGTTAATATAGCTAACCTTTACTGTACAGCCTGAATTCATTTCATGTATTTATTTTAGTAAGTAGGTCCTTGTTAGCTCTTGCACAGTGTTCCTGCTGTCAGATAGACACCATCTGGTGGCTAATAAACAGATGTATCATTTCCAATTAAAAACAAGTATAAAAATTTTTCTTCTGGTCACCTTGGTGGAAGGGGGTTGGATCAGGGAACACTGAAGCAAACTGGACATCCATAAGTCCACAGGATGTACCCATGAGGGATGAGGGAGCTGGCAGATGTCATTGCAAAGCAGCTCTTGATCATCTTTGATTGTTGGTGGCAAATGGGAGAAGTGCCCAAAAGCTGGAGGAAAACAAATGTCACCCTAATTTTCAAGAAGGGCAAGAAGAAGGACCTATGGAACTACAGGCTAAATCTACCTCACTCTCATTTGTGTCCATTGCCTCTTGTCACAGGACACAGCTGAGAAGAGCCTGGCTCCATCCTTTTCTTACCTTCTGCTCAACACAGCATAAAAATCTCAATTTTTCTGCTCTCTGTACTGGCTATGGAAGGTCACAATTTTGCCACATTGAAAGCTTTCCTTAAGCTTGTGTTTCCTGGGCATAATTTATATATAGTGCCCAGTTCTTGACCTCTTCCATTGTGGTTTTGTCCAACGTTAGAGACAAATTACTGGATCAGGCAAAGCCATGGCTTGTCCTAAAATAACTTATGGACAGAGAGGATCCTCATACAAAACATCTTCATATGGGTGAATGTCTAAACCAGAAATGGGTTGGTCTTGACCCTTGGGCAGCACTCAGAAGCCAGAAAAGAACTTTTTCTCAGCCCAGCAAGCCAAAGCCAGAACCTCCTACAGAGGCTAAACCATTAGGAACAGTTCTACAAGAAAGAGAAGCAGATCTGCAGCTACCCAAATGCAGCAGCTGTTTTCTACTCCCTGCAGTTCCCAGCCACACACACCTCTAGATGTTTACAAAAATTCACATGCAGGTAAATATTTAAACATGAATGACTTCTGTTTCCAAATGTGGTCTCTCACCTCTGTCTTTTTTTTTTTTTTTTTTTTTTTTGCTCCAGTTTGAAAGAACAAACTTCTATTTCCTATCAAAATATGCTGATGTCACCTCCAAACACACCTTTTGAATGGGACCTGTCAGTCATGTCCGTTCAAAAATAGAAATTTCTGGCTGTGAAATTTAGGCATCATTCAGGCACTATGGAACTTAACACAAAGAAAACTGAATTTTAGCTGACTACAAAACTCCACAGTCCAAGGGGGAGACCTCAAGAAGTTGTGCTGCAACCTTAATCATCAGAGACCTGACTTTGCAAGACCTGATGTAGATATACACATCTTTTGCTGGATCTAGCTTTTGAAAATCCCACTGCAGGAGGGAGGAATCTGGGTGGCAATGAGGATCCTAGTGCTCAGACAGTAATCTGAAGCCTGGGAATTGTGTTTATCAGAAAGCAGGGATCTGCTTTTCCTCACCACTACAATCCAAGCCTACTGGTTTAAAATTCCATCTCTCATACAAGCAACAATAAATAAGACCAAGCCCTTGCCAAAAGAGACAGAGAGAAGCACTTCCTACAGGACTGGCGAAGTCTGTGAAATGCAGAGCTGTAAGTAAATCATCTCACTGCAGTCACAGGCCTGCATCCAGCAGAATAATTCAACACAAATTCCTTGGTGATTTATGCACCAAGAGCAAAACCCCTCTGCTTTGCAATAAACAATGGCTGGAGCATTTGGATATGGCCTGTGATGAGAAGTTCCAGTGAGGGGAGGGAAAACTCCGTACAACTCAGCTCAAAAGTGCTGCTCTAGCATCAAACTCCTAAAAAGTGCAGAAGACTATTTTCATGGATGTACAGCATGATAATAAAGGCCATTCATAAATAAACTAGGCTGGGGGGGGTAATGAAATAATGGAAAAGGAAAAGAGATATAATGATGGTGAAATGTTCATTTTTTACCAGCTCACACTCTGCTTCATAGTCCCACCTGCTTTTGGGACCCTCCAGGAAGCTCTCTGCTGTAAAACCTGGCAGGAAGGACATCAGGGATGACTGGATGCTGGCACAGCACTACCCCCTGCACCTAGAGCTTTTGTGATGGTGAACTGTATCTGGGCATATCCCATGGTGGGAAGGAGTCTTCTCTATACAGATTCTTGGAACTATAAAAAGATGTTGGCCTCAAAGTGCAAAAGGGTTACAGCAGAAGATCTGCTCAGATTGTTGGCTCAGGCATGTGTTTGGCAGAGCTTTGGGAAGGAGCTGGATGGACAAGTGCCAAAGACACTGGTAGAGCTCATGGGCATTTTTCTACTTAGTGCTGTGTTTGCTCAGTTACTGCACTTTCCCAGGCTTAAAGCTGTTTTTCTCCTTATTTCCAAGCACAGAATTCCTTGCAGACAGCCTCAGCATCTCTGTGAACATTGAAGATTTGCCTGCTAAAGACAATCAGGGAAGAATTGCCGGGACACAGTGCATCAGAGAGAGTTTTTGAGTCCCTGTGAAACAACCAGATGCTGCGAGGGTATTTCTGACAAAGTGGAGGAGAGGAGAGGAGAAGGAGAGGAGGAGGAGAGGAGAGTAGGAGATGAGAGGAGAAGTGAAGGGAAGGAGAGGAAGGAGAGGAGAGGAGAGGAGAGGAGAGGAGAGGAGAGAGAGGAGAGGAGAGGAGAGGCAGGAGAGGAGAGGAGAGGAGAGAGGAGGGAGGAGATGGAGAGAGGAGAGGGAGGAGGAGAGGAGAGGAGAGGAGAGGAGAGGAGAGGAGAGGGAGAGGAGAGGAGAGGAGAGGAGAGAGAGAGGAGAGGAGAGGAGATGAGAGGGAGAGGAGAGGAGAGGAGGAGGGATGGGAGAGAGCGAGGAGTAGAGGAGAGGAGGGAGGGAGAGGAGAGGAGAGGAGAGGAGAGGAGAGAGAGGAGAGGAGAGAGAGAGGGAGGAGAGGAGAGGAGAGGAGAGGAGAGGAGAGGAGAGGAGGAGAGGAGAGGAGAGGAGAGGAGAGGAGGGAGAGGGAGGAGAGGAGAGGAGAGGAGAGGAGAGGAGAGGAGAGGAGAGAGAGGAGAGGAGAGGAGAGGAGAGGAGAGGAGAGGAGAGGAGAGGAGAGGAGAGGAGAGGAGAGGAGAGGAGGAGAGAGGAGGGAGAGGAGAGGAGAGGAGAGGAGAGGAGGGAGAGGAGAGGAGAGGAGAGGAGAGGGAGGAGAGGAGGGAGGAGAGGAGAGGAGGAGGAGAGGAGAGGAGAGGAGGAGAGGAGAGGAGAGGAGGGAGAGGAGAGGAGAGGGAGGAGGGAGAGGAGAGGAGAGGAGAGGAGAGGAGAGGGAGAGGAGAGGAGGGAGGGAGAGGAGAGGAGAGGAGAGGAGAGGAGAGGAGAGGAGAGGGAGGAGAGGAGAGGAGAGGAGAGGAGAGAAGTGTATATATATTTGGTGAGATTAATTCACCAATAATAACAGAAAGGGTAGGGAAGCTGAGAAACTAAGCATACAAGAGAATCTCCACTTTGAGGATCAATAACCCCCAAAATTAGCATAAGCAGTGATGAACAATATTTCCTCTGGGGACTGGGCATCACAGAGTTTCTTTTCAAGTCCTGAGAATTCTAAACAGTATGTGGAGCAAAAAGATGAAGATGTGACTACCATCAGGATGGTGAACAAAGAAGTCATTTGTTCAGGCATTAGGCAGGATAGAAGGGCTCTGCTGGGGCAACTGAACCACAAATAGACCTAACTACATTTTTGCAAAGGAAGAAACAATTATATCTAAAGACAATAAAAACAACATTTTAGCAGAACTCCCTGTTCTTATATTATCTCTCTTTAAAAACTACTTTAAGTAGGGTAAGCAGAATACATCCAGGTTGGGGGGTTTTTTGGTGAAGATTGATGAAGAAGCAAAAGGCAAAAAGGCAAACCAGTATTGACAATTTGGGTGCTGTTTGCTTACACAGAGCACTGTAGACACTCAAAGAGAAGGCAAGAGGTGAGCGGCAGTCAAACTTTGGATCACAGGTCTGTCACTGCTTTAGAAACCTCCAAGAGAAGCAAGCTCCAGGCTTTAAAAACAGCACTCATGGCAGGAACAGGGGGGGCTGGGGATGCTCAGCCAAGAGCAGGTTCAACATTGGTACACCACAATGAAAGGCAGAATTTGTTACACACAGAGGTGAAGCAGTTTTTCCAAATGGAAAACACATAGGATAGGAAGGAGGGAATATATTAGCTAGACAGTTTGACTAAACTCCTGAGTTTTGATTTTATGTTCTATACTCTATAAATAATATTTTAGTTAACACATCTTTCCTACTTGCTCCTTCAAAAAGAGTTACTGTATACATAGTCTCATCTATTACATGTCTTCCCAGTTTCAGGCTTTACAGCAAGAGGCATTTGGAACTTTGAAAGCAATCATGCTATAGATAACAGTAGCCTGTTAACTTTGATGAAGTTCTAGAAATGGGAAATAGAAATTAAAATATGAAAAACCATTAGAAAATGAGCTGGGGCCTTATAGAAGCAGTGATATTAAAACAAGCTCCACCACAACTACAATGAGCCAACTCTGCTTGATTTTCCTGCAGTGAGATAATCTAAGTTAATAGATCAGAGATAAAAAAGATGATCTCCTCTCACAAGAATGGTCTCTGCTCCTGGAATTTCAGTTCCTACAAGGGTTTCCAGCTGCAGGTGCTTCAAGATGCCCTTTAGGAGGAAAATGTGCCAGTTTTCCATGAGTTAAGGTTTGGTTCTCAGAAGGAAAACCACCTCTTTGTGACACTGTAAACTCAGATTACTCCATCTGTCATTTAGGGCTCCTAGGTGATAAATGTTGCATTACAGCCAGAAATAAATTTATTATCAATTTCTACTGTGCTTCTTACACTTATGTATATTTTCTTGACTTGCTATAAGTCATCAGAGGTGTACTGCTAAAAGGCTAAAAAATAATGTCTGTAAATAAGATCAAGGAATATTTGGTCCAAAGAGGAGGGAAAATTTCTTGAAAGTGGTACAGTGTTGGAAGAGTTGAAGCTGTGTGATCTCTATCCCAGGATATTTCAAAATGCATGAGTAATATGATCTGGCTTTCAAAAACAGATCTGTTTTGAGAAGAGAGAAGGTCTAAGGACAACCTATTAATTCTAAAATCATGTTGTTAAAACTTTGATTAATATTCAATAGCATATAAAACCTGCTTTCTTTATGCAAAGTCATAGAACTCTTAGGGAGCAGCCTCCCTGTCTCTGGATCAACAGTAGCATCACTGCAGAACTTGTTAAAAACTGAGTTTGAACTCATCTTCATCTGAGAAAAGAAAATCATCAAAAATAGAGGAAAATTACTAAGCCACAGATGTTTTTATACATTTTTTATATTACAGTGCAAGGATTGAGAGGAACTCAAGGATTATCAAGGATTGATAAGTGCATTCCTACAAAAAAGTCACACAAGAGAAATTCCTCTCTAGTGAAAATCAATACTTAAATTAGGATGACAAAAAAGGTGTGCTACAACAGACAGACCTCCAGAGTTCTGCAAATTCTAAAACTGCAGCTTTCATTTTCAATTTTTTAATATGTCCCTCAGGCCTTCCTGAGATGATTGAGGTCCAGTAGCTCTCATTCATCATTTTCAGTACATTTAGCCTAAGATATCTGTTAGCAAATAATTCACAATTTCTATTTCAAGTAGCTGTTTATAATCCGCTTCATGTGAGTTAAAAAGAAGCAGAAAAAATTGAAATTAATATTTGGACATTAGTGGAATAAAGCACTGCATTAGGCAGACTGTCTTTCAAACAATGCATTTTTATATCTGGATGTGCACTGAGAGATGAAGTGTGTTGTAACATCTTACAAATCAAACTTAAATTCACACTGTATTACTTGCACTATCTGCACTATATATTTCCTTAAAGTCTTTAAATGAAATTGTTCTGCTGTAGAATAGAAATATGTAACACACACTGTCTTCTTATTTGGTGAAACCTTCCTTACTCGCAGCTGCATCTCTTTTACAAAAAAAAAAAAAAAATTGCTTTTTCTTATAGCCCCAAAGCATTCTGCAAAGCCAGAAAAGGAATATTTTTACAGATTAAGAGACAGGAGTGAATGGAATTGTTGGTGAATGTTATAATGGTCCTTTATTTCCTTTTGTTATTAAGAACTTTAAAATTTTCTGAAACTGTCTATGCAGTTAAATTCCACTGAGAATTAAAGATATTGGAAGAGAATCCCCATTCTGCACCAAGAGTGAGCATAACAAATATGTGGTTCCCTGTCTTTGGGTGTGCAATCAACTGGGAACTGGCAACAACTGTGTGGTCAGAAGGCAGGTGCCTGAGGCACCAGGGAATAACCTCTAATAATTCTACAGTGCCACATCTAATCTTCCAGTATAGACATTTGAGGTAAAGAATGACTTTCAGATTAGATTCCTACTGAATAAGAGTGAAACAGTAATAGTTAAATGTATGTTGGAAGTTGTATTTAAAAAACAGCAGTGTACTTCAACAGAGTTGATACATTTGAAAACTGCAGGCAGGACAGGCTTTGAGTAAAAAGAAAGATAAATGCTGCTTCATCTGTCCACCAAAGCCTGAATTTAAACTTAAGTTACACCAGAAAAAAAAAAAAAAGGAAAAAAAAAGTTGAGTATAATCTAAGCAATCTAAGAAAGGAGGGTCATAGTAAATTACCAAAAAGCCCAAAGTGACTGATGTCTGCCAAGGGAATAACTTATCCCATCAAGGCTGAGTTCAGATACCTCCATGGCACAAAAATGAAGAAGCTACTTCACCAGCAGAAAGGGAGGGGGAGCCAATTCTCCAGGTACATCTACACTAAGCTCTAACATTACCCAGGAAATAAAAACCACATTTATTTTAGTGGTAACAGTCAAACTTGCAGTCAAGCAAAATATGGAAGATAAAAGAAAGAAAAGTCATCTCCGAGAACAGACAATCAATTGCACATGTCTGGTCCTCTTTTTGTTTCTAATAGAAGTTTAAACCACAGGATTTCTATGAAATCATATCAGCATAGTAAATATTATAATGAGACAGCAAAATACAAATGAAGATGGAGTGTAAGCAGATGTACCTCTATTTTTAACTCAGCTGAGCTGTGAGGTCTGCTAAAACTTGGGAATTCCTCTAGCCAGTCAGAAATTAGTTTAGCACTTGTAATATTTACTAACCACACAGCAGGTGTTGTAATCTCATTCTGAGTTTACCTGTTCCATTCAGGAGCTTGGCCCAGAGAAACTGCTATACAAAAGGCACATAAATTTTGCACAAAAAAAAATCAAAAATCAAATCAAAAGCAGAGGAAATCTCAAAGCCTTGCAGAACCTCAGTACAGTTGATGGTCTCACATCCACTTGCCAGTTTGCATCATCTTGCCCCCAGTAAGGAGCAATTCCTCTCACATTAAAAGTTAGTGCTTAACTCTTGGAAAAACTACTTGCAGCATTTCAGCTTTAGCTCAAAATATAACAAAATATTTTACAAAGCTTATTTGCCTTCCATATTAACAACAGCAACTTTTGCAGGCAATCATGTAGGGGCAGATTATATCATAAAAACTGGTTGGAGTTTGATTATTCAAAAGACAAATGGTAACAAATACCATGTTTCTTATATACACAAATTATTTTAAAACAGATATTTGCTGAGGCTTTTTTTCTATTCCTTAACACCCTAGTTCATTTCTTCCTAGATAGACATCTTATAATAGAATATTTCTAGTTAGGAGTTTACTCAAATCTTTTTTTCTTTAGTCAGTATTTATAGTACAAACAAAATACAATACAACAAAAATTGTTTTGTTTTGGATTTCTTTTAGTTATTGTGGGAAATCCTTAAAAATCATGACTGGTTTGTTTTGTCTTATTTTAAAGCAAACTTCTATGTTTGTAAAAAAAATTATAAATATACAAAAATCCCCCACCGGGACCACATATGGATGTGTTCAGATGAATAAAACTTGTAAAACCAGGAGTAAAAAAATCAAATCAATCTCAAAACTGTCAAATACTTTCACACTGATTCATGATGTGAACACCAGCTTCTCATTATTCACCAGATTTTTGTGACCATACCCTCCAATAAAAATTTACCAATGTAAATAGCAATTCCTCTCTTTTGAACAAATCAGTACCTAAAAAACCCCAAAAACTGAAATATGACATTTTCCCAGGAATAAGCACTATACTAAAGCATAGATGATAATTGTTTGGTGTATTTTTGTTAAATTATCATCAGAGCCATTAAAAAAAAAAAACAGTGAGGACATTATTTTCAATGTTCTGATCAACTCAAGATTTCATTTGCTGAAGTAAGTGGAAATGAATTAATTGCATCACCTCAGGTTTTATAGAAGTCCACATTACCTTATGAGATCAATAGGCTGAAACTTGTAAAACACTCCATATCTTGCCCATTCTTGATACAGCAACTAAAGAAAGACAAAGAAAAAATTACTTTGAACAAGTTATCCCTTCTGTTTTCACAAACCCCTTCTAAGAGTTAAAAATGTTTGCTGCACTCCTGGAGCTGCTAAACTCAGTAGATCCCATGGAAAAGCCACTTTGTCCCCATGCTGGGGACATCACACAAGGCCAGGTCTGCTGCTGGCCATACAGATTCACCCACAGCTTACAGTGAGCTCAAGGGAAGGATCAGATTCTACACAAACTTCTTGCAGCAGGAGGAATCCAGCTGGAAGAGGAGCAGGGATAAAAGGAAACCTTGCAGGATCTGGGGAAGATGGACCACAATGCACTCAACTGCAACAGGCAAAGAATTTGGGATGGTCTTGCTTATTCCCTCTTTCATTGCCATGATCTATGTGACACCAGTGAAGAGGATTGGCCTGGCTGCAACATTGATATTTTCATATGAATATTTGTTCTTGCTTATTCAAAATCACCCCTTGCCATTACCCTCCAGCATTATTATTTCCAATAATCATACTAATACATGCATTCACTCAAATTCACAAAAGAAGAAAGTTAAAACTATTACATTCCTAAAACTCCCCAAAGGCTGCTTTGAACACAGCTACAGAATGGAATTTGAAGAGCAAAGAGAAAGCTCTGTCTAAAATAGCTTCCATTTAGGAACAGGTACTTTCTGTAAGTTTACAGGAATGTTCTAATATGCTTCTAATAATAGGGATTCTGTTCTAGTACATGACAACAGTGGATTTCCCAGGTGGGATACAAAGCCCTCATGGATTTTTTGATGTCAAACATAAAGACAGCAGTGAAGGGTTATAAGTTTCCAGTGGGCCAGAAGCTTCAAGACTAAACAAAGTGTTTATATTCATGGTGAGTTATTATCATTCTGCTGCTCAATACCTTTCTTAAAAAGATTTTTTTTTTTTTTAAGAGCAGAAATCACACTGAAAATGGGAAATTCCTTTGCTTTTAGGAAAAACTAAAACCCTCTCAGGTTTTCATTGCAGGTTTCTAATTCTCATAGGATGGGACAAAAGTGTTGTGTCACTGTGCATTTTGTCCAAGGAAATCCTGAAGAAGGTTGATAAGGATTAATCTTTTATGCTATAAACTGGTACATAATCCTTAATTACTTATGCTGCACTATTGGCATAAATACCCCAAAGAACTCCGTTAATTTTTGGGCTTTTACAAGAGAAAGTTGAATTTCAAGATATAGATAAGTTAAAGTGGGCAAAATAAAAGGGGGCAGAAGGGGAAAAAAAAAAAAGAAAAAAAAAAAAAAAAAAAAAAAAAAAAAAAAAAAAAAAAAAAAAAGAAAAAAAAGAAGCTTAAAAATGCCCTCCTTTCTTTTAAACCTGATCAGGGTTCTTCAGGAAATTAAACACTGAGACTATTAGATTCAGATAGAAAACAGATGATGTTATGCATAGGAATACTGCAGAAGATTCAAGGCCTAGGCAGCAGGGACATATGTGAATAATCAATGAAGTATTTCTGGAAAGAAGCTTTTATGTTTTTAATACTTAACACTTCATAACTGAGCCTAATAGGCAGAATAAAAAGAGGGCAGCACAAAATACAACTAGTAGGGGGAATATTTTTCCAGACACTGGTCCTTCTAGGCCCTCTTCCCCCCCCCCCCCCATTCAACAGTACCCAATCCCTCTATTGACTACTATTTGTTGAGCTTTTTTCTCTAAAAGTTTTGCTTTCCAAGTTAGTTATCTGTGGAGCTGCCTGTCAAAAAAAGTCCAAGGCAGACAATTCCTTCACAAACAAAAATTTCAAAGAAACAGACACAAATAACAAAGGTTTTTTTATATTTTGTTTTCTAACTTTGTTTTGCTTCCCAAGGTTTATACACTAAATTAAATTGTATATGGCCCATGAAGACATCTAGTGGCTGAATCGCAACATTATTTACCAAAAACTACCAAGATTATGTTTTCAAATTTTACTAATTCAGCATTGGAGAAATCAGATTTATTTGTATGACCACCATTTGTATGAACTCAGTCTTCATAGTACACTAAATATTAAAGGTTTCCAAACGTTCCCTTTTTCTTCATTTTTCCCTCTTCCCCTTTCACTACTAATTTCCCTCTGCATTTCCTATCCTATTATTTGCATATCAAGGCAAATAAAGGGAGCAAACATTAGAGAACAATATAAAAATAACCTTAATAGATTACTTATTAGTAACTACAGATCTAAATAGATTATTTAACAGTACTTAAATGCTTTTTCCCTCATTTCTAAAAGCAAGCATATATATAAAAAAACACAGTTTGAATTCCCACTGTTTCTCTTGAGGGTTGATCTATTTCTGAACGTCTTTTGATAGTTAGAAACTTTATTTACAAAATAATTGGAAGCAGATTTTTAGAACTTGCATGCAATTTAGTTGACTGCACAATCAAATGAAAAGTAAAACTATGTTTTATTTTAGTAACTACTGCTCTCTAGGAGAATTTGGTTAGGAAAATAAAATTATTAAATTAGTTATTTAATAATTTTATCTTCCTGATACATTGAAAATCTTGTCTGTATGCAGAGGAAAAATGGAAGTATTTTCAAGATGTGAATTTCAAATTAAATTAACTGACATGCTTGATAAGAAGACATTATAAAATCTTGCAAAAACACTTTTATGTTCACAAATAGAGGAAAATATGCCACTTTCAAAAAAAATATGCATTTATTGAAACATCTACTTGTCATACAATGGCTAAGTTTTACAAGCGATTAAAACATCATTTATACACTAAATATGTATGAAATAAATTTTGCAATGTATTTTACCTTTCTTTCATTCTGTCATCATTTTGGCCTTCATATTCACCCTGGAGAAGAAAATAATTTAATGACAGATGTAAAAGCAGAAAAAACCTGAAGTTTGGTTACCTGTTCCTACATTGTTGATTTTACTTTTTGGTCACAATTTGAAATGTACTTAAATAAAAGTTTTCATATTAGAACCACACTTAGAAAAGATTTTCAATGTCACATATAAAAAATAATAATGTCTATGAATGGATGCCTCTGAGTGACACCAGCAGAGAAATGGAATTTTTTTTTTCATAGTGCATACGTAATCGTGAAGTGGGTAGGCTGCATCATAAACATGTTTGCTATTAATGTGCCAATGCCTAAAAGAAAAGAAAAATTCAGGGGGTGAACAGGCACAATTAATAGAAAATGTTACTGGAGATTCACTCATGACATTCCAGAGGGACAGAACTGTATAACAGACAATACTCAGAATGAGAATAGAGCAACATGGGAGTCCTGGCTGTGGAAAATCTTTTTCAGAGAAACTCATTTGCATAAAGTGCTTTTTCTTCAGTGACTACAGCACAGTGCCAAATACTCTTCTGATCACTTTCTCAGCCTGATAGCAAAGAGCCCCATGGCCTGAGGAGCAAAACATCCAGAAGTCCTCCTTGAATCTTCACAATGGTCAGAACCACAGACACCACTGCGCCAACAATTTAAAAAAAAGAAACACACAAAAAAAAAATCCACACAAAAACTTCCACAGAATTTTGTGATTATGAAATCATAGGATGATTTGGGTTGGAAGTGACCTTAAAACATCAGCCTGCCTCCCCCTGCCATGGGCAGGGACACCTTCACTATTCCAGATACTCAGAGCCCCATCCAACCCAGCCTTGGGCACTTGCAGGGAGTTAACTTTAGCAAGGGAATTCCCAGCAGTGACTACAGCCCCTGTAGACAGACACAAGATCCCTACTGGCTCTTAAGACCTGCAATTCTTATAGGAATTCTGTCATCATTCTCTGGAGGTGAAAACAATTGCTCCATAAAAAGTCAACCAAAGATGAGTTATCTCTAATAACTAGCATATATCTGTATGTGTGGGGGATTTATGTATTTATTTATTTATTTATTTATTCCAGGCCTCTTTGCTTTCAATGGTCAGGAAAAAAAAGTAATCAGCTATCATGCCTTTCATGATGAAAAATATTCCATAGTCAAATTACACATTGTCCTGAAATATCTGGAGAAAACCTGGTCAGAAATGCTGGACAGGAGTACCAATAAATGTCTCCCTTGATACAAAGACAAGTATAACTACTTGCATTCATAGGATCAGAAACTATGCTTGGATAGGGTCAAGGCTGCTCCTGCAAAATATTCGGTGTTGGAAGTTCACAGTGGTTCAGAGTTATGTTAGAAGGAAATAAGCCTTCCTTGTATAATATCATAGGAGCAGAATCAGATCAGCCTTACACAGATATAAAAAAATCTTCCATAAGCAAATGTGTTTGAAGTGTTGTTATTTTTCATAAAACAGGTTTATATAAACAAAGACTGCTATAAGCACTTCCAACATCACTGTCCTGCCTCTTGTGTAAAATAAGCAATGAACTCTAATTAAAAAAAAAAAAATTCAATGTTCAAAACAATATTTTTAGCCTCTCCTGATGAGTGGTTTGAGGCTTAAGGCCAATGAGATGGGAAAGCCTTAGTGACATATGAAACAGAGCTCTTTTGGGGGAGGATCTCAGAAGACCAAAGGAATAAGTGAAACTTATTTACATAAGGTAAATAAGGTCAAACTTAATGCACAATCCTCTTTTGGCTAGGGACCAGAAAGATGGAAAGGATGGGAATGTTAAAACAGTTATTTCATGTCAAATGAGTTCTTGAGCTGACCTGAGCGTGAAGTGCATCAGGCTGTATTTTCATGCTAGATTTAAAAAATTCATGAAAAGTCCTTTGATCTCTAATGATGGCTTTTATTCTACTATAAACCAGAATAAGCTATTAAAGAAAGCCTTAAGTAAGAGGCCAATATCTCCATTGGCAAAGTGCTCTATCCCTTCCAACTCTGTCTTTGAGCTTCTCTCCAGCTTTTCCCCCAGCAAATTCTGAAGTCTCCAGAAGGGTTCCCAGCATCTCAGAAAAATAAGGCAGCATTTCCTTCTATTGCCCCATTGGAGGCTTTTGAGCAGATCAAAACATAGAACACTACCAAGTAAACAGTTCAAAAAGCAGCACCTACCAAATCATGTTTTGGAAATTGAGAATGCCTGACATTTTTAAAAACATATTTTCATTTTCGTCGAAAGGAAACAGTGTGGTAGTCATAAATTTAATTTTTTTGCTGGGAAAAGGCAAATGATTTTGGTTGAAAAAGAAAAAAAATTTTTTTTTCATTTTTTTGCTTTCATTTTGCTATGCTTTTCATATAATTAAAAAAAAAATATATATCTCCTGTTCAAGGAAACCTACATTAATCTATTTTCCTGTACCAAAAAAGGTGTTATTGGAGGCTTCCCTGCCCCAAATCACACCAGGACTGTGCAGAATCATTCTGCAGCATGTTATTTGCCAGGAATGTTACCCTTGGACGCTGTGATCTGTCCATAGGTGGTCGAGCTTACAGAAAGATTTCCAGAAAATATGTCAGACAGGGAGCACCATCACCTCTTTTGCACTAGGGAGATATGTGCCATGATCTCACAATGGCTGAGAGAAAAGAGTGGAGAAAAGAGAATATGTACACCTGTATAAATTTTGAACCTCAAGAAAATTAAATAAGTTCTGAACCTCAAGCTCCAACATTTCACCATTATCCCAAAAGTATCTTCAAAACAGTCATATTTAAGTCATATATATCACCAGGCAGTTCAGGGAGGGTAATTTTTAAAGCTGAAGTAATAAAAATAACCTGGAAAGGCGAATCATTCAATTGAAATGGCAAGAAAAATACAGTCCTGCAAGAAATAATACAACATATTGCAGTTGACATCTGAATTTGCCAAAGCAGATCATACAGTAATGAAATCCAATTTTATAACAATTCATGAAATGTGAGTTATATGCCAGATGCTGCACCTGTAAAAATGAAAAGCCAGCTCCCATTACCATCCAAACCATGGACTAGAAATTTTGATTTTCTGCCTCAGAAAAATACATTCAGTTCAATCTCTAATTTTTTTTTCTTTTGTGAAGGTGTGCCAGCACATTTAGTGTCCTGCTAGAAAAATCAATATTTTCTGAGATACCTAAACAATTCTTTTCAAAAGAGCATCTCTGATTCTCTACCCTCCACCTTACCCATGCTGCTTCTGGCCTTTGTAGATGTGCGCTTCAAAATTTCCCTCACCTGCAAAAAAGAGCAGTGATATAACATACAAATACTCTTTTAGCATTAATTTTATCATGGAATTAGCAATAAAACAAAGTTCTAAAATAGGTGGCTTCTGTTTGTTTGCACAAATACTTAAATCCATTAGCAGATTTTATTTAGTGGGTTTTCTGCTCTAACATTTGTGGGTTACATCCTGCTGTGTCATCCTTATAGAAGTATTTGATGTATAAGGACTATATGGAAGGAAATATAGGTAAAGATTAGGAGTAGGGCTGAAAAGAGCTTTAAACAATGAAGAGGAGTCAACAGCTTCCCTGCAGAGCATTTCCCAACCCTGAACTACCATGCAGTCCCAGAAGGAATTCCTTACATACATACATGTCATGAATTAGTGTTCTGCAAGAACACACAAATGCATAAATTAATGAAATTAGCAAAGATGAAACTAAAACACTCCCAGTAAATCCCATTCTAAAACTCACTAGCAAATCCCACTCAGCACACGACAAGGAAATGTTATTTTTATTAACTTACTATTCTGCTGCGGGTTGCATTGTCAAAAAAGGTGTCTTTATCTTTGATGTTATACCTAAAACATTGAGTAAAAATAAAATCAGCTCAGTTTGAAGACATGGAAGCAACAAGTAAGACAACATGAAAGATTCTAATGTAAAAGTCACTCAGAAACCACAGCTAATCAGAAGAACAAATGTTTAAAGGGAATATAGATGACATAGTACAGCATAAAAATATGTGCTGTTCAAAACCCAGTCATAAAAATGCAAAATGACTAGCTAATATAAAATGCCTTTTGGACAAGAAGAACCTCTCTATTGTTTACAAAAGAGGACCTTTGAATATTTTTCTTATACCCTCAATACTATAACATGCTGAGGTTATGTCATTGGGTTTCTACCACCCTAATGCAGATTTTCATTATTCTTTTCCTGGCCACCAAACAGTCAGCATTTCACTTGATTTCAAATAACCATTCCACTGGAATTATGCCTTCCCTTAAACTTCAAAATCATCATATGTGAAATTAGCTTCCCAGTTTATTCTCCTCCATCAATTTGACTCATATTTAGAATTAATTAAAATTGTCAGAGGGCAATAAATGAAATGGTGGGTCACTATATTTATTGCTGAATTTTATTTATTGGACATAAATACAAGGAGACACCCAGGAGGAAAAAAAAATAGTGTTTCATGTCAAACTGGGCCCAGAAATATATTCTGAGTGAGAGGGCAGGTGTCAAGAATTTCTTATCTGCATATTATTAGCTGAGTTTAATTGCTACAATAATCTATCAAGATGGGAAATACTGCCTATTTCTACTAGCTCTTGCTTTTTTTCAAAACAGGCAGCAATATCCTTAAACAAACAATCAGAAATTTGGTGGGAGGATTTCTACATTTCAAGCTAAACATATGAGAATTTTATTTGATGCACTGCTTCCAGTGCCTTATCCTGCAGAAATAAGTACAACACTGGTAGAAAGTCTCTGCATCTTAGATTTTTGTTAATCCACTGAAAATCTGACAATTTTGGATGTTTCCTCAGGATTTCTAGATATGCTTGATGAATTTCTGAATTTTGACTGAAATGTGGGAAAAAAGAAATTACAACACTAAAACAACTAAGTTCCACCTTTCTTCATTATCCATCACATTTACAAGTACTCACAAATATATTTTCTCTCTGGAAAATGGGTAGGACAAAGTTTTCATCTTGGTATTTTCTTGTTGTGGCACCTGGGGTTGCAGAGGTTCAGTCAATTTGCACCATATTTCATTTAACGTTTTGAGTATTCCCTTTTCTTCTGTGATCTCATACATCTGAGGAAATAAAACTGTACATTAGCATGTCCCTTCCAAAATTAGACTAAAATGAAGAAAGGGGGGGAAAAAAAGAATTTGCTGTACACATATGTTTAAACCTGTAATTAAAGTAAGAGTCTTCTCTGAAGACATATTCCCATATAACTGTAAGCACCTGAATCCATATGGAATGCAGTCCCAATAAGTTCTTGTCCCTCACAAGCTGCTTCAAAAAAAAAAAAAAAAACAAAAAAAAAAAAACAAAAAAAAAAAAACCCAGTGTAGAATTACTAATACGATAAAAAAATTGTAAAGAATAAGTTCCTCACCCAGAACTCCAGTACCTGCTCATCTCACAGATAAACTACCTGTCTAGAAGGATGCTCTGAGGGAGATAATATTAAAAATTTTACTAAAATCTGGGGGAAAAAAGTTACATTTACTGCCTTCCTCTCATCCACTAGGCAAGGAACCTTACAGTAGAAGGATATATGGTTAGTTAGCCAGGACTTTCCCTTAATGAAATTTTATTGTCTGCGCCTGAGGAATGTTTTGTCCTCCAAATGCCTTTCAGCTGTAAGTGGTATGACTTTCTCCATAACTATTCCAAGTCCTGAGGTTGGAATATTAGGTATGTCATTTTCTGGCTCTTCCCTCATGTAAATTGTAATAACCCCAAGTGACTCCCAGTCAGTGGGTACCAAGTCTTTTGAAGTGGATTGAAAGGGGTCCTGCTAATTCCTTCAGTACTCTGGGATCAATCCGCAAGGCCCCATGGACTTCTGAGCATCCAGTGGATACTGATGGTCCCTTAAAAATTCAGTGGCCACAAATGGAAAGCCACAAACTGTTCCCACAGCTGCAGTCCTCTGCCTCAGGACCAGGCAGTCCAAGATTATTAATATTAAAGACCAAGTCAAAAAAAGCATTGAACATGTCCATTTTTCCATCATCTGTTTGTCAGGTGACCACTTCCATCAAGTCTTGGTCCAATATTTTCCTCACACCTTCTCTTGTTATTAACATACTTTAAAAAGTCTTAATTGTTTGGCACAACACTGGCCAGTTTCAGCTCTTTCTCCCTGAATATGTGAACCACAGCTCTGTAAACTTCCTGTGAGGCCTGGCCTTGTTTGCTAGAGATGGAAAATTTCTTCTTCTCAAGCTCCATGAGGAATTCCCTGTCCAACCAAGCACTCAGGGAGCAATCCAAAGCAGATTCCCAAGGACCAGTGCTGAGTAGCTCCCTGGGTGGTTTCAAGTCTACTCTCTTAAAGCCTAGAGCAACAGCTCTGCTGAGCTTTTTTTCCTCATTATACTGAATATTTTAAACTCAACCCTTTCGTGGTTGCTGTAGCTAAAGTAGCCTCCTATTATCACATACTCCACATCTTTCTCTATTCACAAGTACCCAATGTGGGAGGGCATCTTTTCTAGCTGGCTCACTGAATCCTTATGGCAAAGGATTTTCTTCAACACCCTTCAGGAGTTTCTGAGACTTGCTTGTCACAGCAGTGCAGTATTCCCAATTAATGCTTGGGAAGTGGACATTTCCCACAAGCACATGAAATTTCTCCTGGTGGCCTAAGGAATAATTCATCAATCCTATACAACATACAATGACATCTGCCCTGTTTTGCATCTCCCACCCTCCCAAAGAAGCTGCCAACCTTATAATCCCTTAATTGCAACATCTCCCTTCCATACAGGACAACTCCTCCACCTCTCCATCTCTGCCTATCCCTCCTGAACAGCCTTTACTTCCCTATCCCAGCACTCCAGTTCCAGGATTCATTCCCCCAAGGCTCACTAAAGCCAGGGACATCACAGCTCTGGCCACACAGCAACCCTCCCAGTTGTTCCTATTTGTTTCCTGTACTCATGTTTGAGCCTGGCACAGTCTCACTCATCAAAATAGTTCTATTATCAGATCCAGAAGTTTATGTATGGTTAAAAGGGCTCAGAGGGTATCTCTTTCCATCATGTCTTCTATTCTGAAAGATGATTTAAAACTGAACATTTGGAGAAAAAAAATTGTAACCAATTCATTTTTAGAGGTGGATAAATGCTTTTACTTTTCCCTGAAAATGCCTTTTTAAAAAATTATTTTATATAATTATTGAATAAATAAAAATAGCATCACAGAAAATACCTAATGTGCCTTGAGAGCAATATTTTCTATCTTTGAACAAAATCAGAACTTTCCTTATAGTGGTTACTGGCTGAATTTTTTATTTTATATTGCCAAATCCCCAAAATACAAGATTTCAGGTTTTTTAAAGTGGATTATTTTCTGTCCTTCAAAGGAAATTCCTCTATCAACTGTTTTTAATTTTTAAAAAACATCCAAACCCTAGGACATGAATAAAGTTTTCCTGTCAAGCTTGTTTCTGATAGTGATGCCATTTGTGCAGCTAGAGATAAGAGAGGATTTTTTAATTTTTGGAGATAACAGAGGATTTTTTTCTCCCAAACAGAGGAGAGAAGTACATGCAGAGCTATTGTGAATGAGGAGGGTGCCATCAGAGATTATCAGCTAATGGACAGACCTTAAACTAGGCCAAAATTATGGCAATATTCATCAATTAAAATAGAGTAAAATTTGCTTTGGTGCATCTACAAAAAACTTAGAGGGGAAAATTCCCATAAGGGCAAAAGGACAGAGAAATAAGCAGGCACTAAAAATGCATTAAAAAAATTAATTTGGGAAGAGATCAAAGAGAGGAGATGAATATGTAGAAAGTTTCTAGGGGTACTGTAGCTGTCTAAAATCACTCATTTTCAAAGATTGATTGGAAATATCCTCTTTGTTTTTTCCTCTGGGATGTAAACCCATTAAGAAGAGTATATAAGATGATTTGGCCAGTCTTCTGATGACAGGTTGTAACAGCATGAAATGTGAAGCACAGTGAAGCTTTTGGTGGGTGAAAACAAGACAAAAAAAGTCAAACAAACAAAGATCAAACAATGCAGTGGGAGAAAAGAATTCATTTTCCCTTTATTTCTAATGACAATGGAAAGAAATAAGTGCTCTTTAGTGCAGTTGATGAGTATCACTAACTAAAAGCACAAGGCAGTTCCCCTTTCCCTGGTGGAGTTGTTAACCAATAGACTAATTTCTGGAACACAGATTGGGGGATTTGTTACTCTGAATTTTCAAGATTTGCTGAAAAGAAGAAGGAGAGCTGAAGTTTTAGCGACAACAGGCAGGTCTGAATTCACTAAGTCATTATCACCACCAAGACAGATTCTCTGGGGAGAGCATCTGACTTTGGAGAAGTCTCAAGACAATGACCAGTTTCTTACTATCTTCCATACTACCCCTCACCTTTGAGAGAATTTCCTTGACTAAAATCCAGACAGCTCCTGCCTGCTCAGCTTTCAAAGCCCTCCTTAACACTCACCTCTGTCATCACCCTCCTGAATGCAGTCCATCAGCCAGCTGCCTCTCTGGCCTTTAAAAACCCCTTTGGAAATCCCATCTTAAATATAGCTCTGAACAATAAATCACCTCAAAAGATTTGGAAATGTGAAAAATAAGCCTGACAGTTCATTTTCTCTGATTTTTGAAACAAAGTAACTCCACGGGCTTTTATACATTTAATGATGATTCTGATCCCTGCTCCTTCAATCATAAAACTTGTTGATAGAAAATGGGAGATATTTACCTTTTTAGTGGGCATTTTTATTTTAAGGAGTTCTGCTTCTCGACTGAGGACTTGCCAAGGTGCATGTATACGGACAAAACTCAGTCCTTGGCTCTTGTTCTGAAACATAAAAAAAGGGAAAAAAATGCATTTAAATGCTCTTGATTACAATGTAGTGCTAATGTCTCAAGTTGTCAGCTCCAGCTAAATCATTCAACAATGGGCAACCATCACAGGGAATAACCAACTTCTGCTACAGCTGGGCTGCAAAGTGATGTTTTCCTTAAAAGAAGAATCTTTTATGTTCTAAAATCCATTTATCTACTGCCTCCAGTGTAGCTGTGTGTGCACCAGGGCAACAGAAAGATACAGGACCAGATTTTGGAATAATATGAATGAGAAACCCCCAAGATACAGCTTTTTTTTATGTATATTGGTATTTTAGGAGGGACCTGATTTCTTCACAGGGTTTTCATGTCCATCTGAACCAACAAGATTAAAAAAAAAATCTCCTGCTCTGGGTGGCCTTCACTTCATTCACTTCACTTCATCATATTAGTGGTTCCTTACAGGGTATCAGGCAAACCAAAAGAAAACATAAAAAATTAACTGCTGAATAGAGATATTATATCATTATGTAAATGATTGATTATGCTGGTCAGAAGCATAAAATGCCCAAAATAACTTCAGCACATCCAGGTTTTTTGTCAGCTGTGCAAAAGATGCCCTGGTAGCACATCTGAGCTACAGAAAGGCACCCTGAGAGCAGAAAGCAACACCCCTGAGAAAAACATGAAAATTAAATGAAGGAAGGTTCAGACAGTGTTTTCCTCAAGGCACACAAATAAATTGTACTAGTGAATCATAGGGATAAATGCTTACTGTGGAAATGTATGGAAGAAAAGTTGGGAGGGAGATTAGAAAGGGAATATCAGAAAAATCAAGGCAATTACGAGCTCTCACACTGTCTCCCATACTACACCTCCTCTTTGAGGGAATTTCTTTGACAAAAATCCAAACAGCTGCTGCTTTCCCAGATTTCAAAACCCTCCTGGAAACTCTCCTCTGCCACCATCCTTCTGAATGCAGACTGTCAGACCATATCCTTTAGAGAAGGACATAGCAGTGGACACAAGAAGGCTTTCAGGAGGAATTTCTTCATGGAAAGGGTGCTCAGGTACTGGGAAGGGCTGAATCCCATCCCTGAGGTGTCCAAGGAATGACTGGATATGGCACTCAGTGCTCTGGGCACAAAGGGGTGATTGGTCAAAGACTGGACTCCAAGATCTTGGGAGGTCTTTTCCAACCTCGATGATCCTGTGTTTCAAAGGCTTGATTAAACTAAGATTAATGATCTTTGTGCTGAATATGTCCTTATGCTTCCTGATTAAAAAATTGGGAAAAAAAAAAGTTAGATGAAAATCCTACTATTATTGCAATCACTTTGCTCTTATTTCCCCTACATGTGAAATGTGAATGACAAAAATCTCATGCTCGCACAAATGCTCAGCTAACATTTTTCAGTGGACCAGTGCTATTTTAAAGAGCAGAGTGAGCTGCAGAATCTCTCTTCCATCAGTCCACTGGGGAAGTCAGCTTTAAGAGAAGGAGGGAAAAATTTACTGGGCATGAGCAGATGTTCTGGTAATCATTTGCTGAAAATAGATTAATAACAGATGAGAGGTTAAATTTCAGTGGGTGAAGATCAGGAGCTTCTTCTGAGCCTTTGGCTAAAATCAAGCTTGTGTCCCTGTCTAGGGGATTATATTCCATGTTGGCAAGAGGAGGAACAGTGTGATTTAATTGGTTGCTTCCAGCTCAGGCTCATATGACTACACAGATTGCAAATAAAATTAGGCAAATAATATGATTGAAAAGACCAGATGAAGATTATGACCCTTGTATATTTGAATAAAAATAATTTGGAAAGTTGTGCTGTTCATGAAGCAATACCAGATGATGAGGAATCAGACCATTTAAAAGTGTTAAAAGGCTTAAAAATCACACCATGATAGGAAATTGAGGTAATTTTAATAAACACAAAGTAAATAAAGCAGAGAAAACAGGACTAGGTGAGTCCTGCTGCATGGCAAACAAAAGATGCAGAACAATGGACCGCTGGATGTGCACCTTGGCATTACTAGAACGACATTCCCACATCTTCCTAACATTCAAATTAATAAAAAAAAATTAAAATAAATTTGAAACCATCAATTTAATATCATAGCTCAAAAGACAAGTCATCTAGCTCATTTTCTATGGTCTCACCAAAATAAAAATCTGTAGGATGACTACTCTGGTAAGATTCCTTTCCCCACTTTTCCAGGCTTCACCTGCAGCAGTTCCAGGTGTCTTTAAATGTCCTTTTTTCCTTATGATGTCTGGCAAGGATCTGCTCAATTAACTTATTCTCAGAGGACTTCTTGTATTGCAAACATCTCCAAAAGTTAAAACTTGCCTTTCTCCTTGCCAGAGTGGATTTACAACTGTTTACTGGAGACACCCCTAACTGGTGTCCTCTGGTTAATCACCTGAAATTACAATCGTGCACATGGTCATCACTTTGATCAAATGAAATGCTGTTAGTCTTCTATTTTGAATGCTCAGGATCACTCCTGCTGATTCACTGTACTCTGGATGTGTCACTGAAGCCAACATGTGGTGCTGGCAAACATTGTTTTTGTTAGACCATTCACTTGTTATTTAATACAGCCATCCTTAATCAAATCCTTTCTCACTTGCAGCTGATGTCCCACAGGACTTTTTCCTTGGCCCTGCATTGTTCCATGTCTCTATCACTGCACTCCCTGATTACATTATTTAAACTACTAAGTATTACTAGGCAGATGACAAACAGATTTGTCTCTCTCATAATCCTTTTTTTTTTTTTCCTGTCAAATCTATATTCCATATTACAGAATTCTTCCAATAAGTTTCAAGAGTGGAAGTTTTTCAATAATTCATTCAGAATTATTCAAGATATATTTATATCTTATCATTCTCTGTTTTCTGAAGCTGAATTTGGTTTTCCCATTTCAATAGGAAAGCTCAGCATTAAAGTCAAATGGAAGAAAATCTGGAAGGTCTGCTTTGCTTTTCAATCAGCACATGAAGAAAATATATTGGGTATTTCTTTCAGTTTACCAAGATTTTTAGGAGTCTAAAGAAGGGCTTTAACAGCAAGCTATATTGGATTTTTTTTTTGTCTTGGACTGGAAATGTATAGGCTGGATAAAATTCTAATTTCTCCAAAGGAGACTTTTTCTGTCTTTCCTGCCTGAACAGTAAAACACATTAGGACCTGCATCAGCTGCAAGTCTAAGGTCTATTGCAAACTTATCACTATCAAGGCCACAGCTGAAAAAAAAAATGTGTGATAACTACAGTGGTTCTCATATAGATATATATAAAGTGATTATTCTTTTTCCTGAAAGCTGAACATTCTGAAACATGGCTAGACAAGCATAACTAAGCAAAGATGAATTTATTTAGGCACCTTTAACATGAGCTAAATCATACAGTACTAAAGGCATCAGGCTTGTCAGTCACTATGAAGCCAAGAAAGGGAAAAACCAACGATTTTATTTTGGAAGAGCCCCAGGTTTTTGTTTTGGTGGGTTTTTTTGGTTTTGGTTTTGGTTTTTTTTTTAATGGTGAGCACACAGTTCCTAGGAACTTTGCAAATACAGAATTAATTGCTGAATCCTACAGCTCAGTAAGTATTTTTCATCATTTCCCCATCATGAAATCACTAATCACTCCATATTTAAGGAATACAGTTTATAAATAACTTATATATTAAAGAAATAGTTATTCTTAAATATTTGTCCAAAGAAAAATATTTCTGCTGTGTATCTTAACAGGAAGAGAAAGTAACATCAAAGGGTAAAAAGAAGCTGAAAAGAAGTTATTAACTAATGTCTACAGGAGCCCAGGGAACTGCCAATCTTTCTAATTTTTTTTTTTTTATGTGAATAGGAAGTGGATAAATCATAAATCATAAAACCTGAAACATGTAAACTTCTTAGGGAAAAACCTAAATAACTGAACTTCAAACATTTTATCCTTCAGTGATTATTAAACAGACAGAAATATACCTGGCAGCTATAATTTAATGGTTTCAGTTAATATAATGAGACAACTTTTGGTAATGTAGCCACACTGTGAAAGCAACAGTGAAACAGTTTGTAGTGAGAAAAAGAAAAGACAGGTCCTATTAGCTCAGTAAAAGTAATCATCTTCCCATTAATTCCATCACCAAATGGATCCATCACGTCTGCAAATGCAATTGCTCAAAATTAATGTCTGTTCTCCTGATACCAGCCCTGGAAATAGAGGCAAATACCAAAGTGATGTGATAGTGCAAATAAAAAGCAATTTCTTGCTATTATCACAGAATTGTGGTCACCTTCCTTTTACAAGAGCAGAGCCAAGTGCTGAGCTGCTGGCCCCCAGCATGGGTAGCACTGGATTGCATGACACAGCACTGCCAGATTCAGGCAGAGGCTGAAGAAGTGGCTGTGTTTTCTGCCAAAGAGATTGAATTTCTATCTATGAATCAGTGTGTTTCTGTTCCTAAAGTTTTGTGTCCAAGATACAAAATCAATCCATCACTAATGATAGTGAGGGCCAGTCCCACAGGGAAAAGGAAGTGCAGGGCATTGGTCCAGGTGAGACAACAACACCCAAAATTTCCTGACATGGACATGGCAGTCCAGAGCAATTCCCTGCTCCTGTCAGCTTATAATAGAGGCTGTATCCTGTAACTATAGGCTGCTAATTTAACTCTGCCTCTTAGCATATGAAGACAATGGAACTTCCCTCTATCAAAAGGCTTTTGTGAAGATAAATATGTTCCAGACTGAGAAGTGCTCAATTAAGCAATAAACTAATAAGAGAGTATGGCTATATATTATGCATCTTATAATTTTCATATTTTCCTTCAGAAAACTGTAGCCCTTTTATTTTTGCCAAACTTTCCCCTTTCTATTTTTATTATTTCTCCAGGGTATAGATTTCCCTCACTGCATGGGTACACAGACATGCTCAAGACCTTAAGCAAAGCTGCCATAATTTACGTTTTGACAGTTTGCTTTTCTCTTTCTTAACTTCTACCAATGGTGTAAATGCCTTGTTTATTTTGTTATCTTACTCCTATGTGTGAACATAAACAGTTAAAGAATATTTTAGTGTGTATAAGCATAGAAGAGAACACCTGGACATGAAAGATCTAGCCAAAACACCTAAAAAAATCCTATATAATCTCAATTTCTTAGGTAAAGTACTGTGGAATGAAACAGTTGGCTTTACTCATCCTTTGCAATGTTTCTGCATGTCAATGCAACCTCTCCAACCAAAATCTTCCCACTCATGTACAGACAGGAAGTTTCTCTGAATGGAAGATGATACAGGAAGCCTAAAAACACAGGCGTGCTTCCCCTGAAGATGGAAATTTTTAATGGCAAGGAACAGGATGGAAATGAGCTGCTAGAAACTCAAGCACAAATGTAGAATAGATTGATAAATCTGCCAAACAAACAAACAAACAAACAAAAAAAAACCCACAAAAACAACAAGACACAGACCTATGCATTATTGCAGTGTTCAATAGAAGATCTATATGCAGGTGAGTAAAAAACTGTCATTTAACTTAATTATTTCTAAGTATGCATTTTGCATGAAAAAAAATCACTGTGCTTTCATCAGTATTTCCCAAATACATATCTCTGTCCAATAATCACTACAGCATCAAAAGTACCTTTCAAACATAAATTATTATGATTATTTGGAATCACTTTATCAGCAAATTTCGCCAGTGTCAATGACACAAATTTGTTGCCACAAAAGCCTGGCACAATTTTAGCACATCTTCTGAGACTGAATACCACAAATAATAAAATAAAGTGTAAAATTGATAACCTCCCCATCCAAACCAAACTGCCTCAAAGAGGAAGGGAGAACTGTGTCTAGCCTACCACCTCCTGTATTTTGGCAGTGTCAATGGAAAACCACATAATCAGCTGGCCTGGCTACATTCAGTGCCAAATTAGCTAAAAAATAAGCCAATATTCTGTAGAATACATAATATCAAACTTTATTATCAACAATAAATCAACAAACTCCTCGAGGCCAAAGAGTTAACATTAAAAAGGGCACAATGTAATTCCTTTTGAGGGAATGAGTCTCACTAATCTGCACAGAGATTTATGACCTAGACAATTTTCCAGATGAAGCAGCAAGATCATGGAAGTCAATCTGTAGACCAGATAACAGGCATGTAACCAGTGGGGAGATTAATGAAACAGAGACTGAACCCTCACTCTAGCAAACTCAATTTCAAGGAAAAAAATATTTGGAGAAAAAAGAAAAAAAATTTAAAATAATTAGGACTGAAAATCGGAGGAGGGGTATTTTTAAATATTCCTTCATCACTCCACAGTTGATCTGGGATGTTAACAAACAATCATATGAAGGGATGATTTAATTTTGTGTTGAAAGATTTTAAAGTTCAATTCATTCTTTACAAAAATACTTTAGGGGCCATTCTCTAATTTGAAAGTGTTAACAGATGGTACAAATGTATTCAGTTTAATAAGTGTTCTCCTAATCAGAGGCTACAAGCTTTTCCAGGATGGTCTGGCCCTTCTAGGTCTCTCTCTCCAAAGATCAGTAGCAGTAAAATGAAGGTTGGCTGTGTTTGCAGGGGTTTGATGGGGAGAGGATTAAGATGAAGATAATCAAAGTATCTGGACTGGCCTGTTTGCTGGCAGGGAATCCAAAACCTCCCTGAACAGCTACAGCCTCACTGCAAGCAGGGAGAGATGGGGAAGAGGCAGGGGCAGTCCCACAGTAGCATCATGTGACTCATTTTAGATAAGGCAACAGGTCCAGGGGTGGAGAAATAATCAGTTAAACAACAAGAAACTGGGTAGGAGGAGAAGTTGCACTGATGGAAAAAAAATAAAAAGTCACTAAGGGCATTTTGCAACACTAGCAGTATCCAATATCAGCTTAAGTGACCTGGAGAAAGGTAAAGCAGATGAAGATTTTCAGGGTAGCAAGGATAAAGGCAGACAGTGAAAAATTGTAGAAAAGCTTTGTAAGAATCTGAACAATAGCAAACAGCCCTCAATGTAAATAAATATAAAGCAATATCTGTGGGTTAAATCCAGATTCACATACAAGATGCTGAGCTCTGATTTCACCTGTACTGGTCAGTAATGACACCTCAAGGTTGCAACAGAAAATCCTTTGAAAAATAGAAGCTCAGTATTTTCTAAGAGCCAAGAAGTTTAACAAAGCTTACATTTTATTGGGAAAGGTGCAAAGACTAAGGAAAAAATCCCATTCAGCATAGCAGCATCCACATCTTGAGCTCAGTGTGCACTCTCTGCCTCCTAGCTTCCAAAGAGATAAGTTGGACCAAAAATGGGTTCAGAGGATCCACAAAAGCCTTGTTGTGGCATCTACTTAGGAATCACTGAGGAGATTGAGACCTTCTGTTCTGGAAACTTGAGAAAGTTGTTGTGGCAGTCTATAAAATCCTATGTGATAAGAAGATGGGGTGTGCATGGACTGCCTGAAATCCCTTTCAGAGCAAGCACTACAGGGCCTCAGACAAAGTCAAATTAAAAATGAACTCATAGATATCAATGCAGCAGGGAAATACCTCTGCCTTGTCGGTGCAAAAACTGAATAACATTTTAAGAAGAAATTATGCCAGACTTTGGGATAGAGATCTCTAGAAGGTTCCTAGGTGGGCAAACATCACATGGGGGAAGCACTTGAGTTGAATGCAGTTGTCACCAGGAGAGCATCCCAGTGGAAACATCACAAAAGTTTGTGCCATTCTTGCTGTTTCCTAAACATTTTACCACTGCAGCTGTTGGATATCCTGTACTCACTGAGGGAATCTCTCACACCACAGGATCATTTGTTGGCAGTATTGCCTATACCTGGAGAAGCAGATCCCCACCAGAGAGGCACAAGCATGCTCCAGATGAAATGTGGAGCTGAGAATCTCTGCTGGGTGATTGCAGGCTCTGCAGAAAATTAGAAGGCAGCAAGAGTAGCAGCAGCAGCCTTGAAATCTGAGCAATTCATCAAGCAGAGATAAAGAGTTGCTTGAAATGTTGCAGTTGAGACAAGCACAAGAAGCTTGGGATTCAGTGTCCAAGAAATACCTCACTCATAGATGGAAATCGCAGTATTAGAATATATCTGGTGCTCTAGGGCACCCAGCACCCTCAGCTAATGAGGTACCAGGGCTCAAAACAGGATTTTCCCACAGGAGCATGGTAATCACTGAAATCAGCCAGTAAATGGACAACGCTGGATTTTCACAAATGTCAATTAGACATTCTAGTGATCTCTACAGAATGTGCTGAATTATCAACACTTGAAAACCAGGTCTCAATACACTCAGTTTCCCAAAACTATGGTCCAAAGGGAATCACTGAGTAAATATCAGTACAATAACTACTACAGTACATCTTTTTTCACCCATCCTGGCAATACTGCTCTCTAGATGCCCTAAATTTAGTTGACCAGATTTAGCTCTCATCCCCATCACAATAAATTCAGACATTCTGCCAATGCAGAATGCCAGTCAGAATATGTATGTGCCAGTTTGCTTCTCTGTAACAATAAAATTAACGGAGGATTATTAGAACATCAGTTGTCAAATCATAATAAATGAAATACAAATTTCATTTTCTTTTACGATTCTAAGAATAAATTGTCAGCAAACACCAAAATACCAGTTTTCTAAAGCTTGACACATGATAAAGTTGTAGGTTTTCCAGTACATTTCACAACAGCATGGAACAAAAACATTTTAGTGAGATTTTACTTTTAGCTTGGCATCAAATTATGACCATTTATGTGGAAAGCTGAACAAACCACTTCTAGAGATGTAAGGGTCAAGTGGGCCATTAACTTTCAATTATTAAAAAAATAATTAGCAGACAGAACAAAGAATATGAATATTAACATATATATTGCCAAAGAGTTTTATGCCATGAGGGAAATTAATTAGCAAAGGAAAAAAATGTAAGATTTGTTATTCCAATCCTGGCGGCATCACACAAATTGAAATTTACTGGAAATCACTACCAGGTTTTGTAATAAATGTGCTGCTATTCCACATATAGCAGTAAGTACCTTCCATCTTCCACATCTTAAAATCCATTTTATGTCTCATTAGAAGTACTCTCCATTTTGTCATTTTCATAAATCTTTTTGCTTGTTTTACATCATCTCACTCAAAATCCCACAGTACTACTGCTTGCACTCCTGCCTCTAAAAATACATACACATTACATGGCAGTGAACATTTCTGAGCTTTTGTTTCAGTCTGGTTCTGTCGTGTTTTTCCTCTAATACCATAACAATTTTCTGATAAATATTAGAAGTTTACAAAAGGGAGACCAAGCAATAAAGCCACAAGCACACTATGCTAGCCTGTGACTTAATAAGAGGAAGATAAACTCAGCAAGAGAAAACTTAAACCACAGAATAATAGGATGGTTTGGGTTGGAAGAGACCTTAATGATCATCTTGTTCAAGCCCCCTGCCATGGGCAGGGACACCTTCCACTGTCCCAGGTTGCTCAGAGCCCCATCCAGCCTGGCCTGGAACACTGCCAGGGATGGGGCAGCCACAGCTGCTCTGGGAAACCTGTGCCAGGGCCTCAGCACCCTCATAGGGAACAATTCCTCCCCAATATCCAATCTAACCCTGCTCTGTGTCAGTGTGAAGCTATTCCCCTTGTCCTGTCACTCCAGGCCCTTGTCAAGAGTCTCTCTCTGTCTTTCCTGTGCCTCCCTTCAGGCACTGCAAGGTCACAGTGAGGTCACCCCAAACCTTCTCCTGATGACCCATAACACATTTACTCACCAATGTGGTTCCTTCTATACATCATGGCAGTGGCTCATGAATGCCAAGGCAAAGCTTTCAGAAACCAGTGGGGAAAACAAAAATCTTTTTTCACTACTGTTATTAAGGCCTGCAGAATATAGCCATTACTTCTAAAGTGCTGATGGAGTCAGACACTTAACCTCGCATACTAAGAGGGTACTTCGAGAGCATTCCCAAACAGAACATACAGTAAGTGATTTTTTGAGCAAAAACTCTTATGCCAGGCTTTGAGTACCTCAGGATGGTGTTCTCCTGAGGACTTAAGAGACTCTTTGCTTGAGAAAGAGCCTCAGGCCACATTCTGATAACAAACTGCCATAGCATGCACTGTCCTCTGGCCTGGCATCACCTGGAAACTGTTGTATACATGAACTGCTCAGTGTGATCACACTTCAAGTAATATCATTAAGTTTACAACAAAGGATATATCAGGACTGGGATCAATAGGAAAAAGTGGGAGGGGCTGTTTTGCCTTTTTACTTTCCCCCCACTTGTTTTGTCAGTCAGCAGTAAACAAAGATGTGTCAAGCAAAACTTGAGTCCATTTAGAGGGGGCATGACCAACTCTATCAGTATCAGTTTAATACTGATCACAAAATGCTTTTAGTTCTTGGCATGCAGTAAGGGGAGTATTCAGAGAAGAGAGATTTAATCTGAAAAACTTGGAGCACAAAAAACAAGCAAGGAAAAAAATTAGCAGATTTAAGCAGTAACTGGCAAACAAAGAGATGAGGAGACTAAGGCATGAAAAATTAGATGTATATTTTAGCTCGCTAAAGAAATAATACAGAAAATTGTGCCTTTGCCTTTCATCACTACATATCCATGCTGGCACTTCTATTACACAAATATTGCACTTGTGGTCAAGGATAACTTAAATGCATTGTGATGTTCTGACCATAAAGTTCTTCAGTCAGATCAAAGTCTCATTTGCACAAGTTTAAGAGGACAACACATATAACATTATATTCCTACTTTGATTTATCTTGGCTGCTCTGTTCTATTTTCTTAAACACAAATTTGAATCTTAGTAATACAGAATCTTTCTTTATTTTTTTTTTTTCTGTGTCTATTCAGAACTGCATAACTGGATCACGAATAACTGAGCTGGATCTTCATCTGTTGTACACCCCAACAGTAGTATAAATAGTAGTAACCACACAGATCCAGATCTGGTTATATAACTTCTGCACATGATGGGAAAACATTAAAAATATAATTTTAAATTTAGCATTCACTATTAAAAATATTGAGTGGGGCTTTTGCCAGGAAATTCACACATCAATAGGAGATAAATGAACAGATGTTTTGGCTGAAGAAGGCTTCAACTGGGACATTCACACATATACAGAATGACCTCTAATACTGCTAAGATATTATGATTTTAAAGTTTTCTCAAATTTTGCTTTAACATAGACTGTTAACTAAATATTTGCAACATGCGTTAGTTCTTTCCAAATATTTATAGAGACGGTTTACAAAAAAAATTGCAGCTTTTTGCAGTGCTCCTTTTGGACTAAAAGGATAAAAACACACGTTTGCATAACTCTGGAAGTCTAAAAAATGCCTTAATTCCCCTTAAGTCCACATGTTAGTATAGACATATATGTATAGATCTATGTATATACACACAGTTATATATAACCAAATTAGAAACCCCTGCTTGAACATCACCCTTCCATGGAAACTGCCCTGGTTCAAAGCTTCTCCTCCTGCCCCCAGCAAAGGAATACACACTATATGGGCTTTTCACATTTCCACTCCAGCACATTTTGCTTGCCTGTAATTAATATAGCAATATATCAATATCTAATCATGATGCATTTCTCCAACCCAGACTTCTGGAGAAAAATAATAGTAAGCTCATGGCAGAAATGTACCTCTTGCCACCAACTGAACAAAACAGGTTGTTAAGTAATATTTCATAACTACAAAATTCTACATAATTTAATAGGTATTTATATGTGATTACTAACTAAGGTTTTATACTTTTTGAAAAGTATATTATAGACCTCTTTTCTAAAAAAGGGATCTATGATAAAAACGGCTGTCAATGTTACAGGCAAGTGGCAGAACAAAGACACAAATTCTTGGGAGGAAGAAAAGCTGAAGATTTACATCAGCTGAGTGCAGGTAAAAGAAAAGCATTTTAAGAAGAGGAGCTGTGGGAAGCAGATTTGCAGTTGTGGGAAAAAATGTAAAGGTGAATACAAACATCCTGCCAAGGGGAAAATTCCCATTTTTCTTTCTCATTCCCCTTCCCACAAATGTTTTCACACATTTGCTACCCAGAGCAGCTGTGGCTGCCCCATCCCTGGAAGTGTCCAAGGCCAGGTTGGATGGGGCTCTGAGCAACCTGGGATATTGGAAGGGGATTCTACCCTCCATGCAGGGGGTAGAATGAGGTGATCTTTAAGGTCCCTTCCAACCCAAAACATTCTGGGACTGTAGGGATTTGAAAACCCATTTTCCAGTGAAACAACTTAGCATTCATGTGGTTTTCACCTCTATTTTTCTGCTGTGTTCTGTTCAACAATAAAGGAGATGAAAACAGGAAACCAGAACTGAAAGAAACTCAGATGGGATGCCAGGGAGCACAGGAACAGGAGGTCCTGTACCCAAAAATATCTTCAGTCCCATGATGGTTTTTTGTTAGTTAGGTTTGATTCCTTTCTCTGCCCTCATGTATTTAACAACATTTTAAATGTGACAACAGTTACTCCTTCTAAAAGTAATTTCAGCACAGTTTTGACACAGAGAAAGACACAGGTATGAGTCCTGCCAGACTTTACTTCAGGGACTGCAGGAGGTAACAGCAGCTCCTGTCATTCCTCTGAACAGGCATCTGAGAATCAGGATGAACTTTGCTCTTCAAAGGCACCTACACCTTTATATTGATTACAGAGAAGTGTATCTTAACACTGGGTATGGGAGAGTAACAGGCAATGGGAATTTATGCTGTCCTGTTAGTACTTGAAAGGGCCTTTAGGTCTGTACTAAGGAATTGTCAGCAGGTCAGGAGTGCTCCTGCCCCTCTGCCCAGCCCTGGAGGCACATCTGGAGAGCTGTGTCCAGCTCTGGGATCAGCAGCACAGCAGGGACAGGGAGCTCCTGGAGCGGGGCCAGTGGAGGCTGCAGAGATGATTCAGGGCCTGGAGCATCTGTGCCAGGGAAAGGCTGAGGGAGCTGGGGCTGTCCAGGCTGGAGAGGAGCCCCAGCTGAGAGGGGCCCTGAGCCCTGGGTGTCCCTGTGTGCAGGGAGGGGCAGAGCAGGGCCAGGCTCTGCTCCAGGGGCCCAGCAATGGCACCAGAGCCACGGGCAGGGACTGGGCCCAGGGGGTTCCACTGACAGGAGCCACAACTTCTTCCCTGGGCACTGAACAGAGACCAGATAGGGTGTGGAGTCTCCTCACTGGGATATTCCAGAATTGTCTGGACACAATCCTGTGCCCTGTGCTCTGGCATGGCCCTGCTGGAGCAGGGAGGTGGCACCAGTGACCCTCTGTGATCCCTTCCAACCTGACCCATTCTGGGATTTAGATTCTGCCTCTTTCACTTCTAACACTTTCCCATCTGTTTTCAAGGTTTCAGGTAGCAGGAGGATGCCCACTGCCTCAATTACTGGATTCAGCTTACAGCTTTTGATGTATGATTCCTTGGCTACACTTTTTATTGCGATTTTAATTACACTGGAGTGCTCTGTAATTATATATCAATTATAATCTTGGATAATTAGCACTGGCATGTACAAGTAAAGGAATACATTTTAGAGCTGCCTATTAGTGCCTTAGAGCTGTGGTACTTAAAATTCTACAACATTAACAAAATTTGTTTTACATTCTAATTGGATTTGCATCTTTTCATAAAATAACAGAAGGGAGAATTTCTAGGAGCACAGTACATGATTACAGAATTGCTATACTGATATCAGGAGAGTTACCAATCACTGTATTATAAAACCACACCTACTTTAAAATACAAAAATGAGCTGTCCTTAATAGCATAATCTAGCAGGTCACCTGATACATGGGGTTTGTTCTTCCAGAGAGTCTGAGCATTATGAGGATATGGAAATTAACAACAATTCACAGCTGCATCTTGGTAAAAGCATTCTTTGTGTTGAATTTTCTGTGAAGAGACTTGACAGTTGGTGGCCAGATGTGACAAAACATCCCTAAACCAACAAATACTTTCCAGGAGAGTCACTTGTGAACTGTGGCTCACAGGTGAAAAACAGACCGAGGTCCCTTGTGGTGCAAGCCGTGTTTTAGGTCGTCACTGTGGTGCTCTCAGGTGCCTCCTGCAACACATCAGCTGAAAAGTAAAGCAAGGGCTTTAATGAGCAAAGTTTGCCACTTCACTGGAGCTGTACTTGGCCAGCTTTGGGTGAGCAGTTTCTCAAGGACAGTTTTGAAAACAGGAGAGAATAAGGGAGGAAGGAAATTTTGCACAGAAGTTGTTGAGAGAGAAGTTGGGAAGTATGAAATCTGCGTGTCCAGCTGTTCCAGCTGTGGATTTTCTCAATGGAAAGGACCCCAGTTCATGGAATATTCTAAGTTGGAAGGGACCCACAGGGGTCATCAAGATATCTTGGGTGTTTGACTTAACACAGGCCTGTGAGTGATGGCAGCTGATGGGCAGCAGGAAAGGGTGAAGAACTGTCCTCACACTGATCTAGGAAAGATACTGTGACACTGAGAAATGTCAGGATTTCCAAGATTTCAACCATGAACAGTGGAGGGGTCTTTTGAAGAAAAAACAAAGTAATTTCTCCTTAGTAATCAGAACAGCATACAGGATATGGAGAAAGAGCATCATGGGCAGAAATGGAGCACCCTACGGTGGCCAGGCAAAGCAGCCCTGCAGGAGGCTGGTGTGAAGGGACAGAGGGACATTTGCAGAGGCCAGAGGCAGGTGAGCAGGTCAAGCACTGGTGCGGTGAAGCAGGTACCACTCATTGACCTGTGAAAGGTGAGCAGTGCCACTGCAGGCAGAGAGTAAGCATTATCCAGTGAACTCACAGGGACCTGTGACAAGCAGGGAGGCTTGCCAGGGCTGTGGGGCACCACAGTGGGTTGACTGCACTGCAAAAGCCTGAAAGCACCCCTAATTTAACAAAAAAAAACAAACTAAAAACCATGGTATGAAATTTCCTAGGTCACACTAACCAGAGTGTGCACATTGAAAGGGTGGAAGGGCCTTCCAGTGACCTTCCTTAGGGATGCAATCCTTAGGACATTGCTTTTGTCTTGATGACCTAACAAGGCTCAATGGCAGCTGAACATTTGCACATCTTCAGAGGCAAGCAAAGAATGATCAGTCAAAGCCTGCAAAATGAAGTATGGAATGTGAGAGTTGGAAAAAGAGCAAGAACACCAGAAGTTTCCAAGACAGGCAAACCTACAAATGAATGAGGATAGTGGGAATGAGGCAAGCAATGGATAGAAACAATGACACTTAAATCCAGAAAAACTAAAATTTGAAAACCCTGTGACTTACAGGACATGCATGGAGGTGAAACTTTCAAAGCATTAGGAAACTCAAGTCATCCTTCACACTCTGCAACCAGCAATAGGAGCAGACTTAGGACTTTGAGTGACTTGAGGAGTCCTAAGTGTAGGATGGGCAGCAATATCTTCCCTGTTTTGAAGTGATTAAGGAAAAATTACAGTAGTTTGAACTAACACTTTGGAGGTGTCAGTGTGGAGTTCTGCTTAAGTATTTGCAAGATCTTGAATGCATATATTCTGTATCTTTGAAATGTTATTTTTTCTTTGTATTACTAAATTACTCCATGTAAACCACAACTGAGCTTAGTGAATGTGTAGAAAAAGACTGGAGAGAAATTCTCCATGTCCCAACTGGGATACGACAAAGGGAAGTTCAACTGGGCTCCTCTGGAAGAGAAGGATGTTGGTATTTTTCAAGAGTACTGTGTTGGCTCCAGCAATGGCCACCTCTACATTTCCAGGAAAATACATCTATTGGTGTATTTTTGTTCCCCCCCACAAAAAAGGTTGCAGTTCCAAAAAAAAAACAAAAAAAACAAAAAAAAACAAACAAAACAAAACAAAAAAAAAATTAGTCCACATATCTGTTCAGTCATTTTCCCACCCTAGCTACAAATAGCTCATTCTCTCCCAAATATATTTTATTTATTTTACCAGGATACATACTATGAAACTCCAAGATCATCTATCAAACTCCACCTCCAGTATTTTTTTAAAAGTACAGTGTATGGGTGTCAATCCTTTTAGTGATTCTATGATGCTTTAAAATGATTACAGAATCTAGGAATTGAAGGGAGAAGCCAGCAGAGAACTGATTATTTAATTCCTAGATGGCAGAGCTGAAAGCAAACATATTAATTGTCAACATATAGAAACAAAAACAAAAAACAAAAACCAACAAAAAAAACAAAAAAAAAAACCCAGAAAAATGAAACTGCTGAAAAAATAACAAATAAAAATCCATGCACCTGTTCAAAAGAAATAATTTTGTCCAACCATTTGGTTTCAGGGATGAAGTCATTGTTACATTAATGCTGACCTGGAATGACTGCACGGAAATTACTGAATATTACAGAATGCAGCACAATATTACATTATTATGTTATTTTTTTTCTTTATTGTTCTATTCAGGAAAAATAACGGCTGGCCTGGAATCACTGGAATGACAGAAGCAACTCTGTGATACAGTTTTGCCTGATTTGTCTTGTCCTGTGACTTACCAGACCTTGAAATGACCAGGAAAAACATTTTGAACACAATCTGATTACAATTTGTAGCTTGTACATCACAGTTTCCTCTTTTTTTTCAGGATGTAGCTGAGTAGGACAGTTAATGAATCCTTCCCTCTGTGACAGTTTTCCACCACTAAATCTGTGCTCATCCACAGGAGCTACAACTAAGTTGTTGGAACTCTGCCCCTACCTAAAACTTAGGTCTGCAAAAGATTAAAGAAACGGTTTAAACTGAAGAGGTTGTTCTTATTACTAATTACTTTGTTTTTTATTGAAAAGACCTCTCCACTGTTCCTGTTGAAAACCTTCAATCCCGTTTTCACTCCAAAATGCTTCCCTCTCAAGTACAATATAACATTTGAAAGTGTACACAATGTAAAATGTTTTGGGACATTTCTTCCCTACAGTGTTTCGCTTCTTGGAAGAATATTCCTTGCCTGTCTGAGCATAATGTCATGATCAACATGACACTATAGCAACTGAAATTTGGGCAGAATGACACACACAGCCATTAGAGTAATCAGTAAAGCAAGAAGAGCTCAAAACGTACAAGAATCCCACAACCCTGAGTATTATTTACAATATCTTTCCCTGGATCTGACAAAAAGATAGCAAATTACAGCCCCTCACTGCCCCCCACACACAAACAGTTGTGAGGTTTTTTTCCCCAAAAGACAGTCCCATCCCCCAGCCTTTTCCTTGTGTTGGAATCTATTCCTGAATCTGAGAAAGCTGAATGACACCTTATGGAATGTCTTTCAATTTGCATTATTGCAGGCAGAGAGGAAAAAAAAAAAAATTAAAAAAAAGAAGAAAATAAGAGAGACACTGTCTTAGCTTAGATCCTTTATATCTACAACATAAACTAGTATATTATATAAATTAATGCATATATGTATAAAAGCAACTGCTGAAAATGGGGAACACATATCTACAGGGTTACATCTGCTCCAAAGCAGAATTCTCAGTGGCTCTGATTTAGGCAAAGGATTTTTCATGAGGTATGACTTCATGGCTAACCAGCAACACCTCTAAAAAATAATGAAATCACAGAACAATTACCCAGCTAGCAGAAATTCAGTAGTGAGAATTCCTTTGGCACCAGAGATACCTGCAGGGCTGTTTGCTGCTAGAGACAAAGTAACCAGGAAAAGCAAAGGAAGTCCCACTTTCCCTACAAAAGAAATCCTGAAATTCAGGATTTTTTTGCTGTGGCAAAGAATAAGTGAAGGAACACCAGGCATTGCAGGTGGGGCAGTTCTCACCAGCACTTCACCCCAATAATAGCAGTGTGACTGCTGTCATTAAACAGCTCAGAAAAGCAACAAATTCCAGCTCCAAATTCCCCAAACTATCTAATATTTTAATACTGTATTTTCATGAAGCTGCACTGGCCTAAATGCCTTGGAGAAATTATCACTATTCAGCCTCCAAGCCTCCTCTGCAGGCACTGTGGCAGCATCACATCCCTCAGGGCTTCATGTGTCACCTTTCAAACCCTCCCCAGGGATTTAATTTGCACATTAAAACTTCTGCTGCAAACGAGAGCACCGATAATTAAAATATATTTTCAGGGAATCATCTGTGACCAGGCCAAGCAGCTGATTTTGTTACAGTGCATGTCCCAGCCTGCAAGTGTCCTGTTCTCCCCTGCCATGCCCCAGCAGAGATGCATGAGCCATTCCCTGGGGATTCTCATCTGCCAGGCAGTTTTGTAGGGCTTGAAGCAGTTCTCCCAGCAAGTAACAGAATTCAGCACAGGACACAGAGAAATGAAAACACAAATTCAGGAGGCTATTGGCTATTTCTACCATGCAAGTCTGCTATAAACAGCATTATGTAAAAAAATAAATGCAAAAGTAGGATTTTGGGCCTCTAGCCCAAATCCCTTTGTAAATATCAGCAGCATATACAGCCCTATTCTACCTTCATGTAAAATTCAAGATATGGATTACTCCATTTCCCAATATTCAGACAATCGATGACATGTACCACTTCTTACCCAAGAGCTTTATAAATGTTATTGACAAAACACAGATGATTTTTGTACATCTTTTCAATTTTCTCTGCATCTCTTGGAAGCCATTTTGACTAAGGTGCCTCATAGCTGAGCACCAAGAGTCTGGATGGTAATTAAAATATAGAGTGAGTCTGGCTGCCCATTCATCTATTCAAGTCACAACCAAGTCATTAAACAAAACACCAGGATTCATAATATGGATTTTGAGTTTTGACAGCACAGCCGTTCTACTTAGCTACCTTTTATTATGGATCATTATTTTAATGCTGATTTAATCACACCTAAATCCCATGGGGCTGCTTCAAAATCCTGTTTAAAATGGAGACATAATTTCCTCTTAAATAGTTAATCAACTTGCCAATATTTTCATCACATTCACTTCACTACCACTGAAAACCTTGCCTTGCCTGTTCAACTTTAATTTTATAAGAGTTGTGTATTACATTTCAGTCCCATATAAGTAGCATACAGGAGCACAACATGTTTTAGCTAATTAATGCCTCTGTAACCAGAGTCGCTGAAAAATATGCATCAAATATTTATATAATTGGCTCCCCAAAGAAGTATTGCCTCATTCTGAGTGCTGAGAGACTGAAATACAAAGCCCAAAGACCTAGAGCACAAAAGACCCCAGTCTTTCTCCAATGCTCCATTACTCTGTTTCCATTCTCATTGGCTTCAGGAGGCATTCATTAACAAGGGTGAAGGTCTAGGACTCAAATTTCCATATCCTTCTAAAATTAATGTTAGCTACTATTAAGTTTTCCTCTGCACTTTGGATGAATGAATATTTTGAGGCAATTACAATGTCCACACTGAGTGCCTGTGAGGTGTCTCACATGTACTAAGGACATGAGATGTTTTCCTGGGAGTATCCACATTGATAGATTTTGGGAAAAAACATATTTCTTTTTTCAGGTTTTTAATTACTACTGAATTAAGCAATACATGTGACATCATTTTGGCTACACTTTGTCTTTAACAGGTGACAGGAGAGAGAATCTTCTCCCACTGACAAATAGGGAGCACCTTAGTGCAACAAAACAGTGCATTTCAACCCCATAAATAAAATCTACTGCAGCACTATAAACTTTTGTTTGGCTCAGGCTGGGGAGTTGTTGGGAGGTTTGTTTGGCTGGTTGGGTTTTTACATTTACTTGGGTTTTTCTCCACAAAAATTCAAAAACATGCCTTGGAATATCAAGCAGGAAAATCCAATCACAACCTCCATCATCAGTAATGTTAATATCAGCATTGAGGACCTTAAGGACTTCCTTACCCTCAAGTGCAATGTAATCAAGGGAGTTTTGTGAGACATTTCGGAAATAATACTAGCTCAAAAATCGAGGTTAGATGAGCTTCTTGGAGGACAATTTACACTTTGTTTTAGAATTGTCATCATCTTCCCCTTGAAATAATATTTCCTCTCCCAACTGCTACTTAGCAAAGTACATTTCACTTCCAACATACTCGAAAATGATCCAGCTTTGTCAGAATGCCAAGGCACTTCTCCAGTGTCTTCTTATTCCATACCTATTATGCCTTACCATACATAATGCTAATTTAAAATGGTGTGTGTTCCATTTGCAGTCATTAAAGCAACAGTAAAATTCAAATTTAGGGGAATGAATGGTTTCAGATTAGGTGAAACACAATTATCAGCTTCCCCAGGAACAAATAACAAACAAAAACAAAACAAAGAAAAGCAAATTAACAATTTAGAAAAGAAAAAAAAAAACCGAACCAACAAGAACTGCAATGTCCATGGTATTTATTGCCCTTCCTGGGCAACTCCATGCCTGAGACTGTCATCATGCACTTTGTCGTGTGCAAAATATCATTTCAGTTTAAAACAGGAAAACAAACAAAAAACAAAACAGGAAGGCTGTATTAAGAGAAAAGAAAATTTATCTAGAGGACAGCAATAACAAATGAAAGTTATTAAGAAGTTAAAAATGCACACAAATAATAACTGGGTGAATGGAGACAGTCCATAGTCTTGCCTATTTTCCACAAATTCAAACACAGCAATATGCTACCCTCCACTTACAAATTATACATCTTCATTTTTTTTCTAGTCCTCTTCTTTTACACATTTGACAATAAAAGTGACAAAAGTGTTTATCTCTAGTTATCAAACATACAACAATCATAAAAATGTCACATATTAGCAAACATATTTTAAATTGTTGTAATTCTGTCCTGTGTTCCTAGAGATTAACTTCTTGATGTCTAAAAGATTTCACTCTACAAAAGCAGCTTCTAGAAAAACTCCCATGTCCTGGGAGGTTGGAAGACCCAAACCATTCCACTATTCTTTGATTCAAGAAATCCCATCATTATATTTGTGGATTTTCTTGCAAAACCATAGGAGGGTGATGTAAGGCAGAGAAACCAAAGTCTGCTCTAAACCAAGGGTCTAAAAGTGGAATCCCTCTAATAATTACCTTTGCAGCCAGATTAGACCTATCTTAAAACCTGGTCCAGAATATATATTAGGGAATATATCTCAACTTCCAATAGTGTTGTATGGAAAAAATCCATTTCTTATCCATTTCATATTAGCACTGAAATGCACAACAAACAAAAAAATCTCCACCAAACAAACATTTAATTCATTTCCACTGGAAATGAAGTAGTTGGAAGTCCACTGTGCTATGCAACAATACAAAAGCTGGTTCCAAGCTGTCCTCAGTTTAATTAATTTCTAGACTTTTTTTTTTTCCCAGCACTAAAATCAGAAGTTTTTCTCATAGCTCAACACACAATTTCAATCCACATATAAGGACAGCTTATGTGTGCCTTTCACATGTGCCTAATCAGTATTTTCTTCAAAATTCACAGCAAGAAAATGGGCAGAACATTTATCATGTTCCAACAGAAATTAACTAACAAAAGAAAAATATAAATCAAGTGATAAAAAGGAAAGGAAGTAAAAGCCACAGGACACGGGCAGGGAAGAAAAAGGATAAAGCATAGTCCTTCCAGTCCCTTCCAGTTTCTCAGGAGATTCTGGAAGGGAAAATCACTTTCCCTTTTCGGTTAGGCAGCTTGTGTGTTGGGGAAGGACAAGAGGAGGGGTGGGAGACAGGAGTGAATCTCTGCACACAGTTAGACAAGTGATGGAATAGCTTTTTTTATAATTTTCAAAATCAATTATTTTTTCCATAAAGGAACTGAGCAACAATTTCCTGTGAACTTCCCAGTTCATTTACAAAACTCCATTTTCTCTTCATAGTCGACTGTGACAAAAAGGGATTTTTTGATCAATACTTTCTGACATCATTTATCACTTTGTATATTAATTAAGAGCATGTGTCATCACTTGGAAGGAGGCCAAAACAGAATTTGTATCCAGCTGGACCTTCGGTAAATAATGAGTCAAATAATCAAATCCAAACCTCTTGCTTGACTTTTTGAGTTCTGATGAAATTCAGAACTGAAAGGGGTCTCCAAAAACAGCTGTTCTCCTGGGGTTTATGCAATTTGGTTATAAAAATCATAGCAGTAAGATGGTCATGTACTGAACCGTAACCCCAGTGTGCAGCATAAAAGAATCAGGATCTGAGATCACATTTTTCTGCTCAGTGCAAGGATGGCTCAGCCAGGCTGTGCAGTGAAATACAACCCAGAGCCACCTGCAACTCAGAAAATTAGGCAAGGAAAATGTTGAGTCAAAAGACTTTTCTATTTCTTTCTACCCCTTGCCAGTGATTTAACATGCATACATTATGCCAAGCCAGACAATCTCAAATCTGCACATTCAGTCTGTGATTTATTTGCTCCATGTTTTGGAAATATTGACTGGTTGCACAGGAAACAACATGAGCTGTAAGTTCCAAAAAGCAGCTCTAAATCTCTCAAATTTGGTGTCAAGAGCAACAGAGCACCTAAAATCAGAACCCAGCAGGGATTTCCCTTCATTGGATATAAATATCCATGGCTTTCAAAGGGGCACAGAGGGATAGCACAGAGCTCAGTGCAGCAACATGGAATTTAGAAGACCTGTGCTCGAGTGACTGACTGGCAACAGCCAAGTGAAATAACCACAGCTCCCAGCTAATGTGAGCATAGTGCCATTCCAACATCACACACGTGGGGGAATAAAAACATCACAGGCTGGGATCTTCTCCTGTCAAAGCACAGGAGCCACTCATTCCGTGGGCGGAATGAAGAAAGGGCACAAAACTTACATATGGCTGAGAAGAAAGCTGAGAGAAACACTGAAAATACTGTGAGAAAATACAAAATGCAGTGTTCCAGCAAATTACTTAAGAGATACTTTCTTCATTTTAGCAATATTTAAGTTGTTGGGTTTTTTGTAAGAAAAGTATGTCTGCTGCATGTCACAAGAATGTTTAGGTACAGACATATGTTTTCAGCTGAAGTAAGATTGAAATTGATACTCAAATTGAACAACAACAACCACCATGTCTTTCTCAGGCAGAAAGGCCCAAGCAACACAAACACACCCTGGACACCTTCTTAGCTTCACATCGTATTTCGAGCATCCAAAGTGGCCATCATTGTCTTGGGTTGCAATACAGGGTGTGACCAGAAATGTGTATTCTGTCACCATCTCTTGAAGCCAGGTGGGGCAGTGACCCTTATCTACATGGCACATATTATCTGCTACTGGACCATCTTTAAAACCAGGTAGGGCAATCATCTTTATCTTTTCCACAGCCCATCCTCCCTCCAGGAAGATATCATCTGTTGCTGGGTCATTCAGTCCCACTGTATGACTGATGAAATTACATCATCCCACTGGGAGATGCTCCAGCCAGGGGGAGGAGCCAAACCTTTCCTACCTAGATAAAAAAAACTGAGATTTTGGACAGCAAGATACCATCTTTCCACTGGATTTCAGAGGAAAGCCGGAACCTTTCCACATCATCCCTGGACCTTCAGAGGAAACTGCACCTTCTACAGGAGCACTGCTCCAGCTGAACCACATCTGCCACTGCAGGAGGATGCAGCCACCATTTAATGGGACTGCTGCTATCAATACCCTGACTGACTGACCGGGTGTCAGGTTGTATTCTGACTCTGTCAGTGTTTTGGGATTGTTCTTTGTAACACTGTATTTGTATTTTTATTTTCCTAGTAAAGAACTGTTATTCCTAATTCCCATGTCTTTGCCTGAGAGCCTCTTAATTTCAAAATTATAATAATAATCTGGGGGGAGGGGGTTTACATTCTCCATTTCAAAGAGAAGCTCCTGCCTTTATTGGCAGATACCTGTCCTTCAAAAAAGGACTGATTTCTCAGGACACCTGATGCCATGTACGAGGTGCAAATCTCCCCTCTTACCTCGGGGTCTTTCTCGATCTCCAGCCCTGCTTCCAGCAGGTTGCGTTCGTACTCCTCCCGCTGCAGCCGCCTCTCCTCCTCCAGGGCGTCCAGCGGGCTCAGCTCCACCAGCTCCAGGCCCGGCAGCCCCGGCCACTCTGGCAGGACACACTGGCCATGATCCTGCTGCTGCAGGGGCTGAGCCTGGCCCTTCCTGGCGCCTCCATTCAAAACCAGCGCCACGGAGGGGGATCCGCGCCGCGGCTCCAGGGAGGCCGAGCCGGGCACCTGCCGGGCCAGGCTTCGCCGGTAGTGGTAGACCAGGACATAGTCCACCTTCCTCTTGCTGTCCCTGAAGTGCAGGCCACTTGGGGAGGCCTTGTCCCTCGCCCCTGCCAGGGTCCCTTCCATATAGTTGTTGATAATCTGGGAGAGAAACAAAGGAGTCGCACAGACAAGGAAGCCGAAAAGCCCAAGGAGGTGGGGAGGGTCTTTCTCCACACGAGCACATGAAGCCACGAAGAACCCAGGTATGACCTACAAATACTAACTTTGCACACCAGTTTCACTTCATTCCTCCTCTGACCATAAACTAAACATAGTTTAGGTTACCCTAACATATGGGATCCCTACAGAAGAGCAGGTACAGAGGCACAGCCCAACTCTGTCACCCTGCACAGACCAAGAGGAGAGGACACCCACATTTTGACAGGGCACAGAGAACTGAGAATAAGGATCGCATTACAGACCATGTGCCATGTGCTGTGGAGTAAAGCAGGCAGGGAAGGGAAGAAAAAACAGTGTCAGAAGGGAAGAAATCGATCTTAGCCAGAATAGGAGAAATATCTTTAATGTGGTTCTAGGTCTAGAAAGGCAGGGCTGGACAGAAACACTTTGGAAAATACCAGGGATTAGAAAGGATATGTCCCATGAGTGGCTAGCAGTGCTAGCTTATATTTTAACATATGAAGACTATGTGACTGACCACTAATACTGCAAAAGTATTAGTGTCTAAAATCCTTCAAACTAACCATGTTGCACCCACTCAGTCCTTCAGACCATCCCTGCTTCATCAGTGCCCTCTCAGAGCCCTTCTGGGAAGCAGCTCCAACAGTAATCCTGCTGTCACTCCCCACCCTAGACGGGAATTCTGCAGCATTCATGTGGAAGTCTGGCACTGAAGCATTCACTTGCACATCCCACTCATTAAGGCAGCCCATGAGTTTTTCAGACTGTTTCCAACCAGCATTTCCAGCACAGTGCTGTAGTGTAAAGCCCTTCAGAGAAATCTCTAGATTGTTCTTCACTGGAGTGACACCAGCCCTCCAATGCTGGGGGAAAAAGTAAAAGCAAGGGTCAACCTGATTCAAAGCAATCATCCTATAACCTAATTCTAAACATTTATGGTTCCCATAGGTGACTGTACCAGCAAAACATAGAGAGGTACCAGTCAAAGGTTTCTTTCTTTTTCTCTCCTTGCTCACATGTGCTGGTAGTGCTGAATGCAAAGTTAACCACTTGCTGTATGGCATTTTTCTAGTTTATTAACACAACACAAATTTATGAATGCATTTTATAAATATTATTGCACATAATTATATTCATCAACACCAGATTGGTTTTTTCCATTGTTTTGCTTCACTTAGTTTCCCACAAAGTAGCTTTCAGTTGTCATGTCATTAAATAAATCTTGGGTTTACATGCATGCTACATCCTTCATCCTTTCACAAAATTACCACTGAATAACCTGTTCTGTACATCACACCCTTCATGTCTAAAGTGCATATACAGTCCCTTTAGGCACATCCAAAATTACACTCAGCACTACATCCAAAACTGCATGTGAGACAGCATTTTATTGCAATTCCCCGTTTCCTGATTAGATACATTTTCATGTAGTACTCACGGGCAGCCCATGCAAACTTCCCAGATCCATCTCTGCCCTGGCGAGGAAAAACCCGTCGCAGATTTCTAGTGTCCCTCCCAGAGAGTTTCAGACTATACAGGGCAGAAGGAATGATGTCACCACCAGCAGGTCACTGGCGCAAGGCAATGCATTAGCTGGCTCTAGAGAAGATGAGCTCTGAGCATCCTCTCCTCCCTTACTGCAGAATGTGGGCAGAAACAAGAAGCACAAGCAAGAAGCGGGAGAGGGAACAAGGAGGTTGGAGAATGTGAAAACCACTCTGAGGTTTTCCTGTTTGTTACTGTGTGGAGCCACCTGCTACATCCCAGCCACCTGAGAGGGCACCATAGCAACACTTGGGGTTGCTGGAGTTACACAGGGGATGAGGAGAATCATTAATGACTCCCTCTCCCTCCCCTCCTTTTCCTCACTCTTGGCAGCAAGGTGCCATCCCCATAATTATGGGTGTCCAATTCACAGAAAACAAATCAAAATTCCAACAGGTTTCACTAAAGATATTTCCTGCCCCTAAATTTGCACTGCTTGCCTTACCACGCAATATTCTGGCACAAGGAGACTTTTGTGGAAGGAACACAACAAGTAGCAATTTCAAAAATGTCTCTGAAGGAACTATCAAATCTTTCTCTCCTCCTCTCTCACAGCCACTGTAAAAGTCAGAAATAATGATTTAAATTACCAGCCTAGGTCCTGCTTTCACTGCTGCTGGTGTTTCCAAGACAAGACACCATCACACCAAGGAATAAGAGAATGGAAAGGTAGGATGAGCATTCATTATGATTTTCTTCTAGTGGTCTGACATCAAATATATCACTACAAATACATCCCCAAAGGTGCCTTCTCTCATGACAGCTCTCCTCTGAACTATACAGCCACACCTCACTTCCACTCAAATCAATCCAATCCAGCCCCCACTACCACCTGAGCACAGCTGGCTCAGGGTTGGCACAGGCATGCCCCATTTGATGAGCAACCTATAGATCTTTTCTGCCACTGGAGGTAATAGCAACACCCTCCATTCCTGATCTGAAAGATTTTGGCTAAAGTAAACAAGAAAAGTTTGGTGAGAGTACTATAGCAGAAATTAATTCTTGCTGTACACAGAGAGACAACTGAACCACCTGGTGCTGTGGCATCATTTTCCTCATAAAGATTCTTCTCTCTGTTCTGATTTAACCAACACACAGTAAGGTGCATCCTGCTTTTCTCACCCTGCTTCAAACCTTTTCATAATCCCAAATGCCCTTGAGGTAGGTGAATGAATATAAAACCCTACTTACAGAACTTCTGTAGGACACCACTGATGCTTCAAGAGCTCCACTGGTCCCATTACTGTGCCAGGAGGACCTGTTGTGAGGAACAGTGAGGTATTTGCTGTTGCAGGCTGAAAAAGAGTCCCTTGCTGATTTTGATGTCTTCTGTCCATTTAGAGTTGAGTGTGAGGTGGGAAGAGCAAAGTCTGAGAAGGAGAAATAAATGCATAAAGCAGGTTTTGTACAGGTGGTTCTCTAATGCAATGGGAAATATTGCAGTCAGTAGACACTATTCATTTCTAGTGATGTGAACAGATCCAGTGGCATCAGGTGACGGTACAAACTTGTGGATCATGGTCATTCTCAATAAAGAACTCTTTATACATGTGAAATGTTCATGAAGTATATCTAAGATTGTACCTAAATGTTCTGGTCTCAGGGGCTAATGTCTGGAATTTCTAGACACACTCCCCATTTCTTGTGTTTGACAAATTACATGGTCACAGTGGGAATAATAGAGGGTCTGGAGGGGGTGGGAATCATCACAGAATCACAAAATGTCCTGAGTTGGAAGTGACCTTAAAGATCATCTCATTACTATCCCCTGCCATGGCCAGGGACACCTTCCACTATCCCAGGTTGCTCAGAGCCACATGCAGCCTGGCCTGGAACACTGCCAGGGATGGGGCAGCCACAGATTCTCCGGGTAACATGTGCCTCACAAGGAACAATTTCTTCCCAATATCCAATCTAACCCTGCTCTTTGTCAGTGTGAAGCCATTGTCCTTGTCCTGTCACTCCAGGCCCTTGTCAAGAGTCTCTCTCCATCTTTCCTGTGGCTCCCTTCAGGCACTGCAAGGCCACAATGAGGTCACCCCAAACCTTCTCCTCTTCAGGCTGAACAATCCCAATTATCTCAGCCTTTCTTCACAGCAGAGTGGCTCCAGCCCTCTGATCCTCTTGGAGGCCTCCTCGCTCCAACAATCAATTCCATACAGGCAGTAGCACAGTGGAAAATTCTGATAAAAAACAGTGGATACTAAAACTTTCAACACACAAATGTTTCATACTCTTTCCCCCTCTAGTGGTGCCACAGCTGAAATGGGGTTGACTGATTCATACTCTCATCCTCTTTGAGAAGCTCTTATTGTGAGGGAAAATCCATGTCTTGGTCCTTCCAGCATTAGTGTTCTATAACCCAGGAGAAATATCCTGTAGGCATCTGCCCACATGGTCAGCACCATCACCACTACAGAGAGAAAGCACCACTGCTTCTGTCTAGTCAGGACTTTCCTCCAGGAAGAAGAAATAACAGCTCCCATCTATCCAGAGAGACACCACGTCCATTATGTACTGCTAAAGTCTGGAGGTTGCTTTTCCCTTCCATTTAGCTGAGCCTCTTCTATCCCCTATACTCAGACTGAAACTGCTTCCTCACCACCACATTCTGAGAGAAGAGACAGTGGAATGCTAAAGAAGGAAATGCTTGGAGGAGGGGGTCTGACCCCTAAATGCTATGATTATCCTTATGTTTCCCATCAATACCAGGTTAGGGTCCAGCAGCACTTGAACAGTCCAGCAGACTGACTCACCAGTCTCCCCTGTCTGATCTCCCAAGCAGACTCGTGCTTGGTTCACTTTAATGAAGCACATAATGATGCCACAAGGGAAACTGCAAGGAAAATAATTAATAAGTGAAGGTTTCATTCCCAAAGGCCTCACACAATGTTTCTCCAGTATTTTCAGATTGAGTCTGGGATATCTCACAAGACCTTTACACAGTCAATTAAAGACCTCTTTTTCTTTCCAGTCCTTTTAACTAGGCCTAGGAAAAAAGCTGCAGTTCATTTATAATAAGATTATTTCATTTCCATTATGCTTCCCAACCTCAGAAACTGTCACGAACCTGAGATTAACACTGGTAAACTGGTGAGGCAGTCAGGGACTCCCAGGCAGAATAAGCTTTTTGATGGAAATGCAATTGCCATAGCTGTATCTGGAACACTCCTGTTCTCCCAAAAGCTTCTCATCTTCCCAAATTAGACCGAGTGAACCAAAATGTTTTGTTTTGAATGCATTCCACTTTTGACAGTTCTTGCCTGTGGTACAGCAGTGCCTCAGGGGCTTCTGCTTCAGATGCAACCTGACCTCATTCCACCCTGTAAGCCTTTATGACATCTGGCCTTATATGTTCTCATGCTGTAAATATTCTGGAAGAATTAGTATTGATAGAAACAATCTCCCTATGTGTGTATGTATGTGAATATACATAAAAAATTTAAATATGCACACATGCATAGCATATTTGCCTATAGATATACATACATATATATATATGTATGTATCACCAGAGAAAAGCAGTACAGGGAATCTCAAATTCAACTTGGAAAACTAATGTTCAAGAATTACATGCATTCTACAAAAATAGCTGGGGAGCCATCCCTCCAGTTAAACTCCATCAAGTTGTAAATGGCTTCCAAGGACAAGATACCTCCAGGACAGAATCAGTGACCAGTTCCAGCACCAATTCACAGCCAGTCACCACCTGCTCCCTCAGCCTCTCTACACTCCTTTGCCTCAGCTTTTTGCAAACTTGAGGGTTGGCTATATGTGCAGCAATCAATCTCACTGTTTTGTGAGGTCCTTGTCCAAAGTGCCACCCTGAAGAAGTTGCACAGACTACCAAAAGGGGAAGGACTGAGAGGGTGTGTTAAAGGACCACACTGCTTGTGAAAGAGGCAGTAAAGGAGTCTGCCTAATTAGGAGCTCTGTATTAAGTCCTGAGTAACAGCCAATTAACTGAGCTGAGTGGTCCAGATGATCATATTATCACAGCACAGAGTAGCTGCAAGTATGCAGAATACACTGCAAGTGGTTTGGTCACTCAGGGCACAGACAGGGAATTGCTTTCATTTGTCTTCCTCCCTTTCCAGTTAAGTACCAGAAAGGATCTGCATTTCTAAAAGACACCACAGTTAGAAGGATGCTCCTCTGCAAGGCTGTTCAAAACATCTGCAATTTAGGAGCATTGTTTGGCAAACTCCAACCCCCAAGTAGGGATGAAAAAAAACCTACTTGAACTTACTGTTTCCTTGTAGCTTTATTCAAACATATTTTTTTCAAAGGATACATATATATATATATATATATGAAAATACATAGCATGGTTATACATGTCCTCATTAAGTTCTCAATAAATAATGACTTCTCAGCTCTGAATACAGATGAAGAAGTTCAGCTTGTGCCAAAATTATTCCTTGTGCACATCTCCACCAAACTCAACAACTACAGCAAAGAGTGATTTCCTCCACTGTGTCTTCAAAACCACCATTTTAGTGCCTTTTAAGACCACAGGAATTAGACAGACAAGGCTGTTTGGGCTGCCTCTAATGCCATCTAATTTGCAGCCTGTGTGTTCAGGGCTCACACAGTACCTCTCAGACTGCAGGTGGAAAGGGCAAAACAATAAATTCTGACTAATGCCTTGGATAGCCTGAGTGCATCTTGCCTGTCTGAACCCCACGCCAACACTCAGTTTGAAATGTCCTGAGCCTCCAGGACATGCTGCAGGAGAATCTCTTGGGTGGGACTCAGTAACTCAGTTGTATTCCTTTACATTTGGCCATACATAACACAGATGTTATTTGCCTTCCCACCTCCAGAATATGATTAGAGAAGAAATACCCTTTGTAAAGAGAACCATTCAATTCTGAGTTTAGTTATGGGACTGATTTTATTAGAAGTGGTTAAGCAGCAGGGAACTAACACCTACATAGTTCTTGAACCATTCTAAAGAGATAAATACCACATAGGTAAAATTTAATGGTCAAATTCCAACCTTCTATTATTCAAATAAGGATATTGAATTTCACAACAGAGATACAGCCCCAGAAACAATGAGAACATGGAAACAAGCAAAGAGCTTTTGACTGTGACAGCAAAAGAAAAATGACTCAACATCAGCCCTGAAAGTTACTCAGGGCAATTATTCTAAACTTGTACACTGGGAACTCCAGCATAAAGGTTTTATGCACTGACCAGATTTGCTCCTTTTGTATGGGAATTGACAGCTCAGGGCTGCCCATTTTCTCCTGGGAAAGAATATTGCTCACTCCTCACAATTGCAATGCAATAGAGTGAATGCAGGTGGAAACAGCAGAAGACTAGCACAAGGCATTTACCTAGTGATTGTCTTTTCACATGGATCACAACACTGACCCACAGCTGCACTTTGGAGGCCTCAGGAGAAATTATCTCTGCGTGTTTTATCTCTGAGCTCTCTGTATATCAGGTTTTTTTTGTTTATTTTTTTAATATCCTAAAAGAAGGCAGAGAAATCCATCCAAAGTACTCCTTCCTTTGTTCTCCACCCCATTTTGGCCTATCCCACTTCTTAAGCAGCAATAAGAGTAAAACAGAGAATAAACTTACCAGGCAGGTGTGTTTCCATGTTGCCTGGAGGTTTGGCTGGAAGTTGCGTCAGTGCTAAAATAGGATGTGGCTGTGCCGTGCACAATCTGCTTCTGCACTGGCTTAAGGAGGGAACAGCACCAGCAGCTATTTCCATCCTGCCTTGATCCTGCTTTAAGCAAACCACAAACTGGAGCTAATTAGCGAGACCTTCTGGTTTGGTTATTACTATCATGGAGGGAAGAGATGGAGAAAGACCAAACTCCCATGACCTGAGAGGCCATGGCAATTCTCTGCTGGAACTTCAGCACCTTGTCTTCATGCTCCATAACAGCAAGGTAACAACAGGCATATTTTGTTCAGAAGGAGATGAAGGAAAAAGGCTAATGCAGAACCAGGGTCCTACAGCAGAGCCAGCTCTGTGCAAAGAACCAGCACTTGAGGATCAGATTGTCTTGGAGGTGCTTTCTGTGGGGAAAAGTCTTTATATCTACAAAGCTTCACTGTGCTTCCAGGTAGATGGTAAGCGCAGAAAGCTTTTCATAAGGCTCTGTTTCAAATACTCAAGTTACCTCAGTGCCTGGATGCACAATCATTCCTACATGAAATATTCAAGGGATTATCTTGTAATCAACTGTCTAATCAGAACAGGTGATGGATCCTGCTTAGCCTTCAACCTTGCAATTTAAGCAATGTATAGGGAAGAAAAGTTGTTGATGACCAATGCTATCTGAGAAAGGACTCTTATTTGCCAATGATAACTAGAGGGACATGTAACTAATTCAAGTCCAAATATTTTCCTTCTTTTGGCCTATTTATGACATTATGATGGTTTCTCTAGTGTGACAGGGAGAAATGGATTTATTCAATGCCTGAATAAAGTCCAGTGGTTCTATGATCTTGTGAATCAGGATGGTGCACTGTGTCATGGCTGGCAAAAGTAGAAATTGTCTCTGTCACAGAGAGATGTGCTGATGCACCCTGGTTGTGCCATCAAACCTGCTGAGTAAGTGAAGGGAGCAGTGCAGCTGTTGTGTCCCAAAACGTGGGCTGGGTGATGTAAAATTTTCCCGGCAAGACTAAGAAATTTATATGGGGCTTTTAATTAATTAAATCACCCCAATCTTCTTGGTCCCTACTTTGAAATGGCATTTCTTATCTTCTAACCAATATATCAACAGATATCAAATACATTGTTCTTTTTACCCTGCTAGTATCTTAAGTTACTCTCAGAATTTCTTTCAGAAGTTTTAAAACTAAATTAATCTGTTCCCTAGACAGGAAACAAATCTGCTTTCTACACATCTTAGGGGAGAGGGAAATGAAAACTTTCTGAAACTTTCACTATTTTCCATCACCAATCTAAGCAGCTCCAACTAAGATCAAAACCAGAAAGACAAATCCTGGCTAATTCTGGAATAGTATAGGAATGTAGAGCCAGGTCCTGCTGGGATCCCTGTGAACTTAGAGCTCTGCCTGCACAGGTTCCAATTACCAGCTCCTATAAGCCGTAAGGATGGGTGTATTACAGGTAATACACTTAGCTCAGGTAATAAATAATATACACAGCAATATGAGAGGAAGCAATATCCAGCTTCTTAGAATGGAAGAAGACTATTTTTTTTAAGACTTTCCAATGGAGAAAAACATATCTTGGCATCACTGTCTTTCCTGAGGTATCTGGTATGGTGTTAATTGATAATGCAGAGCTGTGACAAATAATACCAATATACCTGATCATGTTTCATCTGTTGTAGAGGAGTGGTGCTTGCAAGTCTGCAAATTTAGCAGAGAGATTAGATGTTTTGAATTATTAAGAAGTTATATAAGACTCGTCCCCAAATCCATTCAGCATTCCTGTAAATCTATCCTGTGGACATTCAACAGTCCAGCTGGTGTTCTGAAGCCGAGGGATGTGCTCCTAATCATTGGTGGAAAGGTGAAGACCAAGGTAGTTCAAACCCATCAAGCTCACAAAAAAGTTTGTATGACTTGGGAAACAACATTCCCAAGCCTAGCTTTTGCTGGAGAATGCCAATGGAGCAGTCAGATTTAGAGTAGTGTGTGATGTGCTGGTACACTTGATTGTAGGCAGGACTGTGCTCTTTACTCCTGCCAGGGAGGAATTCTGCTGAAAGTATTTAATTGCACTAATTGCAGCTGCCTGTGTGAAAGGCAGTGAAACCTGCACAGAGCAGATCTGAGCCCACTGGGTCCTTAGGCAAAAGACAGACAGCTCTTTTGGGGCAGATTGCCTAAAAAGTTTTATTCTCATGCCAGCAAGTCAAAGTCAAAAGTGTATTTACCTCCTCAGCCTGTTAAAGGAAATGGTATAACATTTCCTTCTGCTTTTTCTTTCCTGCCAGTCTGTTTATACAACAGGATTTTCAAAGAAGATCCTTCTGGCCTTGCTCATGACGGGGGCTTAGAATACACAGGTCTATGTACAGGCCAGGCCCCAGTAACAACATGTAAAGCACACCAAAGTCTCCAGAACTCCCTGCTGTAAATAAGTGCTCTTCTCAAGGGCTGCATTGCACTGACTCATACAATTAATTATCTAATTAAAAGACCTGTCTGCAGCCACAAAGCCTTAGGCTGGAACCCCGTCAGCTTTCACAAGCTAAGAAGGGTCAGTCTGGGTGAGTGCACAGGTTGAAACAAGGGGACATCCCAGCCATAGTAAGTGGAAGAGGATGACATTTGCCTTTTACTCCTGATCCAGACTTCTCTCTGCTCCTCTCTGATGTTGCAGATTGCTATTCCAGGAACAGCTGATCTTCAGCTTCAGATGAACTGTTGACTACAAGGGTGACCCAAATCCATCTGTCAGGGAGCTTAATATCTAGAGGCAGCTACAGGAAGGAACTGGTGTGAGGGTGGAGGTAAACTGGTGACAGATCTCCTGCAGCAAGTGGGGCTGGTGGCAATCAAAACTGGGTTTCTCTCTGGTGTTGTGGCCTATAGAAAAAGATACAGAGATGCACAGAAGGCCTGCACTTCTACATTTTGCAGCAATAAAGGATGTCTTGAAAGAATAATAAAAACAAAAAGGGCTCACAATTCAGGGTGTATTGAATCCACAGCTGACTGACAAGAGAGAAGCAGCAGGGATCTTTCTGGCTCCTCTAAAAAAGGAACACAACTTACCTTTTTAGTTGAAAGCACAGGAGTTTTTGTTTCTTCTCAAATGGGAGCTTTCCTTGCAGATGGGGAGATGCCTTGATCCCTTTAATCATGTCACAGTGCTATTCATTATTTTTAAATTGCTGGTTAAACAAGGAGCTTAAATAATTCTTGTCTTTCAAAAACACACATGGAAATAACGGTCCTCCCTCTCTCACATTTTTGAGAAATTAGTACTTCCCAATGAAACTGCTTCACTGATACAAAATTCCTCCATGACCAACAACACTCTAGAAAATCTTTTGTGTTCCGTGGCCCAACTAGACAAAGTGGAATTTAAATCCTTGTAAATATTATGCCTGGGAGCAGTGACTAATCAAATTTGCCACTGCAAATTCTGCATCTAAATTAATTCCAACTTTTGGAACAAATGCAACAGGTGAAGTTCAGGCACCTGGAAATAAGGGAGATAATCACTAAGCTTTCTCCTTGGGATGGTCTGGTCAAGAGCTGTCCTTAACCCTGCACACAAGTCCTGAGAACTTGCAGAATTTACACAGCCTGTCCTCAATACATAGTTTCTTTGCATTCAGCTTCAGGACAAATATGTATTACCACTGCAGAAAGGTATTTGGTTGTCTGAACCACAAGCAGTATTGTTTGTGTACCAGGAACATCCTACTCCCACTCTGAAGCCTTATCCCATAATTACTGTACTCCCTGAAAAAAATGGTATGAAAAAAGAGCAAAAATTTATAAGTTCACGGTGTGTCACTAAGGACTGAATTGGCAATGAAAGTGTAATGCCTCTGCAGACAATATTAAATTCAAGAAATGTTCCTTAAGTATAAGCAACTGCTTCTAAGCATGGATTTGTTTGTGGTTGTTCTTCTGGGTTTTTTTTCCAATAATGTGGATTAATTTCCACAATGAAATGAAGGGAATCTCTCTCCTACAATCCACCCCAAGATGAATCAGACTGTGTTCTGTTGTGCTGGTAAGCTTTATTGTTTGCTGTGTTGATACAATCATTCAGGATTCTAATGGATAAGGCAGTGTACAGGGAAAATGAGGCTTGCATTGTGAAGTTCCTCCATCATAGAGCTTCAGGATAAGCAGCTGTGCTTCTGGCAACATTCAGGCCATGCAGTTGCGAGCGCGGCATTCGCACAGTGAGGCGGAGGGGATGGAGTGCTGCACCACGGTCCCATTGGGACACCGCAGGGGGATTGTCACTGTGCTGGTCTGAGTGGCTGTACAGCAGCTGCACTGGTCTTCCCACTGCCCTGTCTGAGCAGAGTACCTGGTGGTGCTTCTGCACTTGCCCTAAGTGGAAGAAGAAGAGAGCTGAAGTTTGAACAGAGCCTCATCGCACTCAGAATCCTGGTTCTTTCCTTTAAAACATCTGTGGGTGACTTTGTCCAGCTTCTGTGCTCTGCTGTAAAACATGAACTCAGAAACAGGTGCCTGACTCCAGAATAAACTGGGGTGCTGCTTGAAGAGTAACTTCTCATGAGCATAAGCTGAGCAAAGAAGAGGTGAAGAAACTGCTCACACACACACACACACACACACACAAAAGCCTGGAATCTAAAATCTCATAGAGAATGTCCAGAACTGTGGTGTTGGCTTCTGAGCAAAGGTGGTTATCACGCATTCAGCAAGTGTTTTAGTCCAAATGCTTTAACCCACACACCCACTGTTGCTCTACTGGTGCTATTTTTTCTTGTTCTGCTTGTCTGGCCACTTAACTAATTTAGACCAAGCTGTCAGTACCTGTAGTCATAAGCCTTCCTGATGTAAAAACAAGCAGCCCCACATAACACTCTGTCAGAGTCCATTTCCTTTGGTGGCTTTGTGCTCTTATTTGTCAGTCTAATTAAATTAAAATATCCTATCATTATGAGGGAGGACTTTAGAAAAAAATGTACCTAAACCTGTTTATTTCCAATATAAAATCTGGGTTTCTGGAGGAGAAACATCAATACTCATGACTTCATGGCTAAGGACCATTAACTTTGTAGACAGGACAAGAGGTCAAGAATTATTAGTTATGCCATAACTTGGATTGCACACAAGGGTGGATTAAAATCCTTGTATGTGGCTTGTTTATCTTGGAAAGAGCAGAGATGGGAACACCGAGAAGGGAAGCTATGCGCCTGTTTTAAAAGGAAGTTTCCATATAAGGAGTAACCAGTGATGGGCAGGAAATTAAACATTTAATCTGATTATGGAAGACACAAGACACATAGAACACAGCAGCTTAGTGCCAAGGCTAATGGAGGAATCCCAGGGCTTATAGGACACGTAAGTCAAATCTTGGCACTCAGGTTTAAAGGCCCTTTAAAATGCCATTTATCTAAATAGCTATTTCAATTCCCCTAATCAACCCAGAGGCTCAGTGCTTAACTACAGACTCAGAGCTGAAAATCAGCTTCACAATGTGAAGATAAATATTCTTTTTTTTTTTTTTTTTTTTTTTTTAATGTAGAAAATCCTAACAGAGCTACTTCAGAGTCATAATTTCTAATGGAAGCAGGAGAGTGGGATAAACTAAGCCTTTGTGTCTAGCATGCGCCTTTTTTCATGCTGGTTTGACTAGGGAAAATTCAGCATCACCAAATTACTTCAGGAAATAAATGCCAATGAGGTTAACACCCAATTAATCAATGGGAAACTGGTGCTCCACTTACTGAAGTGAAACCATGGTGGAGGAAAAGGTTTATTTTTGGAAAAGAGAAAGGGGAGGTCTTGGGACAGAGGAGGGGTGGATTTTTGTTATTTACCTCACAATGAGAAATGGGCACCTCTTTTTCAGCCACACATCCATTGATATTCCCATACTGCAGTCTGGTACTCACGGTATGACATTCCACCTCCACACCTACCAGGAGTAAAAAAAAAAAAAAAAAAAAAAAAAAAAACCAGAGTGTTTGACACTGCTGACAACTGCTTTTTGTGACTCACTTCCCTTTACTCCTGAAATTGCTGTCAGTGAAATGTTATTCCTGGTAAAATCCCTTGCTGGGTATGTCTCCCTAGAGTAATTAATGTGTAGTTCTGTGACTATTTCACACGACAGCCCTAAAATTCCACTAGAGGGGGGTCTCCCTTGGCCATCTAACACCAGCCTCTTCCCTGGTCTTTGACAGCTCTCCTGTTCACTTTGATAACAGAGTGGGGGACTCTTGTTCCCCCACTTTCAAAGAGAACCTCATCATTAAAAATCTCAAATATAAACTAATCCAGAATATTTTCTTTTGAACTTCTGCATGTTTTGGTCTGCATCCAAAGACTTGTGAAGGAGCCAATGCTTTTTTCAGTGGATATTTTGTGCACAGACAACAGCAGCTCTGTGTGATGTTACTATAGTTTTATGCCTCTGTGAAAAGGCAGGCTTCTACTTATACCCATTTCTAGCTACCCACTGAAATTTCCATGTTTAACAGAATGTTGGACTGATTTTTAGGTGCTACACAAAAGCATTTCAGAACATTGAAGGAATTCAGCAGGGACTCTGCACAACTGAGTACACACACATAGGGAAGAGAAAGGTATCCTCCTTCCTACCAGCAAACACAGCTTTCCATTGGAATGTTGGTATCAAATTAATTCTGTGCTTTGCTAAAACCTTGTATTTCATTTAAAAATAAATAATAATAATGCAGCTCGTTTCTGGTTCCAGGGCTTTCCCTTTCTCTTTTAATGATTTTATCACTCATAAAAATTGTCCATCTGAAAGGACAGTTGTGTTCACACAATTGAAAAGCATGAAAAAATAAAGTCATCAGCCTCAACTCAACTCAGCTTCATCCCCTTTTTGATCCTGACTTATCAACTTGTTCTCTAGTTACTTTACCTCTCTCATTTACTTTTTTTGCTGACTGTGCCTCCTCTGCAAAGGCAAGTGCTTGTAACTTAACAAGACATGTGAATTGAGATCAACAAGAGAAAAGAGGAGAGAAGCAGAGATGCAACCTCTTTGTTAAGTGTCAAATTAAGAATATCCTTTTCCAGCTATCAAGACCTGTGGTTAATACCACAAAAATCTCATGAGAAAATAAGAGCTGTTCACTTGTGTGCTCCCACAAACTTAAAAGCTGTAACAATGTCCTCAAACACACTAAAAATCTCCAGTTGTGAAGGCATAGCATAGAAACTGGCTCCTCAACCAACTCCTTTGCCCAAGGACTTGTTGACTCTGCTGAACTAAAAGTATCAGCCTGGACTTGAGTGAACAAGTTCTTTGCCCAGTTCTTTATGGCCCAGAGACATCAGAAAGACAGACTCTCTCAAGACCTTGGAAAATAATTTAATCTATGTCCATGAGTAACTGAGCTACATCCAGGCAAAACATCAGTGGGAATAAGGATTTGAAGGTCCATCCAATATGGGAGGCTGTAAGTATGCAGTACCTAAAACTGGTTACTTAGGTCAGTCTGCCTTGGTCACTGCAGGGAGGCATCACTTTTTAATGACTAACTGTAAATAAATCTATGCATTGATCTGTGCTCATTTGGAATTCGTTTCTCCCAGATTATAGTGATTGGCACTCACTCACAATTAGTAGAGCCTGCCCAACATCCTGTCTTTTAAATCTCAAAATCTGCTTTTGTTAATAAATAATTTTGAGTATTCCTTACATGTTGCCTGGTGGATTAAAGCTCTCTTAAGCAAATTATCTGTTTGATCCAATTGATGACAGTCTCTCAATAGCTTTCTATCTCTCAAGCCAGAGCTCAGTGATTACCCAGACAGGCAAAGGCTGCAAACTCTCTAGGAGTTACCATCCTTCATCAGGGGTATTATTGCAGCAGCTCCTGTGCCAGTGTGGTGATGGGCTGCCACGCTGGCCATCTTTCATTTATAAGCACATGCATAGCAAAAATGAGAAAATTAAAAGACATAACACGGACAAGATGTTGATATTCTGATCTTCAATTTCAATCCTTTGTTATCTTGTTTTGCTTTTATATAAGCTACAGTATTATTTTTTACTACAGAGGAGAAAATTAAGATGTTATCTTCTCACAAATGCATCAGAGATTCATTTTAGAAATGAGAACCCAACCCTGCAATCCTTCCTTATGTAAGCAAACCCTTTCTATTCTCACAGCCTGGCTGACATTTGAATTATCCACACAAAGATGCATGAAATTAAGAGTTGCAGGATTGACCCCTAAACTGACAAATTTAAGAAGCAGTCAGGCTGTTCCATAGGAACACATTTCCCCTCCTATTTTTGGTTAATATGTTATCAAAAAACATTACTACCACCAGGGTCAGGCTTTTTTGATTAATTAATTTTAAGTTGATTGATTATTCATGAAGTGTTTTCCTCACATATTCAGCAGTATCAGGTTATGTAACTTGTCTGTGCAGGACCGTTCCTGTAACCACCAGATGAACAATAAAATAAAACATTCATAATTAACATCTGCATAAAATGTGGAGAGTATCTATTTCTTTCTAAGCACTTGGGAATACTGTCAAAACACGTGTTCTAGATGACAAAACATGACACAGCATGCCAGTCAGAGGGTGGGCTTCTTTGATGGTTTATTATAACCACATTGCTAAGCTCTGTTTCATTCACTGCACATCATGGAAAATGTAGGTACTTACACACTCTGTCTTCTCCATACAAGATTTCTGGATTATTTACTTACATGTGTCACAGCAAGTGTTGCCAATTTTTGCAATTCTGCCCTAAAATTATTAAAAAAAAACAAAAACAAACAAACAACAACAAAAAAAACCGACTCAAATTTTGGCACAAGTGATACACTTCTGTTCTGCTGAAAGAAGATGTATAAAGCAAGATACTAGACAAAAAAAATCCCCAAATCCTGAATTTCTATATTATACAAAATCATAAATCTAAATGAATAATGTTCTCTTTATCAATTTTTGAACTTTTGATGGTATTTGCTGGTAGCTAACTGGAAGTAATTGACTTATTAGCAAGTTCAACACCTGACAATATCACTCTCACCTTCTATTAGGAGCTTTCTAAAATAAAGGCATTAAATACAAATAAATTCCTGGAAACCAGAAGGATAAAACCAGTAGCATTCAAGCATCATATCTGTTTAAGAAATATCACATCTGTCAAGTTTTACAAGCAATCAAACTTGAGGTTTTTTGTTTCATTGCTACCATCCAGAAAATAATTAACAGAAATATATGTATGGTGCAAATTATTGAAAAACTATAGTGAAAGGGGAAAACTGAGAAATATTTACACTGCAGGTTGATGCCATTGTTGCACCAAACCCCTGAGCTTACATGCAAATGTTTGGAGACTTTTTAAATTAAAAAATCTAAAATTTTGATCTACAACAAGATGATTAGGGAGAATAGGAAAAGGATAAATACAGTTTGAGAAATTCTGTTTAAAAAATAAACTGGTTTTCACTGTTTTTTCCATTAACTTGAATATGATAATAACCCCAAGCCTGTAATATAATGCAGCATTTTTTTTCTGAATCTTTGTTTATACAACAAAACTGTGCATTATAATTTCACAAAGTGAGAAATGCCTATTGGAGCTTTATTTTTCCCACATTATAAATAACAAAGCCTCCATTTCTTTCATATGTTTGAGCAGAGTGGTTTGGTCACAAGCTTTATTAAAGGTACCCTGCTTCCTGAATGCCCAAGAAAATGGGAACAGGTGGATATAAACACCTGTAAGATGTGTAAAATCTGACAGATATGCAAAAGCAGGGTCCCATGTGCTACACACATCTCTCTGCTCCTCAATGTCTAATCAACCTCAAATCACAAGAAAGATGGGTGGATACTTCATTTTTATTTCTGCTAAACAACTGCAGTTAAGGAAGTTTGATCTTCCTAGAGCAGTGTGAAACTTTCTTTCCCTAACCACACATCATGGCAGAGAAAAAAAAAAACTTAGAATTTCCTAAGCAATATGCATATTTCTCAGTTTGTGTCATTGTCCACACAGTTTTGCTCTGGATCCCAAACCGAGAACATTGTTAGAAGCACCATTTGCAAATATTCAAATATTCAGCTTCATATTCATAACAGAATTATGGTCAGCACAATCTCACAAAATGCCAGCTTAGATTTTAAAACAGAAAAAACCTACATCTTCCTGAATTTCAGAGAAAGTTCCAATCCAGTTCAGCCAAGGTGTTGGGAGAGGGTTGGGGTTCCCCATCCAGCACACAGAAGGTACCAAAAACATGACAGAGTCCATTAGGAAACCTGGAAACAGGATCTGTTTCACTACTTACTCCTTCAGCCAAGCATCTTCTGGCATCAAAAGGAGGACAGCCAGTGATTCTCCTTTCCCAGATAAATTCCCCTCTCTCATTCACCCTACAGGAGTGACTGTCACAGCCATCCTGAAGGGATGTGTTTGCCTGGAAAGATTGCAGAGCTGTTAGCTTTACACAGAAAAAACAGAGAAAGGAAGTTTTCAAGGTATTCCTTTGCTGATGTCTCAATACAAGAACCATGGTGGTGACATTTATAAGATGTAAATTTTATTAAACAGCATTGTTTATCAGCAAAGTCATTATCTTCTGTTTAATTCTATGGGAATATTGATCCCAGCTCTGCACAGACTGCCAAAACCTGACCTTTTTCAGCTCTTAACAGGGAAGAAATTTCCATTAACTTAGGAAAAAAACTTCTCTAAGTGAGAGAGTTGGGGGTCTGGCTTATGATCTGTCTTTTACAGAGACATATATACAATTATTTACCTTCTAGAAGAGTTGGGAACTTCTTTAGAAAATATATATAAAACCACATCCCCCATCCCCACACCAAATAATTCAGGTTGGAATAAACCCTTAAGAACAAGTCCAGCCATTGACCTCCCACTGCCAGCCATGTCCACCACAAAACCACATCCACACATTTTTAAAATTCCTCCATGGCTGGTGACTCAACCACTGCCCATGGCAGGACATTGGGACAAGATGACCTTTGAGGTCCATTCCAACCCAATCCATGCTATGTTTCTATTCTCAAAATTCACATTGTCAACTTAACTATTTCACACTTAAAATAAAGGTTTTCATTTCCTCTAAATACCTGTTTGAGGTCATATTCCAGTTAAAGTTCCTTGATAACACTCCTGAATCTAGAATGCCCCTCTAGAATTTCACAATGTGCTATGAAGTGTCTTATTTTTTTAATTTACAAACAAATTAAATTTCTTGATCAATTATTCTGAGATACAAAAATCAGTGGTCATACCATGCTACCTAATCAAAAAGTAAGAAAAAATGTGCTTCCCTGGGGTTGAACAGAAGTTGATGATACATTTACATTTACTCATAAATAAAAGAAAGAGTGCTTAAAACTTACCTGAAGATATTGAACCCTTCCATCTCTCAGCCTGATGCTACACGAAGTTGGCACACATTTTCCACAGCAGGAGCCAGGGATTTCCTGCCTTCTGTAGTTCTAGAAGGTGAAGGGTATTTTTCTGGGTTTATTTTGGTTTAAGCATGCATCCAATATTTATTTTAAGGGTTTTGTTTTTTTTTTTAATAAGATTCAGTGGACAGAATGATAGCTAGAAAAGACGTTTCTCAGTAAAACCAATGAATTCTACATAATGTGACATGGAAAAGTGATTGGAAGTGCTGAAACTGGGGAGAAGAGGGCAAAATATCCAGTAAGCATTGGGCAGGAAAAGGGCAGAACAAGGCTAAGCTGGAAAATTTGGAGTATGGAAAGAAAATGGCTTGATAGTACAAGAGAATAAAAGAGCATCAGAGAAGGTACAATATAGAAAAAAGGAAAGAATTAAAGAAAAGGAAAATAATGGAGCCCCACAAACAGCATTGAAGGGAAAAAACAGGGCAGGAAAAGAGCATAGGAGAATGAGAAGCACTAGGTGGAGGCTAGAATGGATAATGGAAAGGAAAAAAACAAACCAAGCAGAAAGGAACTGAGCTAACACATGAAGTGTCCCACAGTAACATCCCCAGCTGCTCCAGATAACCAACAGCTGCTTATGATGAGATGAACATTTTCAAGAAAACCAACACTTTCTGATTTAGTGAAGGCATGCATGTCATCCATATGTTTTTTATAGAATGAGAATTTGGGGAGGTGGGAGTTACTATTAAATCACTGGGGGGGAAAACATACATTTAGGTGAACGTTCCCTACTAGCAAAAGTATAAGCACCTAAAGCAGGTCATAAAGTGACCCAGAAAATGTCCCTCCTGAGCAGAATAAGCTGGAGTTGGCTGTACTTCAATTGCCAGAGCTTTTCCTTACACAACTTCAGCATCCAGGAGAAAGCAGGTGCTCCTGAGAGAATTGGTATCCTTAACCCATCTGTCCTCTTAAATTTTATCCATTAGCAAGGAATTGCTTTTAATCTGGGTATATCATGAAGTCAAAGGCTTTGAGACAGGAAAGGTCCTGTGAAGTGTGTGAATCCCATTGGCCTTAAGGGAATAAAGACATTATGTATCTTATTTGATTTTTTTCCCCCAAGTTCCGCAAATTCATTACAATGGCTAGGAAGGGATATATACTCCTAGACCTGAAACTTCCCTTGGGTAGCTGCACATCTCCCAAACACAAGTTCACAGTCCTTAATAAGCCCAACTGGAAATGGCCCTTTCTGCAGGGTTTTCTGTCTAGTCTGCACTTTTGGGTCATGTGGGGAAAAGGAGCTGTTTGGGAAATGTGTGGGTGGTGATAGAAGCAGGAGAGGAATGCTTTATCCTTTCTTTTTATTATCCTGTATTATATTGATTCCTCTACCTTTAATTTCTAGAGTTGGCTCCTTTCATTGAGCAGCAAGAATGGATATTTGTGTGGGAACATATGTATGCACACATGCCTCTGGCCACAAATTCAGTCTGGTGTATCTGTTTGGATTCTTTACACAGATGGGCCAGGTTATATTTTGTGGAAGTTATATTTTGAAAAAGCACTGAGCTTGGCCATTTATTTCCCCTTCAGAAGCCTATGTCTATAATCAAACCTTACAGGAGGGGTGATATTAGGGTTTAGAACCACAAAAAGAAATCCAATCTGTTGTTTTTTCACAGGCTACATCCACACCACCAAATAAAAGGGGTCAAAGCCATTTTGATGGCCCAGGTGACAAATGGAACACTTATGTACTTATTAATAACACTTATTATCTGAGCTGCATTCTCCACATGAAACTGGCTGGCTTTGGGTTGTCCTAACCACTGACCTGTCCCTGGATGTCATTTGGAAGTCACAACATCATTTTGCTACTCACAACAGGCCAGCTGGCACACTGTTGACAATTCTTGAAGAAAAAAGGTTGCAGGAAATAATTTGAGCCTGTAGTCTTGCTCTATTTTTTTAATTGTAGAGATTACTCTATACGGAAACTTAACTACATTTCCAGGCTTTTCCAGCTCTACTTACAGATGGGAGATGGGACTCATCAAAAACTCTGTTCCACTCTGTTCCAGGGACCCTATCAGTGTCTGCTTCTCCTGGACATCAGCCAGAAATCCCACATGATTATGTTAGGGATGTGGATTTGGGTGCCACAGCCAGCACTTGCACAGGCCCTGGGTTTGGGTGGGCCCATTGGGCTTCATCCACTATCCAGGGAAAGGATGAACAAGAGGAAGAGGCATTTAAGCTTTTTTCTGTAAAACTTAGCTGCTGGTCTGTGCTCTTTGGACACAGGGAGATCAAACCAATCTCTGTAACTCACTTAGGTCTCCTTCTACTGGAGGTATAGGTGCTAAGTTAAAAAATTACACAATTGAGCAGAGCTAATCAGGCAATCCTCTCACAGTGTTGGTCAGTGGAGTAAAAATGGAGGCTGTATCCCTCTGGCTCCCTCAGCCAGTCATTTCTTGCAGGTAATGGCACCAAAGACTTCAAAAACCAATGGAAACTGATGGGGACAATAACTTCAAATCACCAAAGGCATGGGCTGGGAACCAAACAAATGCTACTGAGCCCAGCTTTTAGACAATTTGGAAGAGTCATAGGAAAGGCCTGAAGCATGGAGATGTGGCTGAGATGCCAGTTCCTGGAGGTACAGATTACACTGTAGAAAAGAGGACTCAGAAGTTCCGGTTGCAAATGATTTGCTAAACCTTATATTGCTCTAAGGGTAAGTAATCTAAAACAAACAACTAAATGTGCCTGTAGAGCTGAGTGCCATATAAAGTTATTGTTGCTATGCTGAGGATTTAGATCAGATTTGGTGTTTATCATCCCATTCAAGGAAAGAACACAGAGCCAAGACTTCCCAGAAGAACCTGAAGAAAGGCCAAAAGCCCCAGAGTTGTAGCAGGCGTAAACTGGAGTGTAGAGTGAAGAACAGGACTCTCATCAGACACATTCCTGAGCAGAGCCCCCAGAGGGCTGGCACTCACCCCTGGGCAGGCCTGGCAGTTCAGTTTGGTGCACCTCAGGGTGTATTTCCGAGGGGCTGCCTGGAAGCAGTCACACGTCGTGCACTGATCCACCATCAGGTGCCTCCCATGCTGAAACACCAGAGCCAGTTTGTCATTAGTGACCACCTCGCCAGCAAAACTCAGACCAACAAGTGACTTCAGGCTAACTCACCTTCATTCAACCTTGCACTGTGATTCTTTGCTAGAGAAACAAGAAACCCGTGCTGCCACATTTCCAGAGACCCCGGTTGTTTTCATCTCTGATTCCAGACCAAGCAGCATGGCATAAAGATATTTTTCAATAAAGCCCTTTAGAAGTCCTTAATCTCAGAAATGGCATTGGCATTTCTTTGCTGCTTACAAATCTAGCAAGCAAGAATGGAATCCTTGAAAGTCATGAGGAAGATTTTTTTATTCTGACTACATGGTTGCCAAGAGTTTATTTTTTGAGTGTAGTGAATTGATTTTGCAACAAGTTTTTATTCTAAAGCCATCACAATCCACAGATTACGGGCAAAAATTGCTTGTTATTGGTTTTGTAACAACATTGCTTGGAATCTCTAAAGGCCTAAAAAGAAAAGAGAATTTTTTTTTTTAAAAACAGAATTACTGATTGAAGAATTCTACTTATCCACAGTTATAAGCAAATCAGGCTGAGCACAATTCAAATTCCCTGAGCTCTTCTCCAGCACCTTGTTTTCTGAACACCATCTACTTTTCAAAGCAAACAAAAATTATATTTGTAATGCAGAGCAGAAATGCCAAACCATTAAGAAACAAAAATACATGGAGTCAGTAATTGGTTATTCCACACTAAAAGGACTTCTAAAGACAAACTCTTTCTTCCTGCCAAGTGCAAAGCCCTTCATTTCAACCCCAAAACAACAAACCACAAAGGTTGAAGCAGGAGCAGCCCACAAAGCAGGAGCAGCCCATTCAAGATTTTCACAAACTTCTGAATACCAATAAATAAGGTAAATAAATAAGGTAAATAGACAATTTTGTTTGATTATTAAAAGTTTGAATTGTGCTTCAGATATTAATGGAATGCCACCATTCATTCCATTTGGTGCTGTGCATATCCTCAGATTCCTTTCTGAATTATTAAATGCTCATTATACAAATGGAGCTAAAACAAGAAGCTGGCCACAGTAACAGTGCAAAAGTAATGCATTTATGGGTAATTTAGGGCCAATACTCTGAAGGACAAATATTCTGAGCACAAAATTTTTACTATATTATTATTATTATTATGTGCCCCAGGACAGCAGAGATCCTCAGGCCTCTATAACCAGTAACAGTAATGACTCTCTCCTGAGGTCTAGAAAAAGGATCCTCCACATAAAACATGATGAAAGAGGAAATACCAAGGGGGAGATCCCTGTCTTTTAATAGCCCAGCTTGAGACTTGAACAGGGATTCCTCAGTTTTCCATGTTTGACATTTTGTAGTGCCTAACATTAATCTGGAGGGTTAAAAAAAAAAACCTCACTGGAGGCAGGCATGGAGATACACTTAAAATTTTGCTGCTGGAGAGGGAGGGTGGGCTGGTTTTGCCTGGGGTACAGACAATTTCCTTCCCAGTGGCTGGAATGGGGCTGTGGTTTGGATTTGTGCTGCACACAGGGCAGATAACACAGAAATGTTGTTGTTATGGCTGGGCAGGGATTGCACAGAGCCAAGGCCTTTTCTACTTTTTTTTTTTTCCTCCTCTGCTTTTCCTACTGCCAGAATGCTGAGGGGACTGGGGGTACATGAGAGGCTGGGAGGAGACACAGCTGGACAGGTGACCCCAACTGACCAAAGGGACATTCCAGACCTTATGGCATCATGGCTGGAATATACAGTAGGGAGAAGGAGGAAGAGAGGATGTTTGGAGCGATGGCAAAATAAAACTTCCCAAGTCACCGTTCTGCTTGTCTGGGAAGTTGAACACCTGCCCAACCATGGCAAGCAGTGAATTAATTCCTTGTTTTGCTTTGCTTGCACAGCTTTTACTTTCACTTTCTTTATCCCAACCCAGGAGTTTTCTCACTTTCATCCTTCCCATTCTCTCCTCGATCCTGCAGGTGGGGACTGAGCAAGTGGCTGCTGGCTGGGGTCACACCACAACAGATGGAGAGAAAACATCCTATGAACCTCCAGATTTCTTGTTTGATCTCAACACTGGAATGCTGTCAGACGCCAGAGTGACAGCTCCGGTGCAGACCACGACATGGTTTATCCAAGAATGCCTCAGTGGCTCTAGATTTTAACATCATTAAAAAAAAATGGTCTGCAGAGCCACAACTGGTATCACTGATATCCTCACGGAATCTTTTAATAGTTATAACATTCCAATTAAACACAAAATAGATAAAGTTGAATTAATATAACTGTGAGAGGCAGCAACATAGGGATTACTATAGATAGGTTGGAATGAAATCTTCACACACAGGTGCCTTGAACTTTGGGGGTAAGATCTCACCCCATTCCCAAATTTGCTTAGCATGACAGAACTGAACAAAATAATGGAACCATACTAGATAATGGATGATAGGTATGTTATAAAAAGGGAAAAATATTTTCCCTTTGGCTAGCTTGGAATGAAATGTTAACACCTGCTATCCCAGTGCCACCAAAATAACTTGCATAAAGCTCAAATCTGCTCAGACCACATTCAAAACTGCCACTCAGCAAAAGCCTGAGAAAACAGATGAGAGATCGAGATAATCCTTTCGGTAAATACAGCTAACTGGTTGGAAGCTTGCAGTTAAAACCCACAGCATTGTTAAGAGCAGCAGACTGGATGCAGTACACCAAATTACTGGAATGTAATATTGGTGACCAGATACATGACAAAAATGTGAAAGGATTAAGGACACAATCAATTACCAGAAATGCAGTAAAATACTCAAAGCTTAGAATTATTCAGGAGTTAATGTAGAAAAGTTTTCCCTCGAAAGAAAATGAAACGTAAAGACTCTTCTTAAAGGACTCAACATAAAGGGTTTGAAATCCAGGAAGTATAAACTTCTGTGGACACCACATCTTCCTTCCTGACAGAACTCTGGAACCAGTAACTGAAGCAGAGAATACTACAAGACAAAGCTGTAGTGACTCCAGGTGCTCAAAATATTTCAGACATACAGCTAATTAATTTACGCTAAGTCATTAAATGAAGCTAGTTCAAGAAATTTTAGGATTTTTTTTTTAATATTTCAGAAGATGAGACATTTTATTTTGAAGTTTTTAAAACACAGACACTTCTCATTTTGCCTTCAATGTGATATTTTGTTTCAAAATTTGCCTATTTTAAATTATTTGTAAATATTTTTAAATGCTTGAAGAGAGAAAAAGTACTTTATTTGACAGATCAGGTCAACATTTTGTTGAAGGAGAAAAAAATTATTTTGTCATGGCAGAACAGCACACGACTGGAAAAACCCTTGGTTTGCAATTGAGAAATTATGTGTACATATATATATACACCTATATACATATATTATGTGTGTGTATATATAGATACAATTTATATACATCTATGTCTATGTATATATGGAATATATACTCCTATAGGTGGCAAGAGCAGAAATTACTGTCCTGCTTGACATTCCCTACAAATATTATATCTTTATAGGATGCCAGCTAGTTCTGACAACATACAGTAGAAGAAACAAGTAGAGGAATCAAAGAGAAAGATTATTCCAGAATTTATCACATTTAAACCAGTGTTCTGACAAGAAAGCTTTTATTTTCTAACAAGGGAGGGGAAAAAAACTCTAAACAAGAGTTTTTCCTTGTATTTAATTCTACAGGGAAGTCATCTCTACACAGAATGATGGATGCTTGATGACATGGCTTTAGCTCTAAAAACCTGATAAACTTACGTCTTTGGACTAGGAAAAAAATCTAAACCACAACAAATAGATGGAGAAAGGTTCTCTCTGTCACACCATTAAAATATAAAGAAGTTTGAGTAAATTTACTTTTACATAAATGAAAAAGGAAGACACATGTTGACAAAGCAGGAATGAGTAGGTTAAAGTTAGGTTAAATGACTAAAGAGAACCTGTTTCCCTAAGGGATGGTGAGAATATTTAGAGCTCTTTGACACCAGAGGTGCTGCCAGAATATGGATTTAGGGAAACAATGGACAATTGACAGAGCTCTCCAAAGATAAATTTGAAGATGCTTAACTCCCATCATTCCCACTGTCATGGGCTGGGTTAAACATGTCTTAATCTATCCATTAAATACGCAGTTGAGAAAACATTTCCTCACAGGGCATATCAGCAGGGATCTTGAAAGAGAAGAGAGGTCAAACAGGGAGGAAGCTCAGCTTTCCTGTTGCTGCTAATAGCCAAGGAGGGATACCTCTCCTTCCACACAGGTGGAGGAAGTCTCCTTGCTTTAATCTGCCTTATCCTCTAAGTAGAGTATGGGAAGGTTTTACTTCCCCAAAGTGGGCAAGGATCACTTGGGAGATTAACCCTCGTAGAGAGTTTCCTGTGTGTTTGGGGTAGCCTGCAAACCATTACAAAATGCAGATTACCACACTTTCTAAGCCCTCTTTTCAAGCACCCTTCAAGAAAAGGAAACATTGCTGTCCCTATTTTGCAGAGATGCTCATTGCCATACAGGAAGACCCTGGCAAAGTCAGAGCTGGATATAGATGTGCTAAGTCCCCTGGCACTGCTTTTACTCCAAGGTCTCACTTGCAGAGATTCTATCTGGGAAAAAAGCTGCCCTGTATTCTCTGTGTGTGTATATTCTGACAAGTGTATGTCTTGCAAAAGCTCATTCATATATTGAAATATAGCTTGCCATCTCAACAAGTAAAAGGAATTTGTGTCTTACCCCAACAATAGTGCCATTCAAAGGACAACCATTCAGGGGTGCTGAAAAAGAAAAAGTGTTCCATTTAGCATTACCATTATGATGACAATTCCAAGATTTAATCAACTGCAGGTATGGTTTTTTTTATTCAGAACAGTTCCAGCTTGAAGAAATTTGTTTCCAGCTTCACTGTAAAGAGGCATAACAGAGCTCCCTTACATTATACCTTGAAAGGCATCAATTTGTCAGAGCTATACTTGATGCTGCATAAAAATATCTCTAGCTGAGCTCTTTTTTAACAAGTACATGGCAGAACATAAACTTTCCCCTTCAGTTCAAGCCTCACACTCTCAGATGAACTCAGGTTTGCTGCAAATTAGAGAGCATATATCCTCTCCTCGTCATCCTGTGGTTGCACAACACTTATCAATGAAACATCACTGAGAGTCTTCCCAGACTGAGGCAAATTATCCAAATGTTTTGATTTAGACTTTTGAGTCAAGACTATGTTAGGAGTCATAGAATCATAGAATGGCATGGAAGAGACCTTAAAAATCATCTTGTTCCAATTCCTGCCATGGGCAGGGACACCTTCCACCAGCCCAGGTTGCTCAGAGCCCCATCCAGCCTGGCCTGGAACACTTGCAGGGATGGGGCAGCCACAGAAAATCACCCCACAAAACAATTCATGCTGGAGTGATCCCCCCCAAACCTTACCACATCTGCAGGAAGGACAGCAGTCTATCACTTGGTCACAGCGCAGCTCAGTTCCCTCTGGACAGTCAGGCACATCCATTTGGGAACAGGAAACATTCTTCTGCTGCACAAAAACCTCGTTGTTCACCCGGACGCACTCGTTGACAATGCAGCGGTTCCAGGGAGATCGCCACTCCGTGCCAACCTGAGGGGAAGTTGAGAGAGGATGAAACACAAGCAGCAGTATTTGTGTGTATAGTATTTTAGACTATTTGTGCCCCTGGATAGGGGGAAAGCCACTCCAGCCACATGCTAGCTTGCCAAAAACACACTTACTGTATCAGGAACAGTGTCACTCAACAGTTCTCCACAAACCCTTACCGTGACAATCAGTTTATAGAGTATGCTGAGTTTGTAAAGGAAAGAATTACACGAGTATTCTTCAAAAGGGACAGGTCAAATAACATGTGAAGAAGGAAAAGCACTCCTAACTCGAGTTAAATCTGCATTTATTCCCTGGTGACTGGCTGCACTGCACTGCAGCTCTTTGTTCTGCAACCTCCTGCAAATCAGCTCTGCTAAGCCCAAAGGAGGCTTTAGCCATAGGCTCTGGACCTGAAACACTTGCAAATGTAGAAAAGACAAGATCCTGTTGACAGCTCTCTTATTATCATCACCCACAAGCCAGACAAAGCAGGAACTTCAAGTGCTCTTTATGGAAACAGACATTAACAGAGGCCAGGAGGAAGATGCTGCCATAGTTCAGTGCTGGGAGGAGCTGCTCATTGATGTGTTTTTTTATTCCTTCACTGATACACTTCAAGAACAGCAAAACTGAAGATCAGATCCCCAGCTGCAGTCAATTCAAATTGTTCAGAAAGTTAGGAAACACATTCTTCTAGTGGGTTAAATGCTTAATTCTTCACTAATGACAGGAGAGTTACAAGAGGACATAGTAAGGAAGAGACTGCAGAGTAATGGGTCAGGATGCTATTAATGTGTGAGGACAAAAAATAAAAAAAAGGCAGTAAGAGAGTAGGACACAAAAATAGGCCTTCTGAAGGCTTGTTTGATGAAGGAGAAAAGGATATTGATCTGCATTAAGAAATCCCCTTGTTAAAATCAGGAAAAATGCAGGTTGCAAAATGACACTTTACGAAGCTTTTTTTTCTTTTTTTAAGACAGCAGCAGATTGCAATACAAATTTTCTGGGATAATTTAAACAAATAGCTGACACCCAGGGAGGCATTATACCCAATGAATATTCTTTCAAGCTACCATGGCTGAAATTAGTAATTGTGCACAAAATATCTGGCCCAGAAAAGGGTAGAGAGGATTCACACGTGGAAATTGACTGGGTAGGTCACAGGACACCCAAAACATTGTCTCTCAGTGCTGCTTGATGTGTAGAAGAAAAAGCTGATATCATCTTCATTTCCTTCCATGGAACACAAAATAATTCCAGGGGGGCTTTTGCTAGGAGGGAAAGTGTGCATCCCACTGGTGCCTCACCTCATGCAAAGGAGGATCTTCATCACCCCGAGGCCAAAAGTGCAGCTCCTCACAGGCAGTTTTCTGACATCTCCCACAGCACTCCCCTTCTGGCACAATGTACTTGTAGCCCTGGAGGAGGAAAGGAAAGAAAAAGACTTATTTATCAGGAAGAGAGGCAAACAAGAATATCAATCCCAGCATCTTCTTTTGGGATCGGTGTTTAATGTTAGCAGCCTTTTATGAAAAGGAGAGTTTGAAAAAGGACAGATATAATCATGAGGAATTTTTTAATAATATTTTTTTTAATATATAACAGTATTTTACAAAGGCAAATTAAAGGTAAAAATTGCTCTTGTGGCATCTTGGAGGTTAATTAGCACTCACAACTGCCCTTCCCATTCCTGAAAATTCAAGGGTAGGATTCAGTCTGAGCACCTTTAGACCTCTCTTCTAAAGCAGAGGGAGGATACAGATGGCTGAGAGTTGTAATCCAGGAACTGGTTTTGATCATTTCATCTTTTCATAGAACCCTTTAGGTTAAAAAAACCCTTAAAGACCAAGGTGAACCATTAACCCAGTACTGTCAGGTCCAACACAGTTTAAGCCAACAGTTTACCTGCAAAAGGCATTTGAAAAATATTCTACAAATTAAGATAACAAAATGAAACTACTGTGCAATACCAGAGATCATGTATCTTAAAGTCCAACACTTAATTACGGAAAACTAAATAAGCAGCATGAAAACTGAACAGTAGGCACTTTGTTAGTAAAGAAAAATCTTACAAATCCAGCAAAATAGGCCAAAAAATCCCTCAACACACAGAAACAAGAATCCCAATTCTCACTTTTAATACATATTCATCTCCTAAAGCAAGCAGCCAAATACTGAAACAGTGCAATACCTAAGTGCAAGAAAGCACTTTTAGTGCTTTAAGTTTTAATCTAATTAGAAAGAAAATATTCTATGTGTAATAGCTAGGCAGTCTCCAAGGGGCAAAACAAAACTCTGATCTCAGTACAGAGCTGAAGGAAGGATGATGTGTCACGCAACATTGTTCATGTGAAAAATGCCTGTAAAAATAAGCATTTGATTTTGATCAAACTGAATTACTGAGGAATTCCCAACTGCTCTTTCCCTTAATGAACTGTCCCTGATTTGTAACATGAAGCACATCTGCAAACTTCAATAATCAATGGACTTTGATATGGAAGTTTATTTCATACAACATCCTAAAATGTGATGCCAGACCTTGACACAGCTTTGTGAGAAAAGTTGTGCAGTTGAGCATTTGATTTTACATTATTTTTATCTTCTAAATACATATGTGAAGCATCTGAAGCATCAGATGTAACTTTCTGCATGGCAAACTCAAGAGAAGTAAAAATCCAAGAGCTAGTACATGCTATAGGGTTTTCAGGCTTTGTTTTTTTTGTCTTGGTTTTTGGGGTTTTTTTTTTTTTGGTTTTTTGTGTAGCAAGATAAAATAAAACCTCCAAGCTGTTTTCACAGAAGTCAGATGACACTGTCAAAAATGATACAGTACAACTTTAACACCTAGCAATAAAATTAATAACCAGGAGCAGCAGAGAGTCTAAATATCGTCCTAACAATGATTCATTATTAAAGAACGTATTTGATATCAATAAAACTTGTAGTGCCATCTACTCTGCACTGAAAAATAAGTTTAAGGTCAATTCAAACTGGATGACAGCACTGCTGATGTCCTTGATATGTATATCCACTGAATCAGGAGTAAGCAATGGAAAAAAAGCATCTGAGCTGTCCAGGTAGTCTAACAGTTACAGTTTTGGTTGTACAGCCTTGAAAACCATTAAAGAAGCTGAAAAACTGAGAATTTTCCATAAAGAACTGGCATCATTTCCACCAAGTCTTTTGATGTGTTTTTAACCAGATTTCTTTGATGCTGCAATGTCAAGGAACTGTAGCTCTGCATTAATGAGATTTTATTGGAATAACAAATTATTGATAAATTATTGCTATGAGCTGAAACACAGTCAGATACTTTAGATCTAGTATTTCATAAAAATTGCCATAACAGACACAAGACTTTTCTACACATGGAAACTGAAGGGATTCTCTTGCAACAGGTAAAAACTCCTACTCTGCTCTCATGGTTTTCATTGCATTTGGCATCTTCAGACTTTTTCACCAAACTCTGCAATTGCTTTGTTGTTCTTTTTCCTAATGGATTGGGGGTTTTTGGTTGGTCCTAAAGAATGATGCAATATTTAAGATACACAAGGACCACTGAGTCCAGCTCCTGGCCCTGCACAGGACACCCCAACAATCCCACCCTGTCCCAATACACTTCTTGAGCTCTGTCAGGCTCATTCCTTGAGGACCTGTTCCAGTGCATGACTCTTGAGGAGAAGAACCTTATCCTAATATCTGGTTTAAATCACATTCCTCTACCAACTCTTTGTAGCAATTACCTGTTTATTCCTGTTTGACCATCTAAATCAATACAACAAAGTGGCTCATACTTCCTTTGCAGGCTTCCAAAAGTAAACCACAGGGTTTTATAGGATGTAGCAGATGTCTGAGCACAATAAAGGTCCCAGCATGAGGTGTTATTACTGCCACAATAGGCAGAGCTGAGCAACAGACAGAGCTGAAATGGGAACTTCAGAAAGTGAACTTGAGCTAGAGCAGACATCTGCAATTGAACTTCAGCCATCACGAACACTTATTGTGCAAGTGGTGTAAATGACAGACACTTCAGGATGCAGTTTTTCTTCTATCAAAATGTAAAATAAATTTGTCACTGGCTTTCTTGGCAGCAGGATGCAATCCTGAAACAATAAGCCTAAAATAAAGTCAATAATGCTCAGACTCATGCTCTTAGATTCTGCTCCCAAGATAATCCATTGCTACAATACTTATTTTTCTAATTTTCTCTGGTTACTCTCTAAAACGGAGTGATCTTAAAAGGGATCACTGCAGGTCCCCAGCAGGGCTCTGCTGGTTATTGCACTGGCTTAGGTGCTACTCACCCGAGAGCAGAACGTGTCACATTCTTTGTCACGACACTCCATCATCTGCAGTCCTGTAACATCATCCCTCACACCAGTGCAAGAGCATTCCCTGCATCCATCTTCCCAGGTTGTCCCAACAGGATAAACTATGTTGTTGTGCACACATACCTATTAAATACAATAATTAATACATAAAAGAGCACCCTACTGCTGTCAGGGCACACAGCTGGTTCCAAAAGGCCGCACTTTAAGGTGTGAAACCAACCATAAATTCTGTGGAATATTTTGAATCCCTTAGCAATGCTACAGGATCTTAAAATTGTGGCCAGTCTGTTGAGGAAAGGACAAATAAGTACAAAGCTACTGTTTTATACAAAATAAATTGGAGAGTTTTAGTTGCAGTTGGCAGAGTTGCCCAGGGTCTCAGTTTCCCTGTAAGCATAATGTGAAATATTTCAGGATAATGAACAGTAAGTCCTCAAGAAGGAGCCTTGAAGACAAAACTGCTTCCAGCTAAACCATCTAATCTGAAGAGATCCCACTTAATGCTAAAAGCTTTCATCTTCTGGAATCCTCAGGCCACCACAGCTACCCCTAAAAAGCAGAGCCAACCCTTATATTGGACTTTCTATTAGTAAATTTTACAACTTGGTATTAAAGAGAGAACAACATTTATTTTTATAGCTAGAGCAAGTCCCCGAGGCATTAAATGAATTATGCAAGATCATGAACTACTTAGAAATGGACAATAAAAGGTAGATGTACTGAGCTGCAAGACAATGTAACCCTATGTTCAGGTTTAATGAAAAAGTTACATTGCCCTGCAACCTCTCCTCTAAGCAACTTTATCTTATAGGTTAGCATAACATAACATAATAAAAGGTTGGCAAAATAAGAAAAATATAGTCTAGTGAAGCTTTAGCAGAGTCAAAATTTGGCAAAAACTTAAAAGTGGCAATATAGTTCTTAAAAGACACACCACCTTCTCAGGCAGAGACAAATGTAATCAATGAGCATAAGGAATTTTAGGTCTAAGGCGTACCATATATGCAAATAAATTTAGTATGAGATTGGAAGAATATATAGCAATGGTAGTGGTCCCAAAGTATGCATATCTGTTAGACGAAAACAAAAATCACCTCTGAAGTTCCTGCTGTTTGAGTGGCCTTTAAGTTTCAAATATTTTTTTTAATATTACCTCAAAGTTACACAAAATGGACTGCTTGTGTCAAAATAAATTACTGTAATAAAAGAAGCAACAGAATGAAGTAATAGTGTGTTTCTTTCAAGCATCTGTAAATTAAAAATGCCCTGGCATCCCTTTCCAGCAGTCTCATTGGGGGTTTATTCATATCCAGCTGGCTGCCTGCTCCCCCTCCCATGTGGAAAAGACACTGTCATCCATGGAAAAGACATTTCACTTCCCTTACCCGGTCTGGAATGCAGGTGGTGGATACACAGCCACAGTCATTGGTGAGGGACTGGGAGAGATAGCCCAGAGGGCAGCTCACTGTGGAGTTCCTACAGCTGCAGGTGCACTCATATTTATCACAGCACTCGGTCTTGACAGCGGTCAGCGTCCGGTGCGACGGGCAGGAGAGTCTTGAGATGGAGCTGCACATTTCCCTGTTGCAGGCTGGCAGGAAAAGGTGAGCACCATGTTAAGTTCATGGATTTTCAGAGCACTGCCAGCCAACAGGACAGTTCTCTGGCAGCAAGGCATTAATCACCACCTTAAAGTGTTATAAATCTGCTTAAAGCCTGAGTAATGCAGATATAAAAGGCTCTGGTTCAGGAACTCAGAAAAGCTGCTGCCCTGCCAAAAAAAATTCTTGTCTCATACACAAACAAAAAGATTTATAAAATAAGCATCAAGGTCAGAGAACACATGTCCAGAAGTAAAGTGTTTCTCTTGTCCTTAATTTGAAAGTGTACTCAAAGTGCCAACAATACACTTCTGCCAAGTCTGGGAAACCATTACATGTCTGCTGGCACCAAAATTGAACCTTTCAGAGGGGGAAAAATAATGCCTAAAGGAAGTTGTCAGTGTTGCTCAAAGGCAGTGTTCCAGTGTCACTCCCTGCTAGGAAAAATGATCTTACCACATGTGTAATTTGGTCTGCATTCTCCAGGGTTGGTCAGGGCAAGCTGCAGGCCAAACTCACAGACAGGGGCAGGAGGCAAATCACAGGAAACCAGGTCACACACTAAGAGCAGAAATTCAAAGAGTGCTTAAAACCACGCCTACTTAGTCCTCAAGAAAAGACACACACACACATGCACATCCCCATTAAACTCACACTCAATTGCTGTCTTAAAATATGAAGTACATTAGAGTTCAACAGGTCAGAGTTTGTTTTCAAAATAGCTTAGAGAAGAGTTCAAGCTCGGGTTATGGGGATTAAGGTTCTAATGTTAAATTTAATGGGCAAATATAGATGATGCAAAAATAAACGCTTGAGAAAAAAACCATTCTAATGTCCTTTACACAAAAACAAATTGCTCCATTCCTTTCTCATCTGCTACAGAAAGAGGGATGAAGTTGGAAGTGATTGGAGGCTCATATCCTTAGGAGATGTTTGGTTTTCCACATGGATGATTGTACAATCATTCAGTGGTATCAAAAATGCAACACTGAATTAATTTTTTTTTTTTTTTTAAGGGATTGTATATCTTAGAAATACCTGGTAAAAGCACAGACCAAGAAGATTCCAAGAGTTTACAAGAACCTACCACATTCATACTCAGGGCAGCACTGGCCAGGGCCCCTGCGCAGGTGAGCGACTTCACATGGACCACACTGGACAGCTGGAGAAAACATCCATAAAACAAGGTTGGGTAAGAACTAGGAAGCCAGGAACCAAAACATCAGGTCAAGTCCAATCACATGAATGAATTTACGTTTGACAGTTGAGCAGGGTCGGACCGTGCAGTTTATCTTCTTGTTATCGAGGCACGTGCAGATCTTGCAGGGCTCATTCTCAGGAATCCATGTTTCCAAGTGCTGGAAAAAAATCCCAACAGAGTGTTAGATAGAAATCCCATGCTCTGGTCACTGGTATGAGGGGATGGGAGTGAGTGAGGGGAGTAACATTAAGCTGGAAAATCAGATTTATGAAGATTTATCCATGAAGGGTTGGTTGTTCTGATAACAGCAAAAAACCAAGGAGACAATTCTGCAATGATTGTAGTGTGCCAATTTAGGAAAAGATGTGAAGAATGTGTGGATGGGATGAGGAATTACCATTAAGCACCAAAAATGCTCAGATATAAATGCAGTTGCAGGCTATTGTGAGTAGCAGTGGACTGGTGCAACTACATTCCATGATTGCATGTTCAGTGGTAATAAGGGAAACAGCATTATTTTGGGAAATACAGAGAAGTGTCTGCTTTCCCTAATTAATAAGTCTTCAATACAGAGAAACAAATAGTGCATATTTTTATATCAAGACTATATGGAGTGTCATCACTTGATTTTCCAGTGGACTGAAGACTGGAGAAGCACTATATCACCTCTAAAACTGAAATCATCACTGTGGTGACTACCTGGGAGTCATGAGCGCATTCAGAAACCACCAGTAAAGAGGGTAAGTTTTTCAATCACTGCTCCTTCCCATGAGAGCAGAAATCATTGATATTAAAGCTGTAGTTACCCACACAAGCAATGCACATTTAACACCCATGTGAATAGGAAGGTAAGAGTGGAAGGATGCATTATCAGACATTTTAATTTGCACAACCAATCCAGGTTCTGGGTGAGAACATGAAGAACAGGTCAGGATGCCACAAAAAAAATGCTGTTATCTGGAAAACTCTGGCACATAGTTTAAAACTAACTGTGTTGAGACCTTTAGAGATGGGAAGACAAAAAAAAAGGAGAAATCTAAACATATTGCACCTATACTGAGAGACAGTTACATGCTTTAAGCCACTGTGTGTGAGTGTCAGGACTAAAATCCCATAAGCCAAACACAGTCTAAAGCAGAAAAGAACAGAAGAATGAACACTAGAAGAGAAGAAGGAGATTAAGGAAATCCTGACCAAAGTGCCTGTTGTATTCCTCACAAAGCTAAGCCTGCAATGATAAAGAGGCAAAATGGCTTCATGAGCTGATCCTCCCCAGTCCTCCACCTCCCCAAAAATATCATTAAAGATCTAAAGCCCATAAAACACTGCAATTAAAATCTCTTCTTCTTCAAATTCTATAATAAAAATGTGGCTTCAAGAGGACTGGCTGATCTTTGAGTGCAAACTTTAAGAGGTGAGTAGGTGGGGGTGAGGAAGAACCACCTCTGTTACTTGGAACAAGGGATACAGGGAAGAGTTTGAGACAGGGGACACACCCACTGTGTGATGCTGGAATCAACAGTGTCACCGCAGTCTGGTATCCAGCATCCACAGCTTTTCCCAACCCCATGCTGCCACAGAAAGGGCTGCCTTAACTAAGCAAAGTGGATTTTCTGTAAAACCAAAATTAGGAATTTCATCAAAGGAATAATTCTCAAAAAATAAAAAAAAATAGATGATAGATATCACTTGACATAAGGTTGACTCGGTCTCACCACTTCCCACCAATCACTGGAAATATTTAATACATGAATTGGAAAAGACCCAAAAAGGATCACTGGGTCCAGCTCCTGGCCCTGCACACACACCCCAACAATCCCACCCTGTGCATCCCTGAGAGCATTCCCCAAACTCTCCTGGAGCTCTGGCAGCCTTGGGGCTGTGACCATTCCCTGGGGAGCCTGTTCAGTGCCCGACACCCTCTGGGGGAAGAACCTTTCCCTGATATCCAGCCTGACCCTCCCCTGACCCAGCTCCACCCTTCCCTGGGTCCTGTCCCTGGTCACAGGGAGAAGAGTTTGATGCCTGTCTCTCCACTGCTTCTCATGAGGATTTCAGTGAGCTCTGCAAAGACAATCCAATATTTGTTAAGTGAAGGATTCAGATTTATGATTAAATTGTCATTACTCGTAAAAGTCTGCTGAATGGAGATGTTTATCTTGGTAAATATTCACTTATGCCATTACTCTTCCTCTCTTCCCTCTAGATCTCCCCTCCACATGGAATTGTCATGCCTTGCCAGGTCTGTACCGTCCCAGCTGTGATCTTTATATCCAGTCCCAGCCAATTTCACACTAGGGGAGCTAAATGGGGCTGACTGCCAGCAGATTAGGAGGAACTGAGCTAGAAAATAAACTATCCAAAGGGAAAACAGATTTGCTTTCAAAGGTGTGAACTCCAACCACAGCCAGAGGTTGCTGTGCATGTAGTTTACCTGATGGTGTGTGCCATCCTCACTGACACACTGAGTGCAGACTTCTTCACTAACACAGGTGTCACCAAAAACCACCTTTCCCTCTGGGCAGAAGCAGCCTTCCGTGGGATAATCCTTGCAGATGCTGATTTTGGTATTATTCTCACAGCTCTTCACACAGGCTGTGTGGCAGTGGTCGTATGTCAGATGTGGGGCACATTTCATTGCTGAGCAAGACAGAGAAGAAAACACCAACGTTGTCAAAAGAGATCTAAGGAAATGCTGATCAATCTTTCCACTCAAGCTTTCTTTAGAAATATTTCAATTTTAGAAAGCCATCACCCAGTGAATGGATCTGGTCCCTTGCAGCACAAATCAGCAAACCACATTTTTAGGTCACGTCAATCAGCAGCAACAACTCACCCCAAAAATGATACAATAGTTTAGATGAGTGTTCACTTGTCAAATTTTGTTTCCAACACTGGGCCACAGACATAAGAATTTATAACCTTATGTGTATGGTTAAAAGGCATCCAGAACAGACTAAAGTATTGAAGAAAGATTAATTTTTTTTTTTCCACTTGATAGGCTGCAGTACTCCCATAGAACTAAAGAAATCTAACAGAACATTTGGTACTTCAAAACTGATCCAGTTGGATTTCTGCATCTTTTTAACTGAATTGCCTTATTAACATAATTAATTGAATCAAGGAAAGTTGCATAGCCCTGCAAGGCAACAGAAAATCTTTACCGATATGTTCACAAACCTGAGGATATTGTCTCTAAAGGCAAAGACAAAATTAGGGCTTCAGCTATTAAAAAACTTTTGGACATAGCTTCCATACTTTGTATTCCCTTAAGTCTATTTTCTCTACAGCTTCAATAAAAAAAAAGTGTCTCTTATTTCCCAGTCTGTGACTGCTGTGAGATTAATAAAACTTTCTTTCAATCCCCTGACAAAAAACATTGAAAGAAAACCAGAGCTCCCAAACAAACAAGAAAACATTCATCAGCTCAATTGTCTACAAACACTCTTCTAGCAGCCAATGGAGACAGAAAAGAAAGTCTTTAACATTAACCCGTTCAATGTTAAAGCAAATTATTACATATAATCATAAAATGGCTTGGTCTGGAAAGGAACTAAAGACCATCTTGTTCAAGCCCCCTGCCATGGGTAGGGACACCTTCCACTATCCCAGCTTGCTCAGAGCCCCATCCAGCCTGGCCTGGAACACTTCAGGGATGGGGCAGCCACAGCTGCTCTGGGAAACCTGTGCCAGGGCCTCATCACCCTCACAGGGAACAATTCCTTCCCAATATCCAATCTAACCCTGCTCTCTGTCAGTGTGAAGCCATTCCCCTTGTCCTGTCACTCCAGGCCCTTGTCAAGTGTCTCTCTCCATCTTTCTTGTGGCTCCCTTCAGGAACTTCAAGGCCACAGTGAGGTCACCCTGAAACCTTCCCTTTCACAGGCTGAATATATCTGAATTACAGAGAGTCTATTCACCCACCCAGGAAGAACAATCAGGAAGGATTTGTAGTCCTTGGAATGTCCCAATATGGCATGACAAGACCTCAAGTAAATTCTTCAAGAATGACAGGAATTCAGTGCACTGGGAGAAGGGAAGCAAGGTAATCCAGAACTGTGCTACTGGTGTTAAACATAGAGTGGTAGAGTGATTATTAAGCTGTAGTGTAGTGCTGCAGTGATTAATGCAACTTGGGTAAATCAAATGTTGACAATTTAAATTTTTGGCAGTTGTACACAGGCATTTGCCGAAAGAAGGATGATGATGTTATTGTTAGGACACTTAAGACTTTTATGCAATTAGTGTTAAAATGAGCAGTTCTTTGTCCATCCTTGTACAGGCTAGTAATCATACAAGAATTTGAAAACTGCACCAAGTTATTAAGGTAATCTCTGACATCCAGCTTTGGACATTATAATTTGCAAAGTCTGGCTGAGGCACTGAATTTGGAAAATGGCTGGCAATGTTCTCTCTCTGTTTTCTAGAACTATGCTCCAACCAGACTGTGTTCAATAACCTATGATCCTGGAAAGATATTTCAAGCATTAACTGGAGGCTCATGCCAAACTCACACTGACATTCTTGAATTCCTATCCCATCATTCCTTCAGTCTGGGTTTAAAACATGAAAAAAACCATTTGTTTTACATTTTTTTGTTGTTGTTGTTTTTGTATCATGCCTTCAGAATGCTGGCTCTCCAGTTCTGAAATTATTCACAGAAAAAAAGCAAAGCAACAAAAAACAACTCAACTAGAGAGACAGGAGGTGAAAAAAACAACTGGGACACCAAGGCACTCTTTGAGGAAGTAGCTAGGAAAGAAAATGTCTACAGATCCACATCTAAGGCACTTGACTAATACAGACATGCTGAGGGACTACCTGAATGTCTGCAACCATCACTGCAGAAAGGCTAACTAGAGAAACTGGAGAATAAGCCACCTCAAAAGTTATTTGTACTTTATTATACCTCACATTTTTGGCAGATCTTGAGGTATATCTCCTAACAGAGCTTTCAGGAGAAAAAGGGACAAAAAAGAAGGAGAAAAAATAAAACAGGAAGAGAAAGAAGTATTTGTCTGTAAGAATTTAGGAGAGAAGGTATACAAAGCAACAGATGCCTGGGTTTGGCTCTAGCATGGGAGTATGCTTGCCTTGGTTGGGTTCTGGTAATGTGCAATACTCACACTCTGCTACATTGCTTTCCCACAGCACAAACTTTTAACCTCCAAAACACAAAAACCCAGGCAGAAGGAGAACCAGATTTGCAAAGACAATTACAGCTCATTCAGTCAGCCTAGCTGGCATGTCCTGGCAAGAAACAACACCAGAGAGAGGCCTTTTCCCCATTTTTCCCTGTAGCAGAAACTTAAAATCACATTTGCCCTGCCACCACATTCTCAAAAGTTTTGGTTTTGATGGAAACAGGAGGAATTTGTGAAACTGTTACAAAGAAAAGTCTTATTTTGTGCCAGGTATGACAGTGACAGGCTGGGAAGCAGTTCCACTGTTCCAAGGTAGGAGTTTCTCTGTCCACCTCAGAAAGTCTGTATCAAAGGAATGATATCTGCTGCCAAAAGGCTCTCAGCCCAAACCTGGTGCCTCAAAGCTTCAGTGGCTGCAGAGCCAGGAAGTGTCAACATAGCTGTGGGCATTTGTTCATAGTACCTTTATTCCCCTCTAGCCTGGAATTTCAACAGTTAGCAGTTTACCAAGAAACACTTCTTTCAATAACATCCAGCTTAGCGGGTGACCAACCAGTTATGAGATCTGCAATACCACTTGTACAATACACCTGACCTGAAACATTCAAATAAATTAACATCACAGGGACGAGATGTCCCAAAGCAGTGCGATTCCAGCTCTAGCACAGAGTGAACCCTTACGGCAAAGCTCGGGCGCTCTCCAGTCCACGCAGACGCCGTACTCCCTGCAGATGTGGGCATAGGACGTGATCATCTCGCAGGCCTCCTCCTCCAGGCAGCTGCTCTCCATGCAGGCCTCGTAGAAGATGCTGGGGGCGATGATGCTGTGGCACTGCTGGAAGCTTGCCGACAGCAGCAGGTGGCAGTGACCGGGCGCACGCTCGGAGCAGCGCTCCTCCCTGCGGCTCTCGCAGGCCCGGCCTGGCTCCAGCGCGCTCCAGTCCTGGATGAATGCGCTGCTGTCAGCACTGACTGAGCCATTGCGCAGTGTCAAGTCGTTGGCATGGTTCTGGTCACACAGCCCTGGGGGAGGAAAGGGACAAGAACAATCTCTGAATCATCGGCACTAAAATAAACCTAGGGAAATAAAAAAACAGGGATGGGATGGATGACACCGATCGAGTAGCTCCAGGAATTCATTATATTCCTTATAGCTGCTGTCAATAAATTCCCTGGGTCTTGTTTCTCCTTCCCTTGCTAAAGAAGGTACAGGTTATGCCACAGAGTTGCAATCTCTGTATAGGTTACATCACTGAGGATGTGTAGAATTAACTCACTCAAGTAGCAGATTCCCCCTCAAATTTTTCACCTTCATTGACCATACTTCTCACAGGAGTGAATTTGTAAGAATCTAAAATTAAACCCTCATCAAAAATCCACAAATCTCCTTGAAAAGATAACTTGAAGCAAGAAAAAGCATAAAGCTGTCTCTGCTTCTCTTTCAAAAGAATTACTGGGCATCAGTGAGTTGTTACATTGGGGATGAGAGTAGAAAAACTTACACAGATTTCCAATATTCCCCCAAAAGTATGGGACCAGTTCACCCAGAGAGTTTACAATAGCAATAAAATAAATAGAAGTTCAAGCCCAAGTAGGAAGCTGTTAAAAGTACTAACTTTCAAACTTACCACAAAGCCCTTTTGTTCCTGAAGAAAAGCTCTTTGAATTAAGTCTCAGAATAAATTCATTGTTTCTTGGAGTAAATGTGAGATTATGTCCAAGAAGAGAGAACTTGATTTCATGCATTATTTCTCCATAGGCAGTGATTTCAAACAAGTTGCTGGAATAGGGGATAAGAACCCTTTCACCATTAACAGTCACCTGTTTAAGAAAAAAAGGTGAAATCATCACATCAGTTCTAGCAACCAGTTCCAAATCAACCCAATTTCAGAGTCAAAATTGTCATTTTGACTTGACAAATACCTGAAGATCCAACTGAACATAAGAAACAATTTTGCCAGCTGAAGGTTTCTATTGAGTCTAAAAACATACAGGCGTACTTGACCTTTATCCTGTGAATTGCATGAAAAACTCTTCCAACATTTTCTTATATAAGTGCCCTCTTTGAGCAACACATGTTTACAGACAAACAACCTCATGCTGTGAGGTGATGCCTCAGTGGAAGTCAAGGCTGTCCAGCACCATGCAGAACTTGGTGTAGGTGTTTTGGTCCACTCTATTTTGCTACAAGAGCAAGAAGAGATCATTTTAGCAAGTTGGCCAACTCCTGTATGTCTGAGCAGCCAGAGACTGAAAAATGAGTTGAGTTTGAATATTCTTTGCCTATAAAAAAGATTTATTATATACTAAGCTGCTCTTTCTTCTAATGCTGAGGTCCAGCTGCACACAAGGTGAGAAGCAACTCCCTAAACCTTCAGCTGGCCAGACAGGTACAGCTCTTTGAGGAACAGAGTGCTCTTCCATGCACCAAAGAACATGAAGGACCTCTACCAAAAGGGAGGAATCAGAGCGCAGTGTGCCCTGTCTGTAATCCTGCCTTTCTGGCAGAATTGCCAGAGACACACAGCCAAATCTCACGTTCTTGACATTGGCACACCAGCACAGCAGGAAGAACAACATAAGAAACAAGCCTGGCTTATTATGTGAACACCGATTGTATCATGAAACGGAGATGTTAAAAATAGGATGAAACTGGATCAAGGGAAGATATCCCCCCCCCCCCCCCCCCATCCCCCATAACCTAAGCTCTGCAGCAGGAGCAGACAATGCACAGATGAATTCATGGAGTTTGCTCACTGCCATGTCTCTGAAGAGCTGCACTGCCACACCACGATGCTTCACTTCAATGGAGTCCATGCAGTTCATCCTGGGTGCTGCTCTGCAGGGCCCTTCATGGAGCAGGACTTCAACATTGTGCTGCAAGTCTTCAAATAAGGTGTAGGAGCAGTTGCCAGTCAGCTTAAAATTCAGCCCATCAAAAGTGACAATATGTTGAGATGAACTTCCTATACAGACACCTGAAAATAAGCAACAACAACAAAAAATGTGGGCATTTTTTTTTTAATTTTGCTGTGTCTTTACAACTTTTGTGGCCTTGGGGAACCAACTAATTGGCAAAGACAGGAAGGTAATGAATTGTAAATGCTGCAGCAAACATTGACAAGAAACTTTGGTAAATACTTCATCACATGTGGAGGTGTTTTTTTGTCTGGGAACAATAAGTATTATAAAAAGATTTGGATAAGCCTGTAGAAAATTCCTTTGTCTAAAACTTTTTCAATATGATTTAGTAATAGATTTTACATAAAAATGAAAGAGGGAAAATCCCTTCCCTGTTTATAGAAGGATTGGAATACACTGTTCAACCTTTTTATTGCATTCTACTCTGTACAGTGTTACATTTGATTCCAAATAACAATTTCACCCATATCAGACACGTCACAAGTTGATACCCAGGAATTTTGTTTTTCAGACAGAAAACAGGAAAACTGCAGAGAAATAATATGCATAGGATAAACCAGTAGCCAGCTGACAACCTGTTTGTTGGGCTATAAACACTTCCTCATCTTCAAAAACTGGAAAACAAGGAAGATTATAATCCCAGAAGAACCAAAACAAAACCTGAGGCTTCTAGCTCATATACTTTCAAATTTCTTGCTTAAAGGGTAATAAGGACAATAAAATCAATGCCAGCAAAACATGTAAGGAGGAAGATTGCCATTGCTAATAATTCAGTACTTTGCTTTCAGCTGAGAATAATCTTTTTCCTATTCAATGATCTTCAAATTTGATTTCCCAGGAAAAACAGCATCCAGAGGGAGGGAGGGAGGGATCCCTATGGAGCACTGGAGCATCTTCAGATATTTTACTGTAAGTGTTTATAAAGTTCATATATAAATAACAATTAAATGAGTTAGCAATAAATCCACGTTTCTCAATCTTTACTTTTATTCATGGACATTTAAAAAAACAATAAGGATAATGGGAATCCTTTTAAATTTCTCATAGGTTTCTGTAGCACAAAATGCACTAATGTGATCCATTTCAAAGTAGTCCAAGAGCACACAACAGCCATGAATCACATTGCAAATCATGTTGCTATAAAATCTGTAACTAGTTCAGCAAACAAGCACCTTTGCACGGTAACTCCTGAATCAACCTCTGAACTCAGATGACCTAAGAACACTTTTTCAAGGACTTCTTTGCAGAAGCATTTGTCACATCACCCACACTGTCAATCCATGGCTGGAAATTATGTTTTCGTTCTCTAAATGAGTAAATCATGAGTCAATTTAGCAGCATTTTCACGGGTGGCCCAACCTTCCATAACAACAGAGATGCTGCCTCACACTGAACTCCTACTCAGCACCTCCTCTGTTATGCCCATCTCTGCTTTTCTGATTGCTGTGAATTTTGTTTAACACAGCATCAGAATCAATCTTTCTGGCTGCTACAGATGTTGCTTTAGTTGGCACAGAACTGCCATGGTTGCACTGAGCAGTCATTAAAAGAGGACTTGAACCATGGGGTGTTTTAATCAGCTGGGGGAGGTTGGGGATTTTTTGTTCCCTCTCCTGTAATATTAAAACTTTCTACTTTTCCTTCACAAGTTGTACAGCATTAAGAAAAAAAATAATTGGGCTATCATGGCTCATTAAATTCATAAAGAGATAAACAGCTCTCAGCTCATCTTAACTCAAGTGAACTTTCAGGGGCTTTTCATGATAATCAGCTAATGGTATGAAAGGTTCTTTTAATTTCATCCTTTCAGAAGGTTTTTCATGAAGGTATGTCTTGCATTCCAGAAGTAATGGTCTCATGTTGCTATCTATGTGTTTAGGATCAAGAAATTTAATCAAGATGCATTTCCTATGGGTAGGCATCACTAAGACTATCTTTTAAACATTATAAAATACTTACGACTACCCATCTAAAATATTTCTACTTTTTCAAAATGTATGTGGCAAACCAGAAATGTTAGATTTGAATTGTTTAGGTCATTGAATACACTTTTAGGAAATGCTAAAACTTGGGGTATAAAGAATTTTGTATGTCTAGGAATTCAGGGATCAAAATCCAAGTAAGAGCTTTGGTATCTCAAGCAGTGGCTGGAAGAAATTGTACTTAAATCAACTAGCTTAGCAGACAACATGTAAAATTGAGGTTAGGTGTTGTGAAGAAGCGTTGTGTGTGTATATATACAGGGTTCTGATCAACTTTTAAGAAGTAATTTATGAATTTAGATTTAAACCCACTTATGTTTTACTAAATGCATCACCAGCCTCAGGGCTGCAACCCTCTAACCCTGTAAATGTGAGTGGATGCACTTAATTCCTGTTCCAGTCACCCCAGCCCAGGCACCAATCACACAGTGCTCAACGTTTCTGCTCAGACACTCCAAATGAGGTTATCTGGAGGCAGGGAGAATTTCTTGTTGATGTTTTTGTACTACACCTGCCTGATTGAGGGCAGAACAAATCCTCAAGCCTCAAGATGGACCAAGAATTCATTGCTTACTTACAGCTTGTTGAAATAAATTCCTGGTTGCTCCCATTCTATCCATGCTATCCAGTTCACACAGCTTTGAAAATTGAGTGTGAGATTCCCTGATAAAACACTGTCACTTTACTAATACAAAAAATAATCCCAGTGTGGCCCTGAACTTGGCAAGTAGCATCAGGCCTTCCAGCATCAGTGAGGCTCTCACAAGCCTAATTATTTGTTTAAATCACTGTACAACAATTAAACAGCAATTCCTCCCACCCTGGTCACCTTTGAAGTGTTCAGTGGCTGAGAAACTCCACTCAGCATGACATTTGTGATCACACATTTTAGGTTTGGGAAGGGAGAAGCACACATGAAAAGACAGATACTCACATGGGCACATCCATCGGCAGCCGCAGGTTTCCTCCACCTTAACAGCAGGAAGGTTGCTGTGACACACAGGCTTTGGCATCCTCTCACAGTTGATGTGGTGACTCTCCAGAACTGTGTAACCTCCTGGGAAGCAGGTTACAGTGTGGCATTGGTCTGGCAATATCCATTTATCACCAGGCTAGGGAGGGGAACGCAGATATGCAACAATTGAAACCAAAAATGCAAAGTTTGGCTGGCCTCACACAGCTACAGCCAGAAGGTGAAGTGACCCTGACAGCAGTGCTAATTACATTACCCTTGGAAAAATAAATAATGGAATGCACTGTATTAAGGATTTCATGAGGATGAGAAAGTTTAAATTAGAAACACAAAAAGGCAGGCTGAAATTCCAAGCTAAACATAACAGTCTACAATAGGAGATATTTTGTTCCAACCACCTATAGTTAGAGCTTAGCCATCCTACAGCATGCACTGAGAGCAGAGTCAACAAAGAATTGCCCTCAGCTTTATTTTAAATTTCAAATCCTTTAGTTTTCATTAGCCACAGATGGTCAGAGCACAGCAGGAATTATTATTTGTTCCAAAGTAGGAAAGCATGGCATATCGTATTTTATCAACAACTCCAAAACTTTTAAACAGCTCCTTTCTTCCCAAAGGGAAATGGTTGCTTTACCAGATCAGTGTTATTAGCTGCACATAGTGGATTTCTAGAGCTAAAGAATTAAATGTCAAATATATTCCTGTTTTCTAAAGGACAGTCTGAATTTTAAGGCACCAAGATTATGTACATAATAAATGACAGAGAAATAGATGTGGAGTGTCTCAAGATTGCTATCTGCAGAAAGCTAGGCTCTCTGGCCCCAATCCTGCAGACCTCCAAAGTCCATGAATAGGCTGGATGAGTTTTAAAACAGTGTTCATCCCTGAGGTGTCCATTCCCAGAAATATCCCCAAATGTGGGAAATAGCACTTCCAGAGCTCTCTCTGCAAAGATGGGTCCAGAAACACCAGTACAAGTGAAACAGTGCTTCTGTGAGCTGGGTAACATTCCTTGGAGTTCATAAGCAGAAATGTGGGGAAGAAAAGAGAATTGCTACTGGGCATGGCCATCTCCCATCCTGCCCTTCACAGCTTCACCATCATTCCCATAGAAGAGAAGAAAAAAGAGACAAAATACACCTAGGTAGCAACAAAATTCACGTGTTATTTTAGTCATTATGAGAGTATTTCTCTGTCTCTGAGCTACAGATTGCCATCAAGTCTAAACAAGAGCTGCCAGATTTGCAGCCACAAAAAACTACATATTAAATACAGGTTAATTTACTTGTTTTATGTTTCAGGACTTTGAGAAGGCAACTGGAAGTTGCTTAATACTTTTTTCAGGCTTGTGAGCATAAAGGAGACTGCAACGATGCTTTGTATCTTTTTCTTAAATACTAAAGATCAGACAAAGTATCTGCATGGATCAGAAAGGATACAAAGGAGGCTCTTTCAGGTCTCAGGTTTATTCCATGGCGATGGTGTGGCAGGAAAGAGGGAGATTCTCTCCGAGAAAGGGGAATTCAGGAGAAGGGAATGGGAGTGGCTTTGGCCGGCAGCCAATGGGTTGAGGACAGGGGGGGTCTGAGTTCAGAATACCGGAACTCTAGGTGGGCTACAAGGTCACAGGGGAAGGTCACAGGACAGGTAAGACATTCCTTATACCTCTGGTATCGGATTACAACAGGAGACTGTGAAAAATGAACAAGAGAAGCTTTTAGGACAGCAAAAGTATTTATATAGGAAAAGACAGAATGCTTTTTAATTAGTTGTCTCTCCTACAGCTCACTAAAATTGGAGCACCTGGAAGGGTACATACACAGCTGTGCAAGTCTGACTTCCATACATGTTTAATTGGTTTTATTTCACTCTTTATTAGGACATTTATTAGAAAACATCTCAGAGCTGGACAAGAAACGCAAAGCACAGGACAGTTAAAAAAAAATAAATAAATTGAAGGATATAAAAGCCCCAAGAATCCTAGTACAGAGGAAAACACAGGGACTCTGAAGACAAAGCCTAAATCCCAATTGATATGAAAATGTAGGAACAAAAGCAGGACAGAAAGGAAAGCAAAATCAGGGTTTCTAAGCTGTGAAGGATAAGTCTGCCAGGACACTGCAGGAAGCCTCAGTCTTCCTCTCTGAGGGAGCTCTGAACCTACAGACCTGGATGTGCACACTCTGTGTCTCACTGTGCATCTGCAGGAGAGAGAACCATGCACCTCAGCAGCTTCCTTGGCTCTTATCTCTTAGTTTTGGATAGGTTATTTGTTTGTTTGCCTGTTTTTGAAGCCAAGAGTGTAACAATATTAGAAGAGCCATGGTAACAGCTCAGGAATGTGGGGTTTGCCACCTTAAACAGCCTAGAAATGCAAATTGCTCTACAAATCACTTCTTGAGGAAATAAACTATAATAAGACAAAAACCTACACTTCTATTATCACCTTTATGCCTGCTTCTAAATTTTTGAATTTCAAAAATGTCAAGACTAATGAAAATTAACTATGTCCAAAAAAAAAAACATTTCTCATAATTTCTCATAATTGTTCTGATATTCTCCCAGCTGGCAAATTAAAACATCAAAACTGATTCTTTACACAGCCTATGTTTGACACTCCTGCAGCCCTTTGCCACTGGATCTGATGAGTACTAAAATCTTCCAAGGATTCAAAGAGCAGCTGAACAAACTCACAGAAGACAAAACTAGCAAACACTATCAAATACATAAAGGTGTCACCTGCAGCTCAGGGTCCATGAGTAACAAATTGTTTCTGGCTGGGATAACTAAGAGAATTTTTATATGTATTTATTAACATTGCTTCCCTTTGGCCACACCATAGAGGGCGTTGGACAGATTTTTGGCCTGACCCAGCACATTTGATCTGCTACTAACAATGACCTTAATCAAGAATATTCCTTCTACAGTAACTTCCAGGGTACGGGTAATAACAAACCAAAACATGAAAAAGTAACAAATCATAATATTCCCAACACTGATAGGATTTAGGCTGAGATTTTTGATCCTGAGAATTCAGATTTCCTCCCAAACTGCAAGAGATCAGTTCCCGCAATCTCCAGGTGCATGACAGACATCCCGGCTGGGGAGCTGAGCCTCCTGCAAGAATTCTCCGAGCAATGCCTGAAAGATTATGAAGCTGATATAAAAGCCTGTGTTTTCTGAATCAGGGAAGGAAGAGCCTTGATTCTTCCTCCCTGTGGATTTGTGGGCTGTGCTGGAGGAGGGGAACAGAGCAGTGGCACCTTAGAGCGAGTGAGGCACAGCTGGGGATGCTGCACCACAGAGGCAGAACTTCCACGGTGTCCTGCAGGCTTCATGGGATGCTCCAGAAAGCTGTGGCCTCACAGTGCCTTATAACACCTATTTTTCCTGGCTGACAGAGGAGGCAACTCCAAATCCCCCTAAAGGCTGCCATTTGAAAGTGTGGTTCATTTTTATATGGACTGGAGCCTGGTCTGTTTCCTTCGAAAAGCATTTCAGCCAGAATGGAAATTGTGCTTTAAGTTTATCACCCCCAAAAATGAAACCTGACATGTCTGAAATTCAAGTTTAGCCTTCCCAGCACTTATCTACATGTACCTGTGTCTGCTGCTAAGAGCCCAGCGGCCTGGACACATGCATTACAAACTGCAGACAAGAATCTGATTATTTTTTGGTTTTAAATAAAGTTTTTCAAGTTTAGCTTTTGTTTGCTGGGTTGTTTTTTTTCTCTCAATTAGGCTGTCAGCCTCAAAGCCATCAGATTATACTTAGTGTCTGATTTAGCTAAAGCCTTCTTGTGTTCTGACCAGCTGATTGAGGCTAACTATGTAAGGCAGCTTTGATATATTTCCCGTGTTCTGATAATTCATATTCACTTATTAGCCACATCCTTCCTCACAGTCATATCTTCACAAATGAAAAATCAAATTAATTTTTTTATGTACTGGAAATCCAAGATGGATCCTAGAGAAAAATTCATAACTGATCCCTACTAGAAAATATGGCACAAGCTTATGCTAATATTTTTTAATGCATGAAGTATCATACACCCTGAAAAACCTTGGCATTTCACTTAAGATATCATAACACCTGGAACATCAATTTCTTAAAGTGGGATCACTTTTGAGAGATCAAACAAGTTTACTAACATTTCTGAACATTTTCTCAGTACTAATAAGAACTTTTGCACAAACAAACTCCAAGAAATTTGATTCCATTGCTAAAGAGACGATTTTCCCCAGAGACAGAACAATCACACAATAATTATCTTCCTGTAAAATCGTCACAGGGACAAGATATTTGTAATTTCAGCAGAAGGACAGGGGCTGGACAATGACCCGGCAGATGCACCTTTATTTTGGCCATGTGTAGCTGCCCCAGAAGTCCTCTCACCAGGAGATAGAAATGCATTTTTGTTGTCAGGGAAGACAAACACTGTCACAACTTTTGGTTCTGCACTGACTTCAATAAGATTCAACACTCCCCAAGATGAGGTGATGTTAGAGGAAGTCTCCTCTGTGTGCAAAGTTATCCCACCAGTTCAAAAGCCAACATTTTCTTCCTCCAAGATAATTCTTTATATTGTCCCACACTTTTTGTTTCAGGTTCTCTGTGAACAAATTCATGCTCTTGCACAAACTGTGCAACTCAAAAGCCAGATGGCAAATCCAGGCAATGTACTTACTCCCTTTTTGTTTCCATCCTCATCTATGCATTCTCTGACTGGGTCTGAAAAAGAAGCAGACACATTTTTAGTCATCCAACTCCCTTATCTAACCTTTTAAGTAGTGGTCACCAAAATACAGATACTTATTTAAAAATTTGACTTAAGGTGTGAGAAGTTTGGGGGGGTTGTGCTAGAGTGTGTGAATCCCTACCTGAAATCTGCAGGCCAAAGTGTACAAGAATAAGTCACAAAAGGCACGAACAATGACAGTGGTCCCAAAATACTCCATGAGCAACAACTGGGCTGCAATTCTACAGCACTCCTTGCACACAGCTCTGCCTAGATGGTGCTTAAAGGATGAGCATGGCTTTGGCTCTGAGGCACAGCCCAGCCTCAGAATCTTGTGATCAATTGAGAATATTACTGGAATTTGGCAGGTAATGAGAATTTCCACACCTGCAGAAAGATCAGTAGAGCATATCTATGCAAATAGTTGCAATAAGAACACTCAAAATCTGTTTCCTTACATTCAGGCATGACTGTGATGAGCATTTTTTTCATATAATCAGTTAAATGGTCTCAGGGTACCAATGAATTGCAGTTTCTGTTTTTGTGCGCTCTCATTACACATCTAAAGATCTTTTGGAAGCAATTTCATTTCTGTACCATGGCATGACAAAATCTCTAGGAAATTAAAACACTGACTAGCAAGCTCTTAGTAGAATACCAGACTATGCTATCCTATATCACTCTCTGTTCTGTCTTTTCCAGGATAAGTAATGTATTTTAAAATCATTTAGGAACTCTTTTAAACCTTTTTTAATGGTATTATATTTGGTACACTTCCATACAAAAGGTAAGACTCTCACTGCACAAGAAATCCAACTGTATGAATCTAGAGGGGAAAATAACACTTTACAGATTGTATGAAATTTTATATAAAACAAAACAAACATAAAAAAAAATCCCCACCAAAAAAAATAGTTTTTCATCCCCTAGCAAAGTCTTCACCATTAGCAAAATGGAAAGCTGAAATTCTCAGATTTTAGGTGTTGAAGATGTCTATAGTTCAAGGTTTTTTGAGCTGTTGGAAAAGCTTTCATAAAAAGTACAATGCTTTCACCTCTAGTACTGATAGGTTATAGCACAGATTGCAATAAGAAAATAGTTACTGGTTCCAAATTCCTGCTCCCCATCCTATATCTTGGATCAATGTAATTTACAGCAAGAAAAATCACATATTTTACAGTGTGAAGAGAGGAAATGCATCTTTAAAAGCTTATTTTAAAAGACAGGAAAGAAAATGGCAGCTGTTTAAATCTAGAAAATGGCAGCTGTTTGATGCTCTGGAGAGATTTTAAAACGCCAGAAGTGATCCCAGCGGAGGCTGATCGGATATCTCCAAGCTGGGCTGTGAACACTCTGCAACTTCCTCATTCTCAGAGGTCTTTGGCTCCACAAAAAAAGTCCATTTATTGTAGTGGAGATGTAACTAAGCTCTTGTAATGCTGGCAAAAACCTGTGCAATGACTAACACCATGAAGCAGTGGCTTTGTGGTGAGAACGTGTGGATGTTATTGGAACAGGAATAAGAACTGGATGAGGGAAAATTATCTATATCCAGACCAAGGAGATAAAAGAAGTAAAATCCAGGTCAGTGTTGAAGCTGTGTTCCTTAGAGGAGGAGTGTTGTCATCTACAAATAAATGAATGCTTCTTTAAAACATTTTACACCTTTTCTTCCCGGTATCTCTTTCCCCAGTAAAGCAAATTCTTTATTATTTTTCTTTTTGCCTTCTATTTCAGCTGAATTTTCTGTAGACATACATAGAATAATGTCTGAAAAACACATAACTTGAAATCTTTGCTCACAACATTTCTGAAACACGCCCCATTCATTCATGACAGCTTCAGCTTTCCTGGTGTCTGTCAATCAGTATTGAGTACTGATTATCAAGATTTTTATCGAGATTTTTATCAAGACTGATTTTTATTAAGATGGTAGCTCAAAAGTTCAAGCCTAGGCAGTAATAAAAACCTTGCTGGAATTGGGCTAACTGGAATAGCAACTGGATAAATATGTAAAGGGCTCATATTTGGTTTCACACCTAAGTGATGGTGGTGGTCTAGATCAGCATTTGTTATGGTTGTCAGGGGTGCACTAACAATACAGCATCTGATTGCCTTCTAATATAAAGAAAAATAATTCTGGCTTTGCATTTTAATTTTTGTGTTATGCTCCAGACACAAGGTCACACCTTTTGGACTTACCCATGCACACTTTTTTGATAAATTCACTGTTCAATCTGATCATGGTGGACAAATCTTCAAAATTCTGGAGCTTCATGATTCTGTTAGCAGCAGATGGCCCCGCCAAAGTCCTCAGCTGCCCTTCATCATATCTGTTCCCAACACCAATGGGGAACAGGGACACCCCTAAGAAAAGAGAAAGGGTTTGAAATAGGCAAGGCACAGGAGAAAATCATTGCTCATAGATGTGGAGTGTTCATCCCTGGAAGTATTTAAAGGCTGTGGCACTTGGCAGTGCTTGGTTAATGGTTGGCCATGAGGATCTTAAAGATCTTTTCCAACACAAAGATTATATCACTTTTATTTTTTTATATGCTTCTTTAAAAAAAAAAAAAAAAGAAAATAAAAAACCCTGGGAAAATATTTTCTCCAATGCTTAATTTTCATGTGTTACTTGCATCATTCTCCTCATGTTGGCTAAAGGTAACTAAGGGCTGAAATGGTGTTGCTCTAATCACACTGTTAGCTAAGATGAGCTCTATTACTCCCAAGCATAACAAGATCATTCATGGGCAACAAAACACAGCTGCAGAATTAATGACAACATCTTCACTCTTTTTAAATGAAAAAAAAAAAAAATCTCAATATGCTGTTTTCTTTCTTCAGTTACACAGCAATTGGATTATTTTCAAACCATTTAATTAAAAATTACAGTTGATAGTTGTTATACAGTCCATGCCTTATTCAATAACTCCCAGAGCAATCTTCAAATGAAGTCAAAGTTCCTCAGCTGAACACCTGAGGAAGCTGAGGTGCAGAAACAACAGCCAGAAAACTTGAAAAATCATCAGGCAGGACACTGATAGCAAAAGTATATTCCTGTAGAGGTCAGGGCAGAATCTTATCAAGACCTCTAATTATTATTATTATCTATGATTATTATTTTTATTTATCACTATTATTATTATTATTATTATTATTGAGTGAACCTTTCAAGCTTCACTGTACTACAACAGTATTGAATCTATGATACTAGACCACACTTCTGTTATCCCTGTCTGCCCACAGTTTCTTGGAAAATGAAATGCTGCCAGTTTGTGCGTCCTGAGGAAGCTGTCAGCCTTAACTGCAGATTGGTCCTGAATTTCCCAGTATCTCAAAGGCATCTTCGCAGAGCATGCTTTGCTCAGGTCTGTTCCTTACCACAGCACTACGCAGAGCAACTCCAGAACTTACGTGAACACACCAGTGTCTTAATTTTCCATCTTTTGTTCTAGCTCATCACTTAAAAAGTAACAACTCTACTTATAAATAGTGGCAGTGAAATGAGGTTTACTGTTCACTCTTGCAGAAAGGGCAGCAGCGTCCACAGCATCTTGTGAGCTCCCCGACACGATGACGATCGCAACCTTTGATGCGCTGGGTCTGCCCCCATGGGATTCTGACATTGCATTCTGGACCACAAAATCAATGGCACTTCCTAGCAAGAAATGAAGAGAGAAATGAGAGAGGTAATAGAAAAGCCACAGAAGACTATAAAACTTAATCTTATATTGCTTTAGTGTGTTATGCTAGTAGGCAGTGAAAAATATTTATTCTTAATATTTTATTTATTGCAGCTACATGAAAGATTTCAGTTATTATAAACCTTCCAGTATTTATTAAGACATCCAAACACAGAAGGACCATCCTTAACTCCATTCCTAGACCATCTCAATCTGTGCAGCGATGGGAATTCTTTTCCTTTTCCTTAGCCACAATAACAAATTTACCTTCCTCACTTAAGCAGTTACCTTTCCCAAAAGTATCTATAGAAGTATCTTCTATCCCTAAAGGATAGAAGACGTGGAGATCAGATTCCTGCTTCAAACTGCTGAGCAACACTGACATCCAGTGGCGAGCTGCTCCACAGCTTGGCATCACCCTGAGCTGTTCACAAAAGTTGTTCTCACTCCTAAAAAAGATACACTGCTTCCCTAATTTCATCACCTTTCCGTATCTTGCCTCCACATTACCAGCAAACTCTCAAATTTAAACTCTGTGTAATCCATAATACAACTGGGTGATCCATATGAAAATAAAAACAAAACAAAACAAAAAAAAAGAAAAAACAACAAAACCTTACAAGACTTTGAAAGAAATTCTACCTGAGCTACCAAATCACAAACTGGCTTAAAAGCTGCTGCCCCTTCATTTAACATCTGTGAACACTCAGGCAAATTTTTGTTGATAATTATTACCTCAGCAAGAGAGCACTTTGTTAGTACTTGCATTTAGACATGTATTTGCACAAATATTTACACTGGGAATCGTGATATGCAGCTTTCTTAAAAGCTCCTTTGGGCTTGGAAGTTATCAGGTCAGGAAGTAGAAATGGAACGGCGTGACTGATGTGACATTCAGGGCAAACAGTGACTGGTGAATAATAAACACTTGAAAGAGTATTTCCTCTGACTAATCTGCAGTAACTGGAGCAAAAATAGGTTTGTCTGAGGAATTCGCTGTACAATTTATAGTAACAAATGCATTTATAAAACACTGGAAGTCAGCCTGTAGATAATTCACCAGCACAGTACACCTTAGCACACCTCAGCATTTTGTATCCTTGATGTCTTCTTGCACCATGTCACCCACATCTTTTCAGTGATAGAAGCAAAAAACCTTTTCCCAAGCTGCTGCAAGCATGGACAAACTAGGAATCTCACTCAACACATTGATTTTTGATAAGGCTTGGAGATCTGGGATTGTCCAGTTTGGAAAAGGCTCCAGGGAGATTTCACTGCAGCCTTACAGTATTTAAAGGGGGCTTACAAAAAAGAATGAGAGCAACTTATTATAGTGGCAGGTAGGGATAGGACAAGGGGAAGAGTTTTAAACTAAAAGAAGAGAGATTTAGATTTGATGCAATTAAGTTTTTTACTCAGAGGATCTTGAGGCACCAATGGAACAGACTGCCCTGGGAAATTGTGGCTACCCCGTTCCTGGAAGTGTTCCAGGATAGGCTGGATGGGGGCACTGGGCAACCTGGGATAGTGCAAGGTGTTCCTGCCCATGGCAGGGGATTGGAATGAGATTATCTTGAAGGTCTGTTTCAAAGCAAACCATTCAGTAACTCAATAACATAGGAACAGCAGTTGGATATTCAGTGAAAACCTCAAAACTCTGAATGTCTTTCTATTTGCAACAAAACACATCTTAAAACACCATTATTAGCTGGGTGATGAGGATTCCATCTCACAAACTACTGCTCCTCACCACAAAAAATAACTAACCTCAGGTATTAACTCATGTCCCACAATCAATCCCACAATTAACAGCTGTGTCACAATCCTTTCTACAAATGGTTTTGTCTGCCAAGGTAAATATTGGATACAGAATGGCCCATTAGCAAGAAATAACAAAGGATAAAACAAAATATGGCAAATAAATATGACTATATTCAAAGTCCCTGAGATTGCCAGAAGATTGACTCATTTCCCTTTAGTCCTGCAAGTAATTACCAAAAAAAAAGTATTTCAGTTTTTAACTTTCAAATATATATTTAGGTTAAACTTTTGCACAGTAAGAATCATGAGTGATTTTTCATTCATTTATGAAAAGTACTTGAAATTTCTGTGTTTGCTTTCTTTAATGACCCTTTGACTTTTGTGTGGTTGATGCGGTCAGCAGCCACTCCTGCTCCATTTTTCTTATTCTCACATTAAAAAAATGTCAGAAACTCCATACATACTTGCAAACTGAAAACAAAAAATATTCCAATATTTTTATAATTTCTCATAAAGAAATCAAGTACTATTGCAATAGAACCAGTGACCATTTCAAAGGCCCCAAAAGCAGTTACTCAATTTAATGCACAGAAAATTGGATTTAGCATAGTAAAAACTCTTCAGATTTCTCCCTTTATTTTGAAGCCAGCTCTAGAGAAAAGAGCCAGGTGTCTGAAGACATGATCAAATGAACACTTTTGTCCTGCTAGAGGGATTCAGAAAGTCTTCATCCCAAGCTGAAAGCTGTCACTTCTCAGGTCTTTGTCTCTCCATCTCACCACAGAGGGAAATAACAAATCCCTCAGAGGCCACAATAAAAGCTATTCACTGCTAAAAGCAACCAACTTGAACATTTTCATACTGTGAGACTGCAACATAACAGAAACCTGACATTTTTTATACCTGTAAAGGAAATAAAAGTATTGACACTGAATTAAACAACAACATGTACAAGGCTGTATTGAGACTGGAAAGAGTGTTCACAGCATGGAAAGATAAAGACAATCCCAGAATGGTTTGGGTTGGAAGGAGATCATCCAATTCCAGCTCTCCTGCCATGGGCAGGAACATATTAAACTAGCCCAGGTTATTTCCAGCCATTTTAGCCCTTTCCTCAGCCCACCAAAGGTGGTGAGCCCCCAGTAGCCTTCCCCCAGCCTTCCTCAGTCAGTGGGGTATGAATGCCATTCCTTGGGCATGTCCATGGGGAAAAAATGCAAATAAATGAAAAAGAAAAACAAAAATCCGATTGAACCAAACAGGCAACTTTAGAAAGGACAAACCAATCATTCCAAGCACAGAACAGCATCTTCTCCCCATCCTTCAGTGCTCACATTTGGAATAATCATTTAATAATGACTATGAATATTTGATGTCAAAATTCTGAAAGTTGGAATAGGCTTTAAAAGAACCTTTTCCTGGTTGACTTGACACCTGATGGATTTTAAAGTTAAACTTGTATTCTGAAGTAACAACTCAGAATGGTTCACACAGAGGTTCCTGCAAGGACTGCAAGTTGATCCAATGGACATAAACAAGCCTTAAGGACAAAAGACAATCTGTTGAATAGGGTTGGAGGTGTTTACTGGGACTCTACAGGGAATTACACTAGATTCTGCCTTATTGAATAGTTTCATTAATGATTTGGATGGAAGAGTTAAGATGTGTAAAAAGGCATGTTAATCTGAATCACAAATATTGGATTGGGAGCAATCATGGACATCATGGAATTAACTGAATGAACACAAGGTGCCCAAGAAATATTTGAAATATATCCAAGTAATACAAATGAAGATTCATCCCAGAATTAGCCAATCTGTAACACACAGACATTTAATGTGTTGGTGAATGCCTCAGGGAAAGCAAAAACTTCCTAAGAGCAACCTTTGCAATTATTTTCTTTAATTTTGTCTGAAACAAGGAATGAAATGTAAAGCCCCATGAGGGTCTGTGGAGTTGTGACAGAGGGGGAATCCAATTAGATGGAGGTTCCTGCTGGGAACTTGTGAATCTGTGCCTTAAGCAACCTCAGTGGTTTCTCTAACATTTCTGCAACATTTTGACCAAAAAAAAAAAAAAATACTGCAAGAGATCTTAATCACCCACAGGTCCTGAAGATGTCTGGGGAAGAAAAAAGGAATAGTTCCTCAGAACCTGAAGTGATACAGAAGCAGCCAATACTGTCTGGATGGTGGGTATTCCAGACTGCAACTATTTAAATCAAGGACCTGTCTGACCAGGAACAACTCCCCATGACGATAATCACAGAATCATAAAATCACAGAACAGTTTGGGTTGGAAGGGACCTTAAAGATCATCTCATTCCAAACCCCCTGCTATGGGTAGGGACATCTTCCACTAGACCAGGTCCACAATCCTGAAACTGGTCTTTGTATCTTAATTCAAGCTCTTCACTAGACACTGAATTGGGATTTTTCACTGAAAACAGAAGATTATTTTAATTCTTAAACAAATCAGCTACAGAAAACTGATCTCATAGTGCTTTAAGTGGTCAGTTCTTGGTATATGAATATTGATATTTTGGCATTAACACATGTTGATTAACATATGCTGAACTTTTCATAAGCAGCCCAAACCTGTCAGTCCAACACCACTGAACGGAACAGGCCCCAAAAACCTCTGCACTGCAGGTCACAAATCCTGTCTTTCTCTTACCACCAAGGGTTTCTGATGAACCCAGACTCCACCAGGAGCTTGTTCAACTCACAAACCTTGTAAAAAATGAATTAGGAAAAGAAAATAAATCAATCAAAATAAAAAAATAAAAAAAATAACACGGAAAGGCATGAATTAAAACAGTTCATGGCAGATCGTGGCACTCAAAACTGGCTTCAAAAAGAAGCTGGCACCACCAGTTCAGCAATATTTATGGGGGAACAAATGGAAGTCTCTGTGAGTGGGTAGGAGCCCTCTGATCAGGACAGCTGCTGACCTTAGGTGATGAGGAGCAAGATTTTGGAAATTCAGTATAGAGTGCATCATTTGGGGAAAAATATGGAAAGTGAAAAGTGCTATGGGGGCGCCTTTGCTTCCAAAACCACAGGTGAGGTTTAGGAGAATGAAATTTATACCTTCTTAATCCTGACAGCAAAGCTGAATGCTGTTAATCAAATATATTAATAGTGATGGAAATTTGGAGGAAAAATATAAATTTAAGATTTTTTTTTTCTGGGGGGCGGGGGGGGGGGGGGGGGGACGGACGGAAGGGAAATATTTCTTTCACTAAAAATGCTCTTATACAGCTGAGCCACATAAAACATGCTTTCTCCAAATTTTGAGGCTGAGGCAGGAAAATGTCAGCCTAAATGAACAAGTTTTACTAGGGCTATAAGGAAGCAAAATAATGTTTTTATAAAGTGTTAAGCAGTATTTACTGTAGGGATTGCTCAGTCTGCTCCCTGTGACTCTCCTAAACACCCACAAATGCTGAACAGAGACACATTTACGTGATCCTCAGTTCTCTTCACACATCACTTTAGTGTTTAGCTAGTTTCCTTCTTTTTTTTCTTTTCCAGTTGTTTCTTATGTGAAGTTGTACATGATTTCATGATGTCTGAATAGCCCCAGAGCTATTTCCTGATAGATTACTTGAGCCAAAATTCGCCTGATGTTATTGAACGGCCCCACTGCACAAGCATGGGAAAGATTTGTAGTATAGGCTGCTCTTGCTTGTTCTTTCTATGCCCTCACACACTCAGTAGTTTTTCATTATTTCTTACAACTGAAACCTCTCTGTCCTGAAATTTCATTATGGCTAAATGATGCAGGAAAGGGAATGTTTTCTACAGTAAGGCTTTTGCAGTGGCAGCAACAATTACCTCTGCATATAGAGCTTTGTGGACCAAAATAGAATTTGGATCAAGATGGAATAAAGATTTCACTGAATTGTTCTTCTGCCATAGGACAGCCAGTGCAAATAAGAAGAAACAGCTCTGCTCTGACAGCAGTGATATTTTTTTGATGGGTAAATTCAGATCAAGCAAAGGATAGAAAAGATTTCCTGTGAAAATGCGGCATCCAGACTGGGCCATCTACACTTGTCAAGCAGCCTCTGCATTTCCAGAGGCCCAAGCACAGCCAGAAGGGCCTGAGTGACCATGCACTTCCCAGGAATGCTATCTCCTGCACAGCCAGCCACATCCACACACATCACAAGGAGCAGGACAGCACCACAGTGACTTATTTTCATTACTTCATTTGGGAGGAACTACTTCTACTCTATTCCACTTTGGTTCATTATACCACAGTCACAGACTCTGAGCATTTTCCAATGAGACATAAACAAATCACTAACGAGGATGTCATGTGGCTACTTCTCCATTTCATTTCCCAAAGGCCGTGTTTGCTCTGTTTATCCTGCAGTTCCGTGTGGCTTTCTCTACACATTACGTGGAAGGCTTCACAAAACTTATCTATTTGTATGCAACAATTCATCCCACAATGAGCCTATAGAAGTCTCATCAGCCATCTGGTATTTTTATTTCTCCAGGCTGAGAAAGCAATCAGAGCTAATCCTCCTGTGAACTATGGAAGTCAGATTTTACTTTGCACTTTTCTGTACAAATAACTCTTTATAGTCCAAAGACCCCAAAAATCTGTGTATTCCTCAACTCTTATAGGACCCTGATACTAGGTGACTATCAGAATAAATCTGGTTCCAATCCAAAAGAACAAAATTCTCATATCTGGTGAAAGATGCTGTAGAAGAGTCATTTTTTTGCTGAACCCTGCAACTGATATTTGTGTGTGCACAGACCCAGTGGAAAATCTCTGATGTTTTAGCACATGAAAACTGAAGTGGACCTGTCTGTCTGGAACAGAAGACGGCAGTTCACAAGTAACTCTTCAGCTGAGGTGCTGCCTTAGGCAATCTTTGTTCCTGGCTCCCTGGCACCATCCCCAGTCTTGTCCCAGTCCAAGTCCCTGTGGAACCAGCATGGCAACTTGGATGAAGGAAGTGAACCACACAGAATATAACTTATTTTGCTATTTTTCAACCAGATGGGTTACACTGGCTCAGCACAAACATCTGGCAAGGGCAGCTCCTGAAGTCAGCATGAGCAGTTCTGCACCTAAATGTCTAATCAACTAACCAGCACTGAAAGGTTAATGATCAAAGTCTTTGCTTCTTAATTATGCTTTGCTTGCTTGAAAGATAATGAATGCAAATCCTGAGCATTACTTCAAGGCTTCTTTCCAAAATACATTAAAGACAAACCATAGTTTGTGTTACCTATGAATACATATTAATAGAGAAAATTGAACCATAACAAGAGGTTGAACCTTAACAAGAAATGCCACCACAATGGCATCAATTGGTGCTTTTAGCCAGCCTGTATTTAGCATTCCTTAGGGTTTTGTTACCCCTCTTGTTTAAACACCAATATTCACAAAATCACTCACCTAGTCTGGTAGGACCTTGCTCCCTTTGTTGAATGGATTGCACCATCTCTACAAGCCTGTCAGTCTCTTGAGGCATGTGCCATGAAATTTCTAGATTATTTTCCCTGGCATACTGGAGAACTGATACATGAATTGAAGAATTGCCTGAAGCAGAAAAAAAAAACCACTTTAGGCAGTGCACATGAATGTCTTAAATCTAAAGGAGACATTGGCATTGTGATTTACATTAGGCACAACTGGAAAGTGGTTTTCCATCAGAGCGTGAAAAGATCAAAACTGAACTATTCCCTGGTGAAAAAATATGCAAATATACTTCTGGAAACAGCTGTTTTTCTATCCGGAGTCAGTATGCAGTATTTTAGCCCAGATCAATATGACAGTAACTGAAGAATTTTATTTTATTGATCTCCATTCAGTATTATTCCTTTTCCATGTTAAAATTGCCTAAATATTCCCCCCCCCTTTTTTCTTTTTTAACACGTACATTGTTTTGCACAAGCAGTAGATGTCAGATGGGCCAAGCTCCCTGGATCATTTAATGTCCAATTCCCCCTCTCCTACAGCACTGGAGTGATGTGCATGGAACAAAGTGAATCCAGGGAGCTTGACCTGTGAAGGTGAATGAAGAGAAATTCCAAATTATGCTGCTCTTTGACATATAGACAGTTAGAAAATACCGAATTTGCAAAATTGAACCAGGCAAAATGTTGTTTATAGTGACTGGCTATACTGCTGTTCATGGCCTCCTACTTCAGGTATTTATGTACAGAGCACAATGATTATTTATCAGTGCTTTGTAAAGCATGTATGAACACTACCAATAACAGCAGTTGCTCCATAGAAATGGTTTAATGCTGAATCAAAAAAAAAAGAGCAGTTCTGATTTTTAAAAAATCTGTGTTTGTTAAATACTGCTGAGAAAACACAGGATCCTGGTTTGTCCCCTACAAGTAAAAGAATAAAAAGCACATTTCTGTGTCTGAGCTGAAAGACAGATACATACCAACCACAACACGTTCAATAAATGCCCTCACAAAGCTCTTCATTTCCTCAAATTCTGATGCTCCAATATTGGCACTTCCATCAAGGAGAAACATTATATCCATGGGTTTGTTGCACAGCTCTGAGGGTGAGAGGGGGAGGGGAAAAAAGTTATTTTATATATAATAACCAAAAGTAGCATCTGCTAATGTGGTAGGAGCAGAAAGGGCAGGTCCAGTTGCATTTTGGGAAAACAAAGCAGGATAATGACCAATTGAAACAATAAGCAATGCCCCTTTATTGAAAGCCTTTAGATTCATACCAGTGGGATACATGAAAATTTCAATTCTGTTTTACTCTCAGGGGACTAAAACAAAAACCAACAGTAGATGACAACAACAAAAAAACCCCAAACCAATCCAACAACAAAACAAAAATAAACAAAAAACACAGAATACTCTCCTCACCCCTAAGCAAACAAAAGAAAAATTTAAAACACCCAATAATGTCTCTTCACAAAAGAGGAAATATAATTTTACATTATTCTAAGCAGAAAAGAATAATAATAAAGACAGGAGAATGATTTTCTTCTGGCACTCTCCAACCTGGATGAAAGCTGCTGTACTTTGCTGACAAAAGGACTCAAGGACTTTGAACCTACAGAAAACAGACTGCAGGGCTGGGCTAGCATCCTCAGCCTCCAGGGAAGACAAATAGTCCTTCCTTGGCTTAAGTCAGCAAGACACTAAACCAGATAAAGGAACCCTCCAAATTTCAGTGATACACAGGGTAAATAGAAGAGACCTGACAGGGGAAAGAAGAAATCACACAGAAAATTCATCCAATCTTACCCGTGATTTCAGTCCAAAATCTTGTCCCACGAGAGCAGCATGACTGCAGCACTAATTCAGGTGCCTCTTCAATAAGTCTGTTGTAACTATTCAAGATAATTGGGTCATTAGGCTGACTGATCTTTCTGAGCTCTTGGATATTGGCACTGGGGGTTATTCCTATGGGAATAACATTTATGCTCCCAGGAGGTCGTGTGATAACATCAGTGGAAGGACTGGATGACACCATATATACCAAGCGAGGAACATCTTGCCTGCCCCCATTCACTGATGTAAATGTGTGTTTGGAAATAAAATCAAGGGCATTGCCAGTGTTGGTAGCCCTCCCTCCCTGGTAGGGTATACTCCTCACTTTCTCAATAATTTTTTCCTTTGACTGTATTTCCCTAAAGGAATACTCCAGGCTGACTGTATCTGAATACTGCATGACTGTAATGTGAATATTTTCCTGTCCCACATTCATTCCTGTGACCACCTTCTCAATGAACTTCTTGGCTTTACTGAAGTTTTCCTCCCCAACATTATCAGATCCTTCAACAATAAAAGCAATATCCAGCCTGTTGGTATGGGGTTTTTCTGAAAGTGGTGGTGGGGCTGTGAGTCCCAAAGTGGGAAATAAGACACTGGACATGGTTGGAGCAGATGTAGCTGGTAACAAAAGACTTTCTTCAGGTCCAAGATCACACAGGTGATCAATGAGGAAATCTCTTTGATCCATGAGCTCCAGCACATTGCTCACTAGGAAGGCTCTGCTACTTGGAAACATCTTTGCCATGAACTTGACTTGTTCCACATTGACATGAGGCCCAATCCCCACAGGTACTACTGTGATATCTCTAGACTTCAAAAACCCAAGCATGTCACGGATTTTTTTTTTAGGCTTGTTTGCTATAAACAACACTGCAATTTTGGCAGCATTTGTCCTTTCTGCTTTTCCAAACACATGCAAGGCAGTGAATTTAAAGACTTCATAGACAGATGCTTCTTCATCACCTGTGTATCTTATGTTCTGGACAATTCTTCTCATTTGGGAATTTGTTTTGATATCTTTTAGGTTAAGGTAGATGGTGGGACCAATCCTATATACCAGAATTGACACTCGTATTTTTTTCTGGGAGATGTGGAGTTTTTTCATCACTCCAATTATGAAAGTCTTCAGCAGTTCAAAGTCCTCCTCTGAGAGTTTATTGGAGCCATCAATCAGGAAGGCCAAGTCCATCATCTTGCTGCATGAGTATGCACTGGGGGGTAGCTCAATGTCTTCCTCTGGAATAGGTGTTGTCAGAGTTAGGGTGTTCTCCATGAGCTCACAGGCCACACAGGATAAGTTCTTCCCTTCACACAGACTACAAAAATCATCAAATCAGAAAATCACCAAATTTAACTGTAAGAAACAATGCTTATTATAACAAGTTGCTCACATGTTATAAAAGAATGCCAATACAAAACCAAACATCTCCAAACAACAATGAAACCAAAACATGATATGAATAATTTCTTTTCCCCCCCACCCCAATTCCCCACAACTTCCCACATGGTCTTGTATACCTAAATCCCCTATGTACATGCATGCTTGTTTAGTCCAGGAAACATGACCTATTATAGCATGTCTGACAGTGGAAACTCCTTAGAACAGTCTTTGGCAGAAAGGGTACAATCTGTGTCTGGAAAGTGTTTGAGAACCACTGAGCATCAGCAGTACAGAAACCTACAGGCCACTGGTGGAGTGAACTGGCTAATCTGGTTTGCCTCACAAGGAACCAAAACATGAGGCAAACTGCAGGCAGCTAACACCAAGTAAAATTCTGGAGTAGAGAGATGTTTTACCTCTGATACGACCTCTGCAAGCTCTGTGCAGGGGCCAGGTTTAACAGATTTTAACCTTACTGAAATTAACAATCTGTTTTCTACCTCTAAAGTGCTCTACATTACTGATGGGGTTTTTTCCTGACTTCATTTTTGTTTGGATACAGCTTTGGTACAGGTTCATCCTCCACTGTTTATTTGCCATAATTTCTTTTTCAGCCCAGTTTCTCATATTAAATGCTTTATTTCAACCACAGATGTTATCTCTTTTTAGTCCTATGTCTTCCCTCACCATTTCCACTCACTTCTATGAGTACATTTTTCACTTCCCCTTTACCACTTCAGCGCCAGATTTTCTTTCCCTCCCCTATCTCTGCCTTTTCACTATTCATCCTTCTGCACCACCATGACCTTTTTCACCTCTGTCACCCTCTACCTTTTATGAATCCATTTATAATTCATCCATCTTTAGCAAGATTTTAACACTTCTGCCTTTCTAAATCCTGGCTGGATGTTCCTCTTTACTTCCTAGAATCACAGAGAGCTTTGAGCTGGAAGAAATCTTTAAAGTGTAGCTAGTCCAACTCTCCTGGAATGAGCAGGGATATCTTCAACTAAATCACATTGCTCAGATCCATGTCTAGCCTGACCTTAAATATTTCCTGAGGTGGGATATCCACCACCTTTCTGGGCCACCTGTGCCGGTGTTTACCACCTCCTCTGTAAAAAATTTCTGCCTTATATCTCATATAAATTGAACATTCTTCAGTTTAAAACCACCACCCCTTGTTCTGCCCCAACTGGCCCTGCTAAACCCTTTGTACCCATCTTCCTGATAGGCTGAAGTACTGAAATGTCACAAAAAGATCTCCCCAGAGCCTTCTCTTCTCCATCCTGAATAATTTCATCTCTCTCTGCCTTTCCTCGCAGGAGAGGTGTTCCAGCTCTCTGACCAGCTTCACTTCTCAGAGAAAAGAACGTGACTGCTCTCAGGCACAGGGTGGAACAGAACCAGTTCTATTCTCCTTGTCTTACTGGACAGTCCAAGGAACAGAGTAGGAAAAGGTTACAAAAGAGCAACCACCAAAAAATGCTTTTTTCACTGCCAGAGGAAACCCAGGATATACAAACTACACGAGTCAATACTGGAAGAAGGTGCCATTTTCCAGGAAAATACTTCACTTTACAAGTGGCACCTTCATTTATGTTCTCTTAATTTAAATGTTATGTTCTTTTCAAGCTCATTTTAACATCTTCCTAATTGCAGAATGCACAGCTACTTTTGGCATTAGCATACAGTAACAGAAAATTTATTATTCTAATCCTAATATGAACGAGACTCTTCCAGTTTCCAATTTCCTTTGGATGCTTGCTATGAAATTCATTTTTGTGCAATATTTTCTATTGTTTGTACAGATGGTGTAGGCATCTAAATTAGGTGACAGCTATGCAAAAGGATGTTTCCCTAGTGAGGTAAGTTTTCCTAATGTTCTGAAATCTTTTGTGAGCAGCAGCCAGTGTATCAACATTTAAGATAAATTATTATTAAGAATTACAAAAATTACAGAACAGAGACTCGTTTAAGAAGACTCTTCTCTCACCTTTTGATGGAATTCAGGGCTCTTCATGTATATTGTTAAAAAGTATGTACTTAATTATTCAGCCTAACAGTCTCATACCCTGGGTTTATAGCTCAGTTGCACACTGGCCCTGGCTAGAGACCAGGAATTGTAAGTTTGTACCCATTCTGAGCTTCTGTGAGGTTCAGAGCACTTGGAGCTAAGGTGTTAGTCAGGGCTAATAGCTGCTGCAGTTTTGCAACTCAGTTTCCATTAAATCTGATCAATTTACAAGTTGGAAATCTCTTTTTTATTCACAGCATTTTAAGTCATTAATGAAAATATCCATCCATGGTCCAGATATCCAGAGAATGATGAATTTTCATAATTCATGACATTACAAGTCACTGGTGAAAATATCCATGGTCCAGACATACAGAGAATGACAATTTTTTATAATATGCCACAGGGCATTAAACAAAATGCAAATAGTCTCTACTGCATTGCAGCTGAAGGTGCTCATCCTGCCTGGTGCACAGTATCATACTCCCTGCCATTCATTTCATCCTATTTGGAAATGTCTGTATGCAGGATCAGACCATGAGTGTCATCTTAATATCTCATGGAAATTGGTTTTCCAGTAATGGGACACAATTCCAACTGCTAATAATCTCAGCAAGTTCTAGACTGAGTGCACATTCAGACCTTGCACTACACACAGGAATTTTTTAGTGCTGGCAGAAGGAAGGAGTCTGACAGCTTTATTGATGTTGAATCACACATTGCACAAAAAGAAGTTGAACATCTGAAGCCAGAAGGGCCACCTACACATGGCAAAAGGCCTTTTTTGAAAGGAATTTATGGATTTCACTTGCTTCAATTCAGCTGGCATCTTATAACCCCTACTGCTGTCACTGAAAAACTTCAGCTCTGGGTTTTCTATGAAGGGCTATTGACATAAAAGATGGTTTCCAAGCTTCTTTTTGAGTGATATTTAAAGTTACATCCATAACCTTATTCATTAGGATGTACTTCATCCCTGACCCTTCATCTTACAAAAGAGGTTTGCTGGTTCTCTGCACAACCCCATCATACCAAGATTGACAATGCTGTGGATCATCTCTGTTCAAAACTACTCTCCTTCCATGTGGGATCCTGTCATCTCCAACTGCACACACGGGACAGTCTTCTGGAGCAACACAATCCAGGGACAGCTCATCAAGTATTTTCCCTGTTTCAAAACAGCAGAGCAGTGTAAAGATGCCCGTTGTCATGAACTGTAAAACTGATCATGGGGTTAAAAACAAAGCAGTATTTCTGAGGTGGGCTCAAACCTTCTGAAGAATCTGCTTAGTGTTGTGACCACTGCTAACTTGACACAGAGAAGTATCTTCCTCCCTCATAATGGCTTTTATTTAGATATTGAAAGACCTAACCCAATGTATAACCTGCAACAGCCAGCACCACAAAGAAGGTAAATAAATCTTTAGAAAAAAGCATGGAAGATGTCAGGGTACTGGTAACATCACAGGAAAACAATATTTTCCATTCTTCATGTACATAACTTATTTCTCCTCCTATCCTCTACCTTGTTCTGGTCAGAAATACCAGGGCCCAGAATAGCTCCTTGAGATCTTTAAATACCTTATCTGCTTCCCTTCTTCTCTTTCTTCTCCCTGTCCCATATTTCCTGTATTTGTTTTCCTTTCCCTTTTCTACAAGGTTGTTGGAATAGTTCAGCTGGAAGCTCATGCTCATGGGAAGATGCCAGCTGGGCACCCTCAGGAGCATCTTGGAGGCAATAAGCAGGTGAAGGCAATGGGTTTCACTGCTGTAGCTGCTCTGAAGCAGAGCATTTTATCAATTTCTAGCACAAATTCATACTCTAACCACAGAGTCAACAATCTCTGTTCCCACCTAATCCTAGAGCCTCTAATCCTCCAGTCTCATCAAGCTGTTCCTATCCTTTCTCATCCTTGCTGGCAGTGGTTCATCTTCCTCCTCTGGCCACCACTTCATGCCCTTCACACACTGTGCCCATTTCACAAACTCAAACGGAGATGCCCAACCACGTCCCTTCTCAGGCAGTAAGGAATTGTGGCAAAAACATATCACTGATCTGTTAAGAAGGAAAAAAGCAGTTTAAATAAACGAAAATATGGATTTACCTGCAGGACAGTGTACATGGCACCCTTCCACACACTTCAGAGGACACTCCAAAGCCTTGGAGTGTTGGCATGTGATTGGACAAGCAGGTCCACAGCTGTTATACCTCCATTCACACTGATAATCTAATTCCTGTTTATTCAGGTCCTCACAGCTTTGTGCTATGCAGGGACAGAATCAGAGGCAAAAAAAGAAAAAACTCAAACCAGAGTGCATATCCACCATGCCTCTCAGAATTATGGCACAAAACATTATACAAAGTGGACCACATATCTAGGAAAATAAATATTTCTACTTTTAAATAAAGATTTTTTTTTTACTGCATTATTGTTTGATTACAATAACGGCAGGCCACCTCTTCACACTTACATATTTTTTCACTCAATGAAATATTTGCTCCAGACCAGAAATTCTTAGGTTTGATAATAGCAAGTGCAACACAACCCCAAACTGTAAACTTTAATTAATGCACATGTACATACATATTACTGAAACTATTTTTTCCTCTAGATGTTGTACCACAGAAATAGCACCGAGGTGGGAGCGTCAGAGAGAGCTGTTAGCCCAGCCCCATTAGCATGAAATTCTCTGGGTGTCAGAAGGAGCAGAGCTCAGTCTGACCAGTGTGAGCCAAAGACTGGCACGTTTTCAGCCAGCTATGCCTGAGGTTTTGTGTACTCACGGCACAGAGTGGGTGACCTCCAGTGAACAACCACCCCTTTCTGGGCGCAGGCGTGCGCGTAGGCAGCCACAGTGTCGCAGAAACACGCACAGTCCCCAACAGACTCACAGGCACAAGTGTCATACAGGCAAATGTCAATGTAGGGCTCTGGATTCACCTACAGGACAGAGGAAACACAGGGCACAGGACACTTGGAGTGCCTTCATCTCCTTCCTGTATCCATTAACCACCAGATGGTTTGGCTGCTCCGCTCACCAAGGGTCAAGGCACCATATGAATCAGCACAAATGACATCAGCAAAACTGCAGTTTGTGATCATTTAATATTTTAAAGCTTTGTCCCCAACCCTCTTGTGCAGCAGCTTGGGTATAATGCAGCCTGAATGGCATTGCATTAGCTCAGCTCCCCCTTCCCCCAAATCTCAACCCTTAGGCTCCACTTGGTGGGAAATAGAAAAGGTATAAAACTCTCAGAAAGCTAAGTGAAAGCAAATATCAGGATAGAGAAATGCAAGATCGAGAAACAATAAGGCTATGAGCTATGTAGAGACAGACCTTAGGAAAATATATTAAGCAATATAGTTTAATATATATACATAAGCAAAAATATATATAAGCAAAACATACAAGCCAAATATATAGTAGAAATAGGTAATTGAATAATATTGAACCTTTATCCATTGTTTTAAGCTGTTACAAGCAAACATTGTTCAAAGCAAGATGTATGTGCAGCTTTATTAATTGGGCTTAAGCAAATGCTTGTCAGCTTATAACATTATGCTATTGGCTAAAAAGCTTTTAAAAGACCGTGTAACTAAGAGAATTTGTCTGCTGCTGTAGCAGCTGAAGCTGTTTTCATCATCCATGCTTGGCTTTGTAAAATAAGATTGATGATTATGATGGAATTAAAGCTTCAACACAGCTGCTTCAGCTGTCCTGTCCTGTTGTTTGTGCATATATATGTACACGAGAGAAAAAACTACAAAAAGTCCAACACACTTCATGTGCAGTCTCTGGACTGCACAGTAAAATTTCCCTTGGGGAGAAGTTACTTCACAGCTTAATAGGTCCATTTTCCCATAAAGTATCAGCTACAGGACAAGGTGAGAGATGAGAAGACCAGCCAGCCTCTACCAAGTCCTATGTGCAGTCAGCACAACCACACTTTTTCCCTCAGCTGTAATCAATGTAATGCAATGTAAACAATGTAATCAATGTCAATACTCACCAATTTTGTGCATTCTTCAAAGACATTTCCAGACAAAATGCTGCATGATGTTTCTACCATCATCTGCTTCACTATGTTTCCACCACACAGTCGAGACATCAAGGTCTGTTCCAGGTTGGGCTTAATATTGTAAGAGACAAGTAGAGATTACATTAGCCTTGTCTTCTGGACCTTGGGACTCTTCCAATTGAAGAGACTCACTAGCAAAGGAAATCGTTTCTTTGAGGAAAGTTTTAACCTGTTGTAAACACACACAGATCCTGCTGCAGAGCAGATCACCTCCTTGATTTTCTCCAGCTCTTACTTGTACCCTGAAGTTTTAACTCAGGCATTTAGATGACAGGAAGACCCACTGTGCGAAACACCAATCCTGACAGATGATCATGCACAACTCCTCATAAGGTCCACAAGACTTAAAAACATGATCAGATTTCAGCAAACAATACCTGAGGCTGCTGCTGAATAGAAACAGCTCAGTAATTTCTCCTCCCATTTAATTTATCTAAGAACAAGGAGTACTAGTATTGACACAGAATTTAGCACAGCAACACCCTGCAGGTTCTGCCCTGTGCCTATGACGCTGAAATGAGGAGCTGCTCATTCTCAGCCTGACCCTCCAGCCTCATTCCTCAGTACTTCAACTTTTTACTGCACTTAGGTCAAGTCAAATGAAAAAAAAAATAAAAATGTGACATTCAGCAAGGTAATATTGTGGCTATGTCACACTTGCACATAATTAGCAACTAACCCAGATTATTTCATATTATCAAGAATAAATGCTTCAGTGTATTTTTCTGTTAATTTAAAACTTGTAAGAAAATATCTAAAAAAGGCTTTTTCCACCCCTCTGCCCAATAGGACAAATTTTCAAGGAAAAAAAAAGCATCAGCTGAATGAAATGCTTTGTTTTACAAATGTCAAAACAAGTTGTTTTCAGGGTGTTTCCTTGCACATTTCATTTGGAAATACTTAGGGTTTTATTTGTCAGCTACATACAAATTTATTGTTCAATTTTATTCTTTCAAAACTCTGTATTTGGAAAATAGGAAGTAGACTCTTACATGTAATATAATTAGCACCCCAAGAAATTTCCAGCACTAGGACACAGATAACACTTTCAGAAAGCAGCTACCCTCCCCAAAGTTCACATGCCATGATGGATGGCAATAAGGTAATAGACAATAACTCCCATCCCCTCCTGTATCCTGCTTTTTCTGTTTAAGCCTTTCCAACCTGAAAATAAAAACTGAATTAGCTTTACTAAAAAAAAAAAAAAAAAAAAAAAAAAAAAAAAAAAAAGAAGAGAAAAAATTAACCTGTGCATTCCATGGTTTGTAATGGACAGACTAAGATTTGGGATACAGAGACTTGAACAGGGAAAAATGAAATTTTTATCCAAACTCTGCCGACTGAAAATTACAGCTATTCCTTTAAGATTAAACTCTAAAATGGGATTTCCAGTGATAGCTGGATTTCAAGCATCTGGGCTGGAAAACTCCAGGAATAGTCTCCACCATACAAATTGGCTATTTTAACATTCCTCTGAAGACAGGCAGCCCAGAAGCTTTACATAACTTAATTGACCTTTTACCAGATTTAAAGAGATAATATTATTTGGCAAAAACATGGGGAAGGAGTTAATTTCTACTTATTTTAATCCTTTCAAAGCTCTTTATCCACTCTTCAGTGATACTGTAACCCACACTAATTAGTTTTCACAGTTCATTCACAATCACCTTTGCAACATCAGCACAGTGGGGATTAACTTTCCAAGAATTCCCAAAGTCAACTGGATCTACTTCAAGATGCTCACTGCTGCTGGTCAAATCATTGTTTTGGATTCCATCAAAATTTCCACACAGACCACACACTTGATCCTTGCAGGGAAAGAAGCACAAAAAGCATTAATCTTACATCTGTAGACCAGCTTAGGATTTTGTTAAGAAGTCTTTACCCTGATGCTTTAATGCCACGAGGTTTAAAAACTACCCTCACCCTTGTCAAGGTCACTAAAACAGACACAGTCTCTCCCAGAGAATGTGTAGCTCCCATTCCCACTCTGCTGAAAGCAGGACCCTGCTGTCCCCAAGGGCTCCAGAAAGCAGGACTGCTCTAATCAGCAGTGCCCAGGGACTCTGTTTGGAGTGTGTCCCTACAATCCCATTTTATTTTTGGAGATCACCATCCAATCACCACTATCAGTAAATCTGGCTCCTTATGCTGCTCTTCTTGAATGCAGAAGAAATTACTCAAGGCATGGTTATTCTGTGGCCCCACACTACTCATTCTTTCTGTCATAACTCATCTCCAGTTACACAGGATTTGGCCCTTATGGTTGAACAACCAGACAAATAAGACAGTCCTACAATATTACCAAACAAGCCCTCCATTTTTGAACAAGTGCCTAATATTCCATGAAAATCTACATTAAAAAAACAACAAAAAAAAACCCCAAAGAACAAAAAAAAAAAAAAAACAAAAAAAGCCCCACAAAAAAACAAACAAAACAAAAAACCCAAATAAACAAAAAAAAAACAAACAAAAAAACCTCACCAAAACTGCTCCCCAGGGATATGTTAAGTGCATTCCTTAGTGAGAATAAGAAGTGAGGCAAACACTTACTTTGAAATTGCCTTTTAAGATAACAGAGACTCCTATGGCCAGGTCCCAGGTCACACTGATGCTTTTGCCCAATAAAATGATGTAATAACGGCCAGACTTGATGAGATCTAAATTATCATTTTCACCCTTAGGAGGTACCCTGATGTTTACCTGAATAAGAGAAACATATTGTGCTATCAGCAGTGGCTCTAATTATTATTTAAGGTAGATTATTTTCCCAGTGGAACATGTTAACAGGTGCTTCCAATCATGCTGTTCTCCAGAGAGTTTCCATACACTCTCCAGATGCTCCAGAGAAAATCAGGAATTTGGGATACAAGTGCACTACTTCAATCTCATCCCATTTCCAAAGTCTTTGAATGTGGTCCCAGGGTATAATACACAGATGCCAACATATGAAGCAGGGCTGATAAAGACAGGGTATACCAAATGAATTACCAGTTTAGCATTGGTCACTGGTTCACTGAATATTTACATGTTGGTTTGGGCTTTTTTTATTTCAGCTTTTTATGAAATTTAATAATTCTGTCCTAGTTCCAGAGTAATTAGAACTGGGAGAATCACACGTCAGTGGCCTCTGAAAGACCACTCTTATTCTGGAGTCAGGAAGGACTTTGTTCCCAACCAACTACACCAACAGGAGAAATCCAGAGAGATTCTTTTCAGTGTCTATTAATTTCTTCCATCACCTTCCCTTCTCCTGTGTGCCTCTTTCTTTTTCCATCTGGCTGCAAATTCACTGCCTCCAGCTACCAAGAATTTAAGAGATTAATTTAAAATGCTCTCTTTCACACCACAATCTCCTTCCAATGGGAACTCTAATAGGAATATAAACCACATTTGGAAAGAAAAATCTGGCATGGCTGTTACTTTAGGCACCATTAATGCATTAACTGCTTAGTTCTGGAAGAGGCAGATGAAAATTTTCAGTCATACAAAAGCAATTAACATAATGGAGAAAGAAGTGCCCAGAAACCATTTACACCCACTCCCCTACTTTGAGGGCCAAATATTTCCTTATCCCACTATTCTTTCTTGCTCAATTCAGTAAAAGCTCAGTAATTCAATTCTTTTCATCACCAAGTTATCATCAGAAACATTTATCCCAGATAATACGGTTTACATCTTTCATGGATTTCCTAAAGAAGGTTTTCAATGACTTTAGGGAAGACTTTTAAAGATTATTTTAGGTACTGAAAGCTTTTTAACTTTCTTCTTTGCCCAGTGTATTACTACACAGTATAGTCACTTGACCACCTAAAATTCTAGAACAGTGTTTGTCTTTCCAAATTCAGAGGGTTCTAAAAAACAGAAGAGGACAAAGTTGAGTTGGGAAGTTGACCTAAATTACAGAATTTTTATGTCTGTGGAGGCTTTTTGCCCAACCATGAAGTCATAAACTTTTGACCTTGCAAACTTGCAGATTTGTTTCAGAAAAGCAAAAAATATTTCATTTTTTTTTAAATGTCAGCCAGAACTGTAACACGTCAATTAAATCCCCCATTTACCAGTAGAAGCTGCTCCCAAAACATATCATCTTAAAACAATGTTAATTGGAAACATTTTAATAACCAAAAAAATGCCTGCTTTTTCTGCTTGCTTCTAAGGATTCTTGGGGGAAAAGAGTGTAGAAAGTCATAACTGAATAAGAATTTGCCTAAGCGTCTCCATATCAGTTGGTTTTCCTTAATGTCTCTTTTGGTTGTTGTTATTCCTAAGCAAATCTACTCTAGATACTATTACACTGAGCCTTAAACTATCTGAAAAGACAACTAAAAATTCACTCAGGGTCATCTGGACAGTGTAATAATACAGACCTAGGTGTAACAAGGACAGACTCTCTCAGGAACCAAGCACCCTCTGATGCTGGAGCTGCTGGATGCCTAAGTCACCTGCTGTTTTCTTCTGGCCCTTTCTTATGTATCCAAATGGAATCACAGCTCTTCTGAAAATCTGTCACCTAAAGAAGCTTACAGACAAAGGGCTGAACTCTGCCCTCTGGAAAGCTCATTTCCTGCTGAGAAGGGACATGGGAGGTGGAAATGATTCTTGGCCAATTCTTCCATGTTTGTTAGCAGGAAAAGGGAGGAAAAAGAAGATACTCGGGTGGATAATCCATCCAGGAATTTCACAGGGCAAAGGACAGCTGCCATTTCAGTATCAACTTGTTTGAGCAGTGGCTCTCTTCTTTCTTGTGCATGTGTGCTCTGTCCTTCAGATTGCTCAGTTAGCTCTGATGTTCTACTAGGCTCTGATGTTTTCTTAGCCCTTCCTTGCAGTTCCAGATGCTGGAAAGAACTGACTGGCTTTGACAAACCATGTTTAGAAAGGGTCTGGGGTGCCCATTTACGAAGGACATGGAGCTGTTGGAATGAGTCCAGAGGAGGCCACCAAAGTGATCAGAGGGATGGAGCACCTTTGTTGTGAAAACAGAGTGAAAAAGTGGGAATTGTTCAGCCTGGAGAAGGCTCCAAGGAGATAATGTGGCCTTCCAGTGGCTAAAGAGGCTACAAAAGAGCTGGAAAGGGACTCTTGACAAGGGCCTGGAGTGACAGGACAAGGGCAATGGCTTCACACTGACAGAGAGCAGGGTTAGATTGGATATTGGGAAGGAATTGTTCCCTGTGAGGTTGCTGAGGCCATGGCACAAGTTACCCAGAGCAGCTGTGGCTGCCCCATCCCTGGCAGTGTTCCAGACCAGGCTGGATGGGGCTCTGAGTAACCTGGAATAGTGGAAGGTGTCCCTGCCCATGGCAGGGGAGTAGAATTGGGTAATCTTTCAGGTCCCTTCCAACCCAAACCATTCTATGATTATCTGAGAGAAACTGATTGGCATCAAGCAGAATTACCAAAATAGCACTATACCTCTGGAAGCAAAATGGATAAATATAATCCTGCTAATCTGTTCATTTTATGATCAAGAACCCCTGAGTATGAGGTCATTCATGCCTCAGGTTACTGAGAAATCTGAAATTATTTTCCTAAAAAAAACAGGAAGGGAAGAGAAAACAAAGAGTACATACATTTCCATTAAGCAGCTCTATTTCTCCTCCTGCATATAAAATTATGACCCTTTTGGTGCACTTCTCTCCTGTGAAGCCACAGCCTTCATTTGAAACAAGTATCTGGAATGTTCCAGAGTCACCCTTGCAGAAATCCTATCAGATAAGAAAATAAATGAGTCAGTAATGCAGAGTATTTGCAAAACACATACAGGAGAAAACACAGAGAAAAAGAATCCTCAAACAACACTGTTTATTCTGTGATCAGTAGGCTATTTATTGGCATGCCAACTGCTCCCATGCTCCTTTATGCTTAGCACTGATATTCATGTGTTCCATCTCTTTAAGAGTGAGGCACACTCTGCCAGTGACACACACATGCATAATTTGGAGAGAATTTTTTGGCAGGAACAATCCACAATGTTACAGTATGTGTGATATTTAAAGATGTAAGATGAGCACAGGGCATATCTGAATACACAGATAGCTTAATATATTGATTTTTTTAAGTCAAATATTTCTGAGATCGTTGGAGAGTTCATACTACATTTATATGATGACTCATATCTCTCTGGCCATTCAGATTTTATTTTTTAGGTGTGTCAATTTTTTTCAGTACACACCTTTTAAGAAAAAGTCCCTGTGTGGAGCTCTCTGTGTCTGTCATTTAAGGAAAACAGATCTAAATTTAAGCAGTTTTGTAGTAGCATATGGTATTGCTGCTCATAAGGCCTTTACACAGAGCTCTCAGCAGTGGCAAAGCAATCAGTCCTCAAACATAATCCTGCTGGCATCAAGGTGGAAGCATATTTCAAAGACCTAGGCAGAGACAGGTTATCACACCTTCCTCCTTAAGGAGAACTGCAAGGAGGAATGTGCCTCATGAGGACTCTGTGGGGAAAACAGTAGCCCAAGAAACACACCACACTGTAACAAAATAATATTGTTGTTATCATTCAGCAGTGGATCCATGTAGTTTTAGACCAGATTTTCAGATAAATCCTTGTTTGCACAGAGATTTCTAAATACATGATAATTTGCATGTAGATGAGCCTTTATCTTAGTTAACTCTAAATTCTGGCTGCTTCCACAAATCAAAAGTTGGATTTAGTATGCTCTGCCTTTATCACCCTCTCCTCCTTGCTGTGAGGAAAATGCCAGGGGACTCCAAGTAGGTTGTGCATGGAACAAGACAGAGACCATGCTGAAGGCAATGAGCAGAGCCTGTGCTCTGGGTGCATTTAGGGAAGGTTCACTGATCATTCCTTGTCTCACTCAGCCAGATAGCAAGCTACCACTACAGGGTAGGGAAGAAAAGAAGAAAACAGATAGCCACAGTTCCATTTTAGAGATGAGATTCAGACAGCTCTGCTCTGTACCAAGGTACTCTCACAAGGTTCACGATGGCCAGCTGGACATGTGACAGATTGATTTTTAGAGAACACAATTCACTCTTCAAACTTCTCAAAACATCTCTGAAGCCATTAATAAGCTCTATTCTTCTCTACTATACATCTGGCTTAGTAATTAGAAATAGTTACTAGAATAGAACTGTGATCTATCCAAACAGTGGGTTTCTCACCTGGTGTGGCAGCCTTAGCATTTGACACACTCTTACCTGAGCTAACACATATTGGCAGTTTCCTGGAAACTTGTATTTCAATCCATCAAATGTCAAGTAATGAGCTGTACCAATAGCAGTGCAGGTGCCATCACACAGATTTTTTGTGCACTCCCACTTCCTCCCCTGGCACACGCTGTAACAGAGAAAAGGGGACAGTGACAGTTGTAAATAACAAGCAAGAGAATGCAAAGTGCAAGTGCCTGCTCTGCCTCCAGGAGCTCTCTACCACCAGATGAGAGGCTCTCTCATTAACAAAAATCAGCATATGTTAGCAGTGGGTGCATAAATCCAAATAGTGCATTAAGATCAAATTAATAAGGGATCTGTCTCTCTTTTTCTTGCAAGATGAGTGTAGGACTCTTGTGGTTTGAATTTCCATGTTACAAAATAGGTTAGGACAGAGTCTGCTGGAATATTCTTTATGCTAGAATTTTATTTACGATATGCTTCTCTGCTCCAAGTACCCTTTCAGCAAAACAGAGCAGGGAAAAAAACAGGGGAACTTTCCCTTGACATCCACAGGCTTTTGATCAGAGAAATAAATTGATTTGCTAACCATCAAAAGACTGAGAAAATAAAATCCAAAATCTATGGAGAGTTAGAATACCATTTGACATGACATCTAATAATAATAATTTAGTAATTAAAAAGCAATATATTTCTGGAGGATGGCAAAACATTCATCCACTAAATGCTCCATGAATGCAGATGGACATCATCACTGCCTCAGGAATTTTCTAATCAAGCTCTGTGAGGGCAGGGAAAGAGGAATTTTATCCATGCTTTACAGACATAACTCAGGATTAAAAAACTCGAAGCACTTTCCCAAAATCAAATTGCTACCCAAAGGAAAAACTGGGCACTGAACTGATTTCTCGAATAATGCCTTAACTTGAGTAAAGATATTACTTAATCTTGGTAACATTTCACATCACAATAAAAATATGGTGAAAGACGCTTTCTTCAAAGAATGAAATTTCAGTAACGTGAAAACTCTTGCCCCCTCTCCTCTCTGAATTTCCTGCTAATATTAGACAAAAGCAAGATTTTGTAAATACATTCATGGACAGATTATAATGTAGGATGTAGGGTGGTTAAATTCAGATTAGCAATTTTATGCTGTGCACTGCTGCACAAATGTGACTCCAGAATTTTCATTGAGCTCCACGAAGAATTCCCAGTACATTGCATAACAGAAAGTTTGCCACTGGCTTAGGCTTGGAGACATTCCATTGTTCATGAATTAGGGTCTCCCATATGTCAAGTCAGATGCAAAGGCCAAATCTGACACCTCTGGCTCATATATTGCCTTTGCAGGTGTTCACATCTGGCTAAGAACAAGTGAGAATGAGAACTCCTGCAACAGCAGTGCAAAAAACAGAAGAAAAAGAAGATTCCAACTTCCAAAATGCAGACTCTCAATCCTTATTAATTCTCAAAGCAATAGTAATTTCCTATATCACTTTCTAAATGACATTTGACTTGATATTTGCTGAGAACTATCAGGAAACTTTTCAAAGTCACATAGTTCAAAAAAGCCCTAGTGGCATTTTTGGAGGGACCTTATTTCAAATTTTACTTTCACATTCATAAAAACCACTGAAAATTTAATGAAGAACTTTTTGTCAATAAGAAAAAGTCTGATTACTAACATTTCCTTGACTGAGATATTGAAGGAAATTCTATGTATTTGAGGAGATATAACCTACAATGGTATTGCCAAAATTAAGAGGGCAGTTACAAGAATGAAGCAACATGGCTATGACTACTTTAAGATCAAAGAGTATAGCAATAATTGAAAATAAAAAGGCTGATCATGATTATTGTGAGGAATCTTGCAAATTTCTTAATGCTGAGGAGTTTCATGCTGTACTCTTCTTGTTTCAATAAACTTTTCATGGTGCCTGCATTTCAGCTGAGATACTTTTATCCAAATGCAATATAAGTAGGTTATAGAATATACATCTAGACAAAAACATCAATTTCTCCTCCATATTTTTCCCTTTCAAGCAAAATTTTCCATGTGTTTAATTACATGGATTCACAATGTTGTATGTAGCTGCAAAGGAATGAAATGAAACACTGGGAGGTGAACATTCCCACATAAAACCTTCATCCAAGGCTAGTTAGGAGAGGTCCCACTAGTTTAAAAAAGCAAAACTTGAAATCACTGTCATTCAAAGAGCAGTGTACCAAACAAAAAAATCAAGCCTTGGACTCTCCAGTGGTGCTGATTCTCTGACCCAACTCTACCCAGTCATATAAAGGATGACAAACACTGTTTTTGGGCTGCCACAGAGCTGGGCAGGGACATTTAGGGTAGAATGCATAACAGATTCTCAAGCTTGAGTTTAAAAAAAAAAAAAAAAAAAATTTCACATTGCTGATGGCTGAATGTCCCACACCCTGGACTCTTGGAGCTCCAAAGGAAAGAGCCACCATTCCCCACACACACACATGGAAAACAAAGCACCTCCAGTGCAGCCAATGTGCTGTGCAGGAGAAACCAAAAGTGGCTCACTGTACTCTACCAAAGGCTCTGCTGAGGGCTTCCCTCCATGCAGATTGAGCAGTCCAGAACTCCTCTTTGGACCTATAAACCCTTTTCTAGAAACCAAGCAGGATAATGGTGAAAGACACAGAGCACTCACTATTTTCTTCTAATAAAGTGCCAGTTTTCTATTTATTTTCATCATTTTTAATATATCAATGGATAGACCACTCATTTGAGGTTGGTCCTGCCTCTTCCTCACTCTTTATCATTTGTCTGAAGAGCTCCTGTCATGTTATAGCTGGTGCATCACTCCTGTTCTGGCAGAAATGGGCTAATTTGAAGGGCTTCAGACAGACAACAAAAAAGGGAAACACAACAGCAAAGCTTAGAGACAAAGCCCAGGCTCCATGCCTCCCACCCCAAAGCAGAGAGGTCCTAAATTATCTTGTGTTGCAAAATTCACTGTCTAGTGCTTACAGAGGAGTTGCACAGACACTCAACTATTTGTCGGGCACAAGGTAGAGGTTGCCAGACATTGCAAGGAATTTTATTGGATCTTTATGCAGCATGCAAAGGGAATGTGCTGTCTGTGCAATTACTATGCTGCAAAAACTGGCTTTCTATAAAAGAGATGCGTTAAGCAAACAATATTTGGGTGTTATCAGAAACACAGCAGGCTCCCTAAAGAGAAAAAAACCACCCTTCCAGTGGCTCACCAGGTGTTGCAGTCCTTAGTCACAGCGTCTCCCTTGAAATATTCTCTTCCATTGTGGAAGCAGGGGCACCTCTCAGGAGCAACACACTTGTTTTCATGGCGCACCTAAGCAGAACACACAGTTTGTCACCACGTGGGGCTGTTGGGACATGGCCATGTGCAGGGTGAGCAAGCAGCCAGGAAAATGAGGATGAAAAATAAAAGAAAGGTTGAAAGGAATTAAAGAAAGGATGAAGGCTATCCAAGGTAAGAAAGGTACAGTAGTACTAATACTTTCAGCCATTAACATCAATAGAGCTGTAGGTACATAAATCACAGATTTGGGGTACAAAAATCACAGCTTGCTCCCACCATCTCAAGCTGCTGAGAGAACAGATGATGTTATAGAAGAATGCCCACAGTGAGAAAGTCCAGGATGCAGTGAACCAGGCTGAGTGTGGAGAGCAGGTGAATAGCTTCTCACACACAACAAACTAGAAAAAGCCCAACTAGAAAAGCAGACAAAGGGCCCAAGTGGACAAAAAATGGAAAGAGGAACATCAAGGAGCCAGAAGCCACAGTGCCTGACCCACCCACATGCAAATGCAGGTTCTGTTGTTGCAGACAACAGTTCTTTAACAAAGCCAATCCTCTATCAACTCTCCTCTGAAAATTGCAGTAATCACTCATTGTCTTTCAAACCCCTATTTATTTACAGGAAGACAGGATAAATATCAGTCCACTTGAGGTATTATTCTGCTTTCTCTCCAACAGGCCCTGTTGCTGGGAAATAGGACATTATGTTCTACCCATATTTTCAGTTTCACCCTTCTGACCCGAGTTTCTCTTTGTATAACAACAAATCATTTGTTCCTTAAAAAAAAAAAAAAAAAAAAAAAAAAAAAACCACAACCCAAAAACTAACACCAAAAAAAAAAAGAAAAAGCCTTTAAACTATTCAGTTTTTCCGTTCCTCTTTTGTTTTCTTTTTCTGTGATTACTTCCCATTTTGAAGACCCCCAGTTTTAGAGAATTAAACAAAACCAAAGCTGGCTATGCTGACTTTTCACTCAATAGCAGTTCTGGCAAAGCCACAATAGGTTTGGCTCTTGTTTCATGGAATACCTAAATGGAGAGCCATTCCCCTTCTTCTCATTCAAAAGTCACAAAATAGCTCCTTCCCACTTAAAACTCTTTCTCCAAAATCATTAGTTTCTTTTTTACCATTAAATATGGGCCAATTAGATCAATGTAGTCTGAATGCCAGGTTAATAAGGAAGAACAGCTTTTCCTTTTCCTATGGGGACCTAGAACTACCACATGGAACAATACATAAAGATTTCACAGTCCAGAGACCCTTCTTTCATATGCAGCTCCATGTGCTCTGTGGCTTATGGAGAGCTGCATTATGCCAAATAAAATCACTTCCATAGAAGCAAGATAGAAACAAAGAAATGCTTTTCTACATAATTGAGCTGCAGCTCTGGCTTCACCTGTACAAAGGATAGTGACAAAAACCAGAGAAGACCAGAAAAAAAGAGTTTAATATCTTCTTTTCTTCCTTCCTGCTGGCATTTAGGAAAAAAAAAATAGGAATATGACCTCACACTCATGGCTACATTTTTGAATTTTTGCAGAATGTTCAGCAACATAGTTCACAATATACTTGAGGGTTTGCCTCTGAATATAAAACTTGGGATTAGACATCTGGTTAGTAAAAAGAGAATTAGAACCTCTTCTCCTTGCTCCCTAAAAACTGGTACAGATTGGTATTAGTATTTTTATCACAACCAGGGCAGCAGCTATAAAATCACCAACAAAGAGGGAAGAGCACCTTGTCTTGAACACTGACAGAGCAAGTGGGATTCAGCAAGCAGGACACAAAAACTCAAAGTGGACTTGGACCAAAATAATTATGATTTTTTTTCTGTAAAACTCAATTATGATTTTGTTAACAGTAACACACAATCTACTGGGCCTATTAACACCCCATCCAAAATCTGGGGCACATCTGGCAGCCTGCTGCCATGCTGCACTACAAGGACCATGTGGTACTACACTGCAAGGCCAGGAACACTATTAACAAGCAGCTGGACTCTCTATGGAAGTCTCTCAATCCATCAATAGACCGCAGTTAACACAGGACATTGAGCAGTCCTGAGTGCTTGAGATGACAAGAGGCAGCAGCACTGGGGAGGCAACCACACAAAAAAAAAGAGGTTTCTAATGAAAACAGCAGCTGTTTGCACCATTAATGCCCTTAGGATGATGCTCTGCATCCATGGGATTACAAGTGGTTGACTACCAGCTCTCCCATCACTTGGGGATAAAACAGAAATGTCCATCATTTCCTTGCTCTGTTTTATTAACTGCTGAACCTTGAAAAATCTTGCCAATTTCAGAGCCTTTAAGATTCTCCTTACCCACAACCATAATGGGTTGTGCCCTGCACTGGTGCAACCTCACCTTGAGTCCTGGGGGTAAATTTGGGCACAATGTAAGAATCTAAAGCTGCTATAGAGTGTCCAAATGAGGCTCCAAAGGTTGTGAAGGGCCTGGAGGGGGGCCCACATGAGAAGCAGCTGAGGACACTTGTTCAGCTGCAGGAGACTGAGATCAGAGCGGTTCTGCAGCTTCCTTACAAGGGGAAGAGGAGGGGCAGCTCTGATCCCTGCTCTGTGTGACAGGGACAGAACCCAGAGAACGGCTGGAGCTGGGTCAGGGGAGGGTTAGGATGGATATCAGGGAAAGGTTCTTCCCCCAGAGGGTGCTGGGCACTGAACAGGCTCCCCAGGGAATGGTCACAGCCCCAAGGCTGCCAGTGCTCTAGGAGAGTTTGGCGAATGCTCTCAGGGTGGGATTGTTGGGGTGTCTGTGCAGGGCCAGGAGCTGGGATGGATGATTCTTGTGGGTCTCCTCCAAGTGAGGAGATCCTATGGTCTTGAAATCCATCTCAATGAACCTAAACCTTGAATTCTCTTGGTCAACACAATCTGATGAGCATCCCTCTGCCAAAGGAATCTCTGTTCCTCCTGACACAAATGTGGATTTCAGTGGAAAGTCAGCCAAAGGTATGAAGAAGCATGGAATTAAGTAAAGGAAGTGGGTCAGATTAGAACCGAATAGCTAATAGGTTTTAGAATAAGAGACTGGTTTGGGGAAGAAGGGACCTTGATGATCACCCAGTTCCATGGGCAGAGACACCTTCCACTATCCCAGGTTGCTCAGAGCCCCATCCAACCTGGCCTGGAACACTGCCAGGGATGGGGCAGCCACAGATGCTCTGAGTAACCTGTGCCAGGGCCTCAGTACCCTCAGGGAACAATTTCTTTCATAAATTTTTGTTTTAATTAAAACAGCCTCTCACCCTTACTGTGCAACAAAGTCAACAACACGTTACAAGATCAAAATGTGCTGGTTTACACTTGACTTCTCTTTATGTTAGCTGAGTGTCTGATGTTTATTTGACATGTCCACCTCCTCGTGGAGACATTGTAAATTAGGATAAACCCACAGTGAAAAAGTATATAACACTGAAATCAAAATAGTCAGGTAAATTTCAGTTGAAAACAGTTAGCAAGGAAAAAAAACCTTCAAAACTTTCCTGATTAAGATGTTTAGGGTATGTATTTTTCCCTTTTTCTACTAATGTATAAAAGTTTTAGAAATAGTTTTATTTCAGCAGTCAGAATTCAATAAAATAATACATTTAATTTTTAAATCTTAATTTTTTTGTCAATTGTTGGGGATAGAAATAAACTAATTTTCTACTTTTGGAGTGTCTGGATTATGTGCTTTCTGATTTTTCTGCTCCTCTATTTCCCCAGAAAGGTGGTTAACACTCCATTTGTATATTTATTAATATTTTCCAATGGGAAAAGCTGAAGTGCAGTAAACTAATTTGAGAAAGCATATTTTTCTCCACACTGCTGCACATATGTTATGATTTCACTTTTCTGCTGTGCAAAAAGGTGACAAGTATGGAGAATTTCCCACCTTCCAGAGGATCAAAGACAGAAGAAGAAAAATTATTTTTATAACACTGAGCATTTTTATTTGCTAGAAATCAAAACAATGCAAAATACTAAAATTTAAAAGAAAGCTAAAATTATTTTTCAGTTGAAAGAAATTAGGTTTTGTTTTCAAGCTAGTAAGTTATCTGTGAGCATTGATAATTTCCATATGCTACTGTACCACAAGTAGAGTAAGACGAAAAAAAAAATCTTCAGTAAGAAGGCACGATTTCTTCCAGCATGATAATATGTGCAATTATTTATGGGAACACATGTTGAGTAAAACACGCTGTTACTTCCCACAGACCTTCCTGCAAACAGCAGCTCTCCTCTGTGAGTGCTTGTAAACTAGGCAGGATTACAGAACACCAATAAGGGTGTGACCAGGAAAATGGTAATTCTTTTTTCCAGTCCCTTTATTGCTCACCTCTGTTGTACAAGCCTGAAATACACAGACTTCGACTTTGATTTGACTTTGAAGAGCTTTGTCTCTGTGCTCCCAGAGTCTCTGTGGTAGAAAAGGACAGGATAGAAAGGAGATCCTGTCACCATCCCAAATCCTTCTCTAGTGGGGGAGCACAAAACCTGATTGCAGAGCACAGAAATAAAGAAAGGCTCTCCCAAACCTCATCCCATTGTGTGAGGAGGAGGAAACTGCTCTTTGAGAATGAGCTGGCAGCTCCTGTGGAGCCAGGAGTCAAACACAGGGCAAACGGGACACACCTGAACAGGGATTGGGCTTGATCCCGACTTTGCATGGCAGTGGTTACCACATCATCTCCACATGGGCTTCTCCCACCATGGCTTTGGTGCATCTCATGTTTTTTATTCTCTGCCACAAGGGAAGCCAACGAGAACAAGTAATTCCAGGATGAGTTTAGTGAAAATTAAACCATACTGTCATCTAGTGGACAGAGAATTTATTTTACTTTTTTTTTTTTTTTTTTTTTTTTTTTTTTTTTTTTTAATACTGAGCCTGGTTCTTCAATTCAAAACCTGACAAACCACTTTGTTGAACTCGGGGGTGTGTTTCACATCACTGCAAAGTCAGCTGGAGTTTCCAATTCCAAAAGACCAAGGACAGCTGTCTTGGCAACAATTTTATGAAACGATTGTTTGCCCCAATTTACTGAAAATAGAATATTAAATACTGTACCAAACATGTAGGCTAATTACTAGGAAGCTAGTTTGGGGGTTGAGGTTTTTTTTTTTTTCTGTGGAGTAGTACAATTTTTTTTTTTCCTCCACAATTATGTCAAAAGTATACTATTACCAAACCCCAGAACTGAAACAAAAAATCTCAGGCTTCTTCACTGAATCAGAGGTCTGAATGTTAGATGCAAAGAAAAAACTGTGCACCCTGGAGCTCTGGGAGCTTTTCAAGTACAGAAGCTTTTCTAAGTTTTCTTATCTCTCAACTATTTAGGAATATTTTTCAATTCAAGGATAGACATTTACAGACTGAAATGTGAAAAGAAGTAACACTTGTTTTTAAAATCATAGTGAAAATTTATGGGTGACTTGAGATTCTGTTCTTTTTCACCTCCAAGACATTTCACAAGCCTGAGCTTTTGCCTAGAGCTGGCATTTTATTCTGGAGTAGAATGCATTTACATAAATGTGTGTTTATCAGCAAAACACAGTAGCAATGTTTAAAATACATGTTTCTATTACTGCTAGAAATTACTGCATAATGAAAATTTTTGAGGAACTCTTTTTCTAGTAGGATAATTGAAGGAATTTGGGGGTAGAAAACACTTAAACTAATAACTAAAATTTAAGGTTGCAGTGGGACATAACAATGGACTCCAGAAAGTCTCTTTTCAGTGAAAAAAAAAATTTTAAAAGTGTGCTTACTACACCATTTGCAACTCTAAGACACTCCCTGGCATAATCTGAGCAAATTTCATATCCCATATTCCTTCTCACAGAGAACTTTCAATTTGGTACAACCCACAGGAAGGCAGCTGGAGAGATGGAGACTTGACAAGGAGTAACCAGTATGATCAGGAAGGATGGCTGGATCAGAGAATCCCAGAATGGGTTGGGTTGGAAGGGACCTTAAAGATGATCTTGTTCCAACCCCCTGCCATGGGCAGGGACACCTTCCACTGTCCCAGGTTGCTCAGAGCCCCATCCAGCCTGGCCTGGAACACTGCCAGGGATGGGGCAGCCACAGCTGCTTTGGGAAACCTGTGCCAGGGCCTCCGCATCCTCACAGGGAACAATTTCTTCCCAATATCCTGACTAAATCTGCTCTGTGTAATTTTGAAGCCATTGCCCCTTGTCCTGTCCCTCCAGGCCATTGTCAAGAGTCTCTCTCCATCTTTCCTATGGCTCCCTTCAGACACTGCAAGGCCACAATGAGGTCACCTCAAAGTCTGCTCTTCCCTAGGCTGAACAATCCCAATTCCCTCAGCCTTTTTTTTTGGAGGAGAGGTGCTCCATCCCTCTGATAAGCCTGAATATGAGTATATTTCTATTTTTCTGACTGAGAAAGTTCAGCAAGACTGAAGAGGGGTTTAGGAGCAGAGCTGAAGGAAAACATAACTAGTCTTCAAAGCAGGCTTTTGAATTTTGATTAATAATTATTTTTACAAGCCAAAGTTCATCTTCAATTAAGATATATTAAAACACATTCTTTGAGCCAGCCACAACTTAACAATCAATACTTCACAACCATTTATTCCCAACCTGCAAGAAGACTTGGTAGGACAGAATGAAGCCAAGAAAGCAAAGAGGACCTGCTTCTCACTGCTCTATTGAAACCTGCTTACCATCCCTTTTGGACAGAGACAACCAGATATGCAGCCATGGCTGATGCACTCCAGGTCATAGTTCTGGCAGGTCTTGGTGCATTCCACTCCTTCTGCTCTTGGGTTGTTGGCAGGACAGATAACTTTTTCCATGGGGAATCTGCATGTCAAGCTCCTTTTTACTTAAAAAAAAAAAAAATTAACAAAAAGTGCATTTAGAACTCAAATATTGTTGGCATAGTATTTTTTCGAAAAGGTGGATCAACTTTGATTAGAAAACTAATTTAGAATATAGCCTGGAACAACACCACTACACGACATGGCAAAGAAAACAGCCCCTACTTCTCTTGGAGTGATCTCAGTTGGGCTGTCATAAAAGCAGGTATTTAATAGTGAAACAAAAAAGCTGCACTAAACATAAAAGTGTAATTCCAGACTGCGCTGGGGCTATTCAAACACCTCCAGGCACTGTACAATATTAGCAGAAAACTGAAATTCTTGAGAAGCAACAGCATCATTTATTATTGTATTTAGACTCATTTCCCACACTGAATATAAATACATCATTGACTGTAAATAACAGTGCCCTGAGCTTCAACACGAACTCCTTGAGACTTGAGGATCTCACAGAATGCGCCAAGAAACTCCAGGATATTATTTCCAGTGGTACTAGCAATATGCCTCTCTGAGGTTGTGTAAATCTTGACATCCTATTATCAGGAAAAGTATGTCTTAGGAACATAAAGGGAAGAGTTTGGGGAGATATTCCCCTGGAAGGCTTCACATGAAGAACAGGTGACCCAACCAGTGACAGTGCCACTGGTGTCCTAGCAACAACATTAAGCAGGTCACTGTCCTGTACCTACAGAGGCATTTACAGAGTTTTCCTCTATAAGGTGGCTTATCTTGAGAAGGTGGAAAGACAACAATAACTCTTTGTCTCCAAGGCACCATAAATTTCATATCAACCATAAATTTCCTGCAGACCCCATGTACAGATGCATTTGTCAGTGTGCCATGGAAGACACCGTGTTTGGCTCTACTGGTGTTCCCATGGGGATCAGATCATCCTGAGCTGGAAGGCAGCCACAAGGATCACCATGTCCAGTTCCTGAATATTCCCAGTCCTCCCCAAAGCCCCATAGCCCTCTGGCACACATTCACTCTCAAACCCCCTATCTACCCCCTGACAATCCCATAAGCTCCATCCATGGATCAGTGGGAAACCACAAGAGAGGCCAGCAGTGCTCTGGGATCTCTCCAATGCTGCAAACCCCAGTTAGATGCTACAAGTGTTCCCATGCACCTCTCACAGTCTTCAGTCAAATGTTAGATAAACCTGTCCATTGATGGGAAATGTGGCACCAGTCAGTCTCCAGGGGGTTTCATGGAGATTCCTGCTGGCTGGAAGGCCACTGGAAACCTGGCAGCAGTGTAACCTTCAGGCCACTAGAAGCCTCATTTGCACCAGAAAAGAGAGTTTGCATCCCACTAGTGAGAAGCAGAAGGTATAAAATTGATGAGTCACTGATGTCTTGGGATCCTCAAATAACAACTGGGGGCCTCAGATCACTGCCAAGGCATCATTTAACGTTTTCAGCTCAAGAGAGACTGCAGTGGCTAATTACAATTATAATAATTTTGAGAAATAAGGTTCTGTGAACCCTGCACCCCTCCCACACATCCCTTTTGCTTCTATCCTGTAAAAAAAAATTAGGAAAAAAAAAACCTCAAAATATCATAGCTGTTGCAACCTCTGGAATTTCTTCTTCAATCTACATTACCAAGATACAGAAGAGAAAAATAAATCAAAATAAAATACTAATATTTTAAGGCATACTAACTTCTGGGAGATGGCCTCTCATCAGCAAAAACATCAGCCAGGAAGGCACCAGGAGCTCTGTTTGTACTGCAGTGCATGAATCCATTCTCACAATAGCTAAGAAAAACAAACAGAGCTTATATTTAATGAAATGGCATTTAGCTTTCACTCACACTGATTTGTAGTCAACAGGGAACTTTTCAGAATACAGAACTACACCTCAGTGGGGCTGAGCTGCTACTCTCCATCCACTGTGTCTACCAACATTAAAGGCAAACTTCCCTTAAGGGAGTTGATGGGATACAGTGGCATGGCAACCCAGCTGCCTGCTGGCCCTGTCCTCTGGATCCAGTGCAGCTGCACAGGGATAAACTAGGCAAGACAATAGTCAGCTTTGCTGTGGAAAGAGGTAAAGGACCACCTAGTCCCTGAAACTTGGAATTTTTGTGGTAGAGAGGAAAAAACAGAAGACACTTCCCAAAACTGGGCTTGCCCAGTGATTGCATTCCCATTCCAAGTGTACTGCTACTCAATTTACAATTAGAAATGCTTTTTAATACTTATATCTTTGACAAGAGGTAATTAGGCTTTAACAGTTAAGAAGTGTAGCATAGTACATTAAAGTGACATTTTAAAAGCCCACAAAGTAGCTATTGTCAGTAATTAAGCTCCATTTCAAACTGGCAGGAACTGTTCATAGAACAGGGCTTCATATCAAGTAATTCTGAGTAAGCTGGCATTTGAAATTAACTGGAGAGAGATACAACAGCAAAACCTCACCATTTGGCTTGTTGGAGGCAAAAATCTTACCTTTTCTTTAATTAGTTAACAAGAACTGACCCAGTTACCGACTCAAGCCATCCAAAAATTGGAGTGCCGGTGTGTAGGGAAGGGTTACGAACAGCGCACTTACCACATGGAGTAATGATCTGAGAAGACATCCTCTGGCTGGAAGATCTCCCCATCATAGTAACAGGTGCACTGGGCCTTGGGCACACACTGCTCGTGCTCATCCAGGTAGTGCCCAGGGGGACAGTAGCAGCCCTCCAGGCAGAGCTGCTCACATTCCTCCTCCGGGTAGGACAGCGAGCGGCATGTCTGGTTACACGGTGTCCCACACTGCTGGTACACCTGGCCTTCAGGACAGGCCATTGCTGGTGAAACACATGAGGGAGAAGGGCATTTGATCCAAATCCAGCTGAAGGAAGAGCTGCCTAAAGCAGGCTGGGAATTTTGGGATTAAAGTTGTCAATGGAGTGTTACACCCACCTTCCTTAACTGCAGCACTGGGGCAGCCTAAGGCACTTGCTTATGTATACACACAAACAAAACCTGACTAAAGGAAGGTCCCAATAAATGCCAGGACTAGACTGCACCCTCTGTGATGGAAAACCAGCCACAAAATTTCACCCAAAACATGAAACACAAGCTGTGCCCAACCTCTGCTATTCTCTGGATCACAGTCAGGATAACCTAACTGAAGCTCTCTAGTACCTTAAGAGAATCTACAAAACAATGGAGAGAGACTCTTGACAATGGTCTGGAGGGACAGAACAAGGGGGAATAGCCTCACACTGACAGAGAGGAGGTTTAGATCAGATATTGGGAAGGAATTGTTCCCTGTGAGGATGCTGAGGCCCTGGCACAGGTTTCCCAGAGCAGCTGTGGCTGCCCCATCCCTGGCAGTGTTCCAGGCCAGGCTGGATGGGGCTCTGAGCAACCTGGAATAGTGGAAGGTGTCCCTGCCCATGGCAGGGGGTTGGAATGACAGGGTCTCTAAGGTCCCTTCCAGCCCAAACCTTTCCATGATCCCATGCATTAGGAGCATTACAAGTGTCATGTACACATTTACACCTGTCGTCCTTTGCAACATCTTTAGGGACAAACTCATCAAATTATGTAGAAAAGTACTTTTCTACTTTGGTAAGGAGTGCTCTAACACTTTACAGCCTCATATCCCAGAAGTACTTCATTATTTCCACAGAAACAGGAGCAAATAATGGAGTAATTTAGCAATCATGGAGCCAAACCTTGATACTAATGATTTTTGATGATGAATTATTTTATATGGAGACTAATTACAGCCTTTGGAGCCATTTTGTCCTCTTTGTTTATAAAGCTTCCACTTCTACAGGGCCGATTTTGAGGCATTCACCTCTGCACACATCAGCATCAGCACTAGGTGGCAGCTATGACAACACATTGCAGAAGACAAGCAAATGAGCTGTTTTATCAAGAGTTTGAATTTAACAGGCCTCCTGATAGCCACGATTTACACTGTCGTTGGTAGCAACCTTCCACAGCAAACAGTTGTAAGGTGATGAACAATGTTCAGGGAAGCAGCTGCAAATGAAAATTGGCACATTTGTACCTTGCTAAAACCAAGATCAAAGGGTTACAGAGAAAGCCCTTCCTGCAGAATGATGTGATAATCCCTACTCTCTTCTGTGAGCACACATCCCTGGGAATTCTGGCAGCCATGGAATAACAGGATGGGTCTGCAACTTCAGCCAAGTGTTCACTGGACTAGCAAAGCAAGGCCCACGTGCTGACCAGCTCGTGGCCACTTTCACAAAGCTCTTCTGAAAGGAAGAATTATTCCTGCCTACAAGAGTCATGGTTTCACCAGCTTCTCTTGAGGCTCCTGCAACCCCACACATGGGAGTGTAACACCCTAAACTGAAAATCCAGCCCAGAAGCATCTAAGGTGACTTGAACCCTTCTTAAGGGCAAAAATCTCCCGAGTCTGGGATTTGTACCCAAACTGCTTAATGCACCCTTCCCAACCCAGCCCAAGAAATGTGTGTTCATCAATGCACCCAATGCTTCCTAACTCTGGACTGAGCAGAACACAGACTCATTCACTTTTACAGGAGTTTTAGATAGCCATTCACAAAAATGTGCTTCTAACTTACACAAACCTGATCTTTGCAGTAAATCAAACCCTGAACAGGCACAGCCCAGGGTTGAGGACCATTTTTAAAAACAACTTTCATCACTAAAGGCACATCCCAGCAGGACAACCATGAGGCCTCAGCCAAAAGTATTATTTGCTACACATGAATCTCTGGAAACATGGAACTGGTTTGGCAGATTTCAGATGGGTACATCAGTTTATGAGTTTCAAGATTCAAAAATGGATGGGATAATCAAGCCAAACATCCTTCCCTACTTTCTAGTCAGTGGTAACACTCCCTGTCCACAGGGATAACTTTGCAGTAGATTCCTTTCTTAGATAAAGCTTTGTAATCCATGTGTGGGAATGGATTCAAACTGAAAGAGAGCAAGTTTAAATTAGATATTAGGAAGAAATTTGTCCTTTTGAAGGTGTTGAAGCTCTGGCAGAGGTGGTACAGAGAAGCTGTGGCTGCCCCATTCCTGGAAGTGTTCAAGGACAGGCTGAAAGTGACGTGGAAAAATCTGTCTAGTGGAAGCTGTCCTTTGGAATAAAATTTTTAAGGCCCTTTTGAATCCAAACCATTCTATGATTTTCCTTGCCCATGCACCTGTTAAAATTTTTCAACATCCCCTGTTTCTCCAGTTATGCTTCCCCAATATCATGCTTATACTCCACCTCTCAATACACTGCTCTATCTCTTCCCAGCAACATCTGTTTCTAACAGCAAAAAGGCAAGACAATTGACTAGGAGAGTCCTGTTGTCTGTGCACTGTGTAATACACTGCCACTAAAAAAAACCCCATCCCATTATTGACAGGAAAATGAGAGGAAAAGGCAAGACGTATCTAGTCTCTGTGGATGGATCCTATGAAACCAAAATAGCTCAGTGCTCTGTTCTGAAGCACAGCCTGTCCCAGGACTAAGATGAGAAGTAGTGGGAAAGCTTTTATGGGCTGGTTTTGAAATCAGAGTCAGAGAGAAACCATGAACAGTTCCTCAAGTAACACAAGGTGAAAATGTTGTCCCCTCTAGGTGAAGGTGCACTCTGCCAGGACTAGATTTAACACAGCTTCTCCACCATGCTGAGGCCCACCATGCACTGTAGCCATCCTCAAAAACTGCTCAGAGCTTGTTCTTAATTTCCTACTCCAGCACTCTTGGATTTATCCTATACAAGTCCTCTTATATAAAGCATGCAAAGCCACCAACTGCCCCAGCACTACCACATTAAGGAAAATAATGGGCTTAGCAACATGTCCTAAAATCTGAAGGAAGATCTAGGGACCTGTTCACTGACTCCCCTGTTCCACAGAACAATATGCACACAAGACAGGTAAACATAGAGATATTTGGGTTGGAAAAGACCATAAGATAACTGAATACAGCCCTTAACCTCATACTGCCAAGTCCACCACTAAAGCATGCCCCTAAGCATCACATCCAGGTGGCTTTTAAATACCTGGAGGTGTGGTGACTCAACAACTTCTCTAGGCAGTCTGTGCCAGTGATTGATAACAATTTCCATGAAGAATGTTTACATAAAACCTAATCTGAACCTCCCTGGTGAAACCTGAGGCCATTTCCTCTTCTCTCTGCTCCCTGGGAGCAGAGCCTGACTCTCATCTGGCTGCCCCCTCCTATCAGAGTTGTAGAGAGTGAGAATAACCCCCCTTGAGCCTCCTTTTCTCCAGACTTAATCCCCCCTCAGCTTGTCCTCATCAGATTTGTGCTCCAGCTCCTTCCCCAGCTCCGTTCCCTTCCCTGGACACGCTGCAGCCCCTCAGTGTCTTTCTTGTGCTGAGGTTCCCAGCAGTGCTCAGGCTCTGAGGAGTGGCCCCAGCAGTGCCAGCACAGGGGACAGTCCCTGCCTGGCCCTGCTGCCACCCCATGGCTGCACAGCCCAGGTGCCATTGGCCTCTTGCCCCCCTGGGCACAGCTGGGCTCGTGTCCAGCCACTGTCCCCAGCACCCCCAGGGCCTTTCCCAGCTTTCCAGCCCCTCTGCCCCAGCCTGGAGCTGCAGCCCTTGGGGTGACCCAGGGCAGGACTGAGCCCTTGGCCTTGCTGACCCTCAGAGCCCTGGGCTGGCCATGGCTCCAGCCTGTCCAGATCCCTGTGCAGAGCCCCCCTGCCCTCAGCACTCCCACCCAGCTGGGTGCTGCCCATGGACATGGGTGTGCACTCAATCCCCTCACCCAGATCCCTGATTAAAATATATAAATGAAACTGGCCCAACTACTGAGCCCTGAGGAACAACACTGGTGACCAGCCACCAGCTGGGTTTAACTCCATTCACCACCACTCTCTGGGATCAGCCATCCAGCCTAGTTTTTACCCAGTTTTTTACATGCAGCTGCACGAGAGACACAGCCCTTCACAATGTGGTCTGTCTGCTCCTCCCTTGCAGCATGAAGGGATTGGCTCCAGTGTTTATTCATGGGGGGCTACAGGGGTATGAGTCAGGTCTTAAATAATCAAACTGCAACTAAAATAACATCAAAGAGAGGGGAGCTGAATGTACTTGACAGCTTGGCACACCACAGAAATGCTGTGCTGTACTAATGACTTTGCTCCCTGACACTTAACCACTCCAAATCAAGCAAACTAGCTCTGTCAAGTCATTTCCCAAGAAACTGAATCTCTGGGGATGAAGGTAGGGGTGGAGCACACATTCAGGGCTCTGGGTCATCAGCACAAATTACACAACCTGCACATTCACATCTCAAGCACATTAGGAAAGAGATTGCTCTCCTTCATGTGACAGGAGATGTCTAGGGCACCAGGATTATTTAATGGGGGCTGATGGATCTGCAATCAGGGAAATCGTCACTTTGTGAGAGCACAAAGTTCTCTGTAATGCACAGAAAGGAAGAAGCAGCTCTGCACTATTAAAGATTAATTGTGAAAATTGACTTGTTCAATTACAGAAAGAGCAATGGGGCATTATCGCTGCTCTTTCTTACAGCCTCCAGACCTGCAGAGTTCTGAAAGGATTTTTTATTGCATTACTGTTCCACTATCTGAACATTTACATAAACTAGATAAAATATTATAGAACCATGCAGCAGTTTAATATAAACTGGGTTTGTTCTCATTCACAGCAAAAACTCTCCAGCCATCAGAAGTTGTGGTTACTGACCTTGCAGATCGCCTACCAGCTTGAAGGCCAGAGAGCTCTCCCTTTTCCACTTTCTACACACTCAGTTTATAAATGTTTTTCCCACCCTCTGCTTGGGAAGAAGTATCAGAACAAATCTGGAGAGCTGCCAAGAACACATGCTTTCTCTCAAATTTTTCAATTGTCTTCTTTCCTTAATAACAAAGTTGGTCAGGAAAATGGAAAAACATTCACTTCCCAAATATTTATGGGAAAAATATATCTGTGCTCAATCAAAATTACATGTCAATGGATTTTTTTTTTTCCTATCCCATTGACCTAACTGAGAAATAAAAGAAATAAAAGGTGTTGGATTCTTCTGCTCCAGCCTCTTGCAATTTGGCTATTAATCTGGCCCTGGATAAGAGTGAGATGTTGGAGAGGCTACAGTATCTGTATTCAGAGATGTTCAAAATTTGATTGGATGAAATCTCAGGAAATCTACAGTAATTGAGCCCTATTGTGAGCAGGGGTGGTGCCACAAGACTGCCAAAATTCTCTTCTGATACAAGCTTCCCCTGCCCTTTGTGCTTCCTCTATAACCCCACATTGAGCTAAAGCCAGGAGTCACTGATGAGGTCAGGACCTAGGAAGCTTGGGCCTCAAAAACAGGCAGTTCATGGATTACTGCAAATCACTTGGGAGATGCAGAAAGCTTTCGGGTGAGTAGCTGAAATTGGAAATCCAGGCAAAAGTTCTGTGGAGCTGTGTCAGATCACCACTTGACTCCCTCAGTGCTGAGCAATCCCTGGGAACACCTTCTGCATCCTTACCAGTGTGGAGGCAAGATTTACTGTCATCATTTGCCATAAGGAAAATCTGGCATCTCATTCCAGATATTTTTCCAACATTTCCAGGAAAAAAAGTCCTTCAGGATGAGGAAAATAGTGGGTTTGAGCAGCATTGCACTTACGGCAGAAGTCAGGTTGTCTCCACTGGACCAGGATGCTCTTCCTGGCACAGGCTGCTGCATAATTAGCAATGGCAGAGCACAGGCAGTCCTTTCCACTGGAGCAGGAGCAAACATCAAAACGGCAGTTCTTCACGTAGGGAGTGGGACTGACCTCATGGTGACAAGGCTCAAAGGCAGGAGCCATCAGAACTGAGCAGGATTCCTCAGCATACTTGGCTAAAAAGAGAGAAATGACACGCTCACATTGAATCAATCGATCAAAGTGGTTTCAAGGAAAGCTAGGGGAGCCACAATAAGCATTTTCTCTTCCTTTCATTGAAAATAAAACCCACACAAACAAACAAAAAAACAACAAGAAAAAAACAAACTCAAAAAAAATCCTAAACAAAACAAAACAAAAATAAACAAGAATAAAACAGAATTAGGCAGGCACAGATAGCACCATAGCTCATATGTCATGAGCTCTACTGAAAGAGTAATATTTCACTAGGAAAACAAATCAAGGAAAAGCAATCCTTTTTTATTCTGTTAGAACTATTTCTGGTGCTGTAATTCTTTTTACAGGGGCTTTGCTTTCTGCTGCCTTTTTGTATTTGCAAAATTAAACTAATTTTTGTTTTCAATTTTCACAAAATATTATGTTTTCCTTAGGAAGCCTGTATCAATACAAGTCTTTCTGTGGGTTTTTTATTGCTGTTGTTTATTGGGTTTTTAAAAACATATATTACAGCCACTCTGGTGGTAATGTAAACAACATTAGCTTCTTCTCTTTTTTCTTTATTTTCCTTTTTTGTTTTTAATATAAATGAAAGATCATCATTTGCTGCACACTATAATTTTGGATAGAGTTTAGTACCTAAATGAGGATTGAGATTGCAGGGGTCACTGTCTTGCTTTAACAAGTCCTGGCAGTCTGCATTGAGCTTCCAGGAGTTTCCAAAGTCTTCCAGAAGGGATTCCACCATGCCAGAAGGGGTAAGAAAATCATCCCCTCGGTTCCCATCAAAATTTCCACACAGCCCACACATCCTTTCAGAGTAGACTGGAGACACCTAAGGAACAAAACATTAGCCTGGTCATCCTCCAGAACAGGTCACCACTGTAGAGCAAGATTTTATGGGTTTTTTTTAAGAATGAACCATACAAAGTTTAATAGTCAAGATAATTCTCAAACACACATCAAAATACTACAGACACAATGCCATTGTACTGTATTTTCAAACTTCTAACAAATATAGCAGCAGGACAATTTTTGCAAAGTACAGTGAATTTCAGAGGGTGACTAAGAGAAAAACAGCTTATTTTTATGCCTTGATCAGCAGTCCAGTTTAGTCTTCCCCTGTTCTCACTCTCAATTTACATAAATGAGGAGGGCAACAACGGGGGTTGCATTTTTTTAAAATGTAATTCCAACGGTACTTTGGGGAAAGACACTGCACCTGGGAGCATTTAACATTTTAAAGGAAAATTAGATGATGAAGAAAACTTAAAGAGACTGTTTTACCACAAAATTAAGAAAACATTGTAGAGGTTTTCCTCAACACTGAAGACCCTGGATAAAACAAGGAATAAACTAATATTACTAAAGCTACTCTACATTATAGATTCCTCCTGCCTAGAGGAGCTTCAGGCACACTAAAAACAATCCACAGAGCAGGTGCACTTTTCACCCTGTTTTATTCCTTCTGCAAATCAAGGGGCAGCTGAAAGATGACCCTAAACCTAGATGTAAACAGGGAGAAATCTCCTAAGCAACATCTGCATCACAAAGGCACCAATACCTTTTATTTTAGTAGGAACTGTCAGTTTCTGTTAGGAGTAAAGCTTTGGTACTTTACAAACACTATCAACTACTCAGGAGCTTTGATGCTACATTAGCCCTCTGTATTCATGTAGTTGAGTCCTAGTTTAGGCAGGCTTGCAGGAGTAACAAGTGAAATAAACAAAAAAAAAAAAAAAAGTTAGAAAAATCCACATTTTTAAAGAAAACTGTTGTTCTGTATAAATAAAAATAAAAAAAACATTTCCCAAAATATAATTTAATGCTATCCAGCATTCAAACAGGGGTCAGAGAATAAATATAGAGCATCAAAAAGAACAATTAGAGGACAAATAGTCTTACTACTGAGAATATTACTACTCTTTTGCAGATGGAGCAATGACTCACACAAGTCCAAATTGTGGTATGTTTTGGAGTGGAAGCTCAAATCACAGATATCAGGCAGTCACAGAAAGGGGAGCCTTCTTGAGGAACACAGGAAGAATTTTTGCCAGAACAAGGTAATGGAAGTGTATCACTTCCTCCAATTGTCAGCAATATTTGGCAACAGGTCAGTCTACAAATCCAGCATTAAAGACCTCTCCAAAAGCAATTAAAGAGATGCTTTAGATGCCTAGCAAGGCAAGGAGCAGACAACTGGAGAAATTTCCAGCTTTTATGGGTAGAAGAACTGGAGCAGAAAATTAGGTTTGTTTTCAGTGGGACAAAAATTTTGCCAGGTTATATGGGTCTCTGACCAGGGAGAAAAATACTTTGAATACTGAGGAAAGCCAAAACTCCTGAGATATGCCAAGAGACTGAAGTGAATTATTCTAAGCCCCAAAAAGAACTTTTAGACCCTCGGAGCACAGAGATACAGGTTAAATCAAAACAACAATCACAAACCTCCATTTGCTTTCTAAAATTATTCCAGGCCTTTCTTATCTGTTTTCTTTTCAACTCTTGAACTCAATTCTGAACTGGCTTTCACTATCCTTTGCACTGTGCCAGACATGACATTTAATCCAGATTTTGGGGCAGGCAAAAGCAATGCCATGGTTCAAGGCAGGCAGCATTTGTCACTCAGTAAAAAATCTCAGGAAAACTGGTATTCTTGGCAAAACTCCTCTCAGTGAGCAGACCCCCCTGTTGAAAGGGGGGTTCAAAGGCAGCAGGGCTGTGGTTACAGCTTCCTTACAGATCATTTCTGCTAAACCTGGCTCAGTTATTTCTACACTCTGCTGTCTGCAGCACCGACAAAACCTAATTGTTAATCAAGGCTGACTACAAATATTCCTCACAGTAGAAGGAGCACGCACCACATCATCTATGAGCTGATTTCAATTTCCTGGAAAATATGAGTAACTGTGTCCCTGGAGGCCTTTTCTTCCCTTACTTTAAGTCATTCACATCTGTTGGTTTAGACAGGGCAGTCAGAGCAAATAAAAACAAAACTCCAGTTTGGAGGGTATCTGCTGAGTGAAACACAAAACTGTCCATGGTTAATAACAGCTGTCATTGCACACACACACTGGAAAAGAAAAAAAAAAAAGGTGGGGGGGTGGGGAGAAAAAAGCTACTAAGCTTCTATAAGACGAAGTGTTTGTTTCTGGAATACAAAAGGACCTGTATAACACTCTGGGGGTAGCAAAAGAGAAAAGAATTTCTAACATGCAACACAAAGCAATTTTTGACTTCAGACAAGAAAATCTTTGTACATATTTGGCTGGAATGAGAGAGGGGGCAAGCAGCAGAAATAAAACAGAGAGAAAGAGTACCTTCACTATGAGTTCCCCATGACCATCCCAGTCAATCTGCAGATCTTCCCCATAGGTGAGGTGAACTGAACTCCTCACCACACGCTGGATACGGAGGGCACCTGAAGGCAACCACAGGGTGTCAGTGAGCTTTCACAGGATGTAGTGACAGGACAAGGGGGAATAGCTTCACACCGACAGAGAGTGGGTTGAGACTGGATATTGGAAAGAAATTCTTCACTGTGAGGGTGGTGAGGTCCTGGCACAGGTTGCCTGGAGAAACTGTAACTGCCCCATTCCTGGAAGTGTTCCAGGACAAGCTGGATGGGGCTCTGAGCAACCTGGGCTAGCTGGAAGGTGTCCCTGCCCATGGCAGGGGATTGGAATGAAATTATCTTTAAGACCCAAACCAAATCCATCTGTGATTCCATGATTTCAAGGTTCTGCGTGAAAAATAGTAATTTCAAAAAGAATAGACCAACAATGATTTTCACAAATCTCACAAGTGCAGATCAACTTCATTCTCCTGAATTTAGAGGAACAAGTCAAGATGTGTCTGCTGCATGGAAAAAAGCTGAAATGACAGAGCTTTTAGAAGAGACTGCAAATGAGAGTTTGGCATTGAAAATACTGATTAAGCTGGGCTAAGGCATGTCTGAAACCACTAGTAAGCAGGAATCTTTCAGTGGCTGGCCAGAGTCAGCCTGTGTGAACACACCTTGCAGCAAAGGGATCTGTATGTCCTGTCCATTCAGTGAAACTGCTCCTCCATGTTTCATTTTAATGATGCTGTTGTCCATATCCCGGATCCGGACAGAGGCTGAGCGTGTACACACAGCATCAGGATCATCTGCACACTGCAGAGAAGGGAAAATCTGCCTCAAACCACAAGTTTTCACTTTCTTGGTGACTTAGGCCCAGAAGGCATTCTGGCATTAAATTTGGGAGGTGTTGAGTGTCACACTGGTTTTATAGATCTGGTTTCTACATCCCACAAACAGCAGGCTGGCAGCTTTCCATCCATTATCCTGCTAATCATACACCAGAACTTGGAAAAGGATCTGTGGGTGTTCCACCAGACCCCTGGGTGTGACCCATGACAGTGATCAGCTGCACAGCTGTGGCAGGGGCAGGAAGGCCACCTGACCCACACAGCCATGCTGTTCACATTCCCAAGACTCCTGGGGTGTTTATTTTCCTGGCTGTGGGATACCCAGATGAGGAACAGGCATTGCAGGGCCCCACTTCTCCTCCCTGGTTACAAAAGGGAAGTTTCAGTGGAAACCTGTCCTGCAGGTTCCCAAGCACCAATGACCTCAGAGCTGCCCTATCAGAGCTCTCTAATGCAGGAGGCAGATGCAGATGGTCTGGAGAACTGCCACAGCCCATTTCTCCAAAGCCTGCAACTTCCCTGGTGCTGCTGGACAGTTTGATACTCCCCTTCCCTCCTGTCAGTCTCCTGTTTCCATTGTACCTCTCCCTGCCTTCAGCTCCTCTATCCCCATCATCTTCCTTCCTCTCTGCTTCCTTCAGGGTCCTTTTCAGTCTCTGGGTTTGTTCATCTTTTCTCAAGTCCAACTGGTCAATTCATTTCACAACTGTGTTAACCTGCCTGTGACATCCCCCTTCAGGGTTTCCATCCCTTCCTACACCAGCCTGGCTCCCTTTCCCACCTCTCTGCAGCTGCTTCTCACACATCCATCAGGGAGACAGCAAAGAAAGTAAGGAGCTGCTGTCTGAGTAGAAAAAAAATCACCAGCCAAAAATGGGAAGCAACATAAGGCAGCTGCTCTGCCAGTGCACTCTCTTTGGTGTCCAAGGAAATGTCCTTTCCCCACAGGCACTAGGGAGGCATCAAAAGCCTTCAGGGTGCTTGGCAAGGGGTGCACCCTCCCCTCTGTTTGTTTGTTCAGCTGGCAAAGAGTCGGCGAGAGCCCATTCTCCACATCTCATCACAAGCCTCCATCCCCAGGCAGGCTTCTGGGAATGGTGGTGAGGAGAAGCAAAACAGTTATTAACTAAGGAGAAAGATTGCATCTGCTATTTAAACTAATTATCTCATAGGGAAATTACTTCTGTTGGCCTGTGCATCTGCAATTCATGTCATAGCCCCATGGCCCTGCCCTCTCTCTCTCAAGAGCATACACAGAGGCACCAGCCAAGGCTGCTGTTACCTGCACTGTCTCAATGATCACAGAGAAGGAATTTTCCACACAATCCTTGGCAAATAAGTACTGGCAAATCCCACTGAAGGTGAAATACTTGTTGTCAAAGCTTTTGAAATGGGACTGGCCGGTGACAGAGCATTCCCCTGGAAAAAGAAAAAAAAAAAAAACACCAAACCATTAACCATTCCAGTGCCAGTTTTGATCAAAATCCTTGTCAGCCCCCACAAGCCTCTGAGGGGGCAGAGCAGCCCTGGTGGAACAGGTTGTACAAGGCCCAAGCTCCCCACAGATCAGAAGGCACCAACAAGATCCTTATCTCACTGTTTATTTCCATAAGGCATTACCAGTAGTAACAGAGGAACCAATAGCAGCTGCAGAACACAGAATAAGCTGCAGTCAAGAGCTGAAAATTGTGCCTATGGAAAAGCCTATATTCTTTTGTTGGGATGCCTTAAATGCCAATAAGTTATTTTAATATAAAATACCATATGAGAATGAAGAGCTGAAAGATAATGTCTGTGGGAGTCTTTTCAAGGGTAGAATTTATGTTGGACTTTAACCTGAACCATCATCTCAACTAACAAAAAGTAGAAATAATTCTGTAGTTACAATAGCTACATCTAAAGTCCGCACAGAATAATATGAAAGCCTGGCTTGACCATCTTTCTACTAGAAAAAAAGAGCTATTTAAACATATCAACATTTCAAGATGTTTTGGTAAGTTGTGGCTTTTCATTTCCAGGAAGGTAGCATCCAGATACCACAGCTGGGATATGGTACCCTGTCATGCAAACACATGGAAAGGCTCCAACTCCACAAAGCTTGCAGAGAAAATCTTCCATATGAAAAGACCATTACACTTAGAGATGATCCCATGGCAAACAAGGTGGGAAGCCACTTCCTCATCCACAACAAAATTCAGATGCTGGGCCTACACTGGCCATCACCAGCCAAAGGCTGGGGAAAGGTTAAGTGTTACAAGTTATTCGCTCTTCACTGCCTTTGAGTCCCACAGAAGATCTGTCTAATGAACATCATGTGGAAATTTCTCTCTTCAGCATATTATTCAGTGTTTACTATCTTAAACCAGCTGGTGCTAAAACACAGATCCTGAGGATTCCCAGCCTTGCACAGCTCTGATTCAAACTAAGCGAAGTCCAGCACCTCTTGGATATTTGTCATCCTCTGGAGTTTGATTTCCAGGGCATTCTCTGCAACAAGGGATCAAGAGGACAGGTTTGTAGCACAGAGAACTGGGGACTGCTATCTAAGACAAGTCCCAGCCTTTGGCATTGCTCCCCAAAGGGAAATTTCGTTTCTGTGGCCAATTTCTTATGGGTCCCTCTGTCTATTCCATTTGATGTAATACATCCCATTAAATTTCCTGAAACCTTCTGGCTTCATAGTTATTTCCATTTTGATATCAGCTTGAAAGCCTCTTGGTAGTGCCAGCCAGCTCCAGCTGTGGATTCACCTTATCACCAAGTTTACAGCTGGGCAATTCACTCCCACAATATGAAGCAACCTTTCCTGATGAAAAAAAAAGTTGGTCAAAAGAAAAACAGAACTGCCTAAAGTTTATACCAGTAACTACATAAATTTTCTAAACACATAATTTTAGGTATATTTGTGTCAACTAACCAACAATGAAAATATGCTGCAATATTTCTTTGAGACAAACAGTACAGATAACAATATAAATTTGGCTACTCTGGGAGGCTTTGCTGCCCTCCCATAGTGTCTCAGTACAGTTTATAGAGTTTTTAGCAGGCACATGTACAACAGTTGCAGATATACAACATTCGTCTTTAACAAGACCCAGAAAAAAACTGATTTAGATACATTGGCAGAAGGTACACAAATAAGCCACCTTTCTTTCCACTTCTGCTCATTTGGGACAGCTTCCCAATTCAGAAAAAGGCTGCAATGTTATATTGCCTCTTGCAAAGAGCTGGATATCAACATTTGTTTGCAAGCCTCAATACCAGGCTTATCTTCACTTCTATAATCACTATGAAGAAAATGTGGCCAGAGTTATGGACACAAATTTGGCCCATGGATTATTCATCGCAGCCTGGAGAGTAAGGACATAACTTATATAACTTAAGGAAATACTGAAGTTAGAAAAGCACCTATTTGTTGTCTGTAATCATGTGGCTGCCCATTAGCTAAAAGATGCAACAAATGAGCCTGGGCTGTGTCCTTGACAGCGAGATTCCCTGCACTTGGAGAGATCCTTAATCAAAAAGCACAGGGGACAGCTCACTAAAAAGGCCATCTCCGTTTTGAGTATTTGCATACACCATCCCCCCATCCTCTTCTTTAAGTGCTGAACTGAAAGTGTTCTTTTGGCTTAAAGCAGGAGGAAATGGAGCATTGATGGGTCAGGCAAGATTCATGTTTCCAGGAAAAGACAGACTTTTTAATAGAACACCTTAAGACTGTTGCAATTCCCCTGATTTGTGAAAGTTGCACAGTCTCATCTCAACAAAAAACCACCAAAGTCCCCAAATCTGCTCTTTTCTTGTCCAGCCATAACCCTGGTCTGCATCTGCAGAACTGCCTCTCCAATCTGCCAGCACCCATGGAAGGCAGGGCAGCCAGTTTCTCCCTAGGGTGTAGCTCCTTCACCCACAACATGACTATGAGGGAATTGCCATGGTCCATAAGGTACAATGAGAAATTGTACCTGGTCAAAAGAAGCCAGGAGTGAAGGACACTGGGGATGATGACAGCAGGGGAGTTTGATGTAAGAAGGAGCAAGAGGAGCCAACTCTGCCTGGAAGCCAATCCTCTCAACACACAAGCCCTTATAATTGGCAAACTAAGTAATCAGAGCAGGAACTGGACTTCCCATCAAACAGGATTTTTTTTATTGCTACACATAAACCACACAGGGCAATGTCTGACTTGTCTCAGGAGAACAACTTAAAAGTAGGATCCCAACTGCATTGTACTGGAGTGAGCAAGGAAGAACAAAGATTTGAGGTTTGGGGTAAAAAAACAATGTAAGTGGGGTGTGAGTTGGAGGGTTGTAGGCAAAGCCTGCTTGTCAAAACTTGAAAAGAGTAAAGCAAACATACCTGGGCATTCCCCATTACTGCAGATCCATGTGCCACGTCGACAAATGCTAGGAAAGAGATAGTAGCAAGTTAGGCAAGAGTACAGGAATATACATCTTCTGTTGTACATTTTTCCCAAAAAACTGAAAATGGTCACCTGTCCTAGGGAAGTTAGATCAGACCCCAACATCCCTTCCATCTCCCATAACCTCATTTCTTATTGTATTCATCCCTTCTTCCCATATTTTGACAGCAAGTGATGGTAATATGAATGGGTGTGGTTGCAGAACTCAAGAACTTCTATTCTTCCCTGCTAAAGTTCTGGGTTTAATGGAGTTTTCAGCTATATCCCACTGATGTGGAATGAGTTCAATGATGTTCTCAAGGTATATCTATAAATACAACAGAATCACAGGAAAAAAATATTTGAAGGGACTTCAAGAAAAATCATTTACTACAATCCCCAACTCAGAGAAAGCAATGACAAAGTTGGATCAGATGGGTGAGAATCTTGCCCATTTGACTTTAGAAATATCCAAGATGAACTCACACAGCCTCTCTGAGCAGCTGTCCCAGTACAGCACTGGGGAAGGGAGAAGAATTTTTGTGTCAAAACAGAATTTCCTTTGCAGCTTGTGTCCATTGCTTCATAACCTTTTGCTGTTTGCCTCTGAGAAGATTTTGGCCCCATCCTCTTCACAGCCCATCTTTAGGCAGTGAAAGTTCTCTCATTAACCTTTAAATAAATATATCCCCCTTTGTTTCTTCTTACATCAAACTCCCCCGCTGTCATCATCCCCAGTGTCCCCCACAAGCCTCTCTGCACTCCTTGTTTTAAGAGATACTATATTCTTCTCATTCCTTTAATTAACCCAGCCCTTGAAAACCATTTGTGGGGAGGCAGATTATTGAGGATGTTAAATGCAGAGTCAATGGAATGATATTCTCCACAGCAGCATCAAGTTTGCATAACAGGAAGCAATAACAAAACACAAGCAATAAAAACCCCAGCCTGTCAGGTTACACTCATCTCCCAAGAGCACCAAGGTTGAACAATGTGGTCAAGCTCAAAGCTGCAGAGGACTCCAGGGAAAAAGACAAAATGCTAATGTCATGACTATGGTTTGTGTTCTGGGACATGTGGTGAAGGTAACTAAAAGCTTCTGATTAACAGGGATGATGACAAACCTTTCTTCTGCATGCCATGGTCTTCACTGAGCCCTCCTTCTGTGCTCTAATTGGAAACCTCTGAGTAAAGAGTTGTCCAGACTCCTTGTACAAATATGTCCACACTGAACACAAAACCAGATGAGTGACTAATTCCCCTTCCTTTCTTTAAAGTGCTGGTTTTCCCCTCCAGTCTTGTACTCAGGAGTGAAAGAAAAATTGTGAGCCAAGATAGGAAGACTCATTAGCCCTGTGACAAGTTCCAAGGACGTGCCTTAGGCTAACTCCTCTTGGAAAGAAATGGGATTTAGAGGTTAAATACATGTAGGAAGTCAAAACAAAGACATCGCTGCTGACACTACCCAGACATGGGAACCTGCTGGTCTGTCTTATCCACAGGAAACAGGTAGTTCTCTGCTCTTTGAAGGAGTGTGACCTTCATATTGTTCTATCAGATCAAATATCCCTTTAAAAACAGAGCTGATTTTGCTTTTGTGAGCAGCTCACTTCTTGGAAGGGGCAGGCAATTCCAATAAGAGACCAAGTCCTTCACCAGTGAAAGGAAATACTTTAAAGGTAGAGATAGTTCAAGAAAGATAATGCAAAACAGTCACTGACTAGTGTGTAGCACTTATCTACAGCAACCACACAGCAGCACAAGGGTTTACCATGAGTTGCAGTCCTGGGAGATGGTGAAGCCAGGAGGATAATGTTTTCCAGAGTGGATGCAGGAGCAGTCAGAGCTTTCAATGCAGTGTTCACCATCAAGGAGCAGCCCCTCTGGATAGGTCAGGTAGCATCAGTCACCCATGTCACACACACAGGGACAGAAACACAAATACAATCAGATTTTCTTGCTCTTCGTACGCTTTGCCAAGACTTCATATGCATTATTAGCCATGCTTAGTCACAGACAGCAATAAAAAGGATTAAGGTTTGCCAAAAAGCCCCACGGGCAGGTGTGTGCTTTCCTTCTGCTGCTGCCTCTCCCTCAAAGCATTCCTGGTGCTCCCAGAAAAGCTCTTTGCTTAGCACATCCTTAGGTCCAGAACACATGTTGGGACATAGGCAAATCAAACACAGGGAACACAATCAAAGTTAATAGGAGCTGATCTGGGACCTGACTGTTGGAAAAACCATGAACTTCAGTGGCTGCAGTAAAGGGTGTCCACACAGGTCTTGTACTTGTCATAGGAAAACCAAAGATGAGACAAAGTGGGAAATGAAGAAATAGATTTGGACATTATGCAAGTCTAGCAGAGAGGATCTGAGACAAAAAAGCCACTTCTGAACTTCTGCAGAGGCAAAAAAGCAAAAGGGCCGACTTCCCAACTTGGGTCCAGCTGCTGAGGTTTCCATATTACATAACTATAATTAACTGTTCTATAGAGTTCTTTATCTTCCAAGGATAAACAGAGGCACAAAAGAGTTATGAGATATTTTTCTAAGGTAGAAACTTGTCCTTGCTTCTATTGCTAGTTTATAGTGCTTTCTATTCAGTCCCTGTGTTGAGAGAGAGTTGATACTCCCCCATTTTCAAAAGAGCTGCTGTGGCAAAACAGTTATTTTCTTGAACAACCCTCTCCCTTCTCTTTGAGGGACTCCTTCCAATTGCCTGCAGAGATTTTGGCTCTTTTCCTTAGCAGCACCAGTCATCACTGACAGTGAGACACAGGTAAGTCTCCTTTCTATTCCTCCCATAGAGCTGCCTGGAAAGATCTTGGCCGTTGAGAAAGTACCTCCAGTGAGAGAGAATCACAACAAGATCTGAGCATTTAAGAGTGCTGTGGCTCTCCAGAGAGCACAAGAAAACAGAATGCCTGTCTTTTTTCCTGGCAAGAGTAATTCCATTTACAGCAATTAATGTAACTATGAAGGGCATTTAACAGAGGAGAAAAAAAAATAAAAAAGAATGAAGACATTTGTCAACGATCCTTCAGATCCTGTTTCACTTGGTGCACTGGGGGGAAGCTAAGTGAAGGTAGAATCCTCACCAAAAATCCTTCTGTCAGATCCTCCTAGTTTTCTGTCAAGCTCAAATTCAGATTCTTCCCTTCTGGCTGTGCAACAAACAGCAGTAAAAGTTTTGAACTGCTGATTGTTATTCTCATGCCCTTTTACCCTTTCTGTTGAGCTCCTGCTTCCCTGCTCCTCAGTTCCTCTCTCCTTAGATCTTTCCCATGCTGAACAGACCAATGCATCCACCAAAGGAAAAATACAGCAAGAGCCCTTGTGCAGCCAGTGGATTCATCTCCTTCAGCTCTCTCCAACACTTCCAGGACTGCACAAATACAGTAGCTGGATCCTTCACAACAAAATAATCTCCAGAGTCTGGTTACATCACCTGAGCAGGTCCTGCCACTCATTTGAACCTCTAGCAAGGAAGAGGCTGGCAGCTGAATGGGAAACTATCAAACCCTGAATGTAGTGACTCCTCAAATGAGGCTGACATTGTCATCATTGCCCTGTTTTGGAAAGCAGAGCTCTGCAAATCTCCATCACACTTGGCATCTTGTACAAGGGGACACTAAACACCTCAGTGCACTCACAAAGCCCAGACAGGGTGAAATGCACAGATATTTCTACTCAGAACAAACAAAGCACCCAACAAAATCAAACAGAAAAAAAGAAACAGCTAGAAATGGAAGCATATGGAGCTTTGGAGGCAGGAATCAAGCTCTTATCCTGCAGTTGCTTTAAGTACAACAGACAGAAATGGAAGATTGGTGTGGGTGGACTGTTCCTTTTAATCCAATCAAATTTCCTGTATGGAAGATTCAACAATAAATTAAATTATTCACCTAAATGATGAAGACCTTTGAAATTGCAGTGCAAGCTTTACATGTACAGTTTTTCTGCAAGAAATTCCTTCAGTGTATTTATTCTCTGCTGTTTCTTCCCCTAACTGTATTTGTCTCTAACCCAAGCAATTCAGGAGTACATCAAGGCAAGCAGTCCCTCACCAAGAAATAAAGGCAATCCTGGAATATTAGTTGGTACTAAATTTCACAGAAACATTTACTTTTTAGCTGGCTCTGAAAAATGGCCCTTTCACGGAGTGAGCTTACAGGCACTACAGAAACTGGATTATTCTAGGGCATGCTCCCAGAAAAAAAAAGAAGCCTTTCTGATTTTCAAGAAAATTTAAGGGAAGACACAGCTTTCCTTCTTCCAATAAAATAGGTAGCTTGACTGCCAAATGTTTCTCTGTAAATAACCCAGTAAATAAATTACCAGGGCAGCTGCAGCCATCAACACATTGTCCATGACACACTTCATTGATATTCAGGCTCTGGCAGGTTTTGGCACATGGTGATACACACTCCTTATATTCCATGCCAACTGGACATCTCGGCCCTGAAACAATTAAAAGAAATTAGAAATGCAAATTCCTCAATAACTCTTAAATCAACAAATCCCTTCATTATCAAAGGATGAACCACAGAGGCACAAAAGGTCATGTTAGCTTCCAAATTATTATTTCTTTTTTAGAAGTAGAACATTTTAAGAAACATTTGATTTTTAATTTGCTGTAATATCATCATCTGTCAGGTGGCATAGTAAATACTCAGAGATTAAAGCCAATCTGTTTTCTAATAAAATGAGTCTCAAAAACTAAACCCAAGTGCAGTAAGAATAATCAAACCTGGGGAGAAGTTTTGGAACAGTATCTAAGCAATTTAGAGAGGAGTTTTGTACTTTTAAGCCATGCACTTACTCAACTCATTTGTGAAATTCTCCTTTTTGGTGTTTCCAGGGAAAACCAGGAGACAGTTAAGACTCTGAAATCCCATCCTCCTTCTTCCAGAGGACCAACAGCTGAGGATAACATCCATACCACACTATCTCCACTGCTACCATTATCTAGGCCAGGCCATTATGCAAACACACTCTGTTACAGACATTCCTTCTCTTCAATGTATACACACACCATGCCCTACAAGACTGTGGGGGTGTGAGTGGGAAGAAAAGGTTAGAGCCTGCCCTTTCCAAGCAAATCCTCTGCTGAAGAGGTGGGAGGGAAATGATGAGTGATCATGCCCTGGGCTCAGGCACCAACTCACAAAGTGTGCCCAGCACTAGAGCCCTTCCCACATAGCAGAGCATTCCAAACCTCCATCATCATCTTCTTCTTCATCTCCTGAGAAAGCACCATAGCACAGACAAAAGGTGATAGAAAATTAAGCTCCTGATGTGGCAGTGGGATGCTTCCCTCTTTCCTGACTCAGGAGAAAAAAAAAAAAAAAAAAAAAAAATCAAAGTGTGGTTCTTGAATTCAAGGGTTAGAAATGAGCTCTAAAGCCCCTGGGATCACAGAAAGGCTCATTTCACTTGAGCCTTTTAATCAGACTTACAAAGAGCCCCAGCAAAAATGGATCCTCTGGCTCACACCCTGAGCAAGGAAGATGAGCTTTAATAGATACCTTTCATGTCCCAATGGAAAGGTAATAAATTACTGCTAGAACTCAGACTGTACAATCCCTAGAACAAGTAGCTGGCATCATCTTGCTGCCCTAACCACAGTCTGAAGGCAGTTTTCTTCAGTGGCCAATAGCAGAATGTCTTTACCAGAGAACCAAGTGTTGTCAGTCCAAATCAATTTATTCCATGAAATCAATTTGCACAAACATGTCAAGGAAATTGTCCTTTCTTATAACAAATATAAATGAGAAAAATCACCGAGAACATGATATTAGTGGATTTTTAATTTTTGGGTTTTTTTTGAATGCTCTGTATGAAACCATTGTTCTCCAGTGGAGGTATCAGCAGTAGGTGCAAACATGACTTTTCCTCTATAAACACAATCCATCTCAGTCTCTGCACTTCCTTGATACAAAACCTCAGCACAGATGCAATCAGGACTTCTGAACTCAGCAAAATTGGGCTAATAAAGGCAGCAGTTCAAATGCAATCAGGATCTCTAACCTCACAAAAATTGGCTTAGAAAAGGCAACGTCTCAATTTTAAGGTAATTGCTTCAATCAAATAAAGGGTGAAGCAATTGTCTTTATGCAAAAACATTAGAGAGCATTTCACAAAGATGCTGACTTAAAAATACAGGCTGGAAAATATCATACATCTGATCCATGTGTGAAATAGCACCTAAACATCCTTGTGTAACAAATAAGCCTTTACTGCCTGTGTACACTGTGATGGGACATGTAACAGCTCAGTCTCTTCTTTACATACAGTTCAAACAATATTGCCTTGGGGACAAAAACTTCTAGAAAAAAAGATGGGTGATGGAGAGCTGAGAGGGGAAGTGAGCAAAGTCACTTCCTCTAAATGAACCAGCCTCCTAAAAAACCACCAGCTGCAGGACATAAATCTGCAAGACAGTCACGATCTTATTGGGGATGAGCAGCCTAGGAATAAAAGTGCCAGCTTACTGCAGGAGCTCTCTTCAGGCCAGCCCTCCAGAACCACTCCTTGGTGAGCGCAGCTCCGGGCGTACTCCAGGAAGGCGGGGCAGTGACAGTCCACACCCTGGGGACAGGCACAGATGTCCCTTTCACAGAGGCTGACATAGGGCTCGGCATCCACCCGATGGTGGCACCGCGAGAAGGTCACAGATGTGCTCAGCAGCTGGCAGGTTTCCAGGACGTCCTGCAGGAGAAGTGAGGGACAACGGGACAGAGAGAGAGCAAAGGAGACAAAATTACTTCCTGTGGGAAAGGAAAATTCAACTTTTCCAAACACACCGTCAGCACTGCTGTTGAACAACATTACAGCTCTTATTTAACATCACCATGGAGTTAATAATAGTCAAGAGCTAATAGTGAGCTCTACTCATTTATTCACCACATCCATTAATACATTAATATACTGATTATTATAGAATGGAGCATCACATAAGGGATGTTTCACACAGAAACAGGGAAAAAGATGGAGGCATCCTGCCTCCTTTGGCTTCCCAGAAAAAACTGGGCGGTGCCTGGATTCCCAGGAAGATGCACACAGCAACAGAGAGGAACTGAGGTATGTAGGAAGAAAAACAACCAGACAATCTTTTGGATAACAAGCAACCAGAGCAGGTGCCAGAGGGAAAGATTGAGTCTGTCTGAAATCCCGGGAATGAAATTTGTTTTCTACTTCTGGCCACACGTTCCTGTCGCTCCTGCTGGCTTGTCCAAAGCACAACAGGTCAATTTAGCTCAGATAAATAGGAGAACAATAGCCCAGGGAAGAAAAGCAATTTGTTCTGCTCTTCTCCTGAGTGAAATCAGTGTGGTGACAGCCAGTGTGAGGGGAGGACAGCACAGGAGATGGGACGAGGGTATCAAGACCCCTTCTTTCAAACTTAACTGTATGTGAAACAAAACCTAAGGAAAACTTACTGTATGACTAAGCTTTTCAGGGGAGGCTCCCAAATAAACTCTTTTGTGCACATTACATCTCGGTTCAATGAGTCTGAGGTTCTCAGTGCAACTTTCTGAAAGGATGGCACTGAGTTCTGGTAAGTGAAAAACAGGTTTTATGATACAACCCCAGCACAACAAATAGTTGGAACATAACTTTTTCTACTTATTTGTCAGTGTTTTATGTATCAAATGTAACCATGCTGTATTTTGCAGTTGCTCAGTGGTTAGAAGGGGGGAAATATTCTTCAGAGTGGTTCACAGTTGCAATTCATTACTTCTGAAAAACTTTACATGTATCTGAGGTAACAGCACATATAAGATGCTGTGTTAAATAAAAAATAAAAATTAAAAAAAAATTTAAAAGCATCTTGTTTTCTCATTTTCTAGGAGGTGAAAAATGGAGAGCAAAAAACAACACACAGGAAAAAAAAAAATCAAGATGCCTTCTCTTAATGGCAGCTGTGGTGCCTGCATAGGAAAACTGCTGAGTAGAAAATACCTTTTTATCTTGGTTGAAAGCTATTTGGTTCAGGTGATCAACTCGAGCTAGTACATGTCTGAGCCAAGACAGAATTTCTTGCTTGTGAAAACAAATCAACCAGAAATGTCTAGTCCATTGGGAATGTATTCCAAGTTCAGCAAAGGGCTCAGGGAATATGTGCAAAGAGGTTTTGAGCTTTCTGAGAAAGGACTCAGGGCACTTAAAACAGCACTAACTGAGAACTGGACATGGTGAAAATCAGAAATTAAGCTCTATTCTGGGATGATTCTGATGCCCTGATAGCACCCACCACGCTGAATCAGATGGGAAAAGAAACAAAAAGACTGGAAGGGGAGAGCAGGAACTACATAAAAGATGGTTGGTGCTGCTCTAAGACTCACAGTACAAAAAAGCTGAAAAAGTACCCTAAGGGTGGAAGTAGCAACAACAGGAGCAGCCAAGAAAGCTATTAAAGCAGTGCTTGGAGATGAAACTGATAAAACCAAAAATGAGCCCAGAGCCATTCAGAGGATGGAGCAGTAGAGCAACTCCTGGATCAAAGCCTTGATCCAGATAGTATCAAGTGCAGCAGAAAACCAGTATATGCAACAACCCATTTAGGGGCTGAGCTAATGAAGTTTCTTAAGGTAATAGCCTGTTAATACAATTCAAACAGCAAAACTCAAACTGTACATTCCACTAAAATAAACATTTTAGATAGGAAAGCGACTTAAAAAATAAAGATTACACACCAAAAAAATTAACCCATTTTTCCTCTAGTTTTTTGGTCTTGGATTTGTTCACTAACAGCATAGTTAAAGGCTGGGCTCCAGCTGATTACCTAGAAACCAAGTGATATATGTTGAAAAGCAACAGTTCATTTTCTCTATGTAAAGACATTTTGCCATTCAAATTTTGTCAGGTTTTCCAGTGACTTAAAGCAAAAACTTCGAGCTGAAATTTCCCCATCTTTCAGACATATCTTAACTATCATGAAAAATAAGCTAAAATATGGGTAAATTCAAATAGAAACAAAAAGACCAAAATTCACCATGGGAGCAGTCAAAGAGAGGGTATACAACCATCACCTTTGGAGACATTTAAAATGTGAGTGGATAAGCAGCCTGACCTAGGATGACCTAGCATTGAGCACCCTGACCTAAGATTGGCCTTGTTGGAAGCAGGGAATTGGACTCAGTGACTCCCTTCCAACTTTAAACATTCTGCAAATTATTTTTATTTTTACTCCTTCCTTTCTTTAAAACTTACTGGTCAGGCTGGACTAAGAGAAGTCCTTAATCTTTAGTTTAGAGGACAGGGGTGAGTATCAGATATTGGCAGCCTCAGCCACTGCTGTAACATTCCTGCTTATGGAAGCTGCTCCACACTGCACAAGTCCTATTTTAAATGTTTCTTTAAACAGGTTGGCAGGGTCCTGGCACTGGCAGCCCTCAGCAACCACAAAACTTGCTGACCTTTTTTCTGCCCCAGGCCCACCACACAGAGCTGGAGGTGGAATTTTGTACATTCTTCCCATTTCTGTGACATTTCCTTCTGCTACTGCATGAACTGCATTTGTCTACAACTTAACAATCACCATTAAAGAGAGAGAACCTAAAAAAATAACAGAAGAAATCAAAGGCATCCTCTCATTCCCTTGAATTTAAACCCTATTGTGTGCAGATAGGGTTTCTCCAGAACACTCAGGAAAGATATATTTTGGTTCAATAACTGGGTTAAGTTTTTCAGAAAATATATTTAATGGAGAAAGATCTCCCATGTTTCCAAATTAAAAGCATCCAATCCCAGTAATACAACAAACACTGCCTGTATTTTTGAGCAGACTAAGTAACAACTGAAAGAAATTGCTTTCCCAAATGCTGATTAATCTGATGAAGAAAAATGAGATTTTAGATATAGTGGGCCTCATTTTCACCCATGTAATGCATTATTATATTGCATACAATTATTTGGGTTGGAGGTGGCATTAAAGAGCCTCTAGTTCAATCAATCCCCTGCCATGAATAGGAACACCTTCCACTAGACCTGGTTGCTCCAAGCCCCACCTAACCTGGCCTTGAACACTTCCAGGGAGAGGGATGGACCTCCAAACCTTTGTGGACCTGCCTCTGATCCCAACATAGTAAATTATGGTCCAAAGCTGAAAATCTCTACTTGTTTTCAGATCTGAGAATGAATGCTATCTCTATTTATTACATAAAGAAATATTGTATGGGATAATGGGGGAACTGTTTCTTACCAACTGCAATAAGAGCTGAATTTCAGCAAAAGCAGAAATTAGCTGTATTTTAATTTCAATAATTTTCACATCTAACACACTATAGATATAATTTCCTAGTAAGATAAGAAAAAAGGAAACAATACAGTGGCTTCTGGCCTCCATTTCTATTAGAGGTGAAATCTAGGAAATACAGGTAATGTAAAAGAACACAAGAATCAATTGCAATCCTTTAAACCATAAACATTTTTGTTTTCAAGGCTGCTTTGTTGCTATAGTTTTCCAGATCACCTATTTATACTTTCAGACCCATGTTGGTCTGTTGGTCATCTTAGAGCCTGGAAAATTGCAGAACATTGTTGAACAGCCTAAACCAGTGAAAAATTGGATCAGACAATGCAGCAAGGCTCCTTTTTGGTAGCTAAACATGAACTGCAGAGGGAAGGGCATGGTAGGATGGCTTTCTTCCTCCCTCCAACACTGCCCAGTTTGGAATGTTCTCTGGATCCCAAGGCAAGGCAGGTGATCACACTAAATGTGTGTGTTTTAGAGGTGGAGGGCAGGGAAAGGCCATGGCAACAGTGAGGTAAGAGTGTGAGCTGCCTCAAGACTTTTCAGCTCACACAGAGAGCCATTAAACAAGATAAAAAGTTCCCAAAAACTTTTTTCAACATTTTTAGGATTTGAAGATAAAGAAGCAGCAGGGCTTTCTGATTCCACTGCATAGAATCCTCCAATGGTTTGTGTTGCAAGGGACCTCAAAGCTCATTCATTTCCAATCCCCTGTTATGGGCCAGGGACACCTTCCACTATCCCAGGTTGCTCACAGCTCCATCCAGCCTGGACTTGGACACTGCCAGAGATGGGGCAGCCACAGCTCCTCTGGACAACCTGTGCCAGGGCCTCACCATCCTCACAGGGAACAATTTATTCCTGATATCCAATCTAAACCTGTTCTCTATCAGGGTGAAGCCATTTCCTCTCATCCTGTCCCTACAATTCCTGCTGAAAGAAGCCAGCAGCCATCTCTCCAAGGATGCTGCCGGCCAGAGAGGGTAAAGAAAACCACAGACCTACCCAGTGCAGGGGCACTGGGATGGGAGGAGTGCCTTGAAGCAGAGCTGTTCACCTAACAGCTGACTGCCTGGCAGGGAGGGAGGCTGGGAGATCAAGGAGATTTACATTCCTGAAGCTGAGGCAAGCAAACAAAGCACACTATTAAAAAGCCCTACATTCTTCAGCAGGCACTTGTTTGACCAGACTTCTATTAATATAGTGTTGTGTTTATTCTTGCATAGTGAATAAATTAAGGCAATGTTAAATGCTGTGAGCTTATGAACTCACATGAGAGAGAATATAATTTCATTTAGTGTGTGGGAAAGAAAACTTTATCCACAAAGCATCAATATTTAACAGCATCTGCATAAAACTGAAATCAGTTGTACTCAACCCACCAGACTGGTTTTCCCCCTGCCTGCCACTCCCCAACCTCAGCTGTAATGTTGACACTTTCCAAACATTAGATTCATCTGAACAGATAAAATTCCAGGGACCACAACCAGTCACAACAGCTGTAATGAGATTTAAAGAATCATAGGATGGTTTGGGTTGGAAGGAACTTTAAAGATCACATACCTCCACCCCTTGCCATGGGCAGGGACACCTTCCACTATCCCAGGTTGCTCAGAGCCCCATCCAGCCTGGCCTGGAACACTGCCAGGGATGGGGCAGCCACAGCTGTTCTGGGAAACCTGTGCCAGGGCTTCACCACCCTCACAGGGAACAATTCCTTCCCAATATCCAATCTAACCCTGCTCTCTGTCAGTATGAAGCCACTGCCCCTTGTCCTGTCATTCCAGGCCCTTGTCAAGAGTCTCTCTCCATCTTTCCTTTGGCTCCCTTCAGGCACTGCAAGGCCACAGTGAGGTCATTCCAAAGCTTCTCTTCTCCAGATGAACAATCCCAACTACCTCAGCCTTTCCTCCCAGCAGAACTGCTCCATCCCTCTGATCCCTTGGTGTCCCTGCTCTGGCCTGGCTCCCTGTCCTGTTGAGTAACCCTGTCCCTAGAAAAGCCTCAGCCAGGTTGGAACTCCTCATGCTTTGGTGGTTAGCATCACAACTTCAGTCAAGTCAGGTGTTCAGTCTGCCCCAGCCATGACAGAAACACCCCACAGAAACACAACCACCTCTGCCCAAGCAAGAAACATCACCTGGAGATTTCCAGCCTGAAATCACTGCTATAATTCCTCAGCCAGTTTGGCAGGTAGTGAGGCTGAAGTGCTGAGGGGCACGAGCATCTTTCACTGAATTTCACAACACATCTGACACATCCCCATCCAAATGCTGAATGGAAGTATAAAGAATCAGAACTTTGTCCAACTCTTAGTTATAGCCTTTTCCAGTTAGCCAGGAAGCCAGCAATCAGGGTAGCTGGAGAACAGACATATTCCAGGAAGTGCTACTACTCTTGAGAAATTATTTGGGTCTAATTTAGCAAATACAAGACTTCAGTGCGAAAGTAACAACTACATTTTGGCCTCAGTTACTCTGGTATAAATCTAAACCTGGCACCCAGGAAATCATTCTGATTTACAACAGAGTACATGGAATCAGCTGTAACCCCTCAAGGGATGAAGGTTCAATTTACCATGACAGTCATAACCTATTAACACCACATGCTTCAGTAAATTCAAAGCTACTTTCTTCTCTGAGCTGGTGACCACCTGCATGCATCCACACCCTGTCTAAGGGAAAGAAGAAACTTGTTTGGACTTAAAAAAGACAAGATGAAAAAGGCTGATGCAGCAAAGGGGGTCACAGAGTTGGCCAAGGCAAACAGTTCTGTGTTTCTTCAATAAATCAGCACCATGATCTGTACACGTAGCTGAAGGAACATCCTTCTGGGAAGGGAAATAACCTGGTGACACAGAGCTTTTGGAACACTGACAGAAAACATCTCCTCTGTCAAAAACAGCCTGGCTGGAGCATCTCCCTCCTCTGCTGACTCAAGTATATAAACTCAACAAATTCACAAAATATCATTTGAGGAGGCAGTGCCCAGAGAGGCTTCAGAACAGCTACTTGCCTGCTGACACAATCAGAAAGGGAATTAACTACCTCATTCTACAGGAATCACTGAAATGCACCTTTCCCAAGTAACATCATCATTTCTTTGGCAGTAAGTCACACTTCAGCCTCAAACAAGCTGTTGTTTTCTTTATATGTTTAATGGCTGGGGTGGGGGGAAGGTGTGGATGGATGGATGGATGGATGGATGGATGGATGGATGGATGGATGGATGGATGGATGGATGGATGGATGGATGGATGGATGGATGGATGGATGGATGGAGTTGCAGGTTTAGGCTGTATATCAGGGAAAGGTTCTTCCCCTAGAGGGTGCTGGGCACTGAACAGGCTCCCCAGGGAATGGTCACAGCCCCAAGGCTGCCAGTGCTCCAGGAGAGTTTGGACAACACTCTCAGGGATGCTCTGGGGGGGATTGTTGGGGTGGGTGTCTGTGCAGCACCAGGAGTTGGACTCAGTGATCTTTGTGGGTCCCTTCCAAATCAGAACAGTGTCTGATTTCTGTTCTTCTGCCAAAGAGCAGGCAAGTTGTCTTTCAGGTAGTGGAGGACTGAAACCAGAATGGCATCTTGCAGCACCAACCTTCTCTGCCACATCAGATGAAATGTTGCAGGTGTTGCTCGGAGACTGCACTCTCTTGCAGCGCTTGTTTTCACTGTGCAAAGCCCAGGAGTTGGCAAAATCGTAACTGTTCCCCACCAGGGTCCCTGGGAATAAAGAAGGGGAGAAGCAACATGGGTATTTGAGGGATTTTAGCAACAAGTGGGCATTATTGGCTGCTACTAAGGTGATACTCTCCTGAAAGCTCTCTTTAAAAATACAATTTTTTTGTATCAAATGTATTTTTATTCCAAATGGATTGACTGCAGAAAAGCCACTATCAGTGACATGGATTTACTTCTGCTAAGGATGCCTCTAAGTTCAAGGACAGACTACAGCCTGCAGAAGGCAGCTCCCACCTCCCTCACACCTGCATGAACATGGTAGGAGTTGTTGCTGGTCAGCTACAATCTGCAGAAACCAAAGCACACCTGCACATCTTCCTATCACTTAAAAGTTGTCAATAAAACATAAAACATATTAGAGAGGCAAACAAACCCAGATGCTTTCCTTAATGAAAAAAAGCATTAGCACTCTTGATCCCAACTAGCCTTGATTTTTCTCCTATCCAAAACTAAATATTGTGTGCAAAGAACTTTAATATGCACCATCATGGTTTGGGCCCACCTTCTTCCTGGGTGGGGTGTCCTGAAACACACTCCTGTGTGTTTCAGGACAGGCATCTCCTGACTCAGGCTTAGCAAGATTTGCATCCATTCTGCATAAAAGCAAAGCTGAATGACTTTGTATGACTGTGACTTCCTGGGAGATGCAAACCACCTCTCTGCTGCTCTTGCTCCATCCTTCTGAGCAGGGGGATCCTCGCAGAGAGGGAATGTTTCCTCCACCCTCTTTTGCCACCCATTGCCTTGCTGGTTCCAGGACTATCTCTGTTTCCTATTGTGGATACCTGCTACTAAACAATTTTGTGACCCTCAGTTGCTTTTTAAAACTCCATTGTGGCACCTGTGAGAATATCAATTGCCAGTGTTAATGCATTTCCAAGACCTTATGCAGAGGCTATATTGAAATACAAGCCTGGCTGTACCTGAAAAACAAAAGAAATTCTTCCCAAAGATACCTATAGAATATATAATAATATACATATGTATAGATAATAACAATTCCATTGAGCTCCCTGAATAGTAAAAACACAAGGAACATACAGATCACTAAAATTCTTAAACTATGGAGTAGTCATGAAAACTGCACTGAGAGTGCTAAGGCAGAGGTATTAAGAGCTCCAGACTTTTTTGTAAACTAGAAATTTGGGGCTTTTAAAGGTAGCATGTATTAGGCACACAGCAGATATCAAAGGAAGAAAACTCTCACGGAAAGGGGATAAAAGACACAAAATTTTCATCTATGCAGCCAGGACTTGGCACAAGAAAAGAAATGCAGCAACAACAAGAACACAACCCTTTATCTTACCATGTATTATAAACATTAGAGCAGCAGTGCAAGCCAGCCTGAGGAGGAGCAAGGTGCCAAACTGCCTTTTGTTTGCACTAAGGTGGCCTTGCCCTAGCAGGTGTGAAACAGGAACTGGGCTCTGCTCTGCAGAAGTGTTTCTCCAGTCCTGGCTGCACATCCACACCAGGATTCCTGCTGGAATCCAGCTACCCCTGGGGGCTCCTTCACCCACAAGCTAAGATCTGAAGGTCAGGACAACTGTTTGCCCTAAAATACTGGTCACTTGTTTTTTCATTCTTCTAGTTCCATTTTTTTTTTCTTCTGTGGTGCTTGTAAATTTACACCTCTTATACAGTTATTTTATGCAACACTTACATTATATGATTTTAATTTTTTGTTTGCTGTATTCTATGACTCACACTTCAAGTAAGTGAAGGGTCTGGAGAGTCAGTCATGTGAGAAGCAGCTGAGGGAGCTGGGAAAGGGGCTCAGCCTGGAGAAAAGGAGGCTCAGGGAACCTTCTGGCTCTGCACAACTCCCTGACAGGAGGAGACAGCTGGGGGGTCAGGCTCTGCTCCCAAGGAACAGGGACAGGATGGGAGCAAACAGCCTCAAGCTGTGCCAGGGGAGGCTCAGGTTGGACACCAGGAAGAATTTCTTCATTGAGAGGATTGTCAAGCATTAGAACAGGCTGCTGAACAGGGTGGTGGAGTCACCACCCCTGTAAGTGCTCAAGGAACGACTGAACATGGTACTCAGTGCTCAGTTTTAGTTGACAAGATCACTCAAAGATTTGGCTTGGTGATCTAGGATGTCTTTTCCAACCTAAATACTTCACTTATTTGATGAGGCTTCAGGAAGAAAAGTGGGGAGGGAGAAATATCTATGGTACATCTGACTGCTCTGGGTAAAGGGCAGCTGCCAGGACCCCTGCCTTTCCTACCTGATACCTCCATTTCTTTCTGCTGAACAGCTCAAGAAGGGAGAAAGAGGAAAGGCAGTGGAAGGGACAACACAATAAACTCCAGATTATTTTTTAGGCTAAGTGGGCAGGTGATGCAGTCAAAATCTGGCACTGCAATCCCACCATACAGCAGGACTGCCCTCATCTCTTGCACAACATAATTTTGTTTTGCCTTCTGCCCTTTCTGTGGCCACCTCTTCTTCCTGGAAGCAGCCAAGATCCTGCAGAAACCATTCTCTCACAGGGCTCATCAGAGCCCTACACCCAGAAACCCTCCATGCAGTCTGGGTGGGACTTTGGCTAAAGCACTGGTTTTGCCTAAGACTTGCAGGAAAACATGTTGAAAATAGAAATTGTCACAAAACATAATGAAAACAAAGGATTTGGAGACAAGTGCTTGAAGAAGGAGTGTCTGATGTGGACCACAGTAGACATCCCAGCAGGTAAACTGGCTGCTCAAAAGCCAAGATCCCCAGACAGCCAGCTGGGGTAGAATCTCCTTTTAGCATGCAAGATGGATCCAGGAAGCAGATATTAAAGGACAACACAAATCCCACCTGCTCCTAACATCCCAGAAACATCACAACACCTGTGATCTTGCAGAAATCTATGAGAAGAGGGCCACTTTCCCCCGACCTGAGCAGCAGGCAGGGTCCTGCTGGACTATGCCTGTAGTGTTCCAATTGCTGAGTCACATCTGTCTCCCTTCAGAAAGATTTTCAGATTGTGGATAGCCACTCTTCATAGCAAAATCCTTGCTCACTGTGATTATCTGAGGCTCCAACCACCAGTCCTTCTGAAATCTGAAACTGGCACCAGCTTATTTACTTAGACACTGATGGTCAGGCAAGCAAAGCATCAGGAATAATCCCCTCATGCTCCAGGGGAGTGGGAAGCAGGAACCCTCACCTCCCTCCCTGGACCTCCTGCAGATTTTCCATATGGCCACAAGCCCATCGGATAACTCTCCCAGGCTCTGTTAACTCACCTATAAAATAAATGTTATTTATAAAGCAGTGGCGGGGGGGGGGGGGGGGGGGGGGGGGGGGGGAGGAGGAGGGGTGGTTTTGTGAGGGTAGTTTTTGCTTGTTGTTTTGGGAGTCTTTTTTTACACAGTTTTACATTATTCCAGACAAGCAAAACTATTGGTAAGGCTGCCCAAAAATTGATCCACAGTTTGGATCAAATTAATGATACAAAATAAAGCCATGGGCTTTAAAATTTTTCCTGCCTTCTCCAGCTCAGTGAATGTAAAATCAGTAATATTGAACAGGAGAGGGAAAGAGCCATCTCCAAAACTCTACAGCCTAGTGATGCAGCCACACTCCTCACAAGAGAAATGCCTAACTTAAATGCCAGACCCTGAATAAAGCACAGAGGTTAGGAATGCAGGTTTCTGGCATCTCAGATGAATGCCCTAAAACAAAGAGCCTCAACACAAGTCATTGTCACCTGTACCACTTGTAATTCCCTTAGGAATCTATTCCCTTTACTTCTAATTAAAAATGCAAGAAAATGGGATTACTGACTCATCCTAAACACAAGCATTCACTTGCCTAAAATCAAATTACTGATATCCTTTAAAATGCCAAGAAATTTGTATTTCAGAATGACCTATACCTGTGTTTACTCTCTTAGGCAAACAAATAAAATATTTATTAACTGCACTACTATCACTGTGAGTTTGGAATGTGCTCTAAAAGCTTCTGGTGCCAGGTACCACATGCTGAGAAGTCACACTTTCAGTCATACATCTACACTATTTCTGAAATTAAATCATCACCTGAAATATCAGATTGTTCCTTGAAGATACTGCCTGCTTCTATGTGTTTACCTTTACTGACTCTCCTGTGAATATATATATATATTCATCATATAGTCTGCATTTCAGGAGCTTTAGGCTGGAGGATTTTGCTTGCAGCTGGAGCAGACTTTATCCACAGCTCTCCACGGGTATTTTTTTATCATAAACATCTTTGTAATTTGGATACCAAATTCCCAGAAACCTGCTTCCTGCCATTGCCAAAAAAAAAAAACCAAACATAATGGGATGCTGGATTAATTTAGGCTGGGATTTCTTTCTTTCCTTCCACTGTACTAAGTGTGTGGCATGTGCAAATAACAAAATGATGGAGAGGCATCCCTGTGTTGGATTTGAATGATCTGTTTTGCACAAAAAGTCTTCAAGGATGAGTTAGACATCCAAGCACCCATCACAGCAACACCAGCAATGATTGGACGTGGCAATTAATGCCCTGGTTTAGTTGACAAGGTGGTGTTTGGCCAAAGGCTGGATTTTATCTTGGAGGTTTTTTTCCAGCCTCAGTGATCCTGTGCCTAGAGTATGAAGCTGCAGGTACATGGATAAGCTCTGGCATCATTGTGCTGCAGCCTCATTCACTGGGGAGGAATTCCCTCACCATTTCTGCAGGGAAAGAACACTCCCTGAGGCCACTCATATGCTGCAGGGCTAAGGGAATTCACCAGCTTGCTCCTGTGTGCACATCCTGAGGAGCTTCCAGGATCAAATTGCCTGTGCTGTGTCAGCTTTCCCCTGTCATACTATGTAAGTTATCTCCTCTGGCCTGTGTTCTCAATCCTCTGGATAAAATGCTCGTGACAATGGTCAGAATGGTCACAGCTGTGGGCTGAAGGTGACCAAATAAGTATCTGAGCATCTAGAAAGAACTCAGCTTCATGTTTCTGATATGAGCAGTCTGGCAACCAGCTAGAAGTGCATGCTGAGGTCAGAAAGCAGAGCCTGTTCAACTGGCAAGTCTCAGAAGCCATCACAGAATGGCCATGAAGGACCAGACCTTATATAGCAACAAAAAGCAGAAGGGAAACCCTTTGCTAGGGTCTGGGAGAAAAACAAACAGACAAAAGACTAAACAAAAACCCTAGAAAACTTCCGAGACATTTATTTTGACATTTTAGTTATGCTTGAAGTGTGAGAACAAACTCTCAAGGTTTGGCTTGGCTTTGCTTCCATATCCAATAAACAAGCAAGTTCATAGAATAAAATCCATGTTGTTTGTCAGTCTGGACAGGACATGAGCACTTTTCCACAGGATGAGCTATTGTAGGAACCATGTCAATGGCAGTGACTCAGCACCCCAGCCTGTCTGAAGGACAGTGTGTCTGCAGCTTTGGGAAAGGCTCTTCCCCTAGAGGGTGGTAAGGCAATGAACAGGCTCCACAGGGAAATCATCACAGCCCCAAGGATGCCAGGGCTCAAGGAGTATTTGGACAACATAGGAGTCTTGGGGTGTCCTGTGTTGATCCTTGTGGGTCCCTTTCAACTCAGGATATTCTGTGAACCCCAAAACCTACTGGAGAGGCTTTTTGGGGGAGTTAAAGAACTAACCTATGGCCTTCAAGGCTCAGTCTCACCAGTGTTAGTTTACCAATGTATCAATTTTATTTTCAGCCTTCAGAGCTCCAGGACCTCAATAGCTGAGCATTCAAAGTGTACACAAAACAATGTGTGCTATTCTCTCATCAGTCCTCCATTTCCACACTAAAAAACACAGTGAGGAGTCATAAGAGCATCATGACAACAGCATGTTTGAATAGATTACAGAAAATAGATTATAGAACAGGAGTATAAATATATCAAGAGAAAAGAAATGCAATTGCAGTGCCCATTATGTTTTAAACACCTTTCTGTTCAAACCTCCTTTATTTACTCACTGTAAGTGGCAATATCCACTCACAGAGCAGGTGCTTTGCCTCTTCTTTCACCTCCATCCTAAAAACAACCCAGATATAATCAATGAAGTTCTATATCATACCCCACTTCCTTAAGGGAAAAATCAGACTGTGTTATTAAACCCCAATAATTTCTTTCCCTAAAATACAGAAAAACAATACTTTCATTTGTTTCCACTGCATGTTATTCTGAAGCTCAAAGATCTTAGCATATCTCTTATCAATACAAATCCATCCCAGAAATCTGATTTACTAGAACTGAGACCCCAATCTGATAAATTCCAGTTTTTAACAAGAAGCAATGGACACACCAACAGGGCAGTTCAGTCTGGTGACAATTTTAAGGTAACCCTTCACTGCCCTCTGATCATTAAGTCCTTACACCAAGCTCACATCCTGGACAGGCTGACCTTCAGGAGATCTAATCAGCCTGAAGGAAGAACAACTAAAAACTTTAGTGAAAATAAAAGGGTAAAATGTATCACAGGTTTCCAAGAGGTTGCCTACTTTTCCTGTTTAAAGAATATTACCTCTCCCAGTTGTTTGTCTTGCCCCTCACCAGGAAGCTAGATTCAACAGTATATTAAAAAACAAACAAAAAAGTCATCGGAATTACTCCATAACTGATTTACTTGGAGCAAGTTAAGAAATGCTCCAGTGAACCAGCAGAGCTGCCAAGGAGACAAACAGCACGTAGGTGTAGTGACGTCCCTCACTGATACAACAAATTCAAGCATAATTCAGTCTAATTCCTTCTAAATTAGTTTAAATGAAAGGTCTTTTGTATCACTGGAAAAACTGGCAGAATTGCTGACACACAGTTCTATTCTTCAGGCTAAAATCATAGATCTGTGTATCCACACAGGTGAATAAACATGAGGAAATCCGTGACTTCTGTAAGAGACGCAGAGAACACATTTTCTCTGTCACACCTTTATTATTTTACAGCTCCTCCAAGCAGAGACTATGTCATGGACTTCATTACATTCCAAAAATCCGTGTCTGTGAATGGACTGCTTTTTTAAAGAGGGAATATACAGCCTCCAGCATGTAAAACAAATGCAGCATGAAACACATTTAAACATGAGCAGCAGAGAGGCCTTGTCTGCATTTGACCAGTCCAAGGCATAACAGTCTCCTTTTTGATTTCTGCTTTTTCTAAGAGCCCTACTACTGTTGACTTTCTCAAGAAAAAGCCATAAACTTCCTATCTCATCTTATTCAGACATCAAGGGATCCAAGCCCTAGCAAGCAGTTCTGTGACCAGCACTTGTTTCTTATTGGTTACATTGCTGAAGGACAGATTAATAATTTTAACATACCAGAAGATCTTTTTTTTTTTTTTTTTGTCTGAACACTGAAGCTATGCTTATGTATCCTGAGTGCCAGTAGGAGCACTGTCAGGCTCCTTCCCAAGCTGCTTTGCCTCCCTTTCTATCTTCTGAATAATTTATTTTTCATGCACACTTCATATTATCAGTCTAATACATTAATGTATTACCTAACTTCAAACCTCTTCAGGTAAGTGCTCAGAATTAAAAGACACTCTGAAATACCACAAATCAAGACCAATCTTTCAAAGTCTCATTCAGGCTCTTCAGAAACTCTTTACACAAAGGTGTACTGAGCAGCAAAAAGCAGTCTTGCCTCTTGTTCTCAGGAGAAATTGGCGTGATATAAGGTGCACCCCCAATCCCACAGCCCTTACAGTCAGGGAAATGTCATTAAAAGGTAACCTCTTTATGGAACAGCATCCCACACCAAACCTGCAAGCAAATGAATTTAATCTTCTGCTGTTGCAACAGTATCTATTCTTGCTACCTCTCAGCTAATTCAAGAAAGTTTAGCAGTGGAATCAATGGGTATTTGACACAGCTTTGCTGTTGGGTCTTCTTCCAGCCAGTCTCCCCACTGTAGCTTTATCTTTGCATTTGAAAGTTTCCAGGTTTCTAAACATGCTACATTCATATGCCTGAGCTTTCCTCATGAATGAGATGTGACAGCAATTTCCTTTCAGGAGAAAGGGAGATGAAAGGACTTAGACAGCTTTTCAGCACACCAAGCTGAGGTACCTGACAAGTTCTGTAGAAACATTTTGCTGGATCAGCAACATCTTTGTTGAATCACCCAGCAGGAAAAGTGTGCAGAGCATCCATTAAAATGCAATCAGTTAGTGGTAACCTTACCTTCCCGAGTTCTGAAGTCATCCTCAAGGAATTTATTAAAATTGCCACACAACCCACAGGTCTTATTATAGTGCTTTTCTTGAAGGACTATCTGAATGTTTCCACTGGCATCAATCTTCACCACAAAGCCATGCTCATCGCTGGATATTTTATAATAACCTGCCTCCTTCTCTATAAATATACCATTGGAGGCAAAAGGTATGGAAACCCTGTGGAGAAAAAACCAGGAAATTCTCAGCATGTGACACACAAAACCCATCAGGTTGTTTTCTGCTAGAATAATAGTTCCTACAGGTACCTTTTGTCTTCTTGCATCACAACTCCATCTAAAGAGAGGCGAAGACTGAAATATTCACCAAGATACACAGAGAAACCAACTTTGTTCCCATCCTGGTAATCACCTGAGGAGATGAGACAACCAAATATTGTAGTTCTGGGAATCAGGAGGACAATTTGTACACAGTAAAAACTTATTTTAAGCTATGACCACTATAGAAGAGTTATTAGTGAATATAAAAACATCTACCATAGCAGTTGGTATGAAAGCCACAGTTTTAGTACATATATCATCACTTCTATGCCCAAGAATAACTCTGCAGAAGCCTATGCTAATTCCAAGACCTGTCCTACAAGATGGGATTTTTTCTTACTGCTGTGGTTTAGAACACAGCTAAAGAGTTGTATAGTTCTTATTCCTCGACTCAGTATTAACTCAGTCACATCTCCCTGAAAAATTGAAAAAAAAAAAAAAAAAACAAAAAACCCCAAAAATAAACAAAACCATACCCCAACCAAGACCCTTTTTATGCAGTGGTCCATCCTATCTGACAAAAGGGAACTCTTAGTCTTTTTTTCCAGTGATGAAACCCAGCTCAGACTTACCTAAGAGTGTGAAGGAGTGCTTGTGACAGTCCCCAGCAAGGAGGTAGCTACAGTCCCCAGCAAAATCATACAAGGAACCATCAAATGTTTTGATGTGATCATTCCCAAAAAGGCTGCAACGGGCAACTGATGACTCCTGAAGTGAAGCATCTGATAACCCTGGGTATCAAAGCACAGCATTAACTTGCAATTTAAAGCAATCATTTTGCAGTTCAGGAATTTCTCTGCTGGAATTTATCCCCACTGATGTCCTGGCAGCTTCTAGGCAGACTGTAAGCCTGGCATGGCAGTCCATAGGAACATAGCTATTATTATTATTATTATTATATGCATTACTGAAATGCCTTTTTTTTTTGCTTTATTTCCACCAGCCCAAACCTTGCATGGGTAATTTAAGCCCTGATCCTTGAGGAATGCCATAAGTTCATTTGTGCCTGCCTGCAACCCCATTAAAGCCTATAGGGCACTAGGAAAGCCCGATATCTTGTTCAGTCAAACAGCCCTGACTTCAGAGAGTGTTTGGGACTCAACACAGTGCCTGTTTCAAGGTAAAAAGACAAAAGGAATTACTTTATTGATGCCTGCAGCATGGTGAGAATAATCCCTGTGTCAATACAAAAAGGGGAAGGGGGGGCTCATATCTCACAAAAAAAAATAGTGAAAATATATTCTAGTCAAAACCTGTTTTCTTACCTGTGATTACAGTGGCCAGCAGTAGGTTTGTTTGCAGCACTGTCAAGAGGAGCATCTGTTAAAAACCAAAAAGTGAAAGTTTAGAATAGTATTAGTTTGACACACAGTCTGTTTCACAATTCCTCATCACTTTCTATCCCTTCTTTTTAAAGGCAAATATTATTGAAGTTCTGCAACATTTCAGAAAGCCATATTCCATGCAGACAGTCATGGTAATTCAGCTGCCCTCTATTCTGCTTTAGCTAGGTAATCTAGGAGAGTTATTTATTATTCTTTGCCCCCATTTTCATTTCTCATGGCAGGGAAGTGAGCTACCTCCACATGAAGCACAGACAGACATCCCAATTCCCCTCAGTTAACACCCTGCACACAAAGCCTTTCAATGCACAGCATTATTTCTCAGCTAGCCTGATGTGAAGAAGCACCTCAGACTGGCTCAGCCAAGCTGGCTCCAGTAGAAGTCACCTCTGCAGCATAAGATTTGCACTCTGCTATCCACAACAGGGAAAGAATATACAGATTTTGCACCAGCCAGAAGGTTTGTTTGGCACCATCCACTGATTTCAAGGTGATAATGTGCTTGAAATAAGGGACAAGAAGCTAAAGGAGGAAATTGTGCAGAGATTAAAGACCCAGGATGAAAATTTTCATTCAGCAAAATCAGTTTTAGCATTGCCTCCTCCTTTCAACAACCAGGATGTCAGCCATTGTTTCCATATGTGTGTAAACTACCCTCAGGATAACTAGGCCTTTAAAAATTATTAATAATGGGATAGGAAGGTCATGCAGATGGTGATCTATATGGCAAAACATCAACAGTTAAGGCTGAAAGCTGCAGGGAGCTCCATCTAAGGGAATTACTTGCAGTGATCATATAAGCAACTAGAGAGGCTTAAATACACCAAGGTTAAGATATTAATTCCAGAAGACCAGACACACCTTTTCCTAAAGGAACCCTCTAATTAAAGACTAGAATGTATGTTGCAAAGACAAATTGAGATTTCAGGTATAGACACACATTTCTGATTGCTTTTAGTTATGTAGGTCCAACTCACAGCTACATAAACACTGAGATTGATATTTTCCTGTCTTGTGTAAATAAGTCAATCTATTGTAGAACTCAGTCTAATATAATTCTGCAAATCCCAAACTGACAGAAGGCTGCAAGGTAGCAGAAGTGGCAACTACAAAAACTGCATGGAAATGACACTAAAAAGAATGGCAACCCCAAACTGACAGAAGGCTGCAAGGTAGCAGAAGTGGCAACTACAAAAACTGCATGGAAATGACACTAAAAAGAATGGTAAAAAAATTATTATTTTTAGATTGCATTTGCTACTGTATTTTTGGTGCATTCACAGTGTTATTGTGATAAAACAAACTGCTGTTCTTTGTTAACCCTTTTGTTTTACAAAGCAGGCAGAGAAAAAGGGCAAGGTGTAAATCCCTTCCCATTAGTTCCCTTTCACATCCCATTCTGTTCTGAGCTGCAGATGGAGTTTCCCCCAATTCTAATAGAGCAGGTACCACTAACAAGTCAGAATACAAACCAGTAAGATCTGCCAGTATAAAACCCTCTACAGTTTTATCACTGGCTTAATTAGAAACAAATTTACCTTCTGTGTGAGGCTCCTCTTGCACATGAGCAAGAAACTCCTCCAGTTTCCACCTCTAGCCTACAACATCATTGTTCCCCTGGTGCTTCAGAAGTCAAGACTGGAATGGCTTTGGTCTGAAACCTCTTGTTTTTGTACAAGCCAGGAACTCTTGTCCATTTAAGAGGAAAAGATAAAAATGCGGACGTCACATCCGCCCGATTCTCAAGACAATAGATTAAATTGCTATCGTGGAAATCAGGCACTCTTAATTGCCAGGAAGGTACAATGAGGGGAAATAGTTTTAAAAACTGACAGATAAAGTCTTTGAAATACATTTCACATGTGTATGTGTGACAAATCTCACTGGCTGAGCCAACAGGCAGCATATTTATTTGACAGAATGTTATTCAAAAGGAATAGTAGGATGCTCCACACCTCAAAGGCCACAGAACCATTAAGCCTTTTTTCCTAAACAATTGCCTTAAAGCAGAAAGAAAAATTCAGAGCTGGTAATGCCCTGGGTTTATTCTCTAGGTGCAAACATACTTGAATTTTGCCACCTTCTATCAGAGCAAGACATTTGGTCCTTGAAATGTTCCTTTAGAACAACACATGGTAACAAGTGAATCCTGCTCTGACTTGTTTGCAGGGTGGGCACCAAATTTATGGGCATGTGTACAGCACTGAACACACAAAAACCAGAGTTTGTCGCACCTTACTTGACTTTCCATGTCCCATTCATCATATTTTCAATAACTGCTAAGATTAACAAAGGCCTTAGGAGGCAACACACTGCACTGACTGGGAATTGTTCTCTCCTCTTGGACCCAGCTTCCACATCTCAGCCGTTCCTTCCTAACCCTGAGAGTGTGAACATGAGAGATTCCAGAGAAATGTTCCCTAAACCTTTTCTCATGGGAATGCCCAGCACTACTCAGTATAGGGGGAGCTAGATCTATCACCATGGTATTTTATCATTGTCTCAGTTCTACTTCTTTCACTTCTTGAGCCCCAAATAAGTCACTTCATTTGGCAACTTCCTCTTGCAAATCTAAATCCAGCAGGGTTTTGATTGGCACTTTTTTGTTTGGCACATAAGGAAGGTAAAGGGAGAACACCTGGAAAAATTCCTTAAGAATAAGAACAGTGCTGGTTCAGATAAGCCAGACATTGTGACATTTCTTAAGTGTGTTAGCGATCTTGGGGAACAAAACAAAATTAATTGAGATAGACATATAAAAACAAACTTCTTTCATCCTGTCTTTTTTTTCTCCCCACAAAAATAAGGAAATGGTAATTTAAAAGGGCATTTATTGATTTATATTGTATATTGTTCCTATACAAAGCTTAGTGATGGTTGGGCAGTTCTGGCAAATTTCCTAAACAGTACACTTGAGACACAGGAGAAAACATGTAAATATCTATGAAGTATTGCCAAAAAAAAAAAAAAAAAAAAAAAAATCTATATTCCATTATTGGAAACAGCACAGGAAGGATTTCTGAGAAAAAATATTCATAATACTGTTTTTCATTGCTTTGTTCAAATACCAGGTTGCATGTAACAAGTCCTGATTCTGCTATAAGTATGTTTGAATTGAAGGACTCTATCCTGTACAAAGTCTGTTTGCATAAAATCAATCAGTGCAGTTTGCTGCAGAAATTAAGTGATCCTCATGCAATCTAAACAAAGTATTCCTGGCATCTGGAGCAAACAGAAACCCCAAATGCCACATCCTCAGATGCCACACAAAAAAAAAGCAAATGAGGGAAAGTCCACTCAGAAACGTAGGAAAGGACAGAAAGGGAAAAGATAAAATTACAATCAGAGGTAGGAAACAACTTTTCTGCAAGCAGAGGAAATTTCCAGTCTTGGAAACTCATAGAAATTATAGAAGGTGCTTGTGTGTCCTATCACAGGTAGTAGAGAATGTAGGACATCAGGGCTTCTGCTCTTCTCCCAGGGTAAAGGCTGGGAGCAAGCAATGGAATCCTCAGGGAGTTGGCTGCCTTTAAAAGACGTAACTGGAAGGTCTCAGCACAGGTCACTGTGTCAAAAAGGAGGCAGACAAATTAATGAAGGGCCCCTGCCTCACAGGGCATCAAGTGATGAATCAGAGACAGGTTTTAGCTAAGAAAGTCTTTACCCTGCTGTGTATTAGAAGCAGAAATCTCATCCTTTAATGTTACACTTCATCTCATACTTCTCTTTTCCTAACCAACTGCTGCTAGCCACCAGAATCCTACTTGTGGGTCAAAAATCCCCAAAAAACAAACCAACAAAAACCACCCAATTAAAGTAAACTAGGCAGCTTTCTTTATCCTATCCCAGACTGCAAAAAAGCATGTTTCAGTGTTTTTCCTAGGAAAGGGATGGAGGGGGGAACAAAAGACCAGGAAAAATTTTTTAAAAAAATATATATATATTTAAAAGGGGGGGAAAAAAAGGTGGGGGGGGAGCTAAAGCTCTATAAGCTCTATTTCCTATGAAATGCAGGGTCTTTAGTGAATTTTGGGGGTCATCAGTGCTCAGCTCCTTTTCCTGGAATAGTTAGTAATCCTTGATTTAAAAACAGACACACTCAGAGAGGATGGAAGGCACTAAATATCCTCATTTGGCATTTGAAAGGCTCCGGACATCCTTCCACAGGCTGGGAAGTTCACAAAGCAAAGCAAACACTTGAACACTCATTTTCCCTCCTGCCTGGACAGCGGAGGGCATTATTCAAGATAATACCAATTTAATACAAATTTACCAATTTAACTCCTCCCCTGGCAGCAAGGCTCACAGGATTTCCAGATTTCCAGTTCTACAGCCCTTCCCTGGGTTATGATTGGAGCCACAAGGAGCTCAGGCTGCAGAGGGTGAGGAAGGCTCTTGTGCTGCTCTTCAAACTCCAAACCTGCCAGGCAGCATCCCCACCTGGAGTTTTTTTAGGAGTCAAGGTACATACTGCAGCATGCCATCAAAGCAAAATATCCCTCCTTCATCCCCAGAGAATAAGGATGCTAGAGCTGCACAACAGCATTTTCTGCTGGTGCCAGCTAGTACTGTGTAGGAACTCTAGAAACTGGGAGTTTTGAACTTTCTGTGCTGTCAGGCATTGACCCCCAGGAAAACACTGCTTTTGACCTTGGAGAAGACTTCCAATATTCAGTGATGGAACTAGAACCACTGGTGTGTAGTTTGAACAGAAATATGCAATATCACATGGTGGAGAATTTGGGGGTTTGGAATATAGTAATAGGCATAAAGTAAGATGAAGGTTTTAGGGCAGAGGTTTCTTTCTTTCTTCATGGGTCTAGGTGGTACTTTTTAATTGGATAGAAAATGCCGCACTGCGGATCCCAGGTGTTTGGTCACGGGGTCAAAAGTAAAAATAATTTAGGTGTTAGCTCTTAATTGAGCAATTAAGCCTTAAAAGGACCTTGTAACAAGCGAGATACATCGCCATTTCGCTATGCCTGGCTTGTTAGCCAGAAGTGCTGTAGCACTCCTTGTAAGAACAAATAAGAATAAGAACAAATAAACATCTGAGTCCGAACAAAAAATCCCATTTCTCGTGTCTTTAATCCTGGCCCTGGCAAGAAGAAAAAGAAGATTGAATACTCCATACCCAGGGAATAAGGATACTAGAGCTGCACGACATCATTTTCAGCTGGAAATCAGCTCTGTACTAGCAGAGCAGAGCGAGTACTGCTCTGCTGAAGTCAGTGGCACTGCTCTGTGCTGGCTGAAGAGCCCAAAGCCTCACAAATTACATTACAAACAGCCACCAGAAATTCAACAGTAGCGCAGGGAGGCGGTGAGATGATTTTTCGCCCGGTCTGTGGGCAATTTCTCCCTTATCTAAGCGAGGTATCACGATACGCCCGAGTCCTGCAGTGCTGTAGCCACTCGGCATTCCCGGGAAGGGCGTGTGCTCCTCGGGCAGAGCAGTCTCCTCCTGGAAGGGCTTGGAGGCAGCGCTCACTGCTGTCTCTCTTTTATTGTTCGTGTCTTGTACCTCCAGCCCGGGCTGAAATTCCCTGAGTACAGCCAGCCAGCCAAGGGCCGATCCAACGATTTCCTCCCCCACCCCTGGAATCGTGATTTTCCTATTCCCTCTCCCCACCACCACTAGTTAAAACTCTGTAGTCTTATTGGTTTATAGGGTGTATTTATAGGCACAAGATTTTGTTAGCAGGGTACCCAATACATGCATGTTATTCACAATTACCCCGTGGAAGGTTTTCCATTCATGGAGCCTGTTCTGGAAAGAGCAAAACATTTCAGCATCCTTGTCATAATTTAAAATCAGCACTGACATCAGACACCAACCACTCCACCACCACCCAATCACCATCAGGCTTGAAGAAAAAAAAGAAAAAAAAAAAAAACTAAAACAAAACAAAAAAACCCCACAACACCAAAACATAAAGTGCAAAGGAGTTTTCCCATTAATATAATAAGAGAAAATGAGAGCTTGTATCATACAGTGTGACATCCGGTCGGTTTTCCAACTCTGTGCTTTAAAAGCAGTTCATCCCTCCCTTTGGGATTAAATTTGTCCAAATGCAGGGCTGCTGAAATGTCTTTAGCTGAAACCATGCAAATAATGAGTAGCCAACACTTCTGGGCTGCAGGTTTATAAAACAGTTGCAGTAGCAATTCACCTTGTGACTCTCCAGATTCAGTATAATAGTTAATTAACAAATGAGACAGTTACCCTCAGACACACAAAGAGATCTCCAAATCTCAGCTATGAAAAGTGTCCTCAGCTGGTCTTTTAACTTTTAATCTGAGGTTTAATCAAGCATAATGAATGCATGCATGTGCAGATATATACCTGTATATGCACCACCTGCATGTATCCACTAATAATATGTCCTGACAGGAAAGTATTAATATATGAGAAAGGAGAAAAAATAAAGAGGAACAGCCAAAAGACAAAAAGTATCCTCTTAGTGGGGGGGAGACAGATGAAAATACATAGAAGAGGGAAGCCTTCTTTCTCACATATGTGTTCTTACAAAAAATAAATAAAATTCTGATTTTGAATCACCTCTCTTCTAAGTACCTGTGATTCTAGTCCTAAATCACAACTGATCATCCATATAAATCGTGGAATTTTAGCAGTTATGGCAATTGAAACGAGAGCCACAGTTTCCCAGATGAGAATTAAAAAGCCTGAGTGGTTATTTTTGCAGAGTGAGGCTTTGCAATTATAGAAAGGAGCAAACACAGACCCCGTGCTGTTGAGAAGCAATTTCACCTTTGTGCAGTACAACAGAAACAATACTCTGTGTATTTCCATCACAAGCATGTAAGCAAGGATAAATTAATTAACATCCTCTGCTCCATGCACAGGGCTGGTCTAGGGCCCTGGGAGATTTACTAATTAAGAAGTTTACTAATGACAGACTTCCTGAGATGCTCCTGAACGAGCACAGGTTTCCTCCCAGAGTCACAACCATTATAAAATGCCCAACTCAGGAGCCAGCTGGAGCTTCTGTGTTAAAGGCTGACCCCTGTAGGTTTGTCCCAAATTAATTATTTTTCAAACGAACAGCACCAGGGGTTCATTTAACATTTCAACACAACTGTTAGCAAACTGTTCTGACAATTAAAGCCACACAATGTTAAAAACACTCACTGTAACTTGGGGTTCTGCTCAAGCCCAAGCTTCAGACAGCATGTTAATAGAAATTTAAGAATTTCTATTACCATGTTTTCTCTACATCCCTTCCTGGACAATTAATTCAGAACAATTCTTTACCATCTCCTTCTTAAGTCCAATGAACTGAGCTCCCAGGTTGCCTCTCTAAAGTGCATTTCTCCCCATTTTGTATGATTTTCATACCTCATCTCTAACTCCAGATACCAGAGCTAGGACCAGGTTTAAATATTTAAGACTGCTGCTATTCCTAGAATGCAGCATCATCCATATCCCTTACTCCCTTTACCAGCATCTCCTACCACTTCAGCAGTTTAAATAGCATAAGGCAGAGATAGATACTACCAATAATGAGAAACAAAACACCTCAGAAGGGTAAATTACCATTTGGCAACATATAATCAATACCATGAGCCTTCCCTTGTTGGTGTGTTTTCTGCTCACCCAAATGATGGCATGTCAAAGCTTAAAGGTGCCTAAACACTTTCAGGCACACATTATTGTACTAATACAATTTGCCAGTTGTGAACTCACTGAAGATTTATAAGGTTTGTTATACATTGTGTTTTCCACAAACCCATCAAAATTCTCCTTGAATCAGCATAATGTAAATACTAATTTATCAAACAAACAAAACAGTTGAAAAAACTTGGGAATAGTGCTATGAATTCCACTGAACTGCAGAAATGCCAGCTCCCACTGAATAACAGGGTGTTTCTGAAAGCCTTCACCAGGAAGGATGATCTTGGACCCTTAAGGTTGAAATTGGCCTATAGAAGTTTGTTGCATTACCTTAAACATTTATAACATTATCTTAATCACTTTTGAAAAGGAAAGAAGTTGCATCCATACAAAAATCTATTTCCCTCTTTTTCAGAATGCCAAGAACCAAGGAAGAACCAACTCCAATAGAAAGCTAAGACAAAAATCGCATGTTCCTCCCTCTGAAAGGCTGATTTACCCCAGTACAAGACAGAGCATGTTACTCATTGTGGAGGACAATTAAGTCCCAGAAACATTCACTGCTCTGCTGGGAACAATTGACACCATTATGTGATCAACAAAGCTCTGTCTTATGCACATTCCCCATCACCACCCTTTTCTTCCTGCAGTCATGCAATATAAGCACAAGGAGTGGAGGGAAAAAAAACAAAACAAAAAACAAAAACAAAAAAAACAAAACAAAAAAAACCCAAAAACACCAAAAGGCTCAGATGGTGAAATTTTCCTCCAGTTTCTGCTTTTTTCTCATGTATTGGTATACAATACATTTCCTAATATCACAACCAAGATATCAATCACAAGAATCAACCAAATATAAGGACTCTGAAAATCTAGAGTATTAACTGGCTCTCTATTATGGCTTTTGATTTTTTTCTACCATCAAAGATTAGTACTTATAAGATTTTTCTCCAAAAATATGAAGGGCAGAGACTTCAAGATGAAAAACAAAGCTGAGACAGTCACAAGAATTTTCAATCCCCACGTTTAACATCCAAATAAAAGAAAAAACTTGCCAAATACTCTACAATTTCAACACACCATCAAGCAAGTTGACAAACCAGATAATACAGGGATTGGAATCATAGAATATCCTGAGCTGGAAGGGACCAAGGATCATGGAAAAAGCTTGATGTCACACTAATTCCCTGCACCCCTTTGTGCCCAACCCACGAGACAGGTACTCACCCCTCACAAAAGGGACGTAATGGAGAGTGTGTGTGTGTTTCTCCACTGGACTGGTTCCTAAAACCATGAAACTTGATAGAAATTGCAATAAAAATTTGAAGTTTAAGTAAATCTAAGTTTGACTTTATTTGAAAAAGAATATGCATCCAGTAGTCCAATCTTTTTCCATTTGCCATGGGACAAGAACTGTACAAAACTGCATCCTAATAAAAATTTAGTTTCTGAACATCTCAAAGCTGATGGATACCTTGAGCTGACTATTTTATGAGCCCATTGCCAAAGATTTTCTTTAAAAGCACAACAAAAAGACAGGATCTTGTTTGTGTTTTTGAATAACAAAATCATGGTCAAATTGTTTGAAAACCCAAAACAGTTACAAATTCCTTTCTTTGTCCAACAAAAGTAATCAGAACATATTCCTCCCTCCTTCTCTTATTTAAGAGAAAAATGCACAGTATTCAAAGGAATATTGTTTGAGTTTATTTGCAAGCATGAATATATCTGTATATTTTATTGGCTTTTTATTTCTGTTCACATCCTGGTTCAAACCCACACAGGTCTGGAAGACCTCAGGCCCCAAGGCACCTACACACCTGAGCTATCAATCCCAATATTTGCCAGGCTGTTTGGAAGGACAGAGTCACACATGGATATGGAGAGATTTTGGGAAGGTTAAGGCAGAGTTTACAGAATACACACCATGGCAAAAGTCAGGTTTAATCTGGAGCTGGTAGGGTGAAAGGAGGGTGCACCCATCCTTGGGACTTGGTATTCTGGTAGATTACCATGGTGGCTGCAGTGCCTTTCCTGCTCTTTCCCATCCCACCTGCCAACACTGGGCATGAAAATCATCTTCCTTCAAATTTCCTTCAGAAAATATCCACCAAAGGTTTCCAAAAGTGAAGTCATCTTCACTCACTTTTCTGTGATACAGACAGTTTAATTAACATGCTGTGACATCCATGCTCTCATCATTCTATCACTCCCATTTTTTCCTCTTCTTGTTCTCCTGATTTAGGAATCACATCCCAGGTTATGTCATCACTCTCAGGTGACAGGAGGCAGAGATGCACAGTAGGCACTGCTAGGGCAGGTGCCACACTCGCTGCATAAAGACAATTTTATAGCTGCCACAGTGATAGCAGAAGTGCCAAAACTGCTGCCAGGGAGTATTCTTCCTTGCTTACAAGTAATGAGCAGCCACTAGTTTAATTATAACTGCAAGCCATAAACTAAAACAAGTTTCACCTCAGCATGAGGGAGAATTTATTTACCTTGGGGGTGGCAGAACACTGGAAGAGCTGCCCATGAAGGGTGTGGAGTCTTCCTCACTGGAGGCATTCCAAACCCACCTGGATGTGTTCCTGTGTCACCTGCTCCAGGCGACCCTGCCTTGGCACAGGGGTTGAACTGAGTGATCTCTTGAGGTCCCTTCCAGCCCTAACTATCCTGTGGTTCTGTAAATAAACTACTTCTTTAGCATATAGAGCCATCATTTACACCATACAGGATGGTGGAAAAAATAGAACAACTCCATAAATAAAAAACATTGAAAATCCTTTTTAACCATTATAAAAGATTATAATATAGGCATTTATTTGGGGAAACAGAAAAAGAAAGAACAATACCTTTTAATTCTTTAAATCAGGATCAGAGTCACATCTTGTTCTTTTAAAGACAACATGGAGCTTAGTTCTCATAACCACACACTGATATTCCTCCAGACTCAAAAGCATGGAGCCAATTGCATAAATCTCAAACCTTCCACATTGCATCTTATTTAAAGGGAGGAAAGAAAATTAGTTTGTTTATTTTTATTAAAGAGTTTTATTTATAAAGAGGAAATAAAAATACCTCAATTTTAGACCCCCAGGAGCACCTACAAGACCCACAGCCCAGCATCCCACTACATTAAGTGCTGCACAAACTTAGGACAAAAAAAACTGTCAAAACCAAAGCATCAACAGGAAGACCACAGAAACAAGACTTGAGAGAGAAAATTATGCTAAAAAATGACACAGATGATTGAGCAGGGTTCAGCATGGCTTGGGAATCTATTGGCTTTGCAAGTAAATTAAGCTTTAAATATTTTGACACCACTTTCAGCTATTTGTAGCTTTGCAATTTAAAATGTATAACTTGAGTTAAAGCAAAAAGGGCTGTTTAGAGAAGGCAAAGCAAAGAAAGCATTCCTCAAGGAAAAGCTGAATAGCGCTGGAGCCTGAATTTCCAGTAACTAGCACCAGCAAGAATCAGACTAGCATTGGTAACTACAAAAATCACTAACCCACAGATTTAATCCCTCCAGAGACTTAAAAACAACCAGCTGCCTTCTTTGTTAAGCATCAAACATCTCGTGAGATGACAAAACATCTCATATGACATTTTGTTATGTCCAAAGCTCTGTGTGCCACTAAACTATGGAAGGGCTCTGCCTTGAATGTGGTTCTGGGGCACTGAACTCAAATTCATGCTGATCTCCTCCCTGTGGGACCAGGATCTTTCAAATCTCTTGGCTACTGGCTGACAGCTGGAAATTAACAGCACTGGAAAGTAAAATTCAAAATTTCCTAAAGATATGCACTTAAAGTCTGTTTTCCAGCCTGGTTTAAACTTTATTTATATACATATTTTAATACATATTTCATTCTTCAGGAACTTTTGACCAAATCATGGGGGGTTATGTGCTCCCTCAGCAATCTTGGGAGAAGAAGGAATCTTGTTCCCAGAAAAGGAAAACTGAAGCACCCACTCAGCAGTTACCAGCGTCGCCTCACTACTAACCACTCCATGGTTGGGTTTTCTCCCCGACTGTAGTTTGTAAACAAAGGAGGGATGTTTAACTCTGCTACTCTACCCAAAATTATTTATATATAAACAGACATTTTTTAAAGCTCCATCTGGAAAATCTGACATGAGACTTGCAAAGTTCCTGTCCTGCCTCCTGATGAAAGAGGAAGAAGCACAGAAGGGCAAAGTCTGGAAATTCCCATTAGACCTGTAAAACTTCACAGTCTGGTGATAACCGAGCCGAGGGGGGAGAGGAGGTGGAATATTAGATAATTTTGCATTTCCAGAAAGTTTTAATACAGTTTGGGAGGCCTTCTGAGATCCCTAGGAGTCTAATCAAGCAGCATGCTGAAAAGTAAGTGAACTGGGCAAGGGGACAGATGGACACCTGAACCAAAGGTTCCACAGTCACATTGTACCTTCTGAAGATCTAGAATTTTCCAGTGATAATGCTAGAAAGCCTCTGACCAACTCAGGAACCACAGCTCCTGTCAAACAGTACTACAGTGTCCCTTCTCATCAATTAATTTGCTTAACGAGTTACACCAGGAGAACAAGGAGGCTGTTTGAAGAACTCGTGGTGAGGACAAAGGAAGGCTTGTGAACTTCCCCAGAAATGCCACTCAGCCATGCAGGAAAATAAATCTGACATGGATGTTCTGGACAGAATAATGCTTACAGCTGTTCTCAGTCTGGTTTTATCTGGTCACTGCTGAATTGTACCGGGGCTGAGCAGTTCAGCAGCACCAAAAAATACAAATACTGCTTACAACATTTATCCTGACAAAGATTAAAATGTGTAATGGCAGGGTGATCTGCTCATACCATCACCTCAGAGAAAAAGGGCAAAACAGGATTTGGATGGTGACTTGACTGCAGGGACTGTCAAGAGCATGACCAGAATTGGTTCTCTAATTCCTGTGCTCCTCCTGTCTACCAGGAATTTTTGTTTCATGCTTTTCATACACTGCAAATTATTTGGAGCTGAGACCATGATGCTGTTTGCAGTTTGTGCAGTGCATAAACTGGGGACTGGGTCCACAACTCTGCCTTACATATAGCATCAGCACCATACCACGTGGGGAATTAAAAAAAAAAAACAAAAAAACCCACAAAGTCAAAACTGAGCTCTGCCACACGTGTTGAACCTGTCAAGTTTAATCCCATGTAACGGAGGGAAGGTAAAGCCTTTGCAAGTGATGAAAGGCACATTCATACCTAGGCTGGAGTTTACAGTCACCAAGGAGCTAATCATACAAGTGACATAAATCCTAGTCTAGACAAAGCTTTGTATACTGAAAGGAGTAAAAATACAGTGCCCTAGCATGAAATACAGCTTCACCTCAATAACAAATATTGGGACTACTTCAGAGAAGATGTTAAGCACCAGAGGCTCATGCTGGCTTCCCCCCTCCTTGCCAACACACAAAAGCCCCTCAGATAAGAATCTACCAAAGCCACCTCAGTGACGGACAAAGGTAATTTTGTTTATTTGTGTCCCAACATTTTGGGACAGTGCATTTAGCTATTGCAGTGAAAACATGATGGTCCTCAAACATATTTTCCAGAAGTCTCATCCCCAGACCAGCCAATGCCCATGATTCTTGCTCTCTCTGACCATTTAAACCAGTTAACACATCCTAGGATTCCCCACATGGGAAATAAACTGTTACACTAAGTGAGGAGAGGGAACATAGCAGATCGAGAAACAGGAAAAGAATGACCACAAAGTCAAAGCACCGTGTCCCCAGTATAGTCACTGTCAGGAGGCCAAATAGAGTCCAAAATAGTCAGCCAGAGTTAAGAAAGTATCCTGAAAAACTCCCTTCAAAAGAATGCACACATCTGTATGAAACAGCAATTTTCAAAAAGACTTGTTCACAGAAAGGTAAGGATGGGTAGCAATAAGTTTTTCCCAGTGTTAAATCTCCAAACCCAGGGCCTAACAAGGTGCTATAAATGTCATGTGTTAAAAAACAGGAAATGTGGAGTTAGAGATTGCTTTTTGGGGAGATGGATACTTTAAATCCATCCTGCTTGATGGGAAGCAGGAATAAATCTAAACTTCTCTTGCTGTTGTTAGAGAGGCTGCCCAGCAGTCATTTATAACCTTAATAAACCATTTCTACCAGAGTAAGAGCAGAAGACAGAGCAGGAGGAGCCCAGCCCCAAGCACCCTAAGCTTTCCAACCCAGCTGTGTTCACTGGCAGAGGGAGAAGAGACAAGTTCTCTGGGCTTTCCCTTGCCAGGTGCCAGGACTTTTCTCCCTGATTCCTCATTTTTCCTACTCTTCAGCCAAGTGTGGTGTTACCCTTCTGCAGCTCCTGCTGTCACAGAACCAGTCTAGCTGTGGGAAGTATCTTGGCACATCTTCAGATACAAGAAAACTCCTTTTCTGACTGGCATGAGCCCCTGCAGCATCATGAGACCAAGTCCAGCAAGGGCCAGATTAAATCTGAGGTTTATTAATACTGATTCTGAGCAGAGGCTTTACTCACTAGACAGCACTAACTTTGCCAGTCCAGGATGTGTCAGGGTGAGGTTGCTCTGAAGCATGACTATATTTGCTATAATCCCAGATCTCATGCTGGTGTATTAAGATAAAAATGTCTTTGAACTTTTAAATTTATTTCCCTGGATTTCTTTTTGGTACTGATTCGACACTGATACTAGGATTGGTGTGATAAGAGAAGGCAAGTTACATTATTCTCACTGTGCAAATACAATTCTAACTGGTTTGGGGGAATATTTTTCTCTGCACTTTTAACTGTGAAGTTTTAAAATGACAAGAACACACCTGGATTTGCATCCAGTGGAAAAGTACCTACTGGGCTGCTGCTAGCTGTGCTGAGGAGCCCTTGAAATGAAAACAAACCAACGACAAATCACACTGATGGGAAGGCTGTCACTTCTGGATTCAACCCTAGGAATGAAATATAATAGGAGAAAATAAATATTTGCTTTTGTCCCAGACACAGAAGGTAAATCATCTGCAGGGAGAATGACATTCCTCTCCTCTCCTTTATCCCAAAGTAAAGATCAGGTCTATTGACATGAATAAAAGGAAACAGAAAAGAAAGAAAAGACAAATCCACAACATAATAAACAGAACAGCTGTATTTCCTTGCAGACTATACATACCTATTGTACCTATTAAATACATGAGACAATTATCCAGAAAATCAGACAGCTTGATTCAGCTCCAAATTTTCCACAGATTCCTTGGGGAAACTGGGGTGGGGGTGTTCCATATAGAAGGTATTTTGTGAAATTACATATATAAACATCTGAAGATTTAAATGGTCTCAGTTTCCTGACCTAGTATCTCAAGCTGGACACCTAAGAAATGGAAAGTCTCCCAACCTGGGCTTGAAGCTCCTTAGAAAGCACAATTCCCCCTCTCCCTTCCCCACCAGGTCACAGCAGCCAAGGCAAGGCAAAGAGCTGCCCCCACTTAAGGGCATGGGCCCTGAATTTGAAAGGATTAGAACATATTAAATGGCAAAAATACTACTAATAATATCCATCAAAAATACCACATTATTGCAGTGGAGTTTCTAGCTTTGTTTTTTGATCATTCAACCCCAGGCTTGAGCCTGGTAGGATCAAGCACTTCAACAACACATATTGAGATGCCGTAATTAACAACTTTAAATTACATGTGGAGACTTTTTGAAATATGCATTTCTAATCTACTCAAATAGGATGTGGGACTTTTAGGAAAGTTTTGCTTCCAAGTGGCAGCTGAGCAGTGGAAAACTCAGCATTGACACACTTGTTAGCTCTGTGGTTAGAAAAGAATAGCTGTGTAGTCAGATCTCACAGCCTTCTGAAGAATATATTCCGGTCATCCAGAGCTCTGGTATCTAGCAAATCTTCAATATCACATACTTGCTGACTACCCAAGTGTGCTCCAGGATAATGCTGAATTATGAACCCAGCCCTTGGCACAAAGTGTTCCCGTATTCTTTTCAAAAGACTTGCCTCCTCCACCCAGAAAGTTAAAGAAGTGATTCAAGCCCTGCTGTGGAAATACAAAGTTTGTTTTTTTAGCTAAGAGAAGTGCAAAGCAGGGAGAACAGAATTTTACAGAGAAAAAGGGGATAAACCAGCAGCTCTGATAAGAAATTAGAGCAGGGAGGGCGCTGAGGCTACATAGGGAAAAAAAAAAAAAAAAAAAAAAAAAAAAAAAAAAAAAAAAAAAAAAAAAAAAAAAAAAAAAAGCTATGTCTCTCACCCTTTTCATACAAAGAATTGAGAGAAAAATGCTCAGGAAACGACTCTTGCTATGCCCTAAACTGCAACCTCAAGCCATACCCACAGGGAATATGCCTACTCCTGGCATGTGACAGGCATCAAGATATCCATGCCAGGTAAAAGGGTGCCATTCTGCAGTGAAAATTTTACTGGTCTCTTCATTTCAAGGTGGAGCCACAGTACTGTTACAACTCATGCCACATTCAATTGGTTTCTGATCTATTTCCATTCATGTCTCTCCACTATCTTTTATGATTGCTAAAGCCACAAAAGTAATCTTAAAGAAAATCAAACACCCTTTTCAGATTATTTTCTGTAATTTGCTTCTGAATAAAAATACTTGAATCTTCAGGTTTAGCAATTCCAGTTAAGCCCTTAATTCCAAGTATAGAAACTTAAATTCAGATATCCACACACCTGAATCATTGCTGAGCACTGTTAAGAGACCCTTATCTTTAATTAGAGAGCAAAGCCCTGTGATTTGAGGGCATCTGAGCACTACAGCTTAATGTCAATACCAAACTCTGCAACTGAACAAAAGAAACCCTTTCTGGTTATGTATAGAGCTGGCAGGTTAGAAATTCCAGCCAAAAATTCCCTCAAGTTTCTATGATGAGTCACACCAAACACTGGTTACCTTCATGGCAACACATGTTTACGCAAGTAATGGAAGGTAAAAAGAAAATCACTAAAACATCACAAATCCACAGTATTTATGCAAAACCTGTATCCATGCTTAATATTAACTAGACATATCAGATTTTACATCATATTAGAGACCATACGTAGACAGAACTGAGGTTCATTTTGTGTGCAGGTGTGTCCAGGTTCAGATATACAATAGGTTATTTTCAGGAACAAGTTGGCTTGCTATAAATCAAACTCTAATATCAATGTACTCACAAGGAACCACACAAAGCCCCCAGACAAGCAGAATTGCAGTATTCTATTACAAAGGTGATTTATTACTTGGCATTTCTGAAGTTTTGGAGCCATTAACAGACTGGAGCAACATGCCAGTTTTGAGACACCTCACAGTCTGCCTCTGCCTACTGGCATTTGAAGACTCGGTAGTTAAGAGTTAAAAATTCCACTCCTCTTTTTCCCAAGACTCTCTAAAAGGTCTACTGTGCCTATATTTTTTTTCCTCAGGTCTGGATTATCCAGGTCTGGGTCTATTTTATTTCAAACCTTTATCCTCCCTATGATCTGAAGAGCCTACCACTCCTTCCTCTGTAAGGATTTTTCACAGGCTTTATTAAAACAGCTAAAATATTTTTAGAAAATAAGGATGCCTAGTCTGGTTCTGAAAAAGCACACCTTCAACTATCTCAAAAGACTTCTGAAGAGGAAATAATCCCCCTCTGCTTCAATTATACTAATTATTAACATCTTTGCCTTTCAGTATTATTGGTTATGCACACTATAAATATAATTTCAAATTTAGTAACAAGCTGAACAAGATGACTTCTTAAATCAAACCCAAAGTATTTAATTATGTCAATGCAAAAAGAACCAAACTAATATAATGATGCTTATATACAACTTCTTTAACCTCTCAGGTGGCAATTTATTTCAGAAAACATTACAAGACTTAAGATATGAAAATAAACAAAATTTCAAACATAGAGAATGCATGGCTGTAAAGAGAGAGAGAGAAAGAGAGAAGAGTAAGAGAAAAAAAAAAAAAAGCAAAACCACAAATGCACATACTATTTCCAAGGAGGTTTTTAGTCCTTACTTCATTTGATAGGGATGAAAGAGATGATCTTCAATTCAGCTTTATCTTGACCCCCGTTTTTATCCACCAGCTTCATCAGAGGTTTAATCAAAGGAGGCTATGGCACTGCCATATTTAAATCCATCTATAGGCTCACCAAACAGTCAAAATTTGATTTTTTGCTCCAGAATAAGAAAGCTTCACATATTATGTCAACATAAGACAAGCAGAGTAACAGACTTTAAATTTTCAGCTCAACACAACTCAGGCTGAAGTTGAGAAAGAAATAAACATAATGCCAAGGCTTAAAAAACATGCCTTAGTCTCTGAAAACTGCTCCATAGAAACAAACCTTCCTGAGGAATACTTCAAGGTATGTGCTAACCCAGCTGCCTTCAGGAGGGTTTAACTAATCATCATTTAATTACTGGTGATTTGGAGCACTTGGAGAAGTGTGTCCATCATTTCAAGGCAGTGTGATTCATAACAAGAAACACATGAGAATAATTGTAAGCTTTAATATAGTAAATTTAATATGCTTATATTTATTTTATTATAAGCATTGTTACTTTCATATAAACATGTTTACTTTCCTATACATTTTACTTTACCCACCACATTTTGTCTTTGATGAGAGGATGTTACCTTGGCCCTGATGGTATTATATGGAAAAGGGAAAACATACTCAGCAACCCATTCCTTCTTGAATGCCATGGTCTGTTGTTGGATTTAATGAAAATACACTCAGTAACAGAATACTGAGCTATCAGCTCAAATTTGGTGTGACCTTCCTTGTCTAAGCTGTATCACAACATCCAGAGTTTCTCCATCTTGGCTTTTACACCTTTTACCTATTCTAAAGAGCAGTCCCAGTAAATGATGTATTGCTTTTCCATGCTATTTGCTGAACTCTTAAGATTTTTTTCCAGGAAAGGTGGGAGTTGTTTCCACTCTATAATGCTTGAAACTCACAGATTGATTGTAGCAACTTTATTTCTCACTCCTGCTCTGGAAGACACAGATTGGTTTGCCTCAAGCAGGTCTTGATGATCTATGCTTCTCTGTTTCCATCACTGAAATAAAAAAAAAATGCCCAAGGAAGCATAGGCAGCAAAAGAATCGAAGCAGATGGATTTCAGGTCCCAAGACCACATGCATAACCTGTACAATGTCTCCTGCAAGAGCATTTCAGCTGATTTACATTTGACAACAGCAATTGTGATTGCTCAAAGGCTCTGAAGTGCTGACAGGAGCAAAGGTATCCATCCTATCAGGCTTTTCATAGCAGCTGGGGCTAAATAAATTACATAACATGTTGCATATACTCATTTGTGGCCTGCCCACTACACTTAGTCCTTCACTCTGAGAGCATTAGAAACAAACAAAGGTAAAGGTGGCATTATTCACCAAAGCTTGAGAAGATCCTCAAGTACCTCCTGGTAACATCAGAAATGAATGCTCACCTGCACTTTAAAACATGGGTCTACAAAAAACACATTTTGTCAGCTGATTTTCAGTGTGGAAAATAGGTGAGATGGTTAGAAGCCTCCCTTGCATTAAAAGATAAGCTGCAACCAAACACCACTGGCAAATCCCTGGTAAGAGTTTTCTTGTGGATAATAACAGCAGGCCTCCTGTGACACCAGCTGGGATGACCCACACACTGTGGTCTAAAACAGGAGTTGCCACTTGCAAACCCTGAACATCGTTCCAGGACTGCAGGAGAGATTTTTATGAAGTAAAAAAAGAGATGCTGGTGGAAAGAGGAAGTGATTTTTCTCAGGCTTCCTAAACTATGGAGCAATCTGTGGCGTGATCAGCAGGAAATGACCAGAGACCTCACAAGGAGACCAAGAGTCTGTAACCAGAAATATCTGGAAACTTTACTCTTGCTCATCTGACCATCTCACAGAAGCTATTCAAGTCAATGACCTCACTAGAATGGCAAAAATAGACAGTTCTTTTTGAAATATAGTTCCATATATCCACTTTTTTTTTTCTCAGGGACCTCACATGACATCTTAAGAGCTGACAGCTTCAAAGGAGCAATATTTAATACTGCAACTTCTATTCAGCAGTATTTCCTCCTCAGTTCTCAAGGCAATCCGACAGAACTGAAAGGAGAAAAGGAAAATCACCAAGAAAATATGAGAAGAATTTAAGAATTAGAGAGAGGAGGGTAAAGAATGAGTAATCAGTAGAATAAAACACAAGGTTCAATCCTACAAGCAGCTATTTTTTAATCAACATACTTTCAGCAAAGCATAGCTGCTTTAATTACCAAAGAGTGAAATGCAAGCTTAAAACCAAATCCATGTTTGGAAAATGAAGTTGGAAACAAACCCAGAAAACTAAATCAGCCTTATCTAGTCCAACATTATTAGGCATGTGTTGGAATATATGTTTAAATCAGCTCCCTCAGATGAGTACTAGTTCAGAATTTAAAATTATTTAACTTCACCTGCAAATGCTGTGTGGTTATCCAGGAATAAAATCCTTTCCCTTGCAGACCGGGTGCTGAGGGAGGAGGTTACTCTTCAACAGCTTATTTCAAATAGCCACTAATTTCCAGCGAGGTCAGGGATTAGGGAGAAACAAAACAGATCCTAATACTAAACCACTACTACTAAAAATTAAAAGCATCTAGTGATTTTTTTGTTTTTATTTTTTTAATTTTCATGTATGACTTTTTGGGGTTTTGGATAATTTTTTAGTTCTTGGCATTTGCATAAACAAAGCTTATTTTCTTTCTGAGAGGACAGGAGGAAGAATGTCCTGAAATGCTTTTGAGTAACTGAAAAATTGGGGGAGAAACATTTCCCCTTTCTCCATTGCTGAATATTACTTTTCCTGCTTTCTTAAATTGACTGAAAAGTAACCCCCCAACATTTCAAAGCTCAGTTCCATAACTAGAGTTTCTAGCTAGGTATGAAAAATATTTATACTTATAAATACAAAAAGATTTATAAATACAAATTAATTGAGATTCTGCCAGAGTGTTCAGATTACTTTGCACCAGAAATTTAAATTGCAAAATCCTTAATGGAACCATGAATCTGATTAAAAATAATATCTTGACAATTTCCTAGTCATCTACCTGACAGCACTGGGAAGAACAGCCTGAGAACCTCCCTAACCTGTGCTCTGTGAACCCATGAAACTGGGACTGCCAGGGGAATTTCAAGAAAACACCTGGAAATCCACCTTTGGCTGGAACAGAACTTAGACCAAAAATATTTTCAAATTTGGGACCATTGTTACTGGTCATGCTTGAGGCATTTGGACAGCACCCTTAATAGCATGCATTAATTCTGGGTTAGTCCTGAAGTGCTCAGACCAGATGATTGTTATAGGTCCCTTAAACCAAAATATCTATTCTATTCTATTCTATTCTATTCTATTCTATTCTATTCTATTCTATTCTATTCTATTCTATTCTATTCTATTCTATTCTATTCTATTCTATTCTATTGGAAAATAAAAGCATCTAGAGAGACTATTAAGACTATTAGCTGTGGATTTCTTGGCTGTCAGACAGACCTGGACAGACCATCTCGCTCTTTTCTGATGCTGCCTGCATTTCTCTCACGTGTGCACTGGAAAGAAACAGGAATATTTTTCCGCAACAATCATAGCTGAACCTCACATACCTGGTTTTTAATCTGCCACCTAGAAAGGCTTACCCTAAGTCCCCCACACACCACAGTGGTGAATTATGGCAAGGGAGATGTGTCACATCACAGGGCCCTGTGCTCAAGAACCTGCCGAACCTGCCAGCGCCTCGACAGCAGCCACAGGCTGTGGCCCCACTCCTGTCCCCTGCTCCTAAAATAACTTCACCCACACAGAAAGGTCTGACACATGCAGACATCAACATAGCAGTTAGATGAATTACCTTGGTAGTTGCACATGTGTCACAGCCATGATTTCCAAACAGGAATTTTGCAACCTTTCAGAGTCGCGGTATTTGTTTGGTGAAGCTTTGGACTCCCGTCCTCCAGTCAAGAGCCTGCTCTCAGACTGGAACCAGATACAAGCACTGCTGTCTGCAGCATGAGGGGCTTAAATGGTAATTAAACTTGGAAAGGAGTCAAACCATCAGCTACACTTTCAATGATGTCAAACTGCTGCTGGGAAAAAACTAAAAGAGATATCCAGACTATTTTTTGTATTTCACAACAACTACAAAAAACAAGTGTGTTTTCTTTTCCTTAAGTAAAATGATGACATATTCCACATCCCAGGATGGGTCAGGCTGGAAGGGACCACAGTGACTCATCTGGTCCCCACCTCCCTGCTCCAGCAGGGCTATCCCAGAGCATGGGATTGTGTCCAGAGGGGTCTGGAATATCCTCACTGGGGATATTCCACACCCTCTCTGGTTTCTGTTCAGGGCTTGGTCAGTGCCCAGGGAAAAAGTTCTGCCTCATGTCCAGGTGGAACTTCCTGGGCATCAATTCCTGTCCATTCCCTCTTGTCCTATTGCCCTGCTCCACCAAACAGAGCCTGCCTCCATCCTTTTATCACTCTTCCTTCCTGAAGGAGTCTACATTCATTATTGGTAATAGTAAGGATGTCTGAATTATTTTGAATGGATGCTTTTTGGAATTTTTGGAATTTTTGCTTTTTATGCCATGCATTTTATCTCAAAATTTGAAAATTGTAACTGATTACAAAGCAATTTCATAAACATTCTTAAGTTCAAATTGAGATTTTCCAGTAAAATAATAACTCATTATGTAACAATTTTGTATGGGTTCCTAAGTTCATATTGAGATTTTCCAGTTGCTCTCTTGACATTATCACTACTCACACATCATATACAAATGTCTTATGCCAAATATTTGTGAGGATGTGGCCAAATCTCTTCTAAACTTCTTCTAATCTCAGTTAAACACAAAAAAGTGTTTTAAGAACGTGGAAAATGAAGAAGTTTGGCTTTGGGTTTTCACTTCCAGATACACCTCCAGTTATAGCAGACCTAATTTCTAGTAAAATCCCCCAGGGCTTTGTGGTTTCTTCAAAGCCTTTCTCTAGGGGCAGAAAGCAGACACACTTCTCCCAGCAGGACTTCTTCCAGAATCTATCTGCTATGGATACCAAACACCAAACACATTTCTACCATCACTGGAAAAAAGGCAAGTGCCTTCCACGTAGTGTTATCAGCATGACTGACCCTGTGAGTCATTTTTGCAATGACTCTTTCCATTTTGCAATGGAATTCCAGTCTTGACTCTCCAGCTCCAAGACCAGCCTCTCCCTCCCAGATGTGGAAGGAGCCACTCACCCATCACCATTCCAAAATATCGCTGTGTCAAAATAAACCAAAGTACCTTAAATTTGGTTTGGAAAGGTGAGACCAGAAGTAAGGTACTTTGTGTTATGTTTCATAGATGAACTCACGAGTTTAGGATGACCCAGATGACATCGTCTTAGGGTCTGTGGCTTCCTATTTCCTCTTTCCTCTCAAAATCCATCCCTGACTCTCTGACAGCAGAGGACTGATGCTTTTATACAGCCCCACCTCTCACCCGGTGGACAGATCACAGTCACTGCAAAAAAAGCAATCACTGAAGCTAAACAGCAAGCAAAACAACCTTTAGGGTTTTTCTTTTGTGTCTGGCTTGTACAGTCAGAGGTGTTATTCCTCTAAAATGGATAAAATGTTGTTATCATATTTCTCCTTTAACCAGCAGTCAAGAAAACTTTTAATCCCCGTCCTTTGGTGGGGAAAGCTTTGTACTTTATCTCTCTGCAGTCCTAACCATTTATGCCTGGCTTTTTAAAGGAGCTGAAACTTTTGAAAAGACCTGGAACTGTTTATGCAAAGAAGGCTAAAGGCCTCAAGCTAGCTGACACTAGTCCTTCCACATATTCTTAAGGTAGACATGTGGGGAAAATAGCTAAAGGAGGCAAGAAATTCTGCAGTACTTGCCAGAGGATCCCAGCATCCTTTAATACAATCAGGAGAGAAACCCCTAAAAATCTCCTTTGCCTTCCTCTATTAGTCAAAGGAGATCAGGGTCCTTTAGACTGTGCAGTCTGAAAAGGAAAATCTTTCCTGGTGAAAGGCAAATGCTTCTCCTCTTCACTATTGGCCCAAACAAGACATTCAGTTTCACATTTAAACAGGATAAAATAATTCAGCCTACCTGTAGAGAAAAGCTTTACAGATAGTTAATGTTGTGTCTAGATTATTTGAAGGGTAATTTTAAAAGGCTTCTGGTAAACTCTGGTTTCTTCTTAACAGCAATATCCTGGATTTGCTTTTCTCTATGCCAGTTGGACAAAATAACACTGTAACCACCCAGCACAATTTTAAGTGCAGATAATAAATATTTCATGCAAAATGCCTATTATCCCATGCAAATACAAAGTTTAAGATAATAAATCAGTTTGAAGTACTTCTACAAGGGTCATGAATTTCCATTAGTGATTTCTATTACACAGAAATTTTGTTGATTGCTATCTCATTCCACTAGTCAGAGAAGTTCAGGTGTGGTCAGAGAATTGCATCTACCAGATCGTCACACCCTGGAAGAGTGAAACACAAATGTTCTCTCCAGATGCTTCATACAGAATTTAAAATAAATAAATAAATAAATAAATAAATAAAATAATTAAAATAAAGCTATAGCATTATTTTCATTTCATATTCTTGAGAATATTGAAGATGCACAAATGCATTTCACTTCCTCATAACTTAATTTGCAGGTGAATGGGAAGAGTTTATTTTTTTACAAACTTACAGGCGGTTTTTATCCAACAGGTCCATTTCTTGCCTCTGATCAAAAGGTTACTGCCCATGAATTTCAATGAGAGTTGCTTTAATACAGTATAAGCATGAAAAGCTAAACAATAAAAACGGTAAACAGGAGTTATCCAAAGTTCTTCTGTAATCCTTAATTTTAGAAACTCAAGGGAAGCCACATTATTGATGGTAACCAACAGCACAAATTCTTCATGGCAAAGTGACAAAAGAAAACCAACCCAAAAGTCACACAGAAAACCAGTCTGAGACTGAGACACAGGATCTCCCCTTGCTCAGTTTCCAGTTACCATAAGAGTTTAGTCAGATGCATTTATTAATTCCATCCTTGTTGGGTCTATATTGTTGTGGTCAGCCTCCATCCCTCTGCTTTCCCTTTATTTTATAGGAAAATCTGTATGCCTGTTTTGTAACCTGCTCTGGGAAGTAGCTTCCCAAGCCAGGGTCTCCCCCTCAGTATTGCCTCTGGAATGTACTGTATCTTATCATTTATTTTGGCAACAATACTTCCAACGTGTTTTTATTTGCATTTCAGTACGGCTTCCCTGTTTTGACTGTTCTGCTTGAGTTTTTTTGACTTTCGATACCTGATGAATTTCTAATCCTGCTGTATGAAATTAAGGCACAAGCCCTCAGTTTTCATCCCTGAGCTAAAAGGCTCAGAATCTGAGTGCTAAATGATCATGTTGAGTGGCCTGTTACAATGAAAGGGGAATTTTTAGTTGAAATGTAACTTGTTTTTTCTCACAACTGGGGTGACCTAAGGGCACATGTGCAACCAGTTACCATGGATCAGCTGGTGGGCTGAAATTTATCCCGCCTTATTTTCCTAAAGTGGATGTTTGTAACTTCATACAGACATATTTGAAAGATTAAAGGAGTTAAACTATAACTAAACTGTAAGTTTATCTTGTATGGGAAAACACCCATTTAAGCGAGACTGATGCATTTCTTTTAAACTAAACATCCAGCAGAGGCCACAAAGGTCTGGATCATCTCTGTGGGAGCTGGGCCTGACTAAATGGGCAAGTCAGAAAGGGGATCTCATTCGTGCATGTAAATATCTCAAAGCAGGTGTCAATAAGATGGTGCCAGACTCTTTACTCTTCTGTGGTGCACAGCTACAGGAATGGAGCAATGGCCATAAACTAAAACAAGAAGTTTCACAACACAAGGAAGTTTCTTTACACCAAGGGTGGCAGAGCACTGGAACAGCTGCCCAGGGAGGGTGTGTGGATTCTCCCTCTCTGGAGATATCCCAAACCCACCTGGATGTGTTCCTGGGTGACCCTGCCCGGGCAGGGGGGTTGAAATGGATGATCTCCAGAGATCCCTAAGGAACCTGTGATCTGTACAAGAGCAGGTCGGGTTGGGGTGGGGGGGATATCAGGACGAAGGTTTTCCCCCAGAGGGTGGTGGGACACTGAACAGGCTCCCCAGGGAATGGTCAAAACCCCAACCCCGCCAGAGCCCGGGAGCGTTTGGACAAGGCTCCGGCCACAGGGTGGGATTGCTGAGGCCGCGCCGTGCAGGGCCGGGAGCAGCACTCTGACATTCCCCGCGCTTCCCTCCGCTCCATGCCGGGACACAGGACACTCCGATCCCTCGGGAGGGCCGGTCACGGCCCCGTGCGGCGCTGCCGAAGCGCCGGAGCCCGGCCGGCCTTGGGGCGGAGAGGGGCGGCCTCAGGTGCGGGGCGCGGCCGGGAGGCGGCCCCGGGGGCGGGCGGGGGAGTCCCCGAGACACCCGGGCAGGGCTGCATTTAAGGAGCGGCGGCGGAGCGCGGGAGCCTTGTCCCAGTCCCTGGAGCCGGCACCATGCCCGTCAAAGGAGGCACCAAGTGCATCAAGTACCTGCTCTTCGGCTTTAACTTCGTTTTCTGGGTGAGGCGCACTGGGCCGCGCTGCCCGCGGGACAGGCACGGAGGGGAGGGGAAGCGCCGGGAGCCACGTTTTGTTTGTTTTTCTGCTGCGTGTTTTTTGCCGTTTTTCCCACTTGCCACCCCTCGGAAGGAGAGAGACGGGTGCCCCAGTGTTCACCGCTTTATTTTTCACGTTTTTTGGGTTTTATCGTAAGGCGGGTTGAGTGTGCTGCCAGGCGGGAAGGGGGTGCTGGGTTTGTGGCTCGCCCCCCCGCTCAGCATCCCCCAGCACTGCGAACGATCCTCGCCCTAAAGCTGTGTGTGCTGGTCGGGCTCCCCAGTGGCTGAGCCCGGGGTGAGCCGGTTCCTCGCACGTTGCAACCTGTGGTTGTAGTGTGTGTGAACCCCGGCTGTCGGTGGGAGCTGTGGCTTCCCTTCTGGGCGAATCTCTCGGAGCAGAGCGGCACCCATGGTTATCGCGTCTCCGGTGTGGTTTCTGGCCCCTCTGCGCCCTGTTGGCCGGGCAGCGAGGGAAGGGAGAGCACGGCTGAGCCGAGGGGCTCGGGCTGTTCTCAGGTACTCGGGGCACCTGGATTTAGCGCTGTCTCCTGCATGGAAAAGTACGAGAGCTGCTTGTGTGCCTGATGGATAGGCGCAAAGCGTATAGTTCAAAAAGTTGGGTTTCCTCTGGGCTGTTTGCCACGGTGGAGAAGGGCGTGTGTGGCTCCGATGTGGAGGAGCGAAGTTGGAGCTGCGGGAAGAGTTGGGAGTTCAGTGTTGATGGATGAAGTGCTCGGGATGGCTCGGTGTCAAAATGGGTTACAGCAGAGCTGAGAAAACAGAGTTGGGCTGCAGTTCAGGCAAGTTGTGCCGAGGTTGACCCAGGAAAGCACATGTTGGTAGCCGGGACAGTGAGCAGGGCTGTCGCATTTGCAGGATTAGAGCTGATCAGAAGGAAAAGCTTAATAAAGCACTGACTGAAACTTACAGTCAGTGAATTTCTAAACCTCTTGTTAAAAGAGACTGAATTATTCATGGTTTGCCTTGTGCTTGTTTTGTTTGTTAGTTTCAAAACTGCTGACTTTCTGCAGTGTTTTATGGGACAAAAATTCTTGTTTTCAGAAGCATTGCCTCAAAGAAGCTTTTAATCAGAGCATCACTGCCTTGTTGTCTGAGGCTCAGGGCTGAGAATGGGGAGAGAGGTTTTGTTTAGCTTGGGATGTACCTGTTGCCTGGGAATGTCATGGTAATAAATTACTGAGGTTTTAGTCTTACCTTTGAGTGCTGGTGGATGCAGAATTGTACTGGTGACAGCGTGCAGGGAAGAAGAATGGTGCTGCTGCCCAGAGGAGCTGAGAGAAGGCTTTTTCAAGTTGCCTTCTTGAGGCTGGCAGCAGGCTGCCAGGATGTGGGAAAGAGAAGAGGAAGAAAAAGGGAAGGGAAATAAATACATTTTGGAGATTCTAGTAAGTGTCTGGAGGCCCTAGGAGCCAGTGAAAACAGCTTGTGTCAGCCAGAGACAAGTGTGTGTTTGGCCAGATGGTCCTTGGCTCTTGGGTATCACCACATTTCATTGTGACCTACTGAAAATAGTTGCAGGGGTGTTCAGGAGGTATGGTGTTAGCAAACCTTGTGTTCTCTGTAGAGAAATAAAGTAGCTGTATCCTGGGTTATTCCACACTGAACAGCATAAGAGGAAAGGTGTTCTGGGGCTGCCAGCATTAAAAGGCAAGAACCACCCTAATAAAAAAATAGGCTTTAATGTTTCTTTATGGTTTTGCAAATGTGAAAAGTCTGTGATGTAATGGAAGTATGTTGACAAAACCTGTTGTGGCCAAGTAATTCTGTACCTCCTTTTTCTGAGATAAGCTGCCGCCAAAGGATAGGTGAGGCATTTAAGTGGTCTGCAGCAAACCTGCAGATGGCTGCGAGTACTGTTAGGTGGGATGTATTTGCTTCCATCAGAGGCTTGAACAAGGGTAAGAGGAAGCAGAAAGGCTCAAACAGCTTTGTAAAGGAAGCTATTGAAATAAAAAGGGAAATTCTCAAAGCTGAACCCAAGGAAAGGAGATAAAGGCTCATAAATGAGCCAAATAAAATTGACAATAATGTTAGCCAAAGGAAAGCTTTAGGAGTAATTTGTGAAAGCAAATCCAAGTAACATACCCCTCTTCAGAAAAGTGAGGAAAAGGAAGTTTCTCAGGGAGTCCTCCCAGGCTCCAGGTGTAAAAGTTTTGAGAGCAGTGTTTGGCAGGACTTTATTTTACTGGGGAAGATTTTAACCAAGTTCTATGCCATGACCTGTCTTTGCCTCTGAATCCTGCACAGGCTTGAACTGACCTCTCTGTGCAAAGGAGGTGAAACAGGAGAAGCAGCAGCAAATGTTTGATTAACAATTCTTCAAGGTCACACAGTACTTCAGAACTCTGAGTGAGTTGTGATTAGGCAACTGCCCCTGCTCACCATCCCTCTCAGTGCTGGAGGGCTGGAATGCAGCTTCTGGGAGTCTGGGATGCCCAGAGAATGGTACATACAGAGTATCTGGAAAAAGCCAAGGAGAAGATTCTTTAAAAGCTGTGTACATGTGGAAATGGGACACTGACTACTGCAAGGGGAAGTCAGACTTCATGAAGCTGCTGCCTTGGAGCCTTTAAAAGCCAGAAAGTTGGAGAGGGCAAGGAGTGGTTGGTGTTGGTTCACTTGTTCAGTGTCTCCTGCAAATCTCAGTTCTCTTGTGAAAACCAGGCAGTCCTGGAGGAAGATCCTGGCAAGGATGAGATGGCTGTCGGAGTGGAGGCAGAGCTGTGGGGAGGTGCAGCTCTCCTGTCCTGGAGAGATGCAGCAGTGCTGACACAAACTCTGCAGTGGTCAGTATAGCCTTACCTCACCTGGAGAAGCACAGGAGGCTTGGGAAAGCAAGAGGAGGGTTTCTGCCATGAGCAAATGTAAGTATGTTAGGATTCTTCAGCATGGAAATGTACTACAGATCCTTAGGATCATGTTTGTGCAGTCAGTAGATAGAGCCTGACTGCATTGAAAGCAAGAGCTGTGAGATATTAAACCAGGAAAGAGGACATTTTCAGAAGAAAAGTGTCACTGTGTGGACAGTGGTGATGCTTTCCCCTCAGCAGATGTTGAGGAATAGGTTGGTCAAGGGATACTTGGCTAATCACAGAATGAACTAGGTTGAAAAGACTTGAGATCATCTAGTCCTGCCTGTTTACATGGAGTTCAGCAGCCTTTTGTTAATTTTTCTTCTCTCAGGGTGCTTTCTGTGTCTTGGCACAATCTTTAAGTGCTTGACATGTAGACCAGGAGGTTGGTCCTGGGAAAGGCCGCTGTCTGTCCTGTTCTCCTAACCCTTCCGGAGGATCCTGTGCTTGATTGATCCAATGGCATTTCTCCAGCTGGGAAGGCTGGACACTGACATGGTGTTCTCTGAAACTTTTGGAACTTCGGAGTTTGCCTTAAAACATACTTGTGGCCTAAATGGAAGGAAGAGGACATCTTTAGAAGACAGGTTAAGCATGGATCAGTAAGTTTTGGGTCTCAGTCCCCTCTCTGAAGTGTAGGAATTAGGGATGGCTGTTTCCACTTGGGATGGAGTGTTGCAGCAGGCACCAGGCTCTGTGCTGCTGTTGTGCTGCCCTTGTTGAGGCTGGTGTTCTCCCACCCAGGTTTGCAAAGAGTTTTGCTGCCTTGGCATGGCCAGTGCTGGCCCTGGCATCCCTAACAGACTGCTCTCTAATAATAGAAGTTTGGGGGCTGCTTTGGAGTGTGGGACAGAGGGTCAAGCCTGATACAGAACTAATTTCTTTTTCCATCAAGCTAGCTTGAGTTTGGCAAGAACTCAATGGAAACAGCACATTTTGTGCCTTAAACCTGAGCAGTGAATTGGTCTTAGCAAAGTTGGCTTGGACCAACCTTAGTGTGAGCAGTGTTGGATTGCCTTGAGTGAAGAGTGACTGTCTTTAGCTGTGATCCCTTAATTCCCTGGGTCTGCTCAGGCTTCTTGGTCCTGGTGATGAAGTCTCTTCCCAGGAAAATTGTGGGCTCCTGAGCAGCTTGCACCGTGCCAGGCAAGTGCCTGCCTGTTCCCCCCCAGCTTCCTGCTGCTGAACAAAAGCAAAGCCTTGCATTGTTAAACTTAAGTGCTGGTTTTTCCCCTTGTAAATTCTGTGGAATATGAAGACATCTGCTTGCTAATATTTATGGTTTAATGTGTTTTAGGCAAGCAAGTGCTGTAGCACAGAGGCAGAGTTCATGTTGAGTTTTGAGCAATCACTTTCTTGTTCCTTTCCACTGTTAGGCAGCATTCTTGTCCTGATTTCACCCTCTCTAGAGCACTGTGTATTCTATGAATAAATGCATTTGTGTGTGGTAGTGCCTCCTAAAGTAAGATGAGCAGAATTGGGCTTGGAGAGCTCTTTTCTTTGTCTAATTTGAAGATACCTGTGACTGTGTTCTGAGCCAATTTCAGCTGTTTTTGTGCACTAAGAACAGCAATTCAGAGCATATCTCTTCCTCCAGTGCAGCAGAGGACTTGCAGGATGGGCAGGGAAATATGCATTTGTCTGTTAGTGTGTATACATATGTAGGCACATATGAAAAATTCAGAAATTAGTTGCTTTTCATTTCTGAATGAACTGATGCAGTTGCTGACTACAATGTGTGAATCTAATGCAACTTTGGCTCAGTTCAGTCTGTTTTGACTCCAGTAAGTTCTGTGAAGTCAGGAATGGAGTTTGGAGTATGTTGGCTTGAGAAACCTGAAGTGAAGCTACTTAAGAGTTCCTGCAGCCCTAGCTCCTATTTGCAAGTCTATTTGCAAATATAGTAGACTAGCTTCTGAATAGGAACTTGTATGAAATGGGCTCTAGTCTTGGCAGTGGCCCAGGAATTTTGTAATGTTGTTCCTCCTGTACTGGAGCACCATTTTATTGCAAAAAGTGCAGTGACATTAACATAGGCCACAACATTCTTGAGGCTAGCTAAGCAGAAAGAAAATACTTCCTTTCCAATCTACTTTTTTCCAAACTAATTTGAAAATAGCTGCAGTTTCTTGTATAGCTGCAGGCCCACATGGGACAAGTGTTAGGGGAGCCTTTTCAAAACTCTGAAAACCTGTGCTGTTGTGGATAACACTAATTTGGTAATTGAGGGTTTAAAGTGCTGTTGAGCCTCACCTGTACTTACTGTTTATGGAGTTTTATTTATGGAGTACCAGCCAGTAACAGGACAGAAACAGTTCATTACTACTCATGATGTTCTCAATTTCTTTGCATAGTTCTAGATCTGATCCTGGCTTTGTTAGTCTAAAACAGTGAGAAATTAATTGTCTTATGTAGTCAGGCTTTTTAGCTAAAAGTTCAAATATATTTATGAAATGAAGATGGCAATTTTTTTATGTCTTCTTGTCACATCCCCGGGTAAACCTATATATGAAACAGTAGTATAGAGCCTGACATACCTTCTTTACCTCAAGAAAAAAATGAGTAAGTGTTCTGTTAGATCCCATTCTTAGCTGGCAACACTGAATTGACTTCTTTATTTTCATGTAATAACTTTACCTTCTGCTGGAGGTAGGGCCATGAGCTTGGTAGAAGTTGTATATAAACTTGGTCTGATGGTGTCAAAATGGCAAAACTTTTTTTTTGTGTGCATGCAAAGGCTTTTTTTACAGGTTTTGAGCCATTTACCGGATATTCTTGAAATATCTAGTTTCTTCCCTATCCCTGCCTCCATTCTGAGGAAGTGGAGGGTGTCCCTTTCTCAAAGTTTTGTCTGTCAGGACAGACAAGGGACTGTCTTGGGACTTAGTAAGTGCTTGGACCTTGAGCTCCTTGAGAGGTGATTCTGCCTGTAGAAAGATGAGATGATCTTCTCTAAGGTGTCTGAGGCAAGTGAGGTGCTTGTCCTTTATCAAGGTCAGAAGGGACTGAACAAAATGGTCTTTATGAAATAGTGGTTAAATCCAAAATAGTCTTTCCAGCTTTCCAAAACAGTGTTACACATTGCACTGCTATGGGATATGTTAACAGAATTGGTGGCTTGGGTTAGGGGTTTTTTATTACTTAAACCTTAAGGTTTTAATGAGTGTTTATGGCATTGTTGTTAAACCAAAGAGTTTCCTGTGCAGGCCTTCTGCTGAGAGAGACCTGATCTGTGAAACCTGGGGTGTCAGAGTGGGGCAGAAATTTCATGAGAGTTGCCTGGTAGTGTTGAGTGCTGGGGCACACTCTGAGCTTATGCTCAAGGTAGCCAGGGATGGGGAGGAAGGCAGAGTGTCCCGTGTGGCTGCTGCTGCCAGGATACACAGGCTTTCTCATCCCAAGTGTGTTCTGTCTGGTTCGGGTATTTCCTCAGTTATCTCTTCTCACTTGGAAGGCTGGGACACACCCTTGGATATACCCAGAGGCAAAGCAAGGGGGAAGGGGTGGCTTTGGAGAAGGTGGATGGGTGGGAGGAGGGAAGTCCTGCTGAGGAGGTTCACCAGGGAAGGTGCAGGGCTGTGCAAGAAAGGAAGGCAGACCGAAAAAGCTGGTTTTCCTGTTGCAACAGGCAGAAAGCTGCATTCAAGAGTGAGCTTTAGGGGCAAAGGGGGGTGTGTTTGCCTGTAATCGAAAGAAAAACAGCCCAAGAAACCTCCACAGGGCTAGGAGAGGAGTGGCCGGGTAGTTCTACCCTTATTGCAGCTGTGGAGCTGCCAAGCAGAGTAGGAGTGAGCTGGGAGTGGTGGTTATGGAAAACAAGGAAGCCTGGTTAGCTGGAGCAGGGAAGGTAGTAGTGTAATTGTGCCAGGACATGCTGTTACTGGAAAATCACTACCACAAACTTTTCCAAAACAGTGAGTGAGCAATGTCCCTTTAGCTTCACACTTTGGTCAGATTGGAAAAAAATCCCAACCCTGTCTTCTGAGCTCTTTTTGCTGTGCTTGTCACTTTAGAAACATACTGCTTACCTGTCTGATAAGCACACAAACCTGTTCTTTTCTTTGTGTGTGTGAAACCAGACAAAATGCATTACTTTCAGGAATAGAGTGTTGTTCTTTTCCTGCTAAATTTCTCTTCCAGCACAGTGTAGAGCTACTTAGAGACACACAGTATTGCTCAACTGCTGTGACAAAATAGGTCTGTTAGATGGGGAATCCCCTTGGATTACCAAACAAAAACCCAACCATCACGTTAGTTGGGATTTTCTTCCGTTTGCCTGAGGTTGGGGGCCTTGCACCCCTTTCCCAGGAAGGAAAAACAATCTTCCAAACCATCCCAGCAGGGGTGCCCATCCTGCTGGCTTAGCATGGGTGAGCAGGGAGGTGACAGTGCCCAGTCTCTAGCATGCCACACTGGCCAGAGGTGCTGCCAAGTTCCCATGGGGCTGTGCTTTTCTCTTCCTTAGAGGCTGGTGTTGCTGTGTCCTTGTTTCTCCCTTGTTTTGATGGAAACTTGAAGCTTTAAGTTTCTTTCCTTCTGCTTTAAAACTGCCTTTTTTTAGTTCAGTGGTCACTGTGGGTAGTAAGAGCACAAACTGAGAACATAAGTTTGCTTTCCTTAAGAAACTGAGACAAAAAGCCTCTTATTCTTGCATGAAGGAGCTGCATTTTATTTCTCATCCACCATGCAGAGAATTATCACTGTTTCATTCTGCCACTTTTTTTAGTGCTGTGCAGTAGTTCACTGGCATGAAATGTTACCACTGTTTTGTGATCCTGTAAGTCTCTTGTCTCCCTGGCATCTTCTTAAACTTTCCCACAGAGTGACTGCTTTTCCAAGGAGAAAACATGCCATGTACCTCTGGGTGGTGGTGGGGAAGGGTTAAATTTGTGTTTTGAAAGGAGCTATGTTAGATACATCATCTCTGCCCAATGTGAACAGACCAGTTTGTTTCTGGAGGGCATTCACTGAGCCTTCTCCTTTGTTTGGAATTTTAAGATTATCTGCATGGTTACAGCATGGCTTAAGAGTTTCTTTAGTTTTACAGTCCTTTTCTGTGCCCTGCTCCATTTGCAGGGCTCTCTACTTGAACACTGAAGCTTGTCAAACTGTAAATAAATTTGGTAGGTGACAAGAGCTGGGTGTTCAGGCTTGTGGCCTCACAATTTGTGAGTTCCTGGCAAAACCAGCAGAGGCTGTATGTTTTTTCTAATGATGGAGATCTGGATCAGCTATAAAAACTGAAGACTATTGGATGACCCAGGAAGGGGAGTCTCAGCTATTAAATACTGGGTGACTTAATAGCAGTCTCAAAGCTGAGTTTTGTCCACCACTAAGCCTTTCTGATGTTTTAACTGAGGCACTGGGGTGAGATGAGGTGGCAGAGGCTTTTTTTGAAGTGATGCTGCAGGTAGAGCAGCAACTCTTTTCTCTGTCAGCTCCTCTTTGTTACCTCTCCTTCCCCTTGGGGTGTAGCTGTGGCACAAGAAATTGAAATAATGACGCTGGTGTGACATTCTGTGTCTAGCAAGGTGCTCCAGCACAACTGAACCATCTTGTCAGGGGAGCCCTAGCAAGGCAAGCAGGAGGTGTGTGCAGGTGTGCCTTGGGAGTAAGCACCAGAAACACCAACAAAGGCTTTTTGCTTGGGTCTGGAAACCTCCAAGTAGGCTTGGCTCTTTGGGTTGTGTCACTTGATCTGTTTTCCTAGTAGAACCCTGCAGCTCCTCTTGGAGGCACTCGGGTTCCTGCCCTACAGGAAAAAAAGAAAAGCTGGTTTACAAAAACTGGGGTTTTGTGTGAGCAGGAACTCTCCCAGAGCAGGGAGAAGGGGCTCTCACTTCTCAGGTGGGCTGGGTGTGGAAGGGGTGTGTCCCTGGGTGCTTGCCAAGGGGATGCTGCCCATATTTCTACTGAAAATTGGCATTGTTAAACACGTCCCAATTTCTTAGGGACTAGTCAGGAATGTTTCCTTCTACAAGGACCTTCTTATCAGAGGTCAGGCTTTAAGGATTTTATTGGAATCTTTTTTGCTTTTCATGCATGCTTTGCCTGACCAAAGCACCAGACTTGATAAACTTATTGCTCACTTTTAAGTTTAAAATTTTAATGTCTGCTGCAGCGTTTGGGATTTCTGTCCTCATCTTGCTTTTGTAGAGGTTTTTTTTAATAGTTAAATGGTCTTCAAAGGGAGAGCTGAGAAGCATACTCCAGCTTTCTGCTTTGTTTCTTCATTTTTGGTTTCTTCATTCTGGTTTCTTAATTTTCATACATGCAAGAAAATTCCATTTTTTTTTCTTTTCAAAGGAGGATTCAGTCTCTTCAAAGCTAACTGTTGCTATTGGCCTTTCCAGAGTGCAATTCCCTCTTTGTTGCAGAACTTCCTATGGCTTTTGCCAGATGTTTCATCCAGAGGCCAATTTATACACAGTGATTTGCTGTAAGCACAGGTACCAATGTTAAAAGGAACCTGGAGGCATACAGGCAGAGATGATAATGAAATAAAACTAAATATTACCTAAAATTCGATTGTATTGCTCCAGATTAGCAATGTTGCTGCTTCTGCAGTTGATTTTTTTTTTTTTTTTTTATTCCTGTCAGTGTGGTCACTTAATGGGTTGGTTTTATCTTGTTACAAGAAGAGCACTCTTCCTGAACTCCCTTCTATGGCATTTTGAACTCTCAAAAGTTTAATACACTAAAACTTCAGCTGGCCTTACAAGGCACTTTTCCTTGTGATAAACTTGCTTTTCAGTGTGAAGCTTTAAGGTCACTAAGTCATGCAAGCAATGTCTGCAGCCACCCAGAATAAAACAATGCATGGAAGGATGAGTGGAAGTACACTTGGCTAGACCTTGGATATTTTCAGAAAGGAACAAGAATGGCATTGTTCTCCTGTTGCATTGGAGTTTATATTATGTAAATGCCTCTGTCAACAAGGTGGTTCCATGTCTGGAACTTTATGTGTTGGTATCCTCATCCTTTTATGCTTGTCCTTTGTCATCTCTTTAAATAAAAGCTGTATCCTGTGCTTGCTTCTGATTTTGTTACTAATGCAAGGCAGGGTGGATTAGTTGCTATCATTTAACAAGCCTTCCTTGTTCTTACAGCTTGCAGGGACAGCTGTGCTTGCAATTGGACTATGGCTTCACTTTGATTCACAGACCAAAAGCATCTTTGAACTGGACTCTGACACAAAGTTTTACACAGGTGAGCTGGAGGATCACTTGGGGGATAGGTCACACTTTTGTGCCCTGATTTCCAGGCTGCTGAGGAGCCTTTGCCTTCCTTAAAGGGTAAAAAGGCAAAACAGCCCTGAGCAGCCTGAGAGTAATTTTCCCTGGCTGGTGCTGGGGGCAGCTTCCCTTATGAGCTCTTGTGCAGACAGCAGTGCTGAGTGTGAGTGCTTTCTTGGCTCTTCATCCTTTTTCCTACAGTAGCTTTTGTTCCTGTCAGCAAACATTTTGTAATCCCAGGGGCTCCTTGAAGACAGAGGGTGTTGCTTCCTGATGCTCATCACCATATACATTAGTGAAGTTTCATGCTAAGCTAATTGAGTAATTAATAATTTTTCTCCAGAGTGACCAACCTGAGCTACCCAGAACACAGCTCTGTTGCCTCATCTCTCAAAAGAAGCATGTGCACTTTTGTCTGACTCTTATAGCCCTACATCTCCTAATTCATGCTGAGCTGAAGGGCAAGAATGCACAAATATCTTAATACTTATGAGAATTATTCCAGCCAGCATGGATCAATGTAGCTTTAGCTAGACTATATGGAAGGTGTAAGATCATTAATTAGGGCACACACATTTTTAGTTTGTTAATGTCATAGGAATTAAGTGAACTGAATTTTATCTGAACTTTGATTCTGATCTCTACAGTTGCTTTTAAGCTTGGGCAGAATGAATAATTTGGTTATTGTCACCTGTAGGTACTCAAACCCTTGGAGAAGCTCTGCTGTGAGGAAAGGCTGAGGGAATTGGGATTGTTCAGCCTAGGGAATAAAAAGCTTTGGGGTGATGACCTTGTGGCCTTCCAGTGCCTGCAGGGAGCCCACAGGAAAGATGGAGAGAGACCCTTGACAAGGGCCTGTAGTGACAGGACAAGGGGCAATGGCTTCACACTGACAGTAGGTTTAGATTGGATATTGGGAAGAAATTCTTCCCTTTGAGGGTAGCTACTTACCTGTGACAACTCCCAGGCTGGTGTCTAAAGGGTCACTTGTAAGGAGGTGCAACTTGTGTTGCAGCCTTAGTCCTAGGGTGGCCTGTGCCTGGTGTAGAGGCTGTAGTTGGGAATATTGAGATGCTTGTGGGACTTCTTGAAGAAGCTGCAGGCATGCAGACAGGTTATCTGTGAGAAAAATTGTGGTTTGCCCTTGGTATGATGGCATCTTAGCAAACTGGATTGTTCTTGGTGTTGCCAAGAAGATTATCAGATGCTTTTAAGTGGACCTCAGAGAAAAGAAATCTAAACTTTGCTGTTGAGCTGAATATTTAGCAAGTTTTATTTTGGGTAGTCTAAACTCCTTCACCTCTGAAAACATAAAATTTTTATGATGTGATGTTTAAGCTACTGGCTAGATGCAGCCAGTGAAACCTGTTTGAAGTCTCTGTATGTTTAACTGAATTTTAAAAAGAAGCTCAATGGGAATTTCTGCTTTAATGTAATTTTCTCGGTGTAATTACTGACTGTAGTAAGTTAAAGAAAGTTATCTCAAAGGTTTTCTGTACAACTCAAACTGGAATAAGAGGTACTGATGGACTCTATTTTACTTTTCCAAAATGGAAAAAGTTTAACTTCAGGTTAAAAAGTCCATATTGGAATTTCCTCCTGATGAGAAATGTCAGGCTTAATCCCTTACAAATGCTGCATCAAGTGGATCTTTATTTTGGTAGCTAATCTGACTATTTGCATCTAGAATATATCATTTGCAAATGCTTACATCTGGCTTCCTTTAATTAGTATTGATTTGATCTTTGAGCTGTATTTTTGTCCCTATTGATAGAAATGTCCTGCTTGTGTTGCATGTGCTTTGTGCTCATTCTTTGATGCTTCTCTGCCCCTGTAATATTCCTTGCCATCCTTTGGGAGTTTTCTTGCTCACCACATCTTGCTGCTTGCTGTCTCCTGCTTACAGCTATGATGATTAGGCTGGTTGTTCCCAGGTTTAGGAGCCAGAGGATTTGGCATAAATGGAGCCTTTTACCTCAGAAGTGTTTATTCCTTCTGCTTCAAACATACTCGCTACCTAATTTCTGGACAGAATAGTTTACAAGCTCTGGCACTCTTCATCATTTGAAGAAGTACCTGCTTCAAGACTTCAGTTGTTAATAAATCACTATTCCAGCTGTCTCTAATTCCTGTTGTCTGTCTTCACTTGAGAAGTTGATAACACTTGGCTCAGAACCTCTTTTAAAAAGTTGTACAGTTTCTCTTAGATGGCTTTATCTTGCATATTTTCTAAAACTTGTGAAACTGCAGTAGGGGTACACATTAATTGTGTCAAAATGAAGAATTGTCAATTTTTCAGATGTGTTTGCTTTGAAAATTATGCAAAACCCCCACTTTTTTACTACAAACACCTTGCTTAAACTTGGGAAAAGCTACCAATGCTATTTGTGGAGCAATTGATAGCATACCTTGCTGCTGAGTTCTCAGTGACCTGCACACCTTTGTTTTCTTCCTCCCTAGGTGTTTACATTCTTATTGGAGCTGGTGCCCTTATGATGCTGGTTGGTTTCTTGGGATGCTGTGGTGCATCACAGGAATCTCAGTGTATGCTTGGCCTGGTAAGTGTTTAGGGTAATGCTTCAAATTTTGAGCAGCATGATGAGAAAGGAAGGAAAATATTACTGTGTAATTCAAGGGCAGCAGATTGTGGACCCAGAACAATCACAATGTTTAAACTCATGCTCATCTACATAATGCTAAAATGTTAAATATAGTTTGCATTTCTGGTCTGAAATCCAGGTGCTCCTGCTGTGTTTGAGTGCAGGATGGCCTCAAGAGGCTGGATATGTCTGACATACACTGAAGTGTCAAGACTGGGAGTACTGTGAACACAGAGCTAAAATATTGATAAGGCAGTGCTATCATTGCTAGACAGTTCATCCTGGACTTGGATGGTTGTGCAATATTTAATCTCTGAGACCAGAGCTGTTGTATTTGATGCTTGAAACAACAAGGCTCTACTGTTCATAACCACAAGATGAGCTCTTCTAGTTGACAACTGCTCTACAAGCCAATTACTGGAGAGCACCCTCATTGTTTTCAAACTGGAGGGGCCAGTAGAGCTTACTGAGTTTGTGCACACCTGTACACTTGCAGAACTATTCATCCAAATAACCAGAAGACTGGGTTAATAAAAGACAACTGCTATAGCCACTGAAGGAACAATTCCCCTTTTGTATCACAGAAGAACCTAAATTCAAGTATTCATTGCAGAATTATGCCTCTAGCCCTTTGTAATTGAGTATCTCTTTAAAGTGCTTCTAAATGATAGTGGTGTTTTGGATCTGGTATTCAGTGAGGGACAGAACATTTTTGTGTTTTATGGGATGTACAACAAAACAACCATTAGCTCTCTGGGAGTTGGTGGCGAGCTAGGAATTAAGTAATGACTCCTAAAGTAACAGGAGTGACAAACCAGAGGAAAGAATGGGTGTCAGCTGTTGTGATGTGTGTGAATAACTTGGACAACTTCAAAGTTGGCGTTAACAGATGATTGGCTTTAATTAACACTGATCAAAAAGCAGGACTGGTGCTTGGAGAGCACTGCCAGACTTTCTAACTCCTGGGAAGCAGTGTGGACCCAGTGCCCTTTTTCCTGGTGTTACCAATGTCTCAGACCTCCCACTGCAACCTGGTTGAGTGACAGCTCCCACAAGCCTGGATGAACTTGCAGTGTATGTGTGTGATGCTGGTTTGTGGTGCTCTGGCCTTCATGTATAATGTGGTCTTTCTTTTCTAGTTCTTCTTTTTCCTTTTTGTGATTTTTGCCCTTGAAATCGCTGCTGGAATCTGGGGATTTTCAAATAAAGAAAAGGTAGGTTGCTCTTGAAAGTTGGGAGTGGTGGGATGCTGGAACACGTTTCACAGAGAAATTGTGGCTGCCCCATCTCTGGCAGTGTGCCAGGCAAGGTTGGATGGGGCTCTGAGCAACCTGGGATAGTGAAAAGTGTCCCTGCCCATGGCAGGGGGCAGGACTTAGGTGATCTTGAAAGCCCCTTTCTGATCCCAAAACTCCATGATTCTATAAATGTGCCCACAGTCAGCAGTCTGCTTTTATCTGTGCCAGTACAAATCAAGCCCTTATTACCCATGGAATTTGGAGGAGAGGAAAGAGGCTGATTCAAGCAGAACAACACACAAAATTTAGCTGTAATATTTCAAAATGAAACTGTAGCATGGAAGCCAGAATCCAAGAGGCTGTTGCATGATAGAGGTGCCTTCCAGACAGTACCTGGCTGAGCTGGGTACCTGTTGAAGCAGGCTGGCTGGGAAGCTTTACCACTTCCAGAGAGGAGCTGGGTCAGCTGAAGGCTGTGTGTTTCTGCACCTGAAGCATGAGTGATATGGCCTGTCCCTCCCAAGCAGTCAGGATTCTGTCTTGTTTCAAATTCAGATGCTTGGAGACCAGGGTTGCTTTTCTGCTCACATTGTATTATACAGTGGGGAATATATAGAAACTTCTAGGGCACAGTATGGGCAGCCAGTGGGAAAAGACTTGGTTCTCTCACTCCTCTTAGAAGCCCAGAGATTTGGAAGGGGAAACAGTCTTACTTATTCAGGTGTGGTTATTAAAGTGAGTGTACAGTTATTTCTCACCTGAAATAGGTGAGCCCTCTGTTTGTACAGGGCAGAAGAATGGGTATTGTAGGCTGCAGGATTTTTTTATTGACTTGCTGAAAGCAAGTTTTTCATAATTAATACAAGGTATGACACTAATACACTATTAATAACATTATTAAATTATTAAGACAACTCTTTTTGCTTTTCCTTAGATTACTGATGAGTTAAAGGAGTTCTACATGGACACCTACAGAAAAAGAACTCAGCCAGGTGCCAAAGACACCCTGAAAGCATTTCAGTTTGCTGTAAGTATATGGTTCAGCTTAACCTGTACAGTAATGCTGCTGCACCATGCCAGCAGGGACTGTTCTCCATGCCACCCAGTTTCCTGTATGACTTCTTGCTGGTTAGAAGAAACCAAAGATTGCAGTGATATTTTTGTACAGTGTAAATGAATTCAGAATGCTGGTTTTTTTGCCCCTCTGAAGTGTCTAGAACTAGTTCTTGTTTTTCTAAAACTCAGCAGTAGGCTGGGAACACCTGGATTTGTGCTGCTGAGCTACTGGCACCCTAGTATGCACACCTGCCTATCTGTGAAGGTTCAGCTCTGTGTCTCTAAGGAGCACAGGCTGTCAACAAAATGATTTTGTGTGTACTTAGAGATCTAACTCTAAATTTCAAATACTTGTCCTTTAATTTAATAAAGGCTTGTTAAAATTAGGTTTATAGCAGTCAGGTTGACAGGACTTGGTCTGTAATAAAAACAAATGTAAATTTTTTTTTTCACCAAATTACTGAGCAAAAATAAGGATTATTTAACCTGGATCTCTTTTTTTTCCAATAGCTAAACTGCTGTGGCCTTACTGGGGTTCTGGAGCAGCCGTTCATGGAGACTTGTCCAGCCAAGACGCTGTCCGAGTCATTCACTACCAAGGTAAAGCTTGGCTTAGTTCACCATCAGCTCTGCCCAGTGGGTAGAGTGAGAAACACACTTCAGGAAACCTTCCTAGTCTGTGGGAAGTCCCCATGTCACACTGATGTGGCAGTGTGTGTCTGTGATCAGACTGGTTTTGGAAAACAAACCTGCTGTTATCATGGAAAAAACAAGCAGGAAATCTGACCTTGCTCAGGAAATGTGCAGTCTGTGTGTCACAGACCCACTGGTGGGGTGGGCAGTGGAAGATCAAGACTTTGCCTTAAAAAAACCACAAACTCTCAGTGCCTTGAGAGATCTGTTCTCCTCAGTGCATCTTCATGGTGCTTGCTGGGATCTGTCACCTCCTTCCTGGTTAGGGAGAAGTAGAGCTTGGGGTGGGAGCAAGTCTGAAGCTTCAGCAGGGACAGGGAGAGGGATAAGCATTGGTAGCCTGTTCAGGTGAGTTTGTGACTGAAGGCAATTCTCTGAATCAGGTTTCCCTGTTGGAATATTGCTGCAGAGGTGTTTGAATGCCACAAATAACAGGAGAAAACAGCTTGTAGTTTTTTACCACCCCTCTTCCTCTTTTCTTTACAACCATTCTGTGCTCTTGCTTTATGCTCCAAGACAGTTTGTATGATCTTTCTGTGGTTCTTACCATGCAGGAATTCAATTAATGACTTGGGGTTTTTTAATTTTTGTGGGCAGATATGCAAAGCTGTCAATTAGAGACCCTTCAGTCTGCATCTTCAGTCTGTGTAGTCTGAGTTGGAGTGTGTGGGAGTAGCAGAGACTGCATTCAGGTTTTATTGTTTGCTTTTATTCTGCTGTGTTTTAAGCTTCCTCTGTTGACTTTGTCTTGTGGTGCCCATTGTCAATTGTAGAAAAAGTGATAGACTGCAGGATCAAAGGGATGTAATGGAGCATGCCTCTAAGAACAGTTCTGTACTGATATTCTCATTGAACCAACTCATTCTTGCCAGTATATCCTTTTAATCCCAGATTCAGTCTCTCTTCCTAGACTGGATAAGGAACAACAACATAAAAAAGTGGCTTTCAGCAGCTCACTGATGTTTGCTGCTGGAACAAGCAGGACAGAAACTGGGATGAGACTTTGACCAGCTACCAATACTTATACCTCTGTAAAAGTGCCTTGTTCTTTTCATTGACCAGCATGTGTCTGTTCTGGGGAAAGGACTATACTTACTGCTTTTTGGGTTTTTTGGTTTTTTTTTTTTGCCATTTGAAGAGGTAATTCATTGTCCTGGGAACATTAAACTGGCCCCTCTATGAATCTGCCCTGGCATGGATCCTAGCCTAGGATATCCTACCATTCCCATGCACTCTGGGTTCATGAGGGGTCTGCAAAATTATAGTAGCATTTGGCAATATCAAGAGTGGCTTTAAATCCCTTTTGATAAGGGATGAGCAATGCCTCATCTGAAGTGCTGACAGCCATTAGTAACAAGCCAAGCCTGCTAAGTGACATGTTCAAATTGAGAGGGGAATCCTGCTGTCATCAAGGTACTGTTAACAGTTTTGAGATACTTGAAGAGTAGATTTCAACTTCCCCACCAGCTCCTATGTAGGACCATCCCTGGCTCCCTTTAAGGATGTGACAGTAAAGGCCAGATCAAAGCAGCTTCTAAAAGATGAGTCTACAAATGAACCCTTGTGAACACTAATGAACCATCTGTTCCATTTCAGTCCTGCCCTGATGCCATTGATGAGGTCTTCAAATCCAAATTGAATATCATTGGAGCAGTAGGTCTTGGCATTGCTGTAATGATGGTGAGTGTCCAGATTATTTAGAAGGTGCTCAGAGGATACTCAGAGCAGCAGTCTTGTAGAGCAGTACCTGGCCCAGCAGCTCACAAGGCCATTCCACTGAGGACAAGTCCCAGCAGGATCAGGGTGTGTGCTGCAGGGCCCTGAGGCAGTGCAGAGGCTGTGATGTCTCAGACCTCACTGGTTCTGCTTTGGATTAGGATCTGCCTCCTTGCACTTTCAGCAGTGGTAAAATCTCATCAGTGATCTGTGTATATATGGAGTGAAGATGTATTGGTCATGTTGCTGGCCCACATCTTAATCCTAATGTCTCTTGAGGATTCTTCTTCTGTTTTCTTTATAAAAATTATAGGCTCTGCTAGAGGGCTGAAATAACAGGGCTGCTAGAAAAACTTGTATTTCTGTGTTTGACTTCTCTGGAGAAAAGCTGATGCTGGGATAGTCAAAGATTTCTTAGGATTTCTTATAGCTGCTGGTGCTGTGCAGGGCCAGAAATTGAACTTGAAGATCATTGTGGGTCCCTTCCACCCTGACATATTCTGTAATCTGTTTTCAAGTGCTGAGGTGAATGGGATTCCTGGGAATGATCTTTGGGGATTGTGGGATGGGGATGGCAGAGTGAAGTGTAAAAATGCAGAATACATATGACTTCTGGGCTGGAAGAGCAGCTTGTCCTCATGCTTTGCTTTCCTGATTTCTAATCTGTTTCTCTTTCCAGATTATTGGCATGATATTCAGTATGGTTCTGTGCTGTGCCATCCGCAGGGAAAGAGAGATGGTCTAAGAGCTGCCAACCCAAGCTTCCTGCACTATAAAAATCCTTACCATTAACTTTTGAGTTCTAAAAGCATTTCTAAAATGTTATATATTTGTTACCTTTCTAATGCTTTGTGGTACTGATGTAGGTTTGCTTTTTATGTTACAAGTTAAAACTATAAAGGTTTATCTGACTCAAGACAAACATTTGTATATAAAATATCTGACTTTCTTGAAACTTGCATAATTTGGTGTAATTTATGTTGGAGACAATTTGATACTTAATAAAGAGTAACATGTATTGTTCGTGGGAGAGAGGAGATGTTGCTATGTGGATTAATCCCACAGTTTGATGCATAGCAAGGAGTTGAAGCTGTATAACATTAAGTGTTTTTGGGATAAAGCAGGAAATCACTTCTGTGCCAGTGCTCCGTGTTGAAAGGGAATGGGAGATGCTGTCTGAACATGGCAGGGTGTGGTCACTCTGTTTTCCTTGGTGTGAAATGAAAGCAGGTCTTAAATACATTCCTATGTTGTCATTGCTGTAACACTTTTACTGTCACCTCCCTGGAGGCTGGCAAAGCCTGGCTGTCTCACAGGTCATGTGCAGGCACTGGTAGCTTGATGCAGCCAGGCTGGGCTCTGCCTTGGAGCCATCTGGGCTTGCTGACATCAGCCTGTCTGTCCCCTGGCAGCTGGCAGGGCATTGGGCCCTTGGCAGGACACATTCCCTAGTGTATGCTCAGGAATTTTTCACTGGCTGGCTTTGGGGCTTTGTTTCCTCAAAGCCAGCAAGGTGCAGTCTCAAGGGCTTACAACATGTGTGCCAAATCTCAGGTTTCTGAGTGGAAAAAATGTAAGTTGCACAAGCAGTTAAGGGTCCAGCTCTGCAGTTGCAGAGTTGAGTCTGTCCTGTTTCAGATTAAATATGGGTATGGGAAAGACCAGAGACACCAGTGTGGAACCCTTAGCCTAAAGAATTACAACTTCTCCAATCTTTTTATTCTAATGGCTTTTTAGTGTTTTTGGGTTTTTTTTCTGTCTCCAAAATACATTCTTGTGGGGGCTGCCTATTGACTTACCAGCAAGTTGATGTGCTGTTCTGTACCTGGTGCTTGCTTACTGTACAATCTCATCTGTGTTCTTGGAAGCTTCTGGTCTCTGTCCTCTGGGTAATACAAATCTCTGCTTGTTCCCCTTTTTCTTCTGTGAGGAGGTTGGGATTTATTATGAGAAATACCAGAATTGGTGGGTGTCAGGCTCTGCTGATGCATTAATGTATTGTCACCTTTGTGTTACACTCTGTCACTTGTCTAAGGGAACCATGCAGCTCTCCTCTGTAACATATTGCACTGTTCTGTGTTCATGGGCCTTTAAAAAAAAAAAAGTGATTTTAAAAAAGTCAAATGGTGATCATGCTTTTGTGTGTCTTGCAGAGACTGAAATTACTCCAGAAAGGAGTTGATCTAATGTTCTTTTGTAGCTATATATGACAGCGTGGAGGGGAAGATCTCTTATGGTAATTTGAGAGCAGCAATGCTCCCCACTGAGCTCTTGCAGAGCTGAGAATTAGCATTTTTGTCAGCTGGGTAATTCTGGACATGAGAATGAACCTGGCACCTGAAGGAGCTGGAGTGAATTGCTGTCAACCATCAGGAAAGTTTACTGCTGACTTTTTGCTTCTTATTCACAAAATGTTTAGAATTCTTGTTCACAGACCATTGGAGGTTGGAAAAGACCTCCAAGATCATAGAGCTCAACCTTTGACCAATCACCCCCTTGTCAACCACACCAGAGCACTGACTGACACATCCAGTTGTTCCTGGGACACCTCCAGGAATGGGAACACCACCTCCTCCCTGGATGGGCCCCTCCAGTGACCAATCACCCTTTCAGTGAAATCCTTCCTGATATCCAACCTGAACCTCTCCTGGCACAGCTTAAGGTTGTTTCTTCTCATCCTGTCCCTGGGAGTAGAGCCTGACCTCCCCCTGGCTGCACCCCCCTGTCCAGGAGTTATGCAGAGCCAGAAGGTTCCCCCGAGTCTCCTCTAGGCTGAGCCACTTTCCCAGCTCCCTCTGAGGTTCCTCATCAGAACTGTGCTCCAGCTCTTTCCCCAACTCTTCTGCCCTTCCCTGGACATGCTCCAGCACCTCAATATATTTTATTGAACTGAGGGGCCCAAATTGGATGTGGGATTTTAGGTACAGAGTACAGAGGGAAAATCACTGCCCTGGTTCTGGTGGCCACAGTTTGATGCTGGTGAATGTGTTCAGATGGCCAAAAGCTGCTGGACTTCAACTACAGCAGATGCTGGCAGAGTTCAAGGAATTCTAGCAGGTTTGTAACTAGGGGGAGGAGAGCTCAGCTCAGCACCCCAGAGTGTGAGGTTTGGGCAATGGCTACAGAGGCAGCTCTTGAGCTGGCATCCAGGTCAACTTCCCCTGTTCCTGTGTTCTGCAAAAGCTGGAGAGGGGTTTCCTGGGATTTAATCTTGAGCTTGCAGTGCTGCTGCCTTCCCTGCAGTGTTTATGCCACACTCTGCCTCTTTAATGCCCAGCCTCAATCCACATGTGATTTTTTTTTTTTTTTTTAAGTGCTATAGCCCAATCTTTTATCCTTTTGAACATCTGCATGTGGGTTGGTGTTTTCTGAGGAATCAACACATGGGTAAGTCTTACTTTAATACTTGAGGAATAAAGATCAGCTCAGGTATTTTCCTTTTAGTAAGAACATGGACTACAGATGGAAAACCTGGTTGCACTCAGCCTCAGACCTGCAGGCAGTCTGGAATGAGTACTACTTCAGGAATGAATATTGATGAGTTACTCATCAAGTTTCACCTTACTGTGAGCAGTTGTGATGGAATTTCCTGAAGAACTGGGTTCTAAGGAATGGCAGCCTCAAAAATCTGTATATGGCACTGACTCTATAAGAAGGGAGCAATTTCCTGGCTTTGAGTTAGGTCAGGAATAGAATGTGACTTGTGACGTTGATACAGAGAGGCAAAAGCGGTGACAAATACCTGGTCCTGGAAAAAGGAATGGAAAATTGTAATACTGAAGGGGAAGCAGTGCTTAGGATAATGTCAGAGCTCTGGCAGAAGTGACTGACACTGGTAAAATACTTGTGGAGGGAGGGAGAGAAGGATCCCTCTGAGGAATATGTCTGCCCAAACTCAGGGTCATCAGAGAAGCAAGTATTGATGCTGGTAAAAAGGAGCAGGGAAAATTCTAGACATGGCTTGTCTCTTGGGAGGAACATAACTCTGTCTTTTCTATGTTATCTTTCCTCATCAATAAACAAAGGTGCAGCGATGTTAAGACCTTAAAGCCTGCCTGGAATGTGAGAAACCACTCCAGAAAGAAAAAGGGCTTAAGCAGATTTGTTTCCAAACAAAAGCAGGTTTTTTCTTTACACCCAGGTACTGCTAATTCTTTGTAAATGTGCTTGAAATAGCTGTGGTTTATGGCCAGATGTGACACTGTATATTGTATTATTTATGGCATTGCATGTGGATAGCAAAGAGCTGATCTGAGCAATCCTGGTCTAGATATTTTCTTGGATTTGTATGATAGAAGAGATGCTAACTGGTAATGTAAGTCCTGTTAAGGACTAACATAAAACACTGCCTGTAACACTGTTTAATCATAAAATCACAGAATAGTTTGGACTGAAAAGGACCTTAAACATAATCTCCTTCCAGCCCTCCTGCCGTGGGCAGGGACACCTTCCACTATCCCAGGCTCCTCAGAGCCCCATCCAGCCTCGCCTGGGACACTGCCAGGAATGGGAGTTGCTCTGAGGCTGCTCTCATCTGTGTTCCTTGGCTGCTGTGAGGAAAATAAGGACAGATCAAGCCAAACCACTAAAAGATATGTGGCTTTTTATTTGTTGTAACAGAGCACCATGCAGAATATGGGCATTTGTAACAGGACAAAGAAAATAAGTGTTTGACTAAAGGGAAGGGTGTATTTGGTTATCTGCAAGGTAATTTTGCCAGAAGAAAGATTTGTAGACTTGCTTTGGAAAACTGAAGCATACTTATCTCAGGAATGGAGGCAGTCTCAAGCTATCTGCATAGTCTGCTCTGTGAGAAGGGGTACCAGGCAGGGAAAGCCTGCTTTTCCAAAAGGATAGAGTGTATTGCTGAGAAATGTCTTCCTCCTTTGCAATGGAGCTGGGAAAGTCATCTCTGGTACAGCATGTTGTCATTTCACAGCAGCCCTGGCACATGAGCACCATAATTGTGTACAGGGAAAAAATGGTAGTGGGCCCATGAAGTAGGGAAAGGCTGTGGGAAGCAGCTGGCTACAGTGGAAAGAGTGTAGGCTGACACATTTTTGGGAGGGTTGGAGTAAATTCTATCCTCTTGTACACTTCAAAAACTTAAATCTGTATGTTTCAGCAATTATCAGTCTTACTCACAGAGGGTGCAGAGAGGTGTTTGCAGAAGGGGAGGGTGTCATTACCTGCAGGGTGACTTCCAAAAGAGCTCCTAAAGGAATTGCTCCAGTCAGAAAGAAAAGCCTGGATTTATTTGACAGGCTCTCTAAGACATGACTATACTTCTCCACCCACCAAGAGAAAAGAATAGCAAGTGCTTGCAGACAGTTTTTTAGGAGCTGCCTGTACCTTTCCACTATTTTTCTTCAGATGAATCTCCAAGCCCAAGCAAGCCTTGCAGAAGCTGGGCTCAGAGCAATTGTCCTGGGGGATGAGGGGGGAGGAAAGCAGGGCCTAAAATCCCAGTGATGAATGTGAGTCAGATGCTGTTTCCATGGGGGATGTGCAGTGAAATTCAGGCTGAGCCCTGCCCTGTTCTCCTGCAGGCACTTGCAAGCCTGTGCAGGGAGCTGCCCAGCCAGCCTCCATCAGTGATTAACACACTGCCAAGGTTCCCTCTGACTGCTCCAGCATCTTTTTTCTCCTGAAGTGCCTGAGAGAGACCTGGGAGTCCCAGGAGGGATGTCCGAGGGGACCAGTGCCTGCTGTCCCTGGGTGAGAGATGCTGTTCCAGCTGAGTGCAAGCACAGCCCAAGCTGAGGTTTGCTGGGTTTCTATGTTTAGGGGATGGTTTATCCTCATGGCCACTGTATAATTATGATTATAAAATAGCTACCTCTTCAGTTTCTGCCTCTTGGCAGCTCTCAGGAAACGACCTAATTTGAACTGCTAGCAGTGAGGACCTTGAACCCTATCACAAGTCACTTTTAACAGAACCTAGAACCTCTAGACATTTCCCAGGTTCTGCTGGCAGTAACAAAAATAGTTATGTGAGATTTTTCCACTGCTGGACATGGGCTCCCACAAACTGAATCCACAAGGCAGCCATTCATGGCATGCTGAATGCCTTCTCTCATTGCTGACTTTGGGATCAATAGGAATTCAGGCTGGGGCTGGGAAATGACCTTTTATGCCTTGTTCTAATGCTGGCCTTTAGTCCTCGCCTTGCTGTGCTCCTGCTCTCCCCTAGCAGGACCAGCACTCCCTTTGCAACACCAGCAGGGCAGGTCCTGCTGGTTCAAAGGAGCTGGCATCTCCAGCTGCTGGTCCATGGCTGTGTGTGAGGAAAGAGCAGGGTGGAGGAAAGCTGGAGAAGCTGCACCACAGGACAGGTTTTTCAGCTTTGGGCTGGCTGTGCCTCCAGCTCACGCCAGCATTGTCTCTGCTTGTGGAGAGCTGGAGGAGCCCTTTGTAGATCCACAGGCTCACCTCAGCTGTGGGTGTGTAATTAAAAGGAACGGCTTTAAATATCCTGGCAGTGGAGATGCAGGGCAGGGCGAGTTCTCAGCAGGGACTTCCAATGGCTCAGGTGATGTCCCACCATCATCAGCACAGCAGAGGAGAGGAGGGGCCAGCGTTCAGCAAGCCATGATTCATGGCTTGGGCCACTTGCACAGTATGAGTGCAAACAGATGGGGAAGGTTGGGGTGGGTGTTTAAAAAAGTTCCTCTTCTTTTGTGGGATTAGCCACTCCTTTGCAGCTCTCTGTGACTTTATTCTGCACAGGGGTGAATGCAGAAAAATCAGGGGTGCCAAGGGTCTGTTACCGTTTTTGGGTTCAAGCCACAATGCTGTGCCATGGCATGGGGTGGGGTGGCTGCTCCACAGGTGAGGAATGGGTTTATTTGCAGCTCAGGTTTGAGGGGCAGCTGTTTATCCTGATTTTTAATACCAGGGGACTGTGCAGTCCTTACAAGGTGGCTGCATTGTAGCATGGGGTTGTTCTGATCTGTACATTCTCAATCATTAACATCACTGGACCACCAAGTAAAGAAAAATTTTTTCCTTCTATTTTCCTTCTTTTTAAATTGTTCCTGGAAGACCTATAAACCTTTTAGGTGAGGCACAGAAAGGGACTTTTTCCCCTCATGCACAGTCTGTGGCTGCAGCCTTTGTCCTCAGCACTGAGCTAAAGATTTGTTCATGGTCTGCTCATCAAAAATGCTCTAGAAAAGAAACTAGGGCAATAAATATGGTGTAAATAGATGGAAGAGGGAAGGCTGAGTCAAGTCACCCCCTTCTGATTGTGCAAATGATGTTTTAATGGCAAGTGTGTGAGGTGAATGAGAGGCCTTTCCTCCTGCTCACAGCAGGGTCAGCCATGAAGTCAGAGCAGGTTACTCAGGGCTGCACCTGACCCCATCTTGAAAACCCCCAAGGATGGAAACTGCACAATCTCCTGGTCCCTTGCTGGGCTGGCATCCTGATGAATAAGTTTCTCTTCATGGGTTTGAACTCCTCTGGTTTCAGCCTATGCCTGTTCTCTCACCATGGTGAGCAGCCTGGCTGGTTTTGGTCATCTCCCCACAGCTGCCATGAGCCCCCTCCCAACCAAATCCAACCTTTCCAGGCTGGACAAGCCCTGTACCCTGATCATGTTAGTGCAGCCCAGGCTGTCGTTCATTGCATGGTGGCTTCTATTGGCCAAGGTCAGAAGAACTTTATCAGTGGAAAACAATGCACAGTTCCTTTGGTGTTTTATGGCTTGGTGAAGGAGAGTCCTCTTCCAGGACTTAATTGTGGAAAAAGAAACAAAACTGAAGGTAAAAACCTTCAGGGTTTCCTGCCCTTCAGGGGCAGGAAAGCTGAGCAAGCAGCAAACACTACTTGGCAGGTTGTTCCCATCCAGGACTGTCAATCCCACGTGCCAAAATGAGCTGCTCCTCCTTGTGAGGGCCAACCTTGCTCCACCCTTGGCTTGGCACTGCAATTAGGAAAAGCTGATTTGTGCTGTCACCAGTTCCCCTTCCTGAGCCAGGCAGTGCCTCTTGTGAGCTGGCACCTCTATTTTTCCAGCTCTGCAGTGAGCACATCCCTTCCCAGAGCTGCTCCCTGCTGATGCCACCTCCTCCCTTCGGGCTGCTGCAAAACTCCCATCTCACTCCTCGGAAAGATTTCTATTAAATAGTGTAGGTTTTCCTTCTATAAGTGGTTTGTTTCACAATCTAAGTCACATTTATGTGTCAAACTAGCCCTGCAGCAGGTCCTAGCAGTTCCTCACTACTTTTTGTGATTGGACTCTGTTGTCAGCACCTTGTAGTCAGCACCTTGTAGTTTCCAGAGCTCAAGAGTCTGGGCTAAGACTTTCTCTACTGCCTTCCTCAAGGTTAATGGAGGATTTTTTTTTTTTTTTTTTTTTTTTTTTAATGTACTGAAGTATCTTTGGTTAGTGCCAAAAGTTATTTTAGCAGAAAAATGTTGTTTTGCCTGTAATTAAAAAAAAAAATAAAAATAATCAGCCATTTAACTTGAAGCTCTACCTCTGCTTTGGAAGCAGTGCCTGAGGGTTGTGGATTGTTTCTGCCTTTTGTAAGAGTGATGCTTATGGCTTTTTAGAAAGGAAGTCATGGAAGTGTGAGCTTCTGGGAGACACCTTCATCCATAGAGTCCTGATAGACCAGGAGAGGAAGTCCCTAAAATACCTGGACACCTAAACTTGTCCTCGGGACTCTCACTCTCAGCTTCCAGGCCCCTGGGATGTGCAGATAGTCATCAGGCTCTGCCTGGGAACAGGAGCTGTTCCTTAATGTAAAACAAATTTCCTGAGCCTGGCCAGAGCTGAGTGGCTCTTGCCTCAGGCTTGCCCCCAGGAGGAGGTGCCCTCACCTGCCTCCATGGGAAGGTCTCCCTGTGTAGGAAGGTGCTTCCTAGATGCTTATGGACAGCTACAGACTTGTCTGGAGGAGGGCATGTGGTGTAGGCACTCCAGAGGCAAATTTTCTCAAGGACATGGCAGGAGGAAGAGCATTTTATAGAGCAGATTCCTCCTGGAGCCCCCTGTCTGCCCAGGAAATGCATCCCCCTCGCCCATCTCTGTAGCTGACCACCCAAATTCCTTCTCCGTGTGCAATCAGTGGAGGAGACCAGGCTTTGTTTCCTTTTCACAAGGCTCTGGTTCACCCAGGTGCCCTGCACACTTCTGCTATCAGCTTTGTGTGGAGGAACACAAACATTTCTGGAGGGATCCTGTGGATTTGCTGGTTTCATTTGGATTCACCCATTTTTCCCTCTGCCATCTCCAGGCTGGTGAGACACAGACAGAATGGATGTAGCAAGATTTAAAGCAGGGATTTGTCTCTAGGAGGAGAGTGGGAACATGAGGTTGCAAGTGAAGAAAGCATGGAAGACAATCCTGATGATCACTAATCTGTCTTTGCCTCCTCCAGTTGTCCCAACCCCTCCTGGCTGGGAGGCACCTGGTGCCCAGGCATTGCCCCAGACCAGGGTGCCTCATTCTGGGGTTTTTTGGAGCTAAGGCCATCAAGGAATATGGGCTTTGGGGATCCTTATTGGTATCCGAAGTGCTCAGCTCTCCATCTCAGAAAGCTCCTTTCCAGGAAGGTCTCAGGGGACATTCCAGGTAAGCCTGGGAGTTTCTCTGTGCTTAGCCCTCCTGGTTAACTGGTTGATATCAGTTCTCTCAGCTTGAAACATTCCACAGCAGCTTCCAGAGGGGTAAAACTCCTGTTGTTCTTCAACAGAAAAATGTAAAATCCCATGGTAACCAGTGACCCCTTTCTTAGTTCCAATCTCTTGAGCTACCAAGCAGTGACAGGAGCCATCCCAAAAACCCTAGGGGAGAGCCTCAGCCACTGTAACCCAAAGAGAATGAGCAGAGGCTGAGGGCACCACATTCTCCTTCCACTCCTACTCCTCTTTCTGGCAACATTTTAAAATACAGCAATACATCATTCCCTGTGTTTGCTAGGAGCAGCATGGAAAGCTTCCTTCAGGTGTCCTGTGCTGGGACTGGAGCAGGATGTGCTGGGAACAAGGTGGGACTTAGATCAGGGGAAAAGAAGCTGAAGACAAGGGCTTGGAAAGTAAGGGAAGAGAGAAAAATAGGAGAAGGTCAGTGCTAGAAACAGAGCAGGGAAGGCAAATGCAGAGCACAGACAAGAGGATAAAAGTAGGGGGAAACAGCAAGTTGTGGGGAATAACAGGAACAGGTAACATTTGGGAGAAAATGTAGTGGCCTGGGCATAGAGGAGGTCAGACAAAGTGTAAAATATACAAAGGGCTCTCCTAGTTGAAATGCTGGCACCATAACAGGGTCTAACCAGTGGTTCTTTAGTTTAGATGATGAAATCAAAGACTCCAACCTGATGATGGTCAGTATGTGGCAGCACAATCCCACACCACAAGTTAGCTTTTTCCAATTATTGAAAAACAGAAAAGATAAAAAAAACCCAAAATCAAAACCCAAACAAAAGCACCAATAAACCCCAGACAGAAGCAGAGCACAAGTGAGACTGCACCTGCAGTCTCAGGTGATGCTGTCATGAAGAGGAATGTGCATTGCAATGAAGATCTGCAAGATCTGTGTTTCCCTTCTGGCAGGATCTTGGAGCTCTATGGAACAAATCTGGGAATTCAAGGAAAAGATAAAACAGTTTTGTGATGAAGGTACATTGATATTTTCCTGCTTCAGGCCCAAAGTGATGTGAGACAAGTCAGAGATTCTTGAACTAAAAACAGTCTTTACTTACCAGAACAAATGGGCCTAGGCACAAAAGAGGCTGAATAATACAGAGTTGTACTTTCCAAGCAGCCCTTCCTAATTTTAGAATTATTGACTAATTTTCTGCATTTTTTGGAAGTGAAACATTTACACTTTTAAAAGCACTGCTTTACTCTCTAAAAATGGTTGTGTTAGACTTTTCTGTCACTGCCTGCTCCATGGAAAGTCTCTGAGTTGGGTTTTGTTTGCTGCCTGTCAGCTCTGCTCCAGGCAGGATATTTTCCATTTTGCATGCAACTGCCAGTAAAAAAAGTCCCAGAGAATTCCACACGTGCCTCTGCACCTCTCCAGGTAAGAGCTCCTTTTTATGTTAGTGCAACTATGTTCTAGCTAATTTTGTGCAAATAGCTTTAAGGCCAAAAGATACTCCTGAACCAGAAGCTTAATTTAGTCAATGCTGTGTGGGCTCAAGTGTTTCTCACTCATTTTCCCCTGGCTAGATTGGGTCTTGCAGATCCAAGAAGTTAAACAAACAGTTCTTATGTGAGTATTTTATTCAGCAGCATCACGTTTATACAGTCACTTCTCCGAGCAGAATAGGGAATTCCCTCTTTTCTTTCTCTTCCTCCTCCTCCTAATTTTTTTCCCTGTGCTTACAGTCCCTAAACAAGGGCAGGACAGAGGGTGTTGGTCTAGCACTTCACTGACCAAGTTTTGCCCATGGTAGGAGTCCTGCTACCAGCTTGGAACCTGCTCAGGCTCCAGAGCAAACACTGCTAAAAACAGCTTTCACTCAAGCCAAGCCTGCTGAAAATGCCAGTGCCAAAACCAGCCAAAAGATTCTTTAAATCTCTGTAGGACTTGTGACCTCCCTCCAGCCTGGAGACAGCACCTCTGTGCTCTGTGTTTTCACAGACACAATCACCTTCTGCACATGCCAGAGGTACTGCTAGAGACCTTTTCCACCTTTACCCAGCCACAGTAGAGAGGGAGCTACATATTCCTTTAATTACTCACTCTTTCCCAATGGAGAGGCTCTCCCGGGGGAGCAGCTCAGCACCGCAGGGCAAGTCTCACCTATAGGGAGGCAGGGAGATGGAGATTCCCTTTCCATTTCCTCCCTTCCTGCAGACAGAGTTTGAAACAGTGTTTATAATCAGTGGAATGACTCAGGAAAGCAACTCTGGCAGAGTGGGGAGCCTAATTTGAAAAAAAAAAACCAAAAAAAGGCAATGACTTCTGCTTTATGATATGTTGGCTGATATTCAGCTATCAGTACACAAAGGGCTCTTGTTTCTGAGCCATTAGCTAAATGAATCAGCAGAGATTTCCAGCAGTGTTTCTCCTGAGTCCCATCTCCTGTTCTGCACAGGCTGGGAGGGCACATATCCCTCTGCCACTGCAGGTACAAACAGGACACAAACAGGAAGGTGCCTTTTCAAACTGTGAGGTTACTGTAAAAATAAATCATGACTCTTCTGTGGACAACAGCACACACAAATTATGGGAAATATTTTCAGCTTTTACCATTGCAAAGGGAGTGAATGTAAACAGCCTGGCTGGCACAGCAGTCTGACCCTGGGTGTGGGATGGCTCATAGCCCTGCAGCTCCAAGGCTGCCACAGTATTCCCAGTGCTGTGGTGAGGAGAGGACAACCCCCTGTGCTGCCCAGAGCTCTGCTCCAACCAGCCCAGCACACCCAAACAAGAGCACAGCACCCAGACTTAGGGTGGGGATCCCCCTGAGAGGGTCTCCAAATAACCTTAATTTCAGTTCCTTCATTCCCAAGAGAAACTGAATGATGCAGCTGTCCAGAAGTCATTGGAACACCTTCCCTATGGAGCCTGAAGAAGGGAAGGTTGGTGTGTGGACACCTCACAAAACCTTCCAGTAGCTAATGGGACTACAGGGAAGCTGGAGGAAGACTTTTCATCAAGAGCTGTAGTGACAGGACACGGGCAAATGGCTTCATACTGACACAGACTAGGTTTAGATGGGGTATCAGGAAGAAAATTGTTCCCTGTGAGGGTGGTAAGGCCCTGGCACAGGTTGCCCAGAGCAGCTGTGGCTGCCCCATCGCTGGAAGTGTCCCAGGCCAGACTGGGTGGGGCTCTGAGTAACCTGGGATAGTGGAAGGTGTCCCTGCCCAAGCTGATCTCAAAGATCCCTTCTGACACAAACTCTTCCATGTTTCTGTGACTCTAAGACTTCCAAGGCACCAGGAAGGTTTTGGGCACCTTCTGGAGCCTTGTGTGCTGCAAGGAAAAGGCTGTGCCCAAGTCTCCAGGGAGGCTGGTGGGATTGCCACAGGAACACACAGGTCTGCCTCCCCCACTCCCAAAAAAGAAAAAAAATAAACCACTCAACTTCCCAAAGCAGCTGGGTAGAGGCCATGGGACTTCCCTGATAAAGGTAAGTGATGAAATCTTACCACAAAAGAAAGGAGATTGGTTCTCCCTCCCAAAAACTATGGAGAGGCTTTTATCTGTCACAGCAGGGTTCCCCCTCTGCCCCAACACCAGAAAGTGAGATGGACCCAAGAGGCACTTTGCTCCAAATCCCTGAAAACAACCAAGGGACAAACTTCTCCACCTTGTTTAAAGTACTGTAAAAATCTACAGTGAGTACAGAGGGCATGAGAAGTACCCCAAGAGGATGGCTTCTATCCTGCATGTAACTGCAAATTTTAAACTCCTGGCTATTTAGAGCTGCCTTGCTGTAAAATCAAACACTTCTCAGCAGTTTTTTTCTCCAGCATCAGCCCTTAGGAAACAGCTATCCCAGCCCTGGGCTATGAAAAGCTGTTGCCTTAATGTTCAAAATTTACTGACTCTTTTTTTTTTTTCTATGAATCAAGCAGACCTGGGATATGGGACACATAATATCAAAGAATGTGTCCCTGAAGTCGGTTTGATGACTGAGCCAAGCAGGCTCACCTAGCAGATGTATTATCAGTGCTGAAGGTGTGATTATCATTAAGCTAAATGAGGACTCACAAGTGTTTCCATGCTCAGCACTTACCTATGAAGATGGAGAGCACTGGCAGGTGATTGATTTGGGCTTGTTTTGTTTTGTGGGGGCTTTAATTTTTAGCACATCTGCGTGAAGGGAAATCAATATTTACCACCCAGAAACAGAAGATTGTCTCATCTGATTTGTAGCAATCTTTATAATAAATGTAAAAAATTATTTCTGCTGTTGAACTGAATTATGTTGATATTTTCTAATGTATCCCACCTTACAGAAACTAAGAGGCCTGTAAGAAAAAGTTTCTCTTGTTTACTGAAACTGAAGAGTTAGTTCATGCGAGTTCATGTACTCTCATCACATAAAACAGGACTTGTTTGTAGAAAATACAACAAAAAATTGTCTTTTTGCTGACCAAGGCACACAGGAAAAGGTTAATATACCAATTTAACCTGGTTATACGCATCAGCTATTTAGTAGTAGCAGAAGATTAAAAATTAATTATGCTAAAATATGCAAATAGGGGATAGACACACATATGTGCTCTGTCAGCTGAACAGCCACACTTTGGGCAACTGGACAAAACCTTACAGTGCTTTTCTTCTGTGAAAGTAAGTTTGTGACAATACTCACTCCCATTTCTAGTCTTACAGCCATGGTATTGCATGAGTCCAATAGAAATACATCCACAGTTTCTGCCTTGTCAACTCAAAAAACAACTCGAAAAAACCCCAGCAACACTTGATAACACACACAGCTTTCTCTATTTGCACCAAGTCTGACTCACTTCAAAATCCTGACTGCTTGGCACTTACAGCTCAAATGACAATACAGAGGCAAAACAATTCTCCACACGTCAAAGGAGGTGCCAGTCAGGCAGCCATGGAATTTGGAATTTTGATCCTGCCCACCCTAAAAAACAAGCTTTCTTGGACTTAACACAAAAAGGGAATAGCTAATGAAAGCAGCCATGATGTCTTGTCCAACACACACCTGATTCCACTACAAATTACAGCAGGGAGAACAGCATGAGGAGCCTGGAATGCTGGGATTCCAAGATACCAGTGCAGCACAAGTTCAACAGGGAGGACCACATGAGGATGGAAGGCTCTTCACCTTGGTGGGACACCTGCCACATGGTCAAGTGCTGCTTCTGCCAGAGGCAGCACTGGGAAAAAAAACTCCTGCCTGGTTTGGCTCCAAAGCCAGCAGGAGCACAAAGATGATTAATCTGGCCATCTAGGGTATCCACAGGCATCTACCCTCTCCTCCTCTTTCTGATGGGAAAGAAATCTCAGTTCAAAACTCCAAGCCCAATTGAACCTGGCAAGTTTAACATACAAGCAATCAAATAAAATCAGGCCATTCTCATAAGTTTATGTTTTACCCAAAAGCTTAAACACAAAGGATTGGCCATTTCAAAAATTTCACTGTGCCCATTCCCTAAACCTTTTGAGACTGTAGCACATAAAACTCAGTGCCCAGTGTCATATTTGAATTGGGAATGCTGTAGGCAGATGATGAGAGCTGGGGTGGGGACTCTGCCATCAGACCACATCCCAAAAGCCTGAAAATCTGCATTTTTCAAAAAGTACACTAAATTATTTTCTTCTTCATTCCATGAGAAGGAACAAGCTGCCATTCTGCTGGTTTTGTCATCTTCCAAACCTGGAGGGGCTGGTTTGGGATCCAAGCAAGATTCCCAGCCAGCTCTCACTATGATGAATTTCACAGTCATCACTATGAACAGCTTTCAGAGTGACTTGTAATTGCAATGAAAACTCCTATTCACACCTCTTGGAAATATTGGTTTAGGCTGTTCAGCTGAGGATGAGTGAAACAAGTGTGAACTAATGCACATTCCCAACCATTCTCATTACAGGCAAGAATTAACTTCAGCTGTAGGAAAAGGAAATTCTGGAACAGCCACACAAAACTGTAGTCTCCAAATCTGTCCCTGTCTATACCACTTAGATCTTCAGCAGTGTTCAGCTACTGCCAGACATAAACCAGCATTTTATAGGAGGAAGAAAAAGGAGAGGAGCTGCAGTGTCCAGCTCCTGCCAGAAACTGCATGGCCAGTGCACAGAACTGTAACAGAAGATCTAACTCTGGTTAGGTGATGCCTAACTGCACAAGGTACAAGAGGGGCAGCCACATCACAGTAAATGTAAGAATGATTTGGGCACTGTGTCTAAAAGCCTCAGTATTAAACACAGGAAGTAACAAAGGAAATGCATGTCCCTCTTCCTACAGCACAATGGTTCTTCCTCCCAAGAACACAGCCTGACATCCATTTCAGCCACTTGTAGTATACATCCTACACATCCAGATAGTTGCAACTCCTCTGGGGAGCACAGCTCCTGGGAACTGCAGCTCTTAGAGTGAACAGTCTCTTCACTGGAATCCTCTGCTCCTGCTGCTGACCACTGATTTTAGAGACACATTTCATCTGTTTCCCAAGCAAAGCAGGAGCTGAGATGATCAAGCCAAGTTCAAAGAGATAAATCAAATGGGATGCTAAAGCAATTAATAATAGACAGGGATCTGGCTACACTGCCAGCATTTATAGCTATAGTCTTGCTGCTGTTTATTATTATAGTATTACAATGAAAATAATTTTTCCAGAAGTAATTCAAGGCTAGCAAACACCAAATCACTGGTGGACTTCCAGTGACACTTCTTTTGCTGTCTGGAGTCCCTGAAATCAGGTGTAGCTGCTGGAGTTTCTCCTCCTCCTTTGCATATATCTTACTCCTCCTGGCTTCTCTTCCCATGCATTCCAGGACAGCAGCTGGACCTTCTGGCACTTGCATGATCTGGAACTTTCACACCCATGGGATTCTGGTTCCTCTATCAGCTCTTTCCTGCCTGAGGGCTGATCAATGTTAGAATTAGTTAAGAAAAAAAAAAAAAAAAAAAAAAAAAAAAAAAAAAAAAAAAAAAAAAGACAGAGCAGGAACTTTTATTGAGTGAAATATCCCTGCTTCTTTCCTCAGCAAGAAAATTATCATGGCAACAAGAAAAAACATATAACAAAAAAAGAAATAAAAAAGTGCATCTCTTGCAAATAATGTTATTCTTATCTCTTTTTGACTCTTCTTATTTTGCAGAGTTTAAAACAACAATATTTCCTCTTCCTTTTTTTTCCTCAGACTGCAGAATCAGTCATTGGTGTCTTCTTTAGTTTCTGCAAAAAAACCAAACAGATTCATATGAAAATGTGACACAAAATACCTTGAATTATACAAATATTTTATATCCCAGAATTAGATACACACCCCCCATACAGACACCCTTCCAATGAATATTTATGGCATATGACACCTTTCAACAATTCTAGAGTAAGGTAATTCTATTTCCAAGATAAAAACCTGAGAATCCAAACAGAAACCCCTCCCTTCCCCCTCTCCCTTCCTGGTGAAGTTCTGCCTTGAAGAAATGTTTATGCCTCTGGAGGTCTTAGAAATAATCACTTCTGTGTAGCCATACAGCACACAACAGATGATGTCAGAGGAAACACAGAACTTTGCCATCTATTCTATTGACTTTTCTGTTCCCATTTCCAAAAACAGATGGATCTAAAATCTAGGTATAGGATCATGGGACCTGTCTTGGGCAGCAGCTCACAAAAGAAATCATGTTTTCATCCTGCATTCAGGGCAGCTACTGCTGTCTCAGAACTCTCTCCCTCCCCCCCTTCTTCTCCAAGAAAACAATCAACTGGTTACCAACAACAGTCTTTCCTTCCTTGCTACCACTCTCTACATCCTCTTTTTCAGTGGGTACTGCCAACTCTGGTTCTGTTTGGTAGCTCTGGTAGGAATTTTGCTCTGGTGGTGTCACTTCCTTTTGTTTTCCAGTCTGTGGCATGGGTTCCTGTACTGTTCCATTGGGCACTGGAAGGAGATATGGCTCTGTGAAGTACTGTCCTCCAGCCACACTAGAAAAAGGCATCTGGGAATGGAATTGATAGGAGAAAGGAGCTCCCTGCATGTAGAAATCACTCCAGGGCACAGCTGGATAGGCAGGGATGTCTGCTGAGGGAAAAGCCACCAAAAAAAGAAGAATTAAAATAAGGAAAGCATGTCTACATACAACATGTGTGTGTTTTGCTTTGCTGCAGTGCAGCAGACACCACATACACATCAAGGATCATTTAGCTCTTTACACTGCAGTGTATTTAACCAAAACATGGTTCTTAGGAAAAAAAGCTTAGGAAGTTCATAGCATTGTTATAATTAAAAAAAAAAAAAATCCATGCCACTCAGCACTGATCCTGAGTGTATGTAATGATAGTAGAGATACCCCACAGATGTTTTTTTTTTCTATTCCCATTTCCCAAGTTAGCTCTGCCAGGTGTAAGATGGATGCTTGATTTTCACTTTCATTTATAAAAGCTGTAAACCAGGAATATTTTGTTAATTAATATTCATAATTCAGCTAGGCTGCTCACTTGCTGATGTAAGACTCACAGGTGTGTCTGCACTGATAGAGTGGTTTCCAGCCCTGCACTTTAGGATTTCTGGAACCTTTTCAGAAAGAAATTCCTCCCTTGTGAGGGTGGTAAAGCACTGGAATTCAGAGGAGTTGTGGCTGCCCCATCCCTGGAAGTGTTCAAGGCCAGGTTGAATAGGGCTCTGAGGAACCTGGTCTAATCAAAGATTGTCTCTGTCCATAGCAGAGGGTTGGAACTGGATGAGCTTTAAGCCATTCCAGGATTCTATGATTCTGTGAACTTGGTCATCCCCACTGCATAACAGAAAAGCTATCACTGCTGATTGTGCTCTGGACAGAAGTATGGAGTAAGAGAATATCAACTCTGCCTCTGCTCCTTCAACAACCTTCCAACTTCACCAGCTTGCACCTTTTACACACCCCTTGATGCTCACACAACATGTCCCAAGGAATGGAACATACCACTTGTGCATCAAGATAGAAAAACATTTAATTTTATGCAGTCTGGGGCACATCCCTCTCATTATTTTTGGCACTTCAGACTGAAAAATCACAGAAAATAATAATTGTGCCTTGGAACTAGAGCAGGGAGCAGGGCCAAGTGTGTTAGATAGCATGGGTGCTGCCAACCTGTCCTGTACAATGTCAGCTGGGAAGAGTGGGGACAGGAACCAGCTTGCAGCCTGATGTGAGTCAGACTGAGTCCGACTTCCCTTCCTGACAAGGTCCACAAACCTAGTACAAAAACAGCAGCAGCATCTGTGGGCAAAACCTCTTTGTTCTCTCATGTCATAAGACAAGAGATGGAGCTTTCAGAGCGTGACCTTAATTTAACAAACCTGTCAGTCCAAATGAATTAACTACAACAGTTTCTAATTTGATTATACTTGGACTTGAATAACTTCAAAATACAAAGCCCAGAACCAAAACAAGGAGATCAGCAATGGCATTTTTACCTAAGGGTTTTTTTTTCTTTTCTTTTTTTTTTTTTTCACCAGAAAATTATGCTGGTGTGTATTCATCTCAGTGCTGCTGAAAATTCAAGTCAGAGGAAGAATCTATGTCCATACTTTGCTGGCTTCCGTCTCTCTTCTTTTGCACTACCCTAAGATACATAACATGATTTCAAACTGGTTTCTGCAGAAGCCAAACAGTGAGGAGGCTGTTTTTCCACCATCTCCAACCAAACTATTTGCTGTGGCACATTTTCCACTTTGCACCTTGACTCCCACCACATGCAACAAAGGGATGTTTGTGTACACAACCGGACACTCCTGGAAAAGGAAAGTTACTTCTCCAGTCCAGTCAAAACCTCTGCACTGACACATTCACATTTAATGCTCTTCCTGACATGTGCAGTTTGGGTAGTAACTTTTGATTTAAATGAATGGGTCACTCAGCACTTTTAAAAAACCAAGCATACAACCAAAATAGGTGAAAAAAGATGGGCACATTTCCTTATTTCTGTCACAGTCATCAGTGAACCCACTGATCATGCCAAATGTTTCAGGGTGTTATTTATCCAGAGGAGCAGGATGCCAAAATATTTCAGAAATTTACCTGAATTACCATTTGGCTGCTGTGGCATGAGTGGTCCCTCGGTGTGGTTTTGTACATAGTCTTGTGTGGCTCCATAGCTTATGGCTCCACTGTTGCCAGGTAAGTCAGGGAAAGCTGGATGGGACTCCAGGGGTGTTGGAGGAGGAAGGTGGTGACTGGAGAACATATTGCTGGCCAGGTGTCCTTGGTGACAGAACTGGGAGAGCTGACAGACTCCCCCCTGGCTGCTGTACTGACAGTAGGTGGCCTCCAGGTTGTCTGCAGGCTCCAGCTGCTCGGGGTAAGGGCAGGAAACTGGTGAACTGAAGCTGCAGAGAGCAAGGAGAGAGGCAATCCAGAGATTAAAGTAGGTTCAACAGCTACACCAACCTGTCCAATTAACAACTGTTTTATTGCCAAGCCTTCCTCCCAAATGCCAGGCACAGGACAGGGGCAACAAAAGCCAGAGCAACTCCACAGCAGGATTCTTAAACAATTTGTATTAGTGGGATTATCTTTCCAGTCTCCAAAGCACACCCCTAAGCTTGGGACAGCCTCACTTTCACTCAACAGGAATACAATCCTGAGAGCACCCTGAGTACAGGCAGCACCTGTTTCACAGCAGGCACCCTGTCCTATTGCACACATTATACAGCTTTTCACACTCCCTTTAAAGGATATTATTACCACCTAATTCCTCATCCCCTGTCCCACACTGACCCTCCCAGAGCTTCCTTCCTTTTTTCATCTCCCTCAAAGACACACTCATCTGCTCCTACCCTTGATTCTGGACGCCGTAAGAGAAGGCTTCCCTGGAGCCATTTTCCTGACTGGCCAAACTGCACTGGCTGCTGGGCGTGTCCACCATCAGGGGAACAATGTGGCTGCACGGGTCGAAGGCCATGCTGAGCGGCAGGCTGGCCCTGCGGATGGGCGGAGGGCTGGGAAAGTTAGGGAAGCTCTCCACGCCGCTGGAACTGAAGTGCAGCAGCGGCAGCACCTTGTTCTGAGGTTGTGCTTCACACGGTGCCACCATTCCTGCCACCGAGGGGGCTGCGAATAAAACAGAGACTGTCACACTGTGCTTTCACACTGGGAATCTGCAGGAGCAAGCAGAGGGAATGACAAGAGGAGCAGGAAAGAAAAGCAAGATGTCAGTGTAAGAGTGGAGGTTAATTGATGGGAATAAAAGTAAATGAGTACCAGCACTGCTGTTGAGAAGCAAAAGGGAGTAGTAGCAAGCTCTCTGGAGCACAGGATGATGTTTATTGGTTAAATAAAATTACCTTTGTGATTTTAGTCTCTGCATACTATCTTTATCCAGCTCTCAAGAAGGCAGTCAAATGAAGTAAAGTACTTCTTGGAAAAGAGTCAGGAACAATCCCCCAGTCATCTTCCATTTCTACTGTCCTCTGGGAGGAGTGTGCTGCACAGATCACCCTTTTGAAAAAAATTATGTGCTTTGAAAGAAACAAAGCTGTGCCTTTACATATTTACAGTCTTGGCTGTTTTGAAACACATTTTCACTCCTGGTTTGGCCTCTGATGAGTCATGGCAAAAACAAAAATTTAAAAAATAGAGATGGCAGTGGAAGGTCCTTGGGAAAAAGAAGATGGGTGATGGAAAATGAAACCAACACCTTTTGGTTGCTAGAATCTTGTTTGGTCACCTGTCTTCTCAGTCATTGCTGGAAAAGGAGAGAGGAACAGTTTCCTACAGAACAGCCTCTGTAGAAAGAGGACAATAGAGGAAATTAAAGGTCAGAATCAGGTATGCTGGTGATCCAGGGTAACAACTATACATGAAGCTCAAGAAGCTTGGGCATGATGCAAGAAAATGAGTTTCTCTCTGATTGTGGCAATTACCAAATGGTTTCTCTCTTCACAAATGTAGCCATCACATGTGCAGGAAGCTACATAATGATTTCTCCAGTCTAGCTAGGCTGAACCAGCACAAAGATGAGGAAGATAAAAGAAAACATCACCAGCTGCTCAGGTGAAGCTCTCCCACACATGGCAGAGCTTTCAGGTAAAGTCTGCAGCTGCACTTCACCCTTGCAGGTGTAGGGAGTAACATCAAATGCACTCCACCAGGTGTGACTCAAAGGCCCTAAACACAAACCTAAACATAAAGATGCCACAACAAGTATTAGCAGCCTTTAGAGAATTTTGGAATGCATGTCCTGAGAAGTGAGGAGTTTCCACTTCAACATCTTGCAGCACTGTTTCTCAGATTCCCCAGTGTGCTGGGCAGTTTTGTGCCTCTTACTGCATCTTCCTGCATTCTGCTTTTTCAACTCTTTCAGCCATAGAGAGAAGGAATCACAATGTTTAAATGAAAACTTCAAGTTTTTTAATAGCCCTGATTTTGGGCTCTGTCAGAAAACTGAAGCAAGATCTAGGATGGCATCTCTAAAGCAATTCACATGCCCAGGCAGTTCCCAGTGGTTTATGTTTTCTGTTTGAACACACTATCCATCCAGGCAGCACCTCAGATGTACCTGTCACATTCCTGGGTTTTGGCTTAGCCAGAAATGAAACTGAAGATCTCTTCTGATTTTTTTTAAACCCTTCTTTAGCAGTGGTTCTCCTGACCACTGTGCCCCAGAATGTTCACACAAACATTATGGAACAGCAGCCATGGGGGGCACAGGAAAAGCAATCTATATCCAAGTAAAGCTCCAGCTCAGTAAGGAGAGCTGTTCTGCAGATGGCCCTGCTCTTCCTCAGGATGAACACAAGCAGCCCAGCAAATCTAAACCCACTTTCATACCTACTAAGATTTTTTTTTTTATATATTTGCAATGCTTAGTGCAGATGATATTTGTGGATTGTGGCAATAGGACTCCCAGGCAATGAGAGTGTGAAACAGCACCCTCAATCTCCCAAGAGCTTGTTCAGCCTTTCCTAAAGTCAGTTCTGCTTTTCTGTCCTTTCAAAAAGACACTGAAATTGTGTCCTCTAATAAAGTCACAAGTGCAGTAAGAAGAAGCAATTCTCAGAGAAGTCATATCTGCTGAATCTGACATATCTACAAAAGATTCCAGAGTTGTTCCATGAAGAATTACAACCCCTGACTTGAGATAATACTTCCATTGTACAGTTCTGTGGCTCTTCCTGACACTGATGTAGAGAGAGAGCAAACTTCAGAAGGCTTTCCAGTGAACATGGGAATGTAACAGTAGGATTTTTATTTCTTGTTTCCATTACTTCTGGGTTCTCAGTCCATGAGACAATCTTAGGAATTTTTTGAGAGCAATTTAATAATTTACAGCTTCAGATCTCTGAACCAGTCCTGACACTACACTTGACTTAACTCTAGAAAGGTTATTCTGTTTCCAGTCTTTACTGGAACATCAAGGGCCCTCACAAAGCTTTTGACAGATTTGTCCTCATCTTGAAATTATGAGAAAATGAATTTGTTCAAAATTTGTTTTAAAGCCAGAGTCCTATAAGTGAAGTCATTGGAGCTTGTAATTTATTTAATGTTCTTTGACAGACCATATCTAACTTCATCCACTTGCTCCCAAGATTCCCATTACAATCCCATCTTTGCCAGTGAATTTAATCACCTTGCTATTTGCTTAAGAGTTACCAGGGTGGGCTCCTGACAGGTGTCCTCAGCAAGGGAGACACATGAAACAAGGATTTCCTGCAAAAGCACCAGTGGGGCAGAAAAATCTCCTCCCACATTTCAATCATGCTGTCTAGCAAAAGTAAAAACAAAAACAACAACAAAACATTTCTAAGATCAAAGCAAACTCAAGTTGGAAGTTTTAAGGCACAAAAGGCTCTTATGGCAAGTAGTGTGGCTACTATATCCAAATCAGAAGCCATAATTGCCAGCAAGGTAACACACATCTCAAACACTGACATTTTTCATAAGCTTGTTTGGAGAACTGGTGAAAACATAAAAAAAACCAACAAACCCACAAATCAACAGATACTACTGAGTAGAGCAAGGAAAAACAATGGAAATTGCAGCACTGAACACTCTGTAAAGGCCTCATGCACTTAAATAATTTTCTTGTCCTGCTGAAAGTGGTTAAAAAGGAAGGCACCTGAATAGCCACTCCAGCAGGTCACACTCTGTGGGCCCAAATGCACCATGCACAGATCACAGAGGCTTTTGCTGAAACCATCCATGAGCTGTTTCCACAAGGGACACTACTAAGCAATTGGTTTTGCTTTGTGAATTGATAACTTTTTCTATTCATCTTTTGCTCCTGTTAATGTAGATTCTATCCTATCCAGGTTTTGTTTCCTTCATTTTCTGAAGTACCCTAATAAATAAAACAGGTGGTCCATGGATAACTCTATTACTAGGAAAGCTTTTTTTTCTGAACAAGGAAGCTGAACAGATTCAAGTCACGTTTGCTTTTATTTTCTGTTTCATTTTTTGCTTTCATTCTTAAAGAAAAGTCTGACTTTGCAATGGTGAACAACAACAGCAACAAAAAAGTGAGTTTCATTCCCCATAGCTCTGTTATCCTGCACCTAGTAAGGCAAAACTTCAACTGGAGCTTTCCAGGTGATTGTACCATACAGATTTCTCTTCTACAAGGACCTCTCTACATGTAGTACCAATCTTTTCCCTCAGAGAGGACACTTGCCCTTTTTCTTCCTTACACATTGCACCAAGAATTCAGATGGGACCTTTATTTGCTGTCAAAAAGAATTGCTTATGTTTTCCATGTGGAGAGCTGCATCCCAGTGTGCAGATACTCCAGAAAGAAATGTCTCAATGTAAGTAGAGGACAAGATCATGTCCCTAATCGAAACTTTATTTCTCTGACAGACATTATCTAACAGGGCAAATGGCTTTATGCTGACAGAAAGCAGGTTTAGATTTGATATTAGAAGGGAGTTCTTCCCTGTGAGGCCCTGGCACAGGTTGCCAGAGCAGTGGCTGCCTCATCATTGCAAGTATTCCAGACCAGGCTGGATGGGGCTCTGAGAAACCTGGGATAGTGGAAGGTGACCCTGCCCATGGCAGAGGAGATGAAATGAGAAGATCTTTAAGGTCCCTTCCAATCCAAAACATTCTGTGATTCCCTGATATTCTCTCCTGACTAAAGAGTGTGTCTGCAGAGGTACCTTAGGAATCAGGAGAGGTTCCTAAAGCATAGAAATCAGAGATATTTATTAAACAAATTCTTTTGCAAAATCTTGGTTTCTATTCAATAAAGGACTCGACAGACTACACCACTTAATCACTCTGAAAGCAGTGAATTACTCAAACACTTTGACCACACTTACTCTGTTGCAAGAAGTATAAAAACTTGAACTAACTGAATTACAGTCATATTGGTTAAAAAGGTCATTGGATTGACTAGAAGAGCCCTTGCCTTAAGAGGATGACAAGGAAATTTAAATGACAGAAGTATTAGATTAGGTTACAAAGAAAGTATCTCAATTACATACTTTTAGCAACACATGAAGCATTCTAAGCTTATTGATGCAATCTTACATCATACCAAAATACCTTTAAGATAAAAACACTACTAAAAAACTAGAGTGATTCTTAGAAAATGAGTTGCAGGAACTGGCCTTAATACTGATAACTAATTACTGTTATATTTAGAATACAACAAGGGGAAAAACATAATAGCATGAAATTATGAAGAATTAATTACACTGGGAAACAGAAAAAGCACACACAGCAGTACCATATATCAGCACATCTACTGCTTGGGATATCCTTCCCTAAGGAAGTGGTGGAGTCCTCATCACTTTGGAAATCTTCATATTGTGCCAACTTGGAAACACAAAGGTATCTAGGAAATGCTTTAGGGAGCACTCCTGACTCTAGGGAATGCTCTTGGACTGTACACATCAATCAACAATTAGACAAACCCTCTCTCTTTCAGTGCCATCAATCTTTCAATACAGTTCAGGTAGAAAACTGGTTGAACAGCACACCCCACTGACTAAAAACTCCACTGCAACAGTGATTAAATCCAGCCCTCAGCTTTGGAACTCAGCTACTCTCACTCCCTCAAAGTCTTGCACAAAATGGAAACCTGCCCTGCCTGGAAAAGCCAAGGAAGCCCCTTTGGATGTTTTAAGGTGTGGAGTACCTAATGGAGCCTCTACAACAGCAGCATTTCACAAGAGTGCACCTTCCTTACACAGCTACTTGGCTCAGGCTGTAGCCAGAATGTTTCCAGATAAACCAGAATATGAGGAGTGTGTATGCGCCATGGAGAATATCAGAATCAAGAATTCCTTGCTGGCTTGTGCTAAGACAGAAACAAGGGCTGCAAATCTGTCTCCAGAATTAGCACAGAGGCACCACGGTGCTGGTCCAGAACTGGTGGAGACTCAGTCAGCAGTGAGCTGCTATACCTAGAATCACAGAATCATTGGGAAAGACCTGAAGGACCATCTCATTCCCTGCCATGGGCAGGGACCCCTTCCACTATCCCAGGCTGCTCAGAGCCCTATCCAGCCTGGCCTTGGACATTGCCAGGGATGAGGCAGCCACAGTTTCTCTGTGCCAATGCCTCACCACCCTTACAGGAAAGAATTTATTTCTAATATCTAACCTAAATTTCCCCTCTTTCAGTTTGAAGGCATTCCCCCTTGTTCCAACATTACAGTTCCTGATGAAAAGTCCCTCTGAAGCTTCCTTGTAGGGCCCTTCAGATGGCAGAAGGTTCCTCTGAGGTGTCCACAAAAACTTTTCTCCTTCAGGCAGAACAGCCCCCACCTTCTCAGCCTGTGGAGTGACCTGGTGTCACCTTTTGCACTGATGGCATAAGGCTCTGACATGGCTTTTCCTAAAGCATTTGTGAACCTCCCAGCTCCACCAGGTAATGCTGCAGCTGTGCAAAACACTCGTGCTAATTGGGGTCTCACCTGAGGCAGAGGTGGGGGATGCAGGGTGTGTGCTGAGCAGGCTGGAGGAGTTTCCAGCTCCAGGGTCTCCTCCCAACATGGCAGGCTGGTCTCCAGCAGCATCAGGCAATGGAGGCATGGGCAGAGGAGGTGCCCTGCAGCAGACACAGAGGACAAGGCAGGCATTATGACCAATCATGCACTCTTCTATCTGCCAAGGGGCAGATCCTACATCACCAGCAGGTGCAAAGAGAAAGCACTGGCTGACTACATGTGCCAGGAATGCTGTATCAGAAGTCTTTGGGGAAGCAGCCCCAGGTCACTTGTATAGGACAGACAGCAGGAACAGTACAATGAAGTAAGGTGCTCTCCAATTTTTCACTTTAATTTTTCCTCTTTTCATTGTTTTGTTCATGAGACACTCACTCCAGATTGCCATAAATACATCCCTATGGAGATGGATTTCTCCTCTCCCTTGAAAGATGATCTATCCTCTCACATATTCCCTTTCCCGCTATTAATGTCCTCTGCTCACATATGAAAGGTGCTACCTTGTATTTCTCCAAAGAAGTCCATGACTTTCTAAGATTGATCTAAGCAAGCAGCATTTCCATCACCAAGTGAAAATCCGTGGAAATGGAAAGACATGATGGGAGAACTGGGCTAAAAGAATCCTCAAGCACACCCAAAGCACCTGGCAATGCATTCACAGAAACTAAAAAATGAAGAGGTGATTCCATAAACTTTTCCATCTCATCCCTTACACTCTACATGATTTCAGCCAGAGCATTTTCAATAGTTTTATTTCATCATTTATTTGATTAATCTGTGCTACAGGTTAAGTAAAAGGACAATTAAGAGGGTCGACCTCAATTTGCCCAGAAATCTGACAGGTTACCTAGGTTCAACTCAATGCTCAGCTCTTCACTCTTTAAATGTAAAGGGGAAATGGCAAAAGAAAATATTTAATTTCTAGGTATCAATTGTGGAGAAATGACAAAACAGAGTAAGTTCCTCACCCATAATCCTCTGTTCCAATGGGGACTGACCGAGCTGATGCTGGGTATTTTCTGTTGCCTTTTGTACTCAACTTCTGCAATTTCCGCCACTTTGCCCTACGATTCTGAAACCAGACCTGAAAAAGGGGAAGAAAGGAATGCATTCAGGGAAGAAAGCATCTACACATGGGGACAGTGTCCCAGTCCCTTTTCTGCACAGAACCCACAGGCAGCATGGAACCCAGCAAGCATTACCAGGATACGCTGTGGTGTCACACCAACCACAGCTGCAATCTCCCTTCTCTTTTCATTGTCAGGATAGTGGTCTTCCTGGAACATCTTCTCCAGCTCTTCTAGCTGCTCTAGAAATGATGCATTGTCCAAAGAGAGAGAGATGGGAAGCATGTGACAAGAAAACAAGAAAAGAAAATTAATAAGAGAAGGAAACAGGAAAAAAATAATATTTTTACTGTCCTTAGAAATGAGTAATAGAAAGGATTTTTTAAAAATTAACCACAAAAATAAACAAAAATCTTCTTTTGCTGTTTTAAAAGGAAAGAGCATTGCTTCAAACAAAACATACTCAGCAACCTTTATTAGTGGAAGTCTTCACACATCTAATGGTGTGGAGTGCAGTGCAATACCAGTTAGAGCAGCACAGGGAAGGGAGCACCAAGTGTCACTGTGTGCCAGGGTCTGCCCTGGGATCTACCTGCACTGTAGAAGGTGCGTGGCTTCTTCTTGACAGGTAAGCATTTTTTTGTCTTGGCCACATCACAGCTGCCTCTGGACTCCAGGACTGAAGAGCCGTTGTAGGAATTCTGAGATGCAGCACTGGCTGGAGCATCTCTAGATGGGTGAAGGGCTGGGCCAATCTCCTCCTGCCTGCAGGGAGCTCCAGCCACTCCACTGGATGCTTTCTTGGTTTGTTCCTTCTTTGCCTCCTTTTCAGTCCCAGCAGGGCAATAACTCTTAGAGTGCTCTTGTGACCCTGACTGACTTGTGGGCTCCTGTGCTAATCCACCCCTTGTGTCACTGCAGAAATTTAATGGCTGCCCACACGCCGAGGCAAAGTCGTGCTGGCCATCAAGGACTACGGTGCCTTGGGAAGACGACCCAGCTGCCTGCAGGGTGCTGTATCCCAAATCTTCTCCCACCTTCTTAACAGAGCTGTTGCTATCTTCTATTCCCAAGTTATCCTCCACTCCTTCTTGTCTGGCTGCACTGGGGAATGCAGGTAGCACACTGCTCCCTGCACCATGGCCACCAACAGCATCGGCATCCACCACAGAGTGCTCTGTATTCAGGAGCATGTTCTCCTTCTCATCCTGGCATTCTACAAGGCAAAAATGGGGGGTAAAAAAACCCCAAACCCCACAGCACATGCCCATTAACAAAGCTGGATGTGCCTGGATCAGGAGTCTCAGTTATGGGGGAAGGAAAAGCCCACACAACAAAATCCAAAAGTGACGAGAACCAGAGTGCTCAAAATAAAGACAGGTGCTGCCAGGAAAGCAACAGCAGAGAACCTGATATGGTCAATATGGAAATATTCAAATGTCTGATGAGAAAAGCCTCATTTTAAAACTGTAAATTACAGAAGAGAGTAATTCCAGACACAGAGAATAAAGGGAAACTTGCATATTACAAATACAGTAGTGGGAAAACAGCCCCAGGGATAATGCAGGTCTCTGGAACAAGCAACAGAACAAAAATCAATGGCCTAGCAAGATCCTGTCACCTTATTAAAATGAGCAAAAGAAAGAAGCAAAATTCTGGTCTACTGTGTCAGTAGGGATTACCTGACGAACATCACTTTTTTGCTTTTATAGAGTTCTATCATACCAAAGCTGGCCAAGCAAAAAAAAAAAACCAAAATCCCATTAATTGCACAAACTTCTAATAACTGCCTTAAATAATGTCTCTGTAGTTTCAGCCACACTTCTGAATAACAGACTTACAAAATAAGGAATGAAATACGGGGATAAGGACAAAATTAGGTACAGAAGTCTAACTAAGTTTAACAAAAACCACAAACTGCCTTATAATAAGAGAGATTCAATAGTAGAAGACAAGTCAGAATGAACACAGCAAGAGAAATAACTGAAAGAGGCATCAGAATAATACAGAAGCCTTATACTTTCCCAGCTGCCACATACATTTCCAAATAAAAAGTTCAAAAAACCTTCCAAGTCTCAGAATGTGAGTCTGTGTAATTTCTGATACTTGAATTTTTTTAAAAAGTGATTGTTTTCTAATATAGGAAGTATAATAATAAACCCAAAACCATGTATTTGCCTCTCTCTGGAGAGAAGAAAGTTTGAGCAGACTGCTGGCAGCGTTCCAATAGCATGTGACAACAGGGAAACTTAGTAATTGAATTTTTTGGGGAAAAATATAAAACCATTTCACTGTTATCTGTTTTTGATATATATTAGTCCAATGCTAAAATAAAGGATTTGCTTCTGCCTTTAAGTCTCTTTCTAAAACAACTGTTAATCAAGGAGGAGCCCCACAATTCCAAGCAGATGAGAGAAACTTCATAGAAGTATAAGGGGACAGTAGGCTGCTCCAAGAGCATCTAATTTGCTTTTTACAGGATTAAGAGAACCAAATTAGTTGCAGGGGAAAGAAACAGAAGCAGGAAATTATGGAGCTATAATAATTTGATCTTGTTAAGCAGCAACAAGTTTCCACTGCAGTTAAATGAGATTAAATATCCTGATGGGGAGGCTCAAGAACTGAATGAGACAGAAGATGTCTCTGGTCTTTTCCCACCATCCTCCTGGTTGCATCTGAGCTTGTCTCACTCATTATGGGGGGGGGGGGGGGGGGGGAAAGAGCATTTTTACATTATTTGAGCAGGGTTTCTATGCAAACTCCAGTATATGTTTACATAACAAAATTAATGTCCAAGTCTTATGTGGGTATCTTGTAGCAGAAATGAACAGGTGGGAGTTAAATACTCTTTACAGAAATAGTCCTCCAAGTGAATGTAAACTGCTATGTTTTATTTCTAGGACAGATAGCAAAGACTTCTCAACAGTTTGGTACTTCCAAAGAAAAGAGCTGAAATGAAAACCAAGTTTGGAGAGAAAGATGAGCCTTTCTGGTAACAAACCACTCCTTTCTCCCATCATCCAGAGACCAGACTGGACATCACTTTATCCTGCTTTTAGACCAACAGAACGTTAAGCAGAAGAGATTTTAACCCAATGGGAATATCAGGAACAGGTAGTCTGGAACATCTGGTGCACTTGCAGGAAGCCAAGCCCCCTTTTCCATTTCACATCCACCTCCTCAAACATTCCTCGGAACAAGCCAACCACTTGACCTGCAAGCTTTTTAGGGTTGTTTGGGGCATTTGCTACAAAGGCACCTGAACACACAGACACACAGGGCAGGGGGAAAGGAACGGCTTCAGAGGTCCCTCCACACGAGGAGGGAAACTGGACAGCGGGGAAAGGTACAAATGGGAAACCCCGAGGCAGCGGGAGCCCCTCGGTGTGGCACAAAGGAAAGAGCCCCTGCCCTTTCAGATGCTTTTACAATCCAGGGGAATGCATCGCTGCCAGCCGCGGGGCTGAGGGAAGCTAATGAGCGCCCAGACAGCATCGCTGAGCAGCGATTATCCTCCCCCGGGGCTGCTCATTAGGCTCATTGCCGGGTGCCTCCCCCAGCCATTAAGGCAAGCCGGCACCGCTCATCCCCCTGCCCTCATCCATATCCTTACCGCAGCCCCTTCCCAGCCCTCCGGCCGCCCGCTCCTGCGGCTGCTGCTCCTCGCCCGCCCCGTCCATGCCGGCTCCGCGGCGGGCCCGGCCCGGCCCGGTTAATGCTCCGCCCGTCCTGCCCGGCCCGGCCGCCTCATCAAGGGCACCTGGGCACGGAGGGGGGAGGCCGCCCCAGCCCCACACAGCTCTGGAACCGCGCCGGGCCCTGCTCCCCTCACGGAGGGAGCAGGTGTTGTAGCCGCGGGGGAATGCTCCCAGTGAGGAGATGGCTCTGGAAATACCACCGAGTGAACCTTGGTGGTGCTAATCTCGCCCCCCTGGGTGAGGGGAGCCCCGCTGTCTGGGCTCCTCAGTACGAGAAGGACGAGGAGCTACTGGAAAGAATCCAGCGCAGGGAAACAAAGATGATGAGGGGTCTGGAATGTTACAAGAAGAGACTTCAGGGGCCGGGCCTGTACTGGCTGCGGAAAACTGAAAGGGGAATCTCACAATCCATATGAACATCTTTAAAGGGGTGGCATAAGGATGGTGCCTGACTCTTCTCAGTGTCAGGATGAGAAGCAATGGCCATGAACTGGAACACAAAAAGTTTAATCTCAACATGAGGAAGACCTCTTTTCCATGGAGGGTGGCAGAGCACTGGAACAGCTGCCCAGGGAGGCAATGGAGTCTCCCTCTCTGGGGACATTCCAGACTCATCTGGCCATGTTCCTGTGTCACCTGCTCTGGGTGACCCTGACTAGAACATCCCAACCCTAGGGATTCTGTGATTCTGTTCTTTTCCAGGGGCCTGGCAAGAAGACGTGTTTTTTAACATGCTCTGGCTGCAGGTGTCCAGCCGCTTCTGGTTCTTCAGCAGCTGGGGAGGCTGCAAGGAACAAATGGCACTTCCTAACATTTGGGCACTGTAATTTGTGTCCTTCCAATGTTTAACAATTCTTAATAAAAAGGCTCCTAACAGAGCAGCAGCAGGTAGTGCTTGCATGAAGAATGAGACTCACTTGTGTTCTGATGCACCAAATAAACATCCTTCATCCTCCTCCTGTTTATTGGCTCACCATTGTGCTGCTGGCACAGCACCGTTCTCCTCCTGAGGGTTTCCTCAAACCTCCCATCTTTGTTTCAAGGTTGAGTTTTAGCTTCTAAGACCTTGTTTCTGCATATGCTTTCACCTGAGGGTCCTTTCATCAGGTTAAACGAGTGTAAGCTGAAACATCTGTGCCAACGTTTTGGAGCCAGTATAATTGGTTTAACAGTGCACCTGGTTCAGCCATCAGTTCCAAGAAGTTTGGGCTAAAGTGGCATTTAATTTGTTAACAGCATTCACCTGACAAGACACAACGATCTTAGAGGGTCATAGGACCTCTTCAACATTAGAAAAAGTGCAAATACAAAAACCACTATCTGCTTTAAAAGTTGTTTCTGAGCGAAGTTGTGTTTATTTACTGAACTCTGGTCCTAATGTCACCTTTTTTGGTGAAAATAAGTATGGAGAATGCTTTTATTTATTTTCCTTGAGGAGGGAGCAACACAGGTCCCCAGCACTGGGAGTTTTTAGGGTTTTTTTGACCCACACATATATGTGTGTATTTATATATATTTTATTTATTTATTTATTTATTAAACTACTTTGTACTTGTGTTTTAAGCTACTTTATATGAAAAATGTCAGCAGTCATAAAATTTGACTTTCAGGTATACAGCATTACTTTCTCAGCTTCTCAACAAAACATTTAAATGCAGCTCATGCTCTTACTTCATTGCTGTCCTTGTCACAAAAAGAAATTAGTGTAACTGCCCTCTGAGGGATGTCTAATTCTTTCCTTTTTTCAGTGTAGAAATCCTGAATTTCTTTTGCCCACATACACTTTGTATCAGTCTCCACAGGTTCCCGGGGAATATACAGTGGCACCCCTCACAGAGTCTTTGGGAATAGCAGGAAAGTGTTGGGATTTGCATGCCATACCCTATGCTTCTGTTTAACACTGATTTTCTGGTAAATCAGGTTATCCACATTAGATAACGTGGGGAGAAATCCTGACATAGTTAAGACTGTTACAGGACACAAAAGGCACTCTGCTAACGTGATTCCGCATTGTGAATGTGCACTTGGGAGGGATATTATATTAGTTTACTAAATTTGAACAAATCAAAGAGATGTCAATCAGTTTCAAAAAGCACTTCAGTGTAGATTTGTTTATGGATTTTGGTGGCAGGATAGTGCTGTGGCTGGAAGTTTAACTGAATAGTGAGAAGTTGAGGCCTATCTGAAATGTAAGAAGTCAAAGTAACCCAGGGTATAAGCACTTGTTCTTAGAAGCATAAGGTGACCTTTAAATGCTCCTCAACGTACAAAGGCCTGACATCAGGAAATAAAAGCTGTACCTGTGACAGGGACACATTAACTTTTTATCTAACTAGTTAAAAAGAGTATAGAAGTGCTCTCTATCATGACAACAGTACCCTTGAAGTTTTCTATGTCAAGGGGAATTTTAACAACATATGGAATTTAGCATAGAAACCACTTTCGGAGGCTTTAATGAATAAACTGCCTGCTTGCTTTCAAGAGCAGAAATTGAAAGAGTAAAGAACTCTCAACTTGAGGTGTTGAACAATATGACTTCTAATTTAGAATGGGAATATGTATGGCTGGCTCCTCCTGAATGAAGAAGTGGATGTGGGATGCCTTGACTGTCTGCGTGAGATGACCTTACACAGATGTGCTGAACTGATCCCATGGCAGCCACTGACAGTCCTGGGGACTTGGGAACTGCATAAATTCATGACAGCCTGGGAAAAGCAGGCAATATGGGATATCTGGACATTCTGGGTACTCTGGAGGATTACAACCCTTCTTGTGTGAGTCTGAGGTAGAGCTCTGCTTTGGCTATCAGCTGAGGACAAGCTGCAGTCCTTCTGAGGGGGAGAGGTGTTAGCAGATTGTTGTCTGGACCACAGATTAAAAACTGAGTAACTGAGTCCTGTCTTTCTGCTCTAGTAGGTTGGACTCCCATCTTCTGTAGTTCATCCCTTCAGCTTACCTTCAGTTATGGATGAGTAACACCACTGTGGAATCTGCAGCATCAGCTCTCCAGGGCTGGGGATAACACTGAAGAATCTTAAGCTTGGATAACCCAGCTTTCCTCACTGCCTCTGCCAAAGAGAGCTGTTTGTACATGACAATCACTTAAAAAGGAAAGAAAAATAAAATATTACATGTATATTCAGTAAATTGAATTACTTACATTTGAAAGGAAAAGCTAAGTAACAAGGCAAGCAGAAAGGTTTTTAACTGCAGAAGTGCATGAGTTTATTAGGACTAAAAGCAACTTTTTTTTCTTTTAATCCAGCTAAAATTATTGATATAAATAGGCTGTAATGGGCTATTCTAGATACAATGTAAATGGGATTTAAAGGCAGAATGTTACAGAGACAGAAAGCTGGAGATATGAAGATAACTAATTCTTCAAATATATTAAATGCAAGAGGCTACACATGGCTTTCTTTGGTGTATTGATTCTTAAACTTGATCTTGCATTGACTGAGCTGAACACTTTAACACAAACAGTATTTTACAGTTGAAGGCATATTGTCAAACAGACAGGTTCTGCACAAATGCATGTAAACTGGACTTAAAACCAGAGTTCTTAAAAAGTGAACAAAGACCCTGGTGCATATTATGACTTTATCTACAGTGGCTAAATATCTCAGTGTTCTCTGTAAGTGTGCAAAATGGTGCATGCAATACCACATCAGCAATCAGAGTAAGAGCAGCAGTAAAGTGCCACTTCATTACATGTGCCTAGTCCTGGTTATTTTGTACAGGGCATGTACCAACACGAAATATAAATCTTTGTCAAAAGTCACTGGTCTATTTCCAAGGGGAGACAGAGTTAAAAAAAAAAAAAAGGTCAGTTCAGATGGCTTAGTGGGATGCTTGTTCAGACAAGAGGTGACCTTTGTGAAGCAGATTCCTCAGCATGATACCTCTTATGTGGGAGAAATCATCAGTGTGGCTTCTGAAAACTCTGCTTAATTCCAGTGGATTTTGTAATGCTGTCAAGGACTCTTAACAGCATTTCAGTACAATGAAATATTTGCCAATCTAAACCCCAGTAGACTTGCATGATCTAATACATAAATTGCCCTAAATGGAAATTTCACAATGGAGATCAATGCCATGAAGGTATCCAGATGATATTCAAACAGAATATTCTTCTCAGCTCTGTTGTGCTTTGCACTTAGCACCTTGCTTCTCAGGAACTCAAAGCTCTCAGGCTGCTAATACTAGTGAATTTAGCCTCACAACACGCAGTGAGGTAGGTAAGTTTACCCCCATTTTGCAGATGGCAAAACTGAGGCAGAACTCTGAAGTGACTTGCATAAGGTCCCACAACTTGTCAGTGGCAAAGCCAGGAATATGTTTTCAGAAGTCCAGACCCCAGACCTCTGTCTGATTTAAGTCCCTCCCTACTACCACAAAGCAAGCAATACATGCAACCTTTATTCCTCCTCTTGCTGTCATAGTCCTATGGACACAGAGGAAGCTTTTCCTGATTCAATTCTCACTTTCTTTGGCAAAAAGCACCCAGTCCTGTCAAAGTGCTGTGTATTATGCTCTTTGCAGAGACAATTCTTCCGAGGCACGATAGAAAAGCCATGATTTCTCCATGGCAGGGAGACTGTACAAGTCCAAACAAAGTCTTATTTCTTGCAGAAGACCTGCTGCTTGGCATTCTTCACCCGCTGCTCCTCCTTCAGGTTCTTCCGCCGCACATGTTTGCTGGAGATGTTTTCCACGTGTTCTGAGGGGAACCAGCCTCTCTCCCGGTCTGAGAGTTTCACTCCTTCCATCCACCCTGTGGTGTGGGGAAAAGCATAATGTGAGGCAAAAGTCACGTGGTTTTTTCATTGTTTCCAAAAAAGACCCTAAGAGCAAAGGAAAAGATCCCCTTTCATCTTCCAAATAAAGCATCCTAAAGAAAATGAAGAATCCCTTTATCCTCTCAATTCTACAGTTTAAGACAGGCATTGTTCATTCTGCTCACCATCATTGCTGTACTGCATAACCATGACGATATCTGCCTTCTCCAAAGCCAGCTCATCGTTTTCCCGAGCCTTGTAAGCCTTTATGCACTGAACCTGTGGTGCATCTGCAGGGGAGGAAAGATCACATTGTTATACTGGAAAGCAACATTAAACCTGTGGGAATCAGCTCCAGAGGAGGTGGAGAATAAGGAGCTGCCCAAAAAAGCAGAGAACTGGCAGGGATAGTACAGGTCTTCATCTAAAATAAGGAGTTAAAATAGGTAGAATAACTGGCAGCATCTGGCACTGAGGAAAAGCCCATGAGTATGTTCTTTTTCTACAAAACCTCAAGTATTCTGCCTTGGAATCTTTCTGGGGTGCCCCACCTCACAGTGCCTGTGACTCCTGCGAGTCAGCCCACCCCCATTGCTGCAGCAGCAGAGCAGTCTCACCAGGGCATTCCAGGAGATCTGGTTCTCCCCGTGGAGGAGCCAAAGCAGAGATCCACCTCAGCTTCTCACTGCTGGAAAACAGCACAGGATAGGTGTCAGCATTCCATGTGAGGGACAGCAGACTGGTGACTGAAATGGGATAGGGTGGGGGGAGTGTCTGCTCACACAAAGGGAAGCAGAGAAGGGAGGTGGAAAAAGGCAAAACTTCCCATTTTTGGACGCTGATGGTATTACATAATGTGGTAGTATTGTAGGAGCAGCTACAACAAGAGAGGAGGAAGGTAGTTCACATAGTTATAGCAATAGGGTGCTTTTCAAGACTTCTGCTCAGCAGCTGCATTTGCTATTTCAGTATTTGAGTAGCTGAGGGACAGCTATCAGGCTGCTAGGAGGTGTTTAGCCACGATAATGGGATATACCAAGGGTAAACTTGAGCTCTTACTGTGTCTCTGTCCGAAACAAGAACTCCACTCTTTTTCCCTGGTTATTCTGAAGCAGAAAGAGACGGAACAGATTCTTGTTTGCCCCGTGGAGTTTCATCTCGCACTTCTCCCCGCGCACATACGAGAAAGCGGCGTGGTCGAACACAACGAAGCGTCCACCCCTGCAGGTGAGGAGGAGGAGCAAAACAAGGGGTGAGTTTTAAGGTGATGAAGGTTACAAAGGGAGTCCATGTAGTCTGCAGGAAAGCAAAAAGGTTTAATGAGTCTTTATCTGCTTCAGACATCCTAAGCTGTGATCTTGTTAGAAATCACAGAAGGCCAGAGAAGAGAGAGAAGGGATTTAATGAAAAGGGTAGAAATACTAAGCTCTGGCCTGCCAGAATTTTATTTGGTAGCTTACAGTTTAAAAACAAACCCACCACCCTCAAAATTCCAACACAACTAACCAACAACTCTTGTGACAAAACAGTGATTTGCACATTACTAGTCCTCATGCTCTGCTTTAGGAAGATATTATTTACCAAATAAAACTAGAATAAATTGTTATTCTAGTGTTTCACATTGTAGAGATGCAAAGGTAAAATAGAAGTGTTGTGCTAGAGACCACAAGGTAAGTTTTTATATTATGATATGTAATTAAGAGTTGGGACTATCAATTTCCACATACTTGCATGATACTCACATCAGGTCTGGACAGGAGAGTGACTTGACAAAGGCTGCCACTTGCTGGCAGGCAGAGGGAAAGGACTGTCACCAAAGCACAGACCCCAAAAGAGACAGGTATTTTAGAAGGGGCAGAAGAATTGTGTTGAAGCACTCACTCCTTGGGCCGAGACAGGAGCAGACAGTCATTGAAAAGGTGCAGGTAGATGGGTCGGGTGGTGACTTTCCATTTTGGACTCAGGCTGTTGAAGTCCAGTGCTGTTAACTCACCACACTTCACGAGTCGCCTCGACTGTGAGATGAGTGGGAATATCTGCAAGACAAAAATAAATATTTATGCACAAGAAAATGAGTCTGTGTGAGTTTTGGATTTGCATTTTTGCCGTTCTCTTGAGGAATTGTGCTTTGAGTTCTCTGGCTGGAGAGGTGTAAGTCATGGCAGGCACCTCCATGTGAAGGGTGGTATGAATGATTGGGCAAGGGAAGCACTGATTAAGAGCTGGCCTGTGGATGGTGTTCTGGTTCAACAGCTCTGTGTATACAGGAGAGGATAACAAAAAGTGGCTTTGTGGGCAAAGACAGAAAACACATCAGGGTGGAGCAAGGCCCAGGGAATGGATGAGCTCACCTTACACTCAAATTCAATCTTCTGGCTGAGGTAGATCAGCTCTTCAGTGCTCTTCATGCGCTGGACATTCTCATTGCAATCCTTGATGAGCTGCAGAGAAAAAAAGATGAGCAGTGAGGTGGGAACAGAACTGCTGGTGGGATCAGTACTACTCCCCATGAGCCCCTCAGGAGTCAGCATTAGTGACAATTCCTTAGGCATCCTCCTGCAAAAAATAAAAAATGTATGTACACAATCAGAGAACTGGACAGGACACACAAGGATCATTTTGTCCAGCTCCTGGCCCTGCACAGACACCCCAACAATTCCACCCTGTGCATCCCAAACTCTCCTGGAGCTCTGGCAGCCTTGGGGCTGTGACCATTCCCTGAGGAACCTGTTCAGTGCCCAACACCCTCTGGGCGAAGAACCTTTCCCTGATATCCACCCTAACCCTTCCCTGACCCAGCTCCAGTCATTCCCAGGTCCTGTCCCTGTCACACAGGGCACAGATCAGAGCTGCCCCTGCTCTTCCCCTTGTGAGGAAACTGCAGAACTGCTGTGAGCTCTGACCTCAGTCTGCTCTTCTCCAGATGAACAGACCAAGTGACACCAGCTACTGCTTTTGTGTCTTTACCTCCAGACCCCTCACCATCCTGGTGGCTCTCCTTCGGAAGGTTCTAGACATAACAATCCACCTCATGAGGCTCTACAAATTGTAGATAACTATTTGTCCCAGAAAACTTTATACCTTGCCTCTATAATAAATAGAATAAGAGGAAGGGATGCAATAGAGTAATGCTGTGGGTATTTTTAGAGCAAGATTTTTTTGCAGGGGTAAGGGTGGGAGTTGATGATTAATTAGAGACAAAGGTGAGGTTGCAGAAAGGGCCGGCACCTTTACCTTTTCGAGTGCATCGTAGGCCTGCGTTGCTTGCACTTCCTCCTCAGACCCGGGATGAGTTCTTTTCAGGATATTCTGTGTGAGAAAAGATGATTTTCATGACAGGGAAAGGTGGACATTACCACCACTGAAGAGTAGAATAAATAATAAAGCAGAAGTAGCTGGTGACATGTGGAGACAAGAAGGCCAAAAATTTGAGATGCAGTCACTGCTAAGTCACACTGACCATAGATAGCATTCCTGTAAATTTAAATTGCATTATTTATCACACAGAAAATACATGGCGTAAGAAAGTAACCACTAAAACAACACAAGTGGATGTATGAACAGAATAGAATTGTCATTTTCTCCTGTTAAAAAGAGGCTCACATAATCAAAAAGAAGAATTTCATAGAAAGAGTTCAAAATTAATTCTTTAGGAACTAGCTGGTTCCCGTCTGAATGGTTCCTTATTAGTCAACACTTCAGGCAAAGCACAGACAGAGTCTGCCTTCAGAGGGGAGCCAAGGAACCCTGGCTTTGTTTTCTTAGCAGGAAGCCAAAAAGTTCAATAAAATGTAAATCAGCACATTCTGAGAAGACTCCATAAATTCTTTATTGGAGTACAATTGAAGTAGTGGCACAACAAAGCTCCCAGTGATTCACAAACAGCACTGCCTCATGCAGTGCCACATCCATAATTTCCAGAACACCTCCAGCAATGGGGACTCCATCATGTCCCCAGGCAGCCCCTTCCAATGCCTGCCAACACCTTCTGGAAAGAAATTCTTCCTGATGTCCAACCTGAACCTTCCCTGGTGCAGCTTGAGACCATTTCCTCTTTCCCTCTCCCTTGTTCCCTGGGAGCAGAGCCCAACCTCCCCCTGGCTGCACCCTCCTGTCAGGGAATTGTGGAGAGCCAGAAGGTGCCCCCCTGAGCCTCCTTTTCTCCAGGCTGAGCTCCCCCAGCTCCCTCCTGCTGTAGCTGCTCCTACACAAAGCTTCAGGGAAACTTGAGGGAAGGCAGGGAATCACAACAGTTACCTGTAGGAGGAGTTTGAGTCGAGTGATACGCTGGAAGGGGAGGATGAGGAAGGATTTAAGTGAGAGGCGCTGGCACACTGGATCACTTTCCAATCTCTCCAGGACTTGCTGGAACCCTGCATTTCCATTTCTGTGGGAGTGGCAAGGAAAAAAAAACAAAAACAAAAAAAAAAAAAAAATGCAGGCATCAGAGTAAATAAATAACCTTCCTAGTATCAGATTTCAGGGAATGTTGGAGTGCTCCCAACAGTCAGGTTTTGTCCCTGGGGCAAGAGGTGTCAAGAAACTGCACCACTCTTCTGCTGAAGAGCAATTATGGGTTTCTAACAGCTACAGGATGGCAGTACAGCTTTTATTAGCTCTCTCCTCTTTCCACAGCCCTCTGGACTAAAAGCCAGAAGTAACATCTACATTTCAACTCCCTCTATCAGCAGTGCTCCTTTCATGGTGGTGGTTTGCACTCTGGTTCTCAGTGACCAAGACTGAAAACCATTATCCAGGACAGTCATATTTGCTCTCTTCAGTAGAGGGCAGACAGAGAACAGCCTGTAACAAGATCAGATATTACATATTTTTTCCTCTCCAATGCTATGGCAGAGAAGCCTGCAGGAGCTCTGTTCCTGCTGTCCCAAATGCCATTGAACTGAGGAAGGTTCTTCTGAGGGCGTAGCAAGAGCACTGCTCAACAGCCCATTCCTGCAGCATTCCCCATTGTCTGAAAGAGTCCATATTCATGGAAGTAAGGGGGAGAAGGGTGCAGCAAATGAGAAAAACTTACAGTAACCTCTGGAAGGTTTGCTCCTGATATGTCTGGTTTGTCACATATGGCAGATACACCCGGCGGAAGTCGGGGGCGTGCTTCAGAGCCACGTCACACACATGGAAGGTGAACATGTCCTCTTCAAATTTCTCCTCCAAGTCAAAGAGGAAACTGCAGCACATGGATGTGGTGCCATAAAAGGAGAAGGAAATGTAAGTGTCATTTAGTCTTCTAAAACCCTGACAGGTCACAGATAAGCACAAGACAGCTCTTCAGTTCTAGAGAGAGTGAAATGTCAGAAAATGACAATTTAGGGCTTGGTATCAGCAAGGAAAAAGCAGAGGCAAAAGACCTCTATTCTTGAGAGATTATGCTTCTGCAGGCATGGTCATGTAACAGCTGGAAACTAAGACCTCACCAGAATAATCCTGCTGGTAGAAATGGAAAAGGTAGCAGCAAACCATACCAGCTTAGTGATTTATGTAGTCAAGCCTTGCAGGAGAAAAAGCAGAACAGAATCCTACAACATACAAGATTCCTTGCATGTGGGGTCATGTCCACATTTCATGAATTACGCTCTATTGATTCACATTAGCTTCTGTCAAGTGATGGCTGTAACTTACTTTTTTTCCTTTTTTCCCCCCCGGCTTTTTGTCAGGGCTCATGTAGCTGCCCCTTTTGTCTTGTATTTAGCAGGAGCTGGTTTGGGTTGGGGTCTAGTTAAGTTTACTGTAGTTGAAAGCAGTGGCACAAAGCTACATTATCCCTGCAATGAGCTCTGTACACAACTGAGCCATAATATCTGGGATTTAACACCAGAATTTACACTGCCCTGTCACCTAAAAAGGCGAATATTCCTTTCCAGGCAGTGTTGGTGCCATCACTAGGTGCTGGATCTGCCTTGAACAGTGAGCAGAAGAGGAGTGAGAAATGCTCCTGCTGGAAGCACCACAAGCCTGTTGGACCTGGCAGCAAAGGGTCACATCTCACCTGGCGCTGACATCACGCACGTCAGAGAGGCGGGAGAAGAGCCACTGGCGCTCCTGGTTGGTGAGCATCGCCTGGAGCTCTGCTGAGCGCTGGAAGTGATCCACTGCCACGTTCAAACTGCGCAGGTAGGAGGCCTCAGACATTATCAACTCAAACTTGGCCTTGGGAGAGAAAACAAGGGAGCACAGCATCAGTACACTGAGCAGGTCTGTGAGGAATCTTACGGAGAGGAGACGGGGCAAAGCAGGAAAACCTCCCAGCACATGATGCAAGGAGTGTGTAACAACAGAAGATAGGCTTTAGAAATGAAGGGCAAGCATGCTATTCTACTCACTTTAAAAAAAATATTCGTGGTATAACTTAAAAATAGCTACTTGCTCTCATTTTACTTTTTATTTCCCCTCAACACCATTTTCACAAGTTCCCCATTTTACAAGCTCCCATAAAATCCAGCATCTGTACCACACACGTTTTTCTCCATCATCACACTTCCCATGCCGTTGTTTTCACCTCTTTCTCTCTGGATCCTCCTGTCCACTTCTCAGATCCTGTCCTTTTCCTCACCCAGTTTCTCTGTACCATTGTGCTGAATCCATTCATCTCCCTGTCTCTTCTCAACCCTGCAGCTCACACAGGTCAATTTGCTAAACTCATATTCTACCACAGAAAGTGCAATTTACTGTGGTTTTGTTAGCATCTCTCACAAGCTTATGTGTGGGAGAATGCTACAAGTCTTCTACTTTTATACACTCTTTTGCATCAAGCAGACTCAAAACTCCTTCTCTTGTTCCCACTTTTCCCCATGTTTCCTTGGAGTTATTGATAAGGTGCAGAGTCTGGCCAGAGTGCTGCTTTTCTCTAAAATTCAGCACTTCAGCATTGCTCTACTTCACACCCCATGCTGCTTCCAGGGGTAGAAGTGACCTCAACCACCTGCATTCCCACCTTGCAGGTTTTGTTCTCTGCTTTAACCCTTCTTCCAGAGACTCTTCCTTGATTACAGACAACCCATTTACCATGCACACCTACCCCTTACCTCCTGCAGCCTCTGCTCCTCACGGGACATGTTGAGCAGTATTCTGCTGCCCCGTATCATGGGGATGTCCTGCCAGAGGGATGCATTGGATGAGACTGACAGACGTTGCAAATATGAGTCCTGGGGAGGCAGCACTTTTCTCCGTAGCCTCGGGGAGCTTGGGAAACTTGACTCTATATCCTCTGGATAATCCACTCTCTTCTGGCTTTGGATGGCCTTGTTCAGAGCCACATCACTGTACTCCTGATACAGCAATCTTGCTGTGAAGAAAGACACATACATTTATCTTTTCTGTAGTAGCAACTCACCCTCAGCTTCAGCCTGGAGAAAACTCTGCCCTGTATTGGGACAGCCAAATTCAGGTAAAGCTCCCCAGCTGCTCAAATGTACTGAAGGATTCCAGCTGCTTTCCCTGCTTTCTAACACTACATCCTCACAACCACCACGTTGTGGAGTCCCTCTCCTTTGTGCTCACTGCAAGGATGAGAGATGCTGGTGGAGAGGGGTCTGCCACAGCACCCCAGGCAGGAGGTACTTACAGGAGTTGATCAGTTTGGAGTGCCGACGCTTGAAGCTCTCTGTTGTGTCTGCAGTTTTCTTCTCTCTGCCAGGGAAAAAGGATTTCAAACACAGAGTGAATGAAGGGCACAGCATGAGATGGCTTATCCACACCTTAGAAACTACTCTGTCACAACAGGGACCTCTCCTTTTCCAACAAGCTCAAGCTCCACAAGCTTTACCTGACACAAAGGGCCAAGTCTGGCTTAATGGAAAGACTGCCCTGAAGGCACAGAAATCTCTGTTGCACTAGGGTCCTCTTCAAGACAGAACAGACTAAAACACAGGCCTAGAGCATTTAATTAAAGTTTTCCACTCCTTATCATTATCTTTGGTAACTCAGAAATAATGGAGGTATCTGTGCTGCACAGGGATTGGGGCAAATTCTGAGGGTTATTGAGAGACTCACCGCATTGTAACTGTTTCTGAGCTGGCAGGTGGTTCCCTGTGTGCCTTGTGAGCTTCTTCCTCTGAAGGAACAGAGGAAACCTCTGCATAGAAGACAATTGGAAAACAAAACATCAACCCATTTTGAGACTTAATCTAGAATCCAAAAGATACACAGATACCACTTACCTACACCCCACCTAAGTGGCAGTCTAGAGTTGGAGTACAGGGGCTCTCATGATATTTATTTCTGGGTCAGAAACATTCTAGTTTTAACAATCCTTGACATTACTTACACTTCACATCTCTTAGCCACATTCACTTTTCACGCAAAGAAAAAGGCTGACATTTTAGGCAGTGGGAGTAACTCTAAGAGCTTCTCTCTCCAGTTATGCAAGCAAAGACATTGCCTATGTGCCCTGTTTGATGCTGTTCTTACACTTTTAGCTACCAGGGCCAGGCATCAGGAGATCAGTGGAGCCAAAAAATAAAATTGGAGAAATTCTTTTGATTTGTGAGGAATACAATTAAATAAGGTGTGAAGAAATTCTAAATCTGAAGTAATTGAAAGCAGAAAAAGGAAGAAAGTCCAAAGACTGAGCTGAAGATAAGCGTAAGGGGAAAGATAGTTTGAATATTTTAAAATTTGGAATCAAGAAGTTACAGGTCAAGCATATGAACAAATCTTGATTCAAGTTGTGCCAAACCTTTTACACCCCTCCATATCCCCCTCCTTTTCCTCTGTGCCATAAATCCAGTATGTTTCAGAGATTCAAAAATAGACTAGAGTAAGAGCTAAAAATAAGCAATTATTTAAAGTCTATGTAAGATATAGTAAAGAATAGATAAAGAATAGACATGCATCCTGATAGCAAGTACTGCTGAATGAACTGCATTACAGAAGATGCATGTTTTCCACTTGTGACATCAGTGATCTGACTTCTCTGCAAGCTGTGACCTTGGGTTTGACAAATTTGCATTCTTATCTGTACTCTCAAATCCTGTGCTCACAGAAAAATCATCTTTTTTAGAAGGTCAAGTGGGAACCCAAAAGTGCCAATTGCAAAATAAGGGGAGGCAGCAAATAAACAACTGATAAGAGATATGGGCTACTGAGGGTGTGTGCATGGCTCTTCCTTATTGCCTCAGGGATTGATGAAGTAAGTTTATTGTTGCAGGTATTAGTGTGGAAGGAGGGGACTGAGCCCCAGAGTCCATCCCTACTCAAGGGAACAAGCAGGATACACAGGGCAGCAGAGAGGAAGGAGGAGCCAGCTGGAAAGGGAAGCTTGGGCCAGGACAGGAGGGGGCTATAGGGCTGGAGCAAGGAATATCACCAGAAAGGCACAAGAGCCATGCTAAGCTCTCAGCTCTCATGCTTCTCCATCACATTGTCTATTTAATTTAACCCTACTTCCTGATAACTACACTAAGGTGGAGGGGGGAAGGGAAATGGAAGAAAGGACTCACGCTGCAAGATGTCTGGGGGTACTGACATCCTCTTCAGGCCCTGACGGTGCCACTCCTTGGATTTTACTCGGCTTTTAATTGTGTTTTCTTGATTAGCTGCTGGCTCCTGCACAGCTAACCCAGTATTTTTTTTGTCTGGCCAACTTGATGATTTTTCCAAGGGTGCGTGTTTGGCCACTTCTCCCTTTGGCTGGTGCTCTCCTCCTTCCAGCCTTTGCCTGACCCTCCTCTCACCTTCTGTTTTGTCTGTGACTGCCAGGGGAGCCTGGATGTTCTTTGTGTCCACACTGAAGCTGCCTGAGGGCTGCTCCCATCGCAGCTCCTCATCCTGGCAGGTTTTTCTGGTGGTCGGTGGCGACGGAGGGCTGAGCTGGAGGAAGTGGATTGGATTGGTGAATGCAAGCATTGGAAGGAGCTGTGCAGAGTCTCTGCTCTTGGAGTCTGGGGATGCTATCAGGCCTTCCAATGAGGGCCAAGAAGGGTGGTCAGGTGAGGATTTTCCATTCTCTATATCCATGTGGTGGTCTGCTGTTTCAGGGCTGGTGTCAGAGCAGCTGACCAACATTTCGTTTCCAAGAGCCGAAAAACTTTTGGTCAGCAAACTGACCCCTGAGTCATCAGAAGTCTCTGTATCATGGGGACCTGAGTCACCCAGATCCCACTCTCCACTCACTGGAACAAGGCCATCTCTCTCTGCTAGACTTTCTCCATCAGAAGCAGAGGCCATGGAGCTGGAATCAGATGCAGAGGTGGCAGTCCGGAGAGGATGGCTTGGAGCAGGGTGAATGGCTCCCAGCTTGCCATCATCCATCCCACAGCTGAGGGGGGGCCTGGAGCGTGGTCCAGCACCCAGTGGCTGGAAACCTGCAGGGGCTGGAGGTGGAACACGGTAATTTGCATGGAGTGCAGGGGCCTGAGCTTGACTGGGCCTTTGGACGTGGGAAGGAGGATGAGGAAGTTGTTTGGCATCAGGCTCGGACACCAGAGGTAGGCTTGAGTGGGACACAGGGGACAGAGGTTGTCCTTGCTCCTTCACAGCAAGGACCGTATCATCTTCAGAGGGCCAAGTTAGGGTGCTCAGGACACTGGAAATTCTGGATCCAGGCTCTTTTTGGTATAAATTGCAGTCACACTCATCAAATAAAGGCACTTGTGTTTTATGATCCACATTTTCTCCCGTTTCTTTTCCTTGGATAATGGCACTTTTTTGGGGAGAGTTTTGCTGAATTGTCTCTGGGTGGCTCAGAGGAGTGGAAGTCCTTCCTGGTGTTTGGGATGCTTCCAGAGGCCCTGCAATACTAGTCACAGACCTCCTATCCCCAGGAAAGCTCCCTTGTAGAGGAAGAGAGCTCATGTACATTGCAGAGAAAGAAGATGGGCCACTAAGGTCCTCATGAGAGCCCTCCTCAGAAGTCAGGAGGTCATGGGAAGTCTTGGCATCCCCTGCATCTGTCCTTAAAACAGCAGTTTCTGCTGGTGTTGGGTCCCACCCTCGTGCAGGAGTAGCTTGGTTGGGTGGCTTCCCTGCAGAGTCTGGCAGCTCATTCAGGCTGGTGCCAGGACAGTGCTCTGGGGTCACAGAGGATGTTCTGGCACCCTCTTGCTTTGGAACACATGCTGACCCCACTGAGGTGAGCTCTGAGAGGGAAGCTGGAATGAAGTCCCAAAGCTCAGCTTTTCCTGCAATGGGATGAAGATCTGTGGTATCAGGTGGCTCCAAGTTACTGGTACCAGAGGAAGGGTGCGCTGGAAGAAGAGCCTCTGGGTTCTCTGTGCTAAAAGGTGCTGTCACCCCTGCACAGAGTGATGTATCTCTTATATCAAACCTCTGGACAGCTTTTCTATGACCATCACTGTGCTCATTCTCCCTGCTCAGTCGTGTCTTATCATCCCAGTGAGCTTCTCCAATATCCTGACCACCAATGGAAAAGCTGCCCGAGTCCTCCAGGTCTTCTGCCTGGTCAGAGACATGGCACAGGTGTGGAGCTTCTCCCCCTGGGTTCAGGTTATTTGAGGACAGAGGGCCAACAGCAGGTGGCTGACATCCAGAACCTGCTTCTGTGGCATGAGCTTTCAGCAGCATGTCCTCATTAGGATCCACAGAGACAGGTTCCCCAGGAAGAAATGCTGATCTTGTTTGATCAGACGAGGAGGCATACTCCAAACCACACACATCCACATTATGCCTGGGAACAGAAGGTATCTCTGACCCAAAAGCTGATGATAGAGCCTCTAGTTTGAGCTCTTCCCCCAGCTCTTCCCTCTGCAGTTGTTCCTGCTCCTTTTGTTCCTTGTTTTTCTGATCTTTGAGCTCTAAAGCTTTGCCTTCTTCTGGTAGATTCTGCTCTTTGCACTCTTCCTCCTCCTCTTCTTGCTGAAGTTCAGACACCGCCTCCTCCCAAGCTGGCTCCTTATGCTGTGAAGCACTCACTTCCTCTGTCCTTTTAGCAGTATTCTTTCCTTGGACAGCACTCTCTGTTGAAGGGGCAGGTGTGCCCTCAGTTTTTCTGTGATGCTCTTCTAGATGAAGGCATTTGGAAGCAGATGAGTTCTCTTTAGGAACCATTCTCTGGTCTTTGACCATGCTGATATTCCCTGTTTCACCAGCTGAGGTGTTTCCTTCTGCTTGTAGTGAACTCATTTGGCTGTCACTTGTTAAGGTGGAAGGGGAAGATTCTGTGTTCTTTTCCAAACCCTGGCGTGCTCTTAAGCTTTCCTGAACATCTTCAGAATTGTAAGGTTTAGCTGTGTCTTTTACTGCTCCCTCTGAGGTAGGTTGCTCATCACATGCTGGTGCCAACTTTTTGGTGCTTTGCTCCTGCTCTACACCAGCATCAACCTCCTGCAAAGAATCCTTGGAGATGTTATCCAGAAAGGGTTCAGCCTTATAATGTCCTTCTGAAACAGTTTTACATACCAAAAAGCACTTAGGTGTCTCTCTCTGAGAGGAAATGGCATCAGGCAAAGGGGATTTCGTTTGCTGGGCCTGAGCGTCTGAGCCATGAAAAGCCAGTTCTGCCTGGCTCTGAGGAAACTCAGTGCTGAGATTTACAGCCAGCAGGATGGAGCTGCCAGGGGCTGACTCATCCTGGACTCTGCTGTGAGAGGAAGGGTCCTGGCGGCTTTCCAGCCCAACCAGTGCCAATTGCCTAAGTTTTAGAGAATAATCCAGTCCACCCTCCTCTAAAAGCATTTCTCCTTCTAGTTCTGAGAGTCCCTTTTGAGGCTCTGTATCCCCTTGGCCTTGTTCCAGTCCTGCTGGCACTTTTTGCATAGAGTTAGAGGGTCTGCCCAGCATCTCTGCTGCTTTCCCTGGAGCAGCAAGGCAGTCCTTGGGCGTGGTGAGCTCTGCTCCCTTTGCAGAGTTAGATGGGCTGGTGCTCATTTTGGCTGCTGTGTGAGTGGCATGATGCTCTCCTTCCACGGCTGAAGAATCCCAGGCTTCCCCAGTGATGCTGCTGCTGGCTCCTGGGGGAGTGGCACCTCCCTCATTGGTTTCTTCAGACTCCATCAGTGACACATCCTACTGAAGAAAAATGCATTTTTCTGTTACTACTTCACAATGATACGATGGATCTAATTCAATGCTTCTAACGCAGCTGATAAAAACCAAAAACAAAACCAACATCACATACCTAGTGGGTGATCAGAGGTGGGAAACAAAATGAGAACAGGCAAATACCAGGTGTAAGCTTGCAGTATGAGAGTAACTAAATAACCCCACTGGTGTCTTTTTAGTTTCACATGCAAATGCAGAAAGGGACTTTGTTCAAAGAGCAGAGGTGTTGAGCTCTCTGCAATGGCCACAGGGCAACTTATGAAAAGTGATGGCCATAGCTGGTTATCTCAGATCCAAAAGGGGGTACCAGAAGGTGTCCAGAGAACAAGAACATTTTCAAAAATCTCCATTGATTTTCATTGGGCACGGGGGACAAATAGTCTTGGCCTCTTCTAGCCGAGTTCTCTGTGATTTTTGCCTGTTCTTTGGAGCTGATGGCTTTCTTTACAGATCTCAGTAGGTCTGGACCTCATTGCAAATGATCACAGAAATTAATTAAGAAGACATAAGAACATAAGAATTTGATTAACAGGTAACTAGGACATGACACAAGACATGAGGTATTTGAAGGCTGTAAACCACATGGGTTGAGAGGAGTAGCTATGGTGTGTGTGGACTAATCTACAGAGTATAAAGAGAAACTACGTCATCATTTAGTCTACTCTTTTAGAGAGGGAAAAAAAAAAAAAAAAAAAAAAAAAAAGCTATCTCAGGATTGTTGGACAGTTTCCCAAAGGATATAGTGGAATTTCCCATCCACTATTGCATTTGAAGTTCAGACATGACAGAGCACTAGGGAATGCACATTTGGGATATGTCTGTGAAAAGGACGGAAGAATCTGATTCACCACTTTTATCTCTCTGGCTTCTACCATGACCCACAATCCCTACCTGGAAAAAACCTGAGAAAGAGACAAACTGATGTGGCTCCCTCTCTTTTCATCTACAGTGATCTCCTTGTGCTAGAGTGGCTCTATAGTCACAAGTACCAACTTCTTTCCACACAGAAAGTAAAAGCAGTAAGGGCATAATTACATCTGAACTAATTGTCCCAGTTAGCTCCACGGCCAGGGCATGCCTGGCCTGAAAGCTGGCTTAGCTTCTGTGTTCCCTTACATCAAGTGAAACAAAACACCTGCTCTGAAGGCAAGGAGCACATGCTCTGGAGTTAGAACTGAAGCTTTTTATACACCTTCATCACAGGTGTTGTCATTACAAACTCACGGAATGGTTTGGGTTTGAAGAGGCATTAAAGATCATCCAGTTCCAATCCCCTGCCATGGGCAGGGGTACCTTCCACTGGCCCAGGCTGCTCAGTGCTCCTGAGAAAAACGTGGCCTTGAACACTTCCAGAGATAGGGCAGCCACAGATTCTCTGGGCAGCCTGTACCAGTGCCTTGCCACCCTCATATTAAAGGATTTATTCCCAATATCAAATCTAAATCTCTCCTCTTCTTGTTTAAAACATATTCCTCTTGTCCTATGACTACCTGCCTATGTAGAAAGTAGCTCGCCCTATTTCTATACATCCCTTTTAAGGCTGAAATGAGGCCTCCCTGGAGCCATCCCTTCTCCAGGCTGAACAACCCCAATTCTAAAAAATAAATGACGAAAATAATTGAGTTAGTTAATTAACTCATCAGTTAACTACTTCCTGTGTATTTTTTCTCATGTAACCTTGAATTTTTGTTTATAGTGAAAAGACAGTCTTTCTTACAAAACCAGGCCAAAACCACGGTTTTTCATCAACTTGGATTTTCCCTCCCAAGCAGTGAGTAGTTGTAATAGCTATAATTTTAACAACCAGTTTGTTTCAAAGGGATATGTCCATTCAGGGAGTTCCCACGGGGTTTCCACCAGGTCTTGCTGCTGTCAGCTGCTGCTAAACTACTTGGATGCTGCTAAACTGTCTTTTGAAAGGTTCCACATCAGATCACTCTTGTGCTACACTGTTCTTGGCTCTCCTGGCTGAGTCTCAGCTCCAGGCCTAGAAAAGTACTGCTTCTCACACCTATTACAGACAGATTTCAGACACAGGCTCTCCAGGAGCAGAAAGACTGTTTAGGAACACAGAAGCTGCTGGCTAAGGAAAGTTTACTATTACTAAAGCTAGGATGGCTCATGAAGATCTGAATAGTAAGGTGCTCAAACTCAAGCCCACACTTTGTCAGGGGAAGAACTCTTGCTCACTGTGCTGTTTCACAGATGTACATAGCACTAAATTTCCTCTTATTAAACTCAAAATCCCATTTCCACTTCCATGGCTATGTTGCAAGGGATTTGGACGGGTGAAAGGACGAGTTTAAAGCTGCATTTGGAGCAGTTCCATGATGATACTGGGAGGCAGGGTAGAGGGAGGTGCACAGCACATCAACACTGGAAGCTGCCAAGTGAGATTTGTCTCATCACATTACTGCTGGGTGTTTTGCACACCTCATGGAGAGCAAGAGAGGAGCTTTGGGAGGTGAGGCAAGAGAAGGGAAACTTTCTGCAGAGACAGGAGCATCTCTCTAGGGAAACTGTTCACCTCCTGGTCAAAGGCTGGGTGCACCATGGAAGAAGACATGTCTGCAATAAGGATTTCATGGAGATGAAAAAGGAAATAATAGAACAAGACTGACAGCACCTGTAGTCTTCGCATGCAGAGCAGTTATGAACAAGAGCCCAGTAATTACCAGAACAGAGTGTCTGTGGAGCACTGCCATGTTAAACCCCCAATGCAGGTCTGCTCCATCAGAGGGGGGCCCAGGAGACCCCCAGGAGCTCAGCTACCCAAAGCAAACTTCCAATCAGCATTTTCAGCAGGACCAATAACATGACAGAGCAGCACACAGGACCAATCTAGCATCTGCCACTAGGCAGCATATGCAAACTCTCAAAGATAATTCACTGTTTCCCATTTTGGGGTTTACTGATCTTTCACATCTCTCACTGGATCAGATGATGAGCTGGCCATCACTCCCTCATATGCTCTATGTGGGGAACAAGGTAAATCAATGAAATAAAGCCACTCAGGGCCTGAAAAGACCAGACTTCAGCTCCTGTGCACCCAGCTTTTAGATGATTCTGGGTGCACAGAACCCCTCCAAGCTGGAACAGTGAGAGGGAGCAGCTGGCCACATGCCAGCATGAAAACAGAGGGGCGATGCTTGATCCTGCTGCAGTCACAGGCACAAAATCTGAGAGGAGAAGGGTGAAGGAGCTGGCCTGGTGAGCAGAAAAGGATGGCAGTGAAAACATGAGGGCACAATCCATCCACAGCTTTCCCAGATTACAAAAGGCAATGTGAATGTTGTACTTCCTTCCACTGTGGGTTAATTCACCTGGACGGAGATGACAAACACTTCTGGTTTTAAATAGAAAGTACCTCAGCTTCCCTCCGCCACTGCCTCCAACAAACAAGAAAGGAGCAATAACAAGTGCTATCAAGCACAGACAAGCCCTTCAGCTAGCCAGGAAGCAAGGCTACACACAAGTGGAGCTCTGAGATCCTCGTCCAAAAGCAGAGAGAGACAGAGCTTTCTGCCTGCCACCCTGGCCCTGCCCGCGTGGTGCTGCTACCGCCCGGCCGCCCTCGGCCCTCTCCCCATCCCGCTCCCCATCCCGCTCCCCTGCCCTGGGCCATGGGGCAGCCCACACACCCAGGCTGCTGCAAACACACTCCTAGCACAGAAAGTCCTGCCCTGCAACGTGGGGATGGAGCTGCTCCGGCCCAGCTGCAGCCCCGAGCTTCTGGCAGCGAGAGCAGAAAGCCGTTCATGACAACGTTTGAGTGGCATGGGCGAGGATACCCTTCTTCTAATTGAAACAATGGGTTTGCAAGTAGTCCCTAGTTTGGGATTATCCCTGCTGGTGCAGCCACAGCTTGGTGTAGAAATCCCAAAGCTGGCTTTAAGGGCTGCAGCTCAGGCAGGAAAGTTTCGTGTTTGGCTCTAACACCCACCCAAAAAAACAACAAGGCTGCCCCGAGCCTTTTCCTGTTATCTCGCCTTGATCCCACAGTTCAGGTACACTTTACAAGGAGCTGAAAGAGGGGAAATTTAGGTTAGATATCATGAAGAAATGCTTTCCTGTGAGGGTGGTGAGGCTCTGGAACAGGTTGCCCAGAAAGACAATGGCTGCCCCATCCCTGGCAGTGTCCACAGCCAGGTTGGATGGGGCTCTGAGCAACCTGGTCGAGTGGAAGGTATCCCTGCCCATGGCGGATGGGTTTGGGACTAGGTGATCTTTAAGATCACTTCCAACCCCTTAACATTCTATGATTTGAATTAGCTCAGAGCCAGCCTTTCTCCTCACAAAATCCAGAGCTCAGTGTGCAGGACAGCACCATCTCTCCCAGGAAGGCACACACAGAACTTCAGTTTGGTGAGACACCCAGGAAACGGAACACAAAGCCTGCCCTGCCACAAGCCTCAATTTTTATATTTCGTCAGCTAGTCCTGCCATGCTTAGGCTGGCTTCCTCAGCTGCATGTCCCTCCATGTGACAGATTCCCAGTGCACATATTCCCCTGCAAAGAAACAGTAACCAATCTTCACACACCACTCCGGGCTGCTCTATCGCTGTACTACCCATCAAGAGAGGTGAAGGAGGGGAGTCAAAACTCTTGAGCTCAGGAAGAGATAACAAAAGTGCTAGAGATAAGAAGGAATAAGGGAAATAATGTAACATGGAGTCAGCTTTGAGGGCGTGGAGAGCAGAAGGGACGTGCTGAAGGAAAGGACTTGGAGAGAGAAAAAGATGATCTAAAAAAGCAATATAATGTAGAGTCTACTGCTGTGCTACATACTGCTGGTAATATAGTGGGTGCCAGGAGCTGCCTCAGATGACTTAGGCAGGGGAGAACAAAACAAAGATGCCAATAGCACCTGACCTCCTGGAAAATGCATTTAAGCTGCTACTTAAGCTTAAGAAATGCAGGTGAGACCTCCCAGTCACACCAGTGTAGAGAGTCTGCCCGCATTTTAACACACCCAGTTGCAGCTTTCACTCGTCATAGGCACACTCAAGATACACTGAGCCTATTAATCATCTAATGACTCACTGAGAGAAAAAAACCCCCACAATTTTCCATATTTTCTTACACTTGTTTTTATTTAAGTAGATTATAATACTTAATGCTAACAAAAAAAAAAAGTGTCAGAGAATCATAATTTTGGGTTGAACACAATTTCACCTTGGAAATTGCTACTGAACATTTGGCAAACAGCGAGTGAAGAACATGGCTTGGATTGTACATTGCACTACCCAGAGATGCAATAAAAGTGATTCATTCTTAAGATACAATGGGGTCACTGGTAAATCAAAAAACCCAGTTCACTCCTCTTAACTTAGTAAGCAGAGGTTAAGTTTATATTCATAAAAGTAATGGGTAATCCTTGATATTCTGCAGTCTTCTAACATGAGAATACACACGAATAGTGCGTGATTCCCACTGCGAGAGCTCAGTAGAAAGAAAATTGACAGTACTTGGTGAAGAGCAGAATTCCCACACTGAAGTAATGTATTGAGTCACTGCAAGTTGCTCTGTGCAGGTCTCTCTACAAACTCTAGGGATGGAAACACAATTGACAGAAACATCTGGAGCACAAAAGGAGGCAAGACCTTCCCAAATTACTTTTCCTATGACACTTTATGCAGAGGTGGCTGCTAGGAGCATGCTGCACACATTCCTAGATGGCATGTCTGCCACGAACTCGAGGAGTTCCCAGTTCCTCTTTGACCAGGATGATTCAGGAGAGATTCTCCAGTCAGCAGCAGCAATCTCAGTCTCTCACTACACTGTGGACACGTGAGCCAGAATCTCATGCTGCTGTTTTTGAGTCTCAGATTAAAGAACACTCCTGTTTGTACCAAACCATTCTGACAGATGCAAATGTCCTTAAGACATCAAAGGACCTGGAAACACACTTGAAAGCTTGGACTTGCCCAGCCTGTACAGTGGAATCATTGTGAGCACAGCTGCTGTCATGCTACCTGTACCCATCCTGAGCACAGTTAAGCTACAGGCAGATAAGGATGAACAATATTCAGCAAACTGAACTGGGACAAACTGTCCTGCTCTGGAGAGAGGGCCTCCAAAGTTATCCTGTCTAATGCAAACATGTCATATAACCTCTTTCACAAGTTCTACCTGGAAAACTGTCAGATTTCTGGTAGCTGTGAGAGCCCCACAGAAGATAAAGCTGGAACATTTTAGCAGTGTGGGATAACTGACGAGCTAAACATCGATATATACCCAGCCATAAATGTATGGCAAAATCCTGCTTTTGCTTCAATAGGTGAAGCAAATCCTATGCAACTAAAAAAAAGGCTAAAATACACATAAAACTGCACCTGTATATCATTCCATGGTAGTGACAGCACAATGTCATCAGCCATAACAACAGCAGAAAATTCTGTCATACTCGGCTTGAATATTGTACCATCAATCGGAGAGAACAATAAAAAATTATTGGATTTAGAATCCCATGAGATAGCAACCACAACAACAAAATCACACATGTTGTCTCCTCAGAATGCATGTTTTCAGCCTTAGCTCCTCATATCAGTTTTAATTACCTTATGACCCCAGCAGTGAAATTATTTTAAAAAGTGATGACATTTGTATCACAATCAATAAACTTGGCAGTACTGTAATAGTGATGGAGCTTTGTACTGAAAACTGCAGCTAAAGAAAGGAAAAAAAATAATCCAAAAGGGATATGGGAAAAACATGTTTTGCTACAACCCTCCCCTAACCCAACTTCTTGGGGAATAAACAATCTTTTCCTTGGGAATTTAATTGGTTTCCTTAGATCGAAGAAGCTACCATGAGACAAGTTTGCTATTGGAAGCAAAAAGTATTAGATAGAAATAAAATGTTATAAGAAATATAAATGTGGGAAAGCACCAGCAGGGACCCCTTCCCTCTCCCTTGTGGAAAAATAGCTTCACACACCCAAAGCCACAGGAATTGTGTGGGTGCTGAATAGGAAGGTACTAATGTGAACACACAGAAAACTTGTTACTCACAGCCTAAGTCTTGTATGGCCAACTGGCACAGATTATTGTGCACATCACAACATTTTCTGTTTCTCATACAGTCCCACTTGCAAGAATCATGGGGTTATGTGAGAGTTTTGGCTTACAATTAAGAAAAAAAATGAATGTATGGCCTTTAATGGGTGTGGAAAAGGCCAGATAAACTACGTATGACTCAAAAATTAAATCTTGCTGTCTGGATTTATCTTAATTTCTTAATCTTAAACCTTAATTTGTAACTAAGGAGAGGAAAGGCAAGTCCCCATTCCCTCTCTGTCTGATCCCTGTTTTTCAAAGGCTGGGACCCATGACAGTGCAGAATATTTAGGCCTGATACAGTGAGTTACTTGAGCTAGCAGAAACTAAAAAAAAAGGCAGTGAAACACACTGTGATATAACTGGATTAACAAAGATGAATAACCAAATTTTACAGGGCAAATTTAGCTATTTGCAGATAACCTGCAAAGTTCGTTTGTTTATATTCCATTCATTAAAAAAAAAAATTAAAATAAAATAAAGAGAAGGAGAGTTTCTTCTATTCCTTCTGCTGCTGACTGTACAAACTATCCACATGGAATTGGATCTTAATAAATCTCGATTAAGACCTGACATGGGACCCTGAAAATCCAGAACACCTAAAATCCAGAGCAGACCCATTCACTATGCATCCAGGTTGCTGCCAACATCTCCCTTGTGCCAGTGCACACATGACCATGTATGAGCCATCCCAGGGAGTTGTCGAGCCAAAAATAAACAACAGCCCAGGAGCAGAGCCATAAAAGTATGACACAGGAGAAATGATAAGAACATCAAGGTAAATCTGACAGCTTCCTGAAGTAGTTGTATATGGAATCAGACAATGGTTTGGCTTGGAAGGGTCTTCAAAGTCTATCTTATTCCCAGCCCCTGCCATGGGCAGGGACACCTTCCACTATCCCAGGTTGCTCAGAGCGCCATCCAGCCTGGCCTGGAACACTGCCAGGGATGGGGCAGCCACAGCTGCTCTGGGAAACCTGTGCCAGGACCTCAGCACCCTCACAGAGAACAATTTCTTCCTCACATCCAATCTAAACCTACTGCCAGTTTGAAGTCATCCCCCTTTGTCCTGTTACTCCAGGCCCTTGTCAAGAGTCTCTCTCCATCTTTCCTGTGGGCTCCCTTCAGACACTGGAAGGCCACAAGGAGGTCACCCCAAAACCTTCTCTTCTCCATGCTGACCAATCCCAATTCCCTCAGCACGGCCTCAGAGCAGAAGTTCTCCATCCCTCAAAGCATCTTGGTGGCTCCAGCAGATCCATGTCCTCCATGTGCTGGGACCCTAGAGAGGCTGCACGAGAGGCCAAGAACATGGGGCTGGACAGCAAAGCAGAAGGCTGGACTTAGCCCTAGGCTCTGGTGAAGCCACACCCAGCATCCACAGGCAGGTCCCTGACTCTCCAGTGTAGGCTCCCCTGTGTGACTGCCAAGCGCTGCACACCAGCAGCAGCATGGCAGCGAGCATTTACACCCTCACTCCTGGCCCTCTGCTAAGAACACATCTGCTGCCCTCCCAGGTGAGAAGCAGGCACCAGGGGAAGCAGGATATCCTAACTGGATTTAAAACCATCTCCAAATGAGCCATTGTTTTTATGGTTTCATGTTTCCCTGTCTCGTTATTGCCGCTGACTGTGCTATTCCGGTGAACCCACAGCCAGCCTTCTCCCCATGGGAAAGCACCGGCTCTGAGGGGATGTTGCATGGAAGACAGGTGAATTAGGAGATAGCCCCTGTGACCAACTCTGAAAACAAGTAACAACACATAGGACATCCTAGGAAAAGCCCTGGAAACCTCCTCAAACCATCTGCAATTCTAGCAGGAAAACACTCCAAATGGAAGGGACCTTGTCTTTCAGATGAAGCTGTGAAAAGTTGTATAAATCAGGGGTTTAAATGCTGTAACTGATATGCATCAGTCTAAGAAAATGCTTTTTATAACCAGCTTTACCAATTATCAATACTAATAAGGTAGTAATACTATTTTATTTCAAGGTTTATAGTAATAATTACAGCCCATAGATATTGTAGTTAAGATTTAGCACTAGTTCCTAATACTATCATTAAGACAGCATATTATAAAAAATAAAAAAAAAGGTAGAGCCCCACAACCTGCAGGTTGTACCTACAGGTACAACCTTTAAAAAAATCAAGAAACAGCACACACAGATGAACAATACTGATATTCTCTATTTCAATATTATTTCCCCTTCTTTGTCAATGGGCAAAATTTAGATGCACATACTTTCATGTTCAATACAACTCCAAGTGTGGATTAATTTAAAGCATTCATTTTATACCAGCTCAGAAATATTACTAACATTTTTTGATGCATTAATTACAGTATTTTTCCCATTTTAATAATTAAACAAGTTTCAATGCATAAGGAACAACTAGAGATATTTTAATCCTTCCTCCCTCCATTTTCATGTTTCTGCATGTGAACGAGAGGGCAGAGTCTGCTTCCCACCACCACCCTTCCAGATTTTCTAAAACAGCAGTCCTTGATGGCTCCATGACTCTTCAGATATTAGCTGAGCAATCAGGATCCTAAGATTGCCCTTTGGGAGCCTTTGAAGACATCAACTCCGACTCTTCTTGACTGGCCTATGGCTTCCTTTTCCTCAGCCCTGTGGCATGTAACACCACCTCTCTCTTTCCCCTCCCAGGTCCCACCTTATCAGATGGTGATGCTGAGGAGTAAAATAAAGTCTGTGTGCCTCAAATTCACCCCAAGAAATTAGAGGATGAGGCAACTTAACAGTGGCCTGTGAGTAACAGTGGAAAACTGAGCTGATAAAGTTTCCTTCACCTCTTTTACGACACGGTCACAAACCAACAGCTCTGGCTGAGGAATGCAAAGTCCTCGCGTCCCCTGGCCTATGCAGGCGTGCATGGCATATTCTAATTGGACTGGTGCATACCTTCCCATCCATGAGAGACTTCCCCTGGGAAGCCATTGGCACCAGGCAAATGAAATGGGAGACTCGGCTCCTTTGCCTTCCCATTACCTGCAGCACGCTTTGATCAGCGGGGCATAAATAAACACGTCAACGTCGCAGGTCTGCCAAGGTCAACCAGATGCAGCACGGCTTCTCCAGTCATCCCAACCAGTTCTTTGGACTTGGGACGGGGAAAAATGCTTTGCTGTGCTTAAAAAAAACAATCACTGGATGTAACAGCAGAGGGTATGATGTGGTGTGACCACTGTAGTTTGGGAAAGCCAAGGGTAATAGAGAACCTAAAGGGGAAATGGTTGGGATTGTCAGTGGTTCCAAGAATGAGGGAAGAGCCAGAGCTCTCCTTCTTGGAGTCCTCTTCCCAAACACTTTCCTACATGGAAAATTTAGTCTAACCTCTGCCAGATTGATGCACATGAGGAACCCACCTTTCAGCACAGATCTTTGCTGCCTATTACTGAAGCCAGCACCTCACCTTTTCCATTTGTGCCAGCAAAGGTGCAATTACAACTATCCTTACAGCAGGACACGCAGCATTGCTGCTTTTGATGCAAACATGGGGAATACCCCAGCATCCCACACCTCTGGCTATTCCTGCACTTGCCCTAACAGAAAATGGCAAAAGATGTACCCTGCTGTTTTAAGTCTTGCCTCTCATCACAGCTATAGCTTATGAGCAGTTCAGCATGGGTGCAGCCACTACACATTTCAAGCCAGTGGGCCCCACAAAGAATAGCTGTTTCACGAGTAACATAATCCAGGCTGGAAGAGGAACACACATCAGGATACCAGGAGCTCTCCTTCTTTCAGTGTCCCACTGCAATCATTCACTAAAAGGAGTCCCTATAGAAGACAGATTGTAACTGGTTTTGGTGTATTTTTAGGGCAATCAAGTATAGTCCTATCCAGTAGAAATTCCAGTTCCTAATTCTAGCTGTTTGCAGCAGTTTCTGCCTGTCAGAGGGTCATCTGTGCAGCTGGGGTAATAGTAACCCCTCCTACCCCACAGCCACACTCTGAGGATTAGGCAGGGAGTGGCAGCTCAGTGTACTGAATATGCAAAGGCCTGTTATAAACCCCATATCTGATTGCAACCATAAGCAAAGTCTTATTTAAGCAATCTCTTCACCAACAAAAATATATCAGCTGCTCACTCTGTTCTTTCCTTCCATGTCTTTTTGCCTCCAAGTTCTTCCAGATAACAAAACACATTGCTAAGGTATTTTCCTTTTGTGTTGTAACGTTGTTTACTACAAATGATGGGAGATTTTTCACACAATGTAGTGTACATAATTAGTTGTTTTGGCTCATTCTGATATCACACTTGTACTGGAGGAGTCTCGCTGCCTAGTCAGTGAAAGCCTCACTCCCATAGCCTCACACTATCAGATATTCACAAGTTTTCTATTTCTCACTGTGCCCATATTCAGGGAGACCCCTTCTCCAATTCCATCAATTGCATGAATATGGGACATACAGCATCAGCTATTTCTTGCTGCCACTAAACACAAAACTGTATTTCTCTATCAAACCATAGTTCAAAACCAAGCTGGTGTTTTTGCACATGCTTTGCTTGACACTTCTGTATTTGTCTTCCACATCAGTTAATACCTTTTTTCACTTTTCAGTACACTTTGTTCACTCTTTTTAGCAGTCACAACAAAACCTTTTACAATGCCACTTTTTAATTAAACTTTCAAAGACAACAATTTGGCAAAACGCAATTATAACACATTTCAGGGCAGATTTGCTTCCATACTGCCTTGCTGAATGTGAGATCATGCCAGTTTTCACTGCATACACAAAGCAGCTCATCTCGCCTTCTCTTATTCTGGTCTCTTCTAAAGTCATTTTGCTATTATTATCAGAGTCAGAATCAATCCATCTTTCCCCTTTTACACTTAGATGAGTATTTTCACATGTGATATCACTGTTATCACACACTCAGCAACTGGATAGGCAAAAATTACACTGGTAGGGAACAAAGGAAGAAATGTCTGTGGTGCATCTGATAACACCCACTGGGCAATTCAGCTGTCACGATTCTTCTAGATGCAGACACAATTCTTAGCTGCTTTTCACAGCCCTGGCCCTCCCTTGTGACAGAGCACACACTACAATGACATAACTAGCATGCCTGGCCTTGCTCTTCCAGGATAAGGCACATTTCATTGCTCCAGCATACCTCCAAATTGCTCATCTTCCTCTCTCTGCCCCTCTCTGAAATGAAACAGCTCAGTTTACTCACTGTGCAGGGGCAGGAAGACAAGGCGAACTGTAGGAGCAATGTGAGAGGAGGATTTCCTTCCCAGATGGTACCAAAACAAGCAGTGTTCACCCTGTGCCTACAGGAACACCTTACAGATTCCTTCTCAGCCCTCCCCACATGCCCTGACAGAACATTCTCTCTTCTCAGCTTGTGCTCAGGGATGAGAAGAGAGTGACAGTGCAGTTATGTATTCCCTACACACATCACCAGTTGTTATTAAGAAATTACTGGGTGACTTGAGGGGTAAACCCATCTCCCTCAATCACTTGCACATTTAAGAAAACATGCCACAACCCATAATTTGCTATAAAAATAGTGGGATAGCCCAAGTTCCCTTGGCCTGTCTCCCCACGGCATCCTCTCTCTGCCCCAGGGTTTGGCAAGCATAGAGTCATGACAAGATTGTGTTTTGTACTGCAGCCTTGCCAGCGCTAACCCCCTTGCCCAGCCTGAGATTCTGTTTGCCTGTACCTGGGACACACCTTTCCAGGAGAAAACACCTTGCCTAGGAGCTGGACATGAGTGATCCTTGTGGGTGCCTTCCAACTCAGGATATTCTACAGTCTTGTGGGGAGGGGTAGAGAAAAGAGAAAAAAGTGCATCATTTTCAAAGCACTCTAAGATCTACCAGCTCCATTCTATCCAGACTCAAGCCTGAAATATCTTCATGTGCAAAGCAAGCCACAGAAAAAGAGAACAATGAGAAGAGTTACTTTAGCCATGCATGAGCCATACCAACCATCAGGACCGAATCCTCACTGTTTTACATACTGAGCACTGTTCCTGTCCTGAAGAGCTGGCAGCACACTCAGAACATCCTTTCTCCCCTAAATCCAGCAAAGAAATGGAAACAGACACACTGCACCTTCTCAACTTCACTAGCAGCCTGGCAGCCCTCACCTGAAAAACCAGGCAGTGATCTGGGTGCACTCAGAAAGAAGAGTGACTCAAATGTTGCAGCTGGATTACATTTCATAGTCTAGAGTTACCCTCGGATGCCTGCACTATGGAATACCTACAGCAGAACTTCTGCGTCTAAACTCAGGCTTATTCCAAGGAATCAGCCTGGAACCCAGACCCTCTAAAGACATCTGGTGCTACAGCATCAGAGCTTTGCTAGGCACTGATATAGTGTATTCCCTATACTCTTCCCATCTACTCTTTCCAAATTTCCACGAGCCCCTTATCACAGATAGCAATCTGTTGTGAAGATTTAAGGGCCCAAGTAAGATTTAAGCTATTTAAACAATCTATGTGGGCATTTTTGATCATTACACCTGTAAAGGTGAGTGTAAAGCACACAAACCTTGTAGTTTACACATCCTGATTTTTGCAGCTGCCTAGCAAGATCACAGGCAAAGCATCTTCCTCTTCTACTCCTCCCAACAGTGGCCTTTGTCTTAGTTTAATATTGCTTTGTGAATCTATTTATATTATCAAGTGAATATGCAAGTGTAGTCAAGGCAGCCACTTTGTGGCAGATGTGAACAGGGACCATGTCCAACTAGTTACAGATCTGCTTGTAACCCACACTCCTGTCCCCTGATTATCCCTGGGCTTCCACAACCTGAACAAATCATGCCCTAACATGACCAGGATCCTAATCCCCTACCCTGCCTCCGGAGGGGTGTATTTTGGATTCATAAACTCTACTGCTGGATTCGTTGATGAAGCAGGAGCTTTCCCTCCTCTCACCTCCTCCAGTCACACCCTGTAAGGCTGGGCCTGCTCCAGTGCACAGCTCTGCTCTGCCCACGGAGGGGATCACCCAGCTCCTGGATCTCACTGGGCACCACCCCAGCCTGCCCCAGGTAAAGATTTGGGAATTTCTGTGTATGATCAGCATTAGAAACCCCAGTGCTTAATGACTCTGAGCAGCAGCAATCCCACAGGCAGTGAATCTCACACTGAGCCCCTGCCTGCAGCTGGATGTTCAATTTAAAATCACAAAAAGGTTGTTTGGTGTCCAAAGTCACACACTTCTCCATGATCCTGCAAATAGGACACGTTTTCAGGAAGAGAACTTATGGCCATCTGTGTTTTAATGCAGTATTCTCCCAGCAGCAGGTCCTGTGCTTCCTCCCACCTCACTTTCCTCTTTGTGTGCTATCCAATTACAGTTTCTTCAGCCACTCCTCCTCAACCTCTCCTAGCATCGGAACACCCTCTATTTTGTATACATTTACATATGTGTGTCTGTCTGTTTATCTGTGCACCTTTGTACACATGTCATGGTAATCACCTTCCCTCTTCTAAATTTTTCCCATTATCAAAACCTGAAAAAAGCCCTCCCCCTGACCTTGCACTGAACTTCTGCTAAAGTCATGGGAATTTCTTCTTCATCTTGTTTTTAATCCAAACCCCTAAACATGAGGTGAAAACAAGGCCCCACCACAAGGCTCTGTCCCTCATCCTTCAGTGTTCTGCATGGGGCTTGAAAGAATATTGTCTAAAATAATAGATGGGAAATGGATTTTGTCTCAGGAAACCAATTCTACTCAAAGCGCAAGAAAGATGGAGTCACTTTTTAATGAAACACGAGATTAACAAAGCTTTCCCAAAAAGGCACCCCACCTTGCTCAGCACTGAGCACCACTGAGAACTCACACCTAGAACGCATGAATGCATTAACTTGGAACTTTTCTGCACCACTGAACCCTTCATAGGCAGCACTGTGTCACAGCCAAGGCTCAGACCTCCTTCTTATGTTAAATGCTGTTTCCCACACAATAAATTTCAGCATACCCTTCTTAACAAAAGAAATAAAGGCACCTGACCTAAACCCAGTCCTGGCTAAACCCAGTTCTCCCAAGTTAACCTGCATTACTGTGTAAATCAGGGCAGGTACTCTCACATGTCATCTGGGGAGGGAAGGCAAAAAGATAACTCCCTCCTATGAAGATTTAAGGTAAGGTGTGCTTGTTACAACTCTTAGTTTCACCAACTCTCCACACCTTGCCAAAAGGAGTTCCATCCTCTGCCCTTTCTCTTCTGGTGGCAGAGGTGCATGTGTGGTCTCACAACAAACCGCAGCAGAGAACCAGCAGAGACGACAACATGCAGGCATGATGGCTTCTTTCAACAGCAGTGCCAGCTGAGAGGATTTGTGCAACCAGAGACTTGTTTATCCAAGCACAGAAATGTAGGAACTAAATGTGTGATTCCCTCTGGCATCTACTCCTGCTGTTGGAAGAGGTGGTCCCTCACCACATTTCTCATGCCCAGTGTCACGCTATACTTCAGCAATCTCTCTGGTCACAAAGCAGGCTAATCCAACTTCTCTACTTTTTTTTTCTTTAGGGAAGGGGGTTAATATCCAGTTGGAGCAGTGACTGGACTGATCTGAGGCCGTCTGGTCACCAGAGCTGGTCCTAGGGAAGCAGCAGGAGCTCACAGTCAGGACTGGATGAGAACTGGATCATTCCTTCAGTTCTTCAATCAGAGACCCCAGGAAGCCCTGCCTGCACGCAGACACCAGCCAGGCACCCTCCACCACTGCTCTAAACCACACTGATCACCCAGACTCCAGCTCCACAGCTGCCTCTTCCCAAAAGGAAAAACTCAGCATGGCTAACAGTCATGGGCTTGCAGTACAACAGGCCATCTTTTAGCTGGAAAAAGTGTCATCCTGGCACCAACAGGCTCTGTCACCTGCAATGAAAACTTGTAGCAAGACTTTGCAGTTAGGAGCCAGGCCGGACAGATGGAGATAAGAAATTAGTGAGGGTAATCAGCCATTGGAATAATTTACCCAGGGAACTAGTGCAGCCTATCACTTGATATCTTGAAATCAAGACTGGACACTTTTCTAGTAGAATTCTGGATTCAGTGCAGTGAAAACCAGCTGGGAATGTAAATACCTTCCAGGGATCAGGTGACAATATCTGTCCCCAGCTGGCTGATACTCTGAACATCAACTGTGCAATTACGTCAGGAAAGAGGGAAATAACCTCTGTGTAGAGCCCAAACGCCAAAACAATAGAGCACAACTGCATTTGCACTGCAGTTGCTTCTGAATACTTCATTAAAAGATTCAACAGGACTTCAGTTGAGGAGCTGCAAAGCGGAAAGGAATTGCAAAACTTCCGAGGCATGACTACTGAAATAAACTAGCTGTGGATAATTTAGCCAAACAGTAACTAAGCAAACAACATCAACTGGAAAGATACCAGATGACAGAAAGCACAGTAAACTCTTAGAATCAAACATCCTTGGAAAAAAATGTGATTCCAATTAAGAATTTGAAATCCCTTGCGGACTGTTCCTCAAATTTTGCCTGGGATAACTATGGAGAGGGAATGCAATATGAATACAAACTAATTAAATAAAACAGCCCACTTTAAACAAGACTCCAAAGTAGATTACATAAAAAAAAAAAAAAGAAAGAAAAAACCATCAAAAAACTATAGCATAATTTAGCTCTTTCCTGCTAGAAAGCACATGAAATAAGTGAACCATACAAAAAGATAAGATTCAACAGAACAAACACAAGAGCAACCATCCAAAGTTAGCACAATGAAATGGGAAAGGAAAAAAAAAAAAAAAAAAGAAAAAAAAGAAGACCTGCAAAACAGAAAACAGACTCTTACCATCAAAATCTAGGATGCACAGGAGGTTTCCAGAGGAAGTATTTCAATCTCACTGTTTCAGAGAGTAGGAGCATCAACCTCAAACCCAGTCACCTGCTGTCACAAGCGACTGGACCATATAAACCCACTGAGATTTACCCAGACCCCGAGGCTGCTGTACAGGCAGGACAGGACAAATGCCACCCTCAACCAACAACGCAAAACTAGGTTCTACACAAAAGCCAGCTGAGCTCTTCCTAACATTAACAAAAACTAAGAACAACTCAGATTTGTTACATGTCTGATTATGGATGCCTCCTCCTTGCCCAATTCAGGCGCAGTTCTAAAATCTGGGTCACCCATACATTATTTCTCCAAACCAAGCCACCTCCCTCCGGTGCAACCCTTTAAAAGTACTCTGCCCTTATCCAAGCCATCTCCAAGTCATTTAGGTTATGAGAAACTCCAAAACACCATGGAATCAGGTCACAAAACTTCCAACAACACATTACACGTGTGGCTTGGTCCAGGAGGACCAAGCACCCAGCTCCAGGAGATGTCAATACATGGGCATCCATATCCTGGCAAAGTCGGCAACAAGTCAACAGGGATGAGCTGAGCTGAGCTGAGCTGAGAGCTCTGACCCCATAATGCCTACCAGGTTTGACGCAGTCTTAACCAATATCTGGGAATAAACGAAGCCTCGAGCAAGGACAGAGATGGGTGCTGGGAGGACGGTGGGCCAGGCGAGAGCCGTGGGAGCTCCGAATCCCCCCCGGGCAGGTTGGCTGGGGCGCTGGGGTTGCCATCGGAGCTGCTGCGGTGGCCGGGCTGCGGGAAGGAGGCAGAAAGCGAACAGCAGGCAGGGATCTCGCCTTTCGCTCCTCTGCCTTCCCTCCGTGACAGGCCATACAAGTCACGAGGCGAGGAGGAAAACAAGGAGGTGTCCAGAGTTCAAGCACAGCACCCCCGCGACTCCCGGGCCGCAGCTCCCGGCGGGAGCCGAAAACCCGGCGAACAACGTGGGATCTCGCTCCTGCGTGGGAGGCACCATTGCTGCGGGAAGAGGCTCTTGCTGCTGCTTGGCAGCCGAGCCTGGGATGGGGCCTGCGCTGTGGGCCCTTACTGCCGCCGGCAGCGGGCGGGGGAGCGGGGGGCGGCGGGCGGGACGGGCGCTGCCGTCGGGGCGCGGAGCCCCCGCCGAGGCTGCGGCCCCCGGCCCAGGCTGCGGCCCCCCGGGACTGCCCCGGGCCGGGCGGAGCGGAGCCCCTTTCGCCGCCCTCTCGGGGGGCACCGGGATCCCGCCGCGACCCCGCGGAGCTCCGCGCCCCGATGGCGCCCGCACCGCACACCCGCACCGGGCCCGCCGCGGGAGGAGCGACGCTCTCCTTCCCCGGAGATCCCTCCTCCCGTCCCCCTCGGGTCCTAAAATGGTGGGTCGGCCGCCCTCCCTCCCCTTCCTTCTCCCCCTCGTCCCGTCCCCCCAGCCCGTCCGCCCCGCGCTCCCGGAGCCCGCCCGTCGCCCCCGCCCCGGCCCCGCGGGGCAGCCGCCCCTCCGTCCGTCCCGGCCCGGGCTCCGCGGGGATCCGGCGCCAGGCCCGCGCCTCTCCCGCGAACACGGCAGCGGCGATCCCGGGAACGCAGCAACGCCTCTCCCGGGAACACGGCAACGCCGCCCCCGGCGGCCGCCCTTACCTGCGCCGGGCTCACATCGCGGGGCCGGGGCCAGCGCTGCCCCCCCGGCGCCCCTCGGCCGCCGCCTCGCCGCCGCCCTGCGCGGGGCCGCAGGTATGTCATGAGTGCCGAGCGCGGCTCCAGGTGAGCCGGGCACACCTACAGGAAGGCAGGCGGGCCGCCCTGATTGGCGTGCAGGGCCGGCGGCCGCGCTCCGACGGCAGCGCGCCGGGGCAGGGCAGGGCAGGGCGGCCGCGGCGGACACGGCGGGCCGCAGCCCCCGACACCAGCGGAAGGTATTTTCCTGATTTTTTTTTTTTTTTCCTTTAATTCAGTAGTAAGGATTTGGGTGAAGGTCCCAGAGGGAAAGCCACTCGAGTCGCTCCGTTTGTTCAGCCTGGAGCAGACTGAGGTCAGAGCTCACAGCAGCTTCCACACGAGGGGAGGAGGAGGGGCAGCTCTGATCCCTGCTCTGTGTGACAGGGACAGGACCCAGGGAACGGCTGGAGCTGGGTCAGGGAGGGTTAGGGTGGATTTTAGGCAAAGTGCTTCCTCCAAAATGTGCTGGGCTCCCCAGGGAATGGTCACAGCACCCAGCCCCACAGAGCTCCAGGAGCGTTTGGACAACGTTCTCAGGGATGCACAGGATGGGATTGCTGCGGGGTCCTGTGCAGGGCCAGGAGTTGGACTGGGTGATCCTTGTGGGTCCCTTCCAGTTCAATTCTGTCAATCTGTAGTAACTGTGACCCTCTCAGATTTGGACACAGCACTTGTATGCTTTGCTCTGGAGTGCACCTGACCTACCCAGGTGTCTGGACCAGCTTAAGAATCAGAGGTGCTTCTTATTTTTTAAGCTCTCTTGTTTATCCGAGTCTCTTTGTTTTCCCACTCCTTGACTTCACGTGCGTGAGCCCTTTGTGTTTCCTCCCAGCAGGCAGCTGGGTTCAAGGGAAGGTGTTGGGTTGTCCTAGGCTTTATAAGATTATAGAGGATCCCAGGCAGGATTGCATCCAAGATTGTAAAATAAATGTAAATTAATGAAACACCTGAATTCTGAAGAAATTGACCAGGATGTTGGTAGAAAAACTCTGTAGGCTGCATTAAAAAGCTGAATCCACAGCCACAATTCCTGGTGTTCTGTCTTTTGTAGGTATACACAGGTGCTTAAAGGGATACAGGATTTATGTGAGGGTGCCCTTTGCCATGGTATATTATATAGCTCTTTGCTCACCAAAATTGCAAAATGTGCAAAGAATTATCTTGGGTAGCTGAGGAAGGCATTACCAATATTATATATTCTGTCTCTTCAAATTGATATACAGAGTTGTCTCTTTGCTAAGTCTGGTTTTTTCTCCTAATCATTTCCTGAGGCTTGCAGGTGTATATCCTCCAGGATGTGCTCTGAAGATTTCAGCAAAAGGGAAAGAAGGAGGTTGGCTCAACCACCAGAGAAATCCTGTAGCCCACACCCAGACAATCCTGAGTCCTCCCTTCCCTGTGAGATCTGTGTGGAGTCTCCTAGGCAGGAAAACTCCCCTCAGAAGCGGCGCACTGAGAGCTCTCCCCAGACAGCCACAGAATCATCTTCGTGCCTGCTTCTGCCTTCTGATTCAATTACTCCTTTCATTCGTTTGTGTGGGTGCCTTTTTTCAGCAGAGTGGATCAGCTCCTGCAGCTGAGATTCCCATTCCACATCACTGCATTTACAGTCAGCAGCGAGGAAAGGGATGCTTCAAATTCCCAGAAGCCGACTCTGGATCATGTCTCTCTTAGTTTGCTGTCAGACCTCAGGGACATGATATAAATAGCCTGTGCATCTTCCCACAGCATTTTTTAAGTTCCTAGCAGCTGGCAGCAAGTTGGAGTTGGTCATCATGACTGGAAAAATGCTCCTCTTCTGTCCAGAAAAGGGCAGATTGTTGTCTGAGGTGGGCTTAACCTCTCCCCCTGTCCTTGGCACCTCCAGCAGCTGCAGAAGTAGTTTTGTGTTTGGTTTTATGAATCACACCTTGAGATATCTTGTTTTCTCTTCCTGCTGCACTGAGAGTTTGAGTGCCTGAACACATCTGGAACCCAGCACAGCATGAGCAGAAGAAGGGCTGTCCCATGCTGTGGGTATCCCAGGTGGATTGGGTTGCAGAGTCTCTCAGCCCACCAAACTCTGGGCTGCAGCAGCTGAGTGCCTGGTATGCCCCTTTCCCTTCAGGGACATACCTCCTTGGGGTGTAGACATATATATGTATCCCTGGATATATATCCCTGGTATGTCCCTTTGCTGCAGAGAGGCCCAGCAGCACCAAGAGCAGAGCCCTGTAGCCTGAAGTGCTCCTGCTTCCTGCAGTGCCTTGTGCTATCGTGGGGCTGAGGGGCAGCTGGGACATTAACCTCCCACTCCTCCCACTCCAACATCCTCCTCGTAAACATCCTGTCCTGCTCAAGTCCTGTGCTGTCACATCCTCTCTGCTCTGCCCAGACGCTATTCTGGGCTTAGTTCTATATGCAGAGCACACAGCTGGCCATGCCAAAATCCAGGCAGGCAGCAGGGCAGAACAGTAACTTTTAGTTTAGCTGCTGACATATCACAAGTACTGCAGAGGAGGGGAGTTGTTTAAAGGTCTTAAAACTAAAATCACCTGCTTGAGCTTTCCTTGGAAAGCCAGTTTGCTTCCCTAGGTGTGTTCAGCAGCTGTACCTTACTCCAAGCAGATGCAAACCTGTGCACATGGCATGAACAACCCTGGTAGCACTGGAAGGGAGCAGAACAGAGAGCTGGGAAGCTGCAGTAAGTTTACACAAGCAGCAAGTAAAACACCCATCCCCGGTGAGTCAGTCCCGGCCGTTTCCTTCATTTCCTCCAAGGCTCTCTGGGAACATCCAGCAGTAGCGGCCCTTCAGTCGTCTCCTTTCCTGCCCCTTGTTTACAGCTCTCCTTCTGCAGGAGCACAGTCCCAGTCTCAGCACTGTATTTTCACTGCACAGGCTGAGACAAGTGCAGACCCTCCCCTGGCCTCAGCTCAGCTTTGGTACTGCCAGTGCTCTGTTCTTTTGTGGGTGCCAGCACCTTCTTGAGCTACAGCAGGTGCTGAGGTAAGAAAAGAAAAAGTGTCACAGTTGCACGATATATTTTTTTTTAAATCTTGAATGCAGCTGTCTCATTGGAAGAGGTTCTTTATGCCTACAGCCATACCTTTGGATTCAGTCTGGTAGGGCAGAAAGGATGCAGTGGGGTGTTAGGTTGTTTTAAGTGTGCAAACCATCCCTCAGAGATATAGGTTGGAGCTTCCCTGCTTCAGATTGAGGTGTATCTCATGCTCTGATTTCCCCACATGACAGCAGCTAGGGAGGAGGCCTATTTTTAGCTTTTGTTTCTTGGTTTGTTTACAGGAAGTTCTTCATTTGTGGGAGTGAGCTTGGGTCTGTCTCAGTCTGAAATCGGCTTCAGTGCCAGTTGTGGATGCAGTTACAAGGGTGAACTGCTATTGTCTGGGAGTGGCCTCATTTATCCCAGGTGTTCAAGAAGCTGTGGACTTCACACAGACAAATACTGATTTCTGGGATCTTTCCTGAAATTTATTCAAGGAGATGTTCCAGGTGGTTGTGACAGAAAAGTTTAGGACAATACAGAACTGGGAAATTCCTTCAGGTGATATGGCTAGAAATGCTGTTCTGTGTGAAACTAGTTATAAATCCACATTGCTGACATAACCTGAGTTAATAACTGTAGCTCTGAGACAAAACCCATACTGTCAAAGAACATGAACATCCCAAGACAAGAACAGACCAAAATGGACTTCCCTTATTTCTTTCTCAAGTGCCTTTGTCTGCAGCAAACAAGTGACCTGGAGACAATGCTGTGTTTGCTGTTAGGGAGTAAAACCAGGAGCAAAATAATCATCGCAAATTATATATCTTTATAATCCTTATTCAACTTCATCCAGGTTTCTGTTTTGGTTTTTTTTCCATATAAAAAGCAGTAAGAATTGTTTGTACAAATTGATACCAGCATATGAGCCATGGAGGGATAGTTTTTTGTCATGATGAATTATGTACCAGTTACAGTGAAGGTCTACATTGGATGGATTAATTATGAATGGCCCATTTAGTGTGTTGTACAATTTTTTTCAAAGTATTTGTAGTGCCTGGCCTGATGTGCAAGTCAGGCCATTGTCCTAGACAGCTAAGTTCTCCTTTTTTGACAGGGTCTGCCAGGAAAATTTAAACAAATGGACTGTATTGAGACAAACACTATTGTTAGGGGCATGAGAGTTATGGGATAGTCTGGAGAGTCCCTGCCTGTCAGCCACAAAAGTGGTAAAAGAATGTTTTTATTTTCACATAAATAGCCTGACATTGCCCAAAGTTAACTTGATTATAAGCTCCTACCTATTCTAAAAGGGATGAGGTGGTTCTGAATTTGTGGATGTTGGCCTGGGGGAGGCTGATGGGCTTTTCCAGCTCAGTTTAGAGCTGCAATTCAGACTGATAGCAAGGAAAATTGACTGCTCATGCCACAGCTTCAGAAAGGTGCGGGCTGCACGCATGCAAATACTGGTTTTGTTGACTGTCCCTGACTTTGATGGTATTGAGGGTAGGAATGGCCTGTTTCAAACACCAAAAGCAGGCAAGATTGCCTGAGATGTTACTTTAGTTTCGTTGAGGGTGTAAAAAACATCAGCTGGACAGAAGGCAAGACAAGCTACTGCTCAAAGCATAGCTACAAATCAAAGAAAGAAGAAATCCCCACAATATATCTCCTGCTCAAGATTTCACATGATCAACTGCAGCAAAACATGACTCAAAACTTCACATCTATTTGCTTATATATTCTTTTTCAAAATACAGAAGGAAATCGCTTAAAAGTTACTCCAACTCCACTAAAATCCTTCTATTTGGGATTAATAAAATACAGATTTCTTTCACAAGCAAGAACTTCCTTTGAATATTGGAAAAAGGAGCTATACTAAAAGGGTTTTATTCTCTGAAGCAGCCAACCTTTAATGATACATACTGTGGTTAAAGCAACCTATCTCCTGCTCACCAGTAGCATTTGGCAACTTAGTGATGGAATTCTCCATGGAACAGTAGTAAGCTCTCTTTAGGAGGATTTCCCTCAGCCAAATTTGCAAAAATTACTTTTGATATGTAATGCAGTATAATATTACATTCCCACCTGATTGGTATATGGAGATTTATATGGAAGTGTCCGTGCAGGTAAATAATACAAACTTGAATTTAAAGGTTTGTTGGTTTTGGTTGTTTTTTTTTTTTCCAAAATATATAGTGCAGGGAAAGGGTGCTTTATGACCAAGAACATTAATGAGGGTATTTTTTGGTACTTTATACTGAATGTCAGCAGTGTCTTCTACTGAATAAAATTATTGCAGTAATTTCTGGCCTGGAATCCATACACATCAGGAGGTCTTACCTGAGGAGTATTCATCAAAGATACCCAGGAAACACAAGGAGCAATACCTGTGAATAAGGATCCAAAAAATAAAAGCAGGTTGAAAAACCCCAGTACTTCATGCTATTAAGATGCCTCCAAAAGGGCAGAAAGACATTACGTAGGAAAAAAGTGTACTGGGGGAATGAGTAGTCAGACAAAGAGGAAGATAGCTTTTAGTGGGCTTTGCCTTTTCTCCATCATCCAAAGTTTTAATTTTTGGTAATCCAGGATCACAGCATTGATATGTCCAGAAATACTACACACAGATTTTGGAAAATCTTAATGAGAACCGGTTATGCAAACATTTCCAAACAGCTTTTCTTTTACAGCAGTTGATATAGGCAATTCCAAGTTACAATTTCAAGGAAATCTTTGGATTTATCCTTTTTCTGCCCTGAGATGCTCCACGCAAAGAATGCCCCAAGTTACTTGTTCTTGGCAGGTGCCTTTCCCAGACTGAAATTCCCAGCTGCAGCTCCCAGGGAGCCTTTGGGAGGCAGCTTTTGGTTTCTGTGGTACTTCCATTTCTGTGTTGGGGGATTCTGAACTCTGCAAAAAGCTGGATTTTCCCCCAAATCCTTCCGTGATTCTTCTGTCGCAGCTAAATGCTTGTTCAGATCTGAAGCAGAGCCCTCATGCTGCAGTAAATTATTGCCCAGCCCATGCTACCTTTCACATCCATGTGCAGGTAATTGCTGGATTGGAGTCTCAGCCTTGCCCTTTACCTGCACCTCACACACTGATGTTTCCCTTCCTTCCTTAGCAGTGAGAAAAAGCCTAAAGAGGGAGGGTCTGGGATAATGAGCTTTCCCCCGTCAGCTTTTCCCCTTGGAGAAGTCCTGGAGCATATTACTGGGACTCTTAAAATACTTCCACTCCATTTGGAAATGCAAGAACTCCATCAGTCTTACTCTGTACTTTTATATATGGGTGTTGATGGCAATAACTTGAATTGGGCTGAGTGGGGGGTGCCACTCAAGGGCTTCTCTAGAAATGATTCTGAACAAACTGATCAATTCACTACCAGAACATCCAGAATACTTAATTCTGCCTTTCTGTTTCTCTCAGATTCAGGTAGGCCACTTATATTGTGGTTGTTTCTTCAGACTTTCTGCTCCAGCTATGAACTTTAGAAATAAATTGCTGTAAGGGAAAGGTGGAATATGGACAAAGTCACACTACTGCAAGTACTCTTCATTCTAGTCCAGACCTGCTGAAATAGTTGGGACCTCTACAAAACTGAGCAAGGAGAGCAGAAATGAAAGCAGCTGCCTTCGAGGGGGTTGCCAAATATTCCTCTGGTTCCAGCTGAAAGGGAGGATGTGGCTGTGTAGGGGCTGCAGGTGTGCAGGCATTTCCCAATATAGGCAGCTGTAGCACCTGAGAGTGTCCAGCCAGGTGGGAGGATGACACTCAGCTTCCCCCCGTGCTCAGAACAGCTGCCTCTACCCCAGCCCCCTCCTGCCCATCCCTCTGCACTTGGAAACCACTGTGCCAGGAAGTTGCTTCTTTCTAGCTGAGATGCTCACATGATAATGTCCATTTAAGTGTTGTTGCTTGTGGTGTAGGTCAATAGTAATGACTCAGGCCTACCCTTCACTTTCCTCCTCAAGAAACAAAATCCAGCCCACAAATTAATCTGTCCCATTCACCAATAACCCTGTTCATTTAAAAAATTGCACAAAGTTCTTAGTTTTTATTAAGGTCCTCTTCCAGTGGCTGTGAAGTCAAGCACTTAGAAGTTCAGAAATTCCAAATTCTCCCTGCATTCCAGATGTAGTGTTTGGGATTTTTGTTTTGGTTCTCTTGGTGAATAGAATTACACATAGTAGTGTAGCTTTGAACAGGATAAACAGAGTAATTTTTCATCATCTTAGTTTTTGCAGATGAAGATAAACAAAGCTGAAATGTGCTTCCCTCTCTGTTCAGTGTCTTTGCACAAGTCGTGGAGGTGGAGATCTCCGAGCCTGGATGTGTGATAGTGTAGTGCCCCCTCATGGGAAGCTGTTCCTGATGCTGATTCCTGGCTGCATCCAGGTGAGAGAACATGAGCCCAAACACCATTCTGTTTGCTGTACCTGCTCCTCTATGTTTGTGGTTGTCACACCAGCAGGTTTAGAGAGCAACTTCTCTTTTCCACCCTCAGGTAGTTTGTGTTATGATTGGGCACTTGATTGCTATTAAGGCTTTCCGTCAGAGTGTTCAAGTGTACCATTTTATTGTAGTTTCACCTTTTTAAAAAATAAAATCTCTAGGATTTTAGCTACCCATGGTGGCTTTCCTGGAGGCCCTAAACTTACATGACATGAGTCCTTTAATTAGATAACCAATCTCATAATAGAAAAATGAGCACAGATTCCTGAATCACCTCCATGATATTGGCCTGTTGTACACTAAGAGTGGATTCCCTGTGCCACTCACTCACTTCCCCCAGTTCTGGAAAAAGCAACCTTTCCCATAGGATGGATGTGAGCTTGTATAGAAATACAATCATGCACACTGGGTGGGAAAGCATTGTTTGGAGTTCTGATGCTGTTGGAAGGGCAGACTGAAGCAGGATTGTTTCCTTTGAGCAAAGGCACACTTTTCATGAATTGAGCTTTTGTTCTTAACATACAAAAAGGGCCTTTTATGTGATTCACACTGTGTGATATTTTTCGTTTTCTTTGTATTTAGTTAAGAGCAGCACAAGAATAATCCAGCAAATAAAACATTAAAGCAGAATGACCTTATAAAAAGAGTGGGGTTTCTGCCTCAGCAAAAAACTTGTGCATTACTGTGGAGGCTCAGGGTGTAAAGTGGCTGTGGTAGGGGCCACATCCTTGTCCTGTGGTCAACATGCATTGTCACAGACTCTTCTTTCTCTTTGACGTTTTCACACCTCCTCAGACACATGAATTGAAGTCTCCAAGGAATTAGATAATAAAGAAACAAAGACCAAATATTGTTTAACTTTGTCACAACTGTAAGTAGATATTTGATGTTCCATTGCCAGGACCTCCCCCTCTTTTGTTAGTGATTCTTATTAAAACCAAATGAGGTCCGTCATCTTAGTAGGGTACTTACATCCAACCCCTACTACCCCTGTGCCCTGGAGAATTGTCAGATTGTACTTCTGGGGGTTGTGCCTCATATTCCCTGCAGGTTTCCCAGCAGTGGCTTGGATATCTTTGCCTTTATCCCAGCTCTTTGCTGGAATGGCTTTCTGGCAGGTCTCACAGGGAGCACGTTTCATTCAGGGGCTGGTTTCCTGCTGAGGTACTTCCATTAATACTGAGTAAGGAAGGGGTGAATCCTGGCTCCAGCCCTTCTCACTAGGAGCAAACAGATCAGGCTTTTCTCTAGGGTCAACCAGCTGATCCTAAGTCAGGTCAATTCCCATCCAAACCCTTTCCACATATATGCCCTATGGAAATCTGCCTAGATTGTTTCAGCTTAGATGCCCATTCATCAACCCAAAACCCCCCAGCTCTTTAGGTTATCCATTACCATAAGATGTCCTGGTGGCCTTAATTGCTCCTGATGGACTGGGAATGCCTCTCTGTCTTGAGAGTATTCTGTGCAGTGGATCCCAAAAGAGCCATATGGTCTTTCTTCCAGTGCCTGAGGTATCTTATGGTCCTATATCATCAGATGGTGGAGAGATGACTCTATGATCTGTGAGACTGGCCCAGCCCACAGACATTTCAACAGGATTAATAGTTCGCCACAAGATTATCAAGTGGCTGCTGATTCTTTACATGGAGCAGGAGACAACAGAGAAAGGTTGGTTGCAGGAAGGAGCTGCCATGTGACAGAAATAGCACTAAAAGGTCTTGGCAGCATTTACCTGCTCAACAACTGCAGGTTTCTTTGAGAGGAAAGATCAAAGTTTTCTATCTAAATAATATTTCAAATTTAAATGCCTGCATTGAAATCAGGATTTGTAAATCTATAGTAGCTTTGTTACCCAAATGTGAAACCTTTTACTCATCACCCATATATTTAATGATCCACATGACATGCATGGATGATTTTCAGTTTGTTTTTGAAAAGGGTAGATGGATTTTTGCTTTCCAGAGGCTATCTTGGGGGATAGCTTGGTAGTCCATCCTCTACTGAGAGAGCATGGTGATGTCTGGTTAACTTCTGGTGCTGGGGGTTTCACAACCTCCCAGATTATCTTTTCCATCTCTGGTTTATGCAGAGAAAGGTTTTGCAACATCTACTCTTGTTCTTTTCTCCTGTCTACTTTTTTTTCCTGGAAACTAAGTTGGTTAGATCTTTTCTCTGTCCTTCCAGCATGGTAATCCCTGCCTCCCTTAGTTGCAGCCTCTCATGTACTGCAACTGCACTATCATGTCTTGCCCTATTTCCAGCCTTCGCTAGACTCAATAAGCCCAGCTCCCTGGTTTATTCCTAGAGGTTGTTTTGCAAACCTCTTATCACTGCAGATGTGTTCCCACACCCAGCCTGCACCAGCCTGGCTGTGTGCTCTTCCCTGTCCCGTGCCATGGTGGCTCCTTGCTTCTCCCCGGCCATGTGCTGCTGCAGGGGAGCTGTTCCCAGGGGCTCCCTGCAGTGGGGTTGGCCAGGATTCCTGTGTGGGTGTGGGGGGCCCTGTTGGGCCAGGTGCTGGGAACAGGTGCCAGGCCCCCAGGCCCTGCTGAGCACAGGAACCAGCATGTGCAGCTCACTCCTGTGCATCTGCCAGGAAACCAGAGTCCCTGTGGGACTTGGGGCTTTGTCCTCAATTCCCAGGTTCAGGAAAGTCACTAGCTCTCTCCTCAGGGGCTCCCAGATCACAGAATCAGAGAATGGTTTGGGTTGGAAGGGGCATTAAAGCTCATCTCATTCTACCCCTTTCATGGGCAGGGACACCTTCCACTATCCCAGGTTGCTCAGAGCCCATCCAGCCTGGCCTGAAACACTGCCAGGGATGGGGCAGCCACAGCTGCTGCACCAGGGCCTCACTACCCTCACAATAATTTCTTCCTCATAGCTAATCTAAATCTACCCTCTGTCACTTTGAAAACATCCCCCCTCATCCTGTCACTTGTAAATTGTCTTCATCTTTCTTGTAAGACCTCTGTGCATATTGAAAGGCTACATAAGGTCTCTTCTCCAGGCTGAGCTGCCCCAACTCTCTAGGCCTGTCTTCATAGGAGAAGTTAATTAATTTCTGATTTATTTCTGGTAATGTGCTCTGGAGACTCTCCTAGGGGAAAGAGATTCCCATCTTCTGGGGAGTGTGAGCATTTCAGGAACTCCTGAGGAGGAAGAGCTGCCAAAGAACAGGTGTAAGTCATCTCCTTCATTTTAGGAGCACCAGCTTCCAGGGTCAGCTATTCCTGGTCATGTGCAGTGCTACACCACCAAATCCTTCCAGTCCAAAGAGCACAAACAGTACCTAGAGAGCTCATTATTACCAATATTCTAATTAATACTTTATTATAAAATTGGCACATTCTGCTGCCATTTATTTCAATCTCTTCCCAACACCCTTCTCCCCCAAATTATCCTTGTATCATTCCCATGTTCCCAACAGATTCAATGACCCCAAACCATTATTTTATCCTATTGCCTGGACAAGATACTACTTAAAATGCCAAAGAGCATGGACAAGGCAGTTTCCCCCTTCTGATCACAGGGATGCCAGTAAGAACTCTGTGATGCACCTGGCCACTGATCCCTGGCTGTAGGAGCACTGATCTCTGGATATATGAACCTGCTCATCTCTGATTCCTCTATGTGCTTGTATTTTATTGAAATGAGACAGCTGGTTCCCAATGGGCAGCTGACAGTGGGATAAAAAAAGCTGTATTTCCTTCAGAGATTAGAGGAAAAAAACATCTCCAGGTCTGTCAAAACTGCACCATGAAATTAATCCCCAAATCTGAAAATACGTATTAAGATCAAAGAGAGCTTCTGAACTTCTTTGATTTTGAAACTTCTTGGGAGAAATGGACACAGTTAGATGGTGATTCATCTGACCTGTTTTAGGTGTCTACCTTAGGAATAGGTGAATCATGCCCTAGAAATGCTGCTCCAATATTTGAAAAGGGGCTTTTCTTATTTTGTTTGATGATCTATTCTGAGTTTGTCATGACTTATAATATTTTACCATTTTTTAAGTATCAGTTAATCCTTGCTCAGAATGAGGATGGGCTGATTTGTCAGAGAACTGTGGTTTCAAAAAATCAGCAGTCTCACTCCTGTGATTTTGCAGTTTGTCTTCTGGAAGGGATGTGTGGAATAGAAACAGTGAAGTTGTAAGACCAGAGAAGACAGAAGCCCAGAGGGGAAAAAGGTGAGCAAGTCACAATCTGAAAGAACAGTCAGGAAATGCAGATGATGTGGTTTCTCTAAAAAAGCTTGTTGGTTCAGTTAGAGTCAAAGGGAATTTGTGTATGCATAGCTGTAGTTTTACTAGCTGTATATAAAAAAGGCAGATTAATTTATTGCATGCACTATCCAATATTGTTATATTACATATTATACAATACCAGGGTATACTGTAAGAGATTTTATATGTGCATGTGTAGTGTTGTAAACTCCAAGTCTATGTGCAGAGCAGCTTAACAGAAAAGAGCCTGTGTGTGGAAAGTGGTGGAATAATTGAATTTTTTTTCTTACACCCAGTGATCCAGCTTTTTTAAGTTGCTCACACAACTCTAACCCTTCAGTACAGCCAAGAAACACCTGCAGATGGGACCTCACTTAAGGGATGGTCCCCTAATGTAAAGATTAACTAAGTAAAACATAGACTTGAGCTTTAATTCATGTTGCTGTGGTTGTCTCCCCACCCTAGGCCAGGTTTAGAGTTTCTTCATCACAGATACTTTATCCTCTCTGTATTTGCTTTCCCCTCCCACTGAGCCTTTGTCAAGAGCAACTAAGGATCTGCATTCAGTGCCCTTTTTCACATATGGGCTCTTATGAAAGCTGGATTTTAAAGTAGAAATGTGTTCATAAACTTTACTTGTGAAAAAGGTGATAGACTGAGGGATAAAAGTAATTTTGTTGAGCAGAAATTAATTTACAGTAGATGAACATGCTGTTATTCAAAGTAAGCAGCATCCAAGCTATTCATGGAATTGCATTTGTCTTCAATAAATATTTTACATAATACATGCAAGTTATTCATTGAATGGCATGCATTTTTCATAGAAGTTTTATGTAATGCTGGCCACTTGTGACTCCCAGGAATTAAAGATTTGGTAACAACATGGTCTCTCATCTTACTCTCCATGATTTTGATCTCAGAGCTACAAAAGTGGTTGCAATGTGAGGGTTTATATTTTATTTTTTTTTTATTCCAGACCCCCTGAGCATTTCCAGTCAACTGCTGTACATGCAGGCCTACTAATAAACCTTTGCTTTCCCTTGTGACCTCTCACAGATCACTCATAATTTGTCTTAATGCCCTCCTCCAAAAAGTCAGCAGCTTGTAAATTGGGAATTTGCAATGTGTCTGTGATGACTTCAGTTTTGGGAGGTAGGGGATGCTGTTTTAAATCAAAACATAACTGAGGGGGCTTTCTTTGTTGCAGGTACTGATGACAAATTCCCCTGGAAGCTCAGACATTAATCCTTGGGAAAAGTGAGTGTCAGGAGCCTGTTTATGGAGCCATGGAGCCATTTATGGACAGCCTTTGCTGGAGGTGGGTGTGGGCCACAGCAAACTTCAGCCAGAAGGGGCAGGAGATACTTTGCCTACTGAGTCATGGCACTAAATGTGCTTTTACAATTATTAACAGTGAAATTCAGTGGAAGAATGAATCAGGTCATTGGTATTTAGTCTGAACCAGAGTTGTGAAACTTCAAGTGGCTGTGCAAGGAGGGAGGTTACCATGATGATATGCATCATCCAGGGAAACATGTCCTTGTGCTTACACCTTTCTTTGTATTTCTTCTTGCTTATGTAGAAAACCTATAGATATAAATATATATGAAAGATATATGATAGAAAACCTGAAAGACTGAAAGGCTTTTAAAAATTTCCTAAATGAAATTGCTTCTTGTCATCCCTGGATGCAATTCTGAGATTAAAAAAAATCCAGTATTTGCACAGATTTGTAATTTCCTGGGACAACCCCAAAATAAGTGCTGGCTTTGTCCACATTTTCAGAGTGCTGCTGCAGTTGTGATCATCATAAAAAAAGGAAAACACACAGATGAACCATGCAAAATAAGATGGTTAGTGGTTCAACTTAATGACCTTAAAGGTCTGTTTCTGCCTAAAAGATTCAAAATAGTTTTGTTTGACCTCACTGTGGCCTTCCAGTGCCTGCAGGGAGCCACAGGAAAGATGGAGAGAGACTCTTGACAAGGGTCTGAAGTGACAGGACAAGGGGCAATGGCTTCACACTGACAGAGAGCAGGGTTAGATTGGATTTTGGGAAGAAATTGTTCCCTGTGAGGGTGCTGAGGCCCTGGCACAGGTTTCCCAGAGCAGCTGTGGCTGCCCCATCCCTGGCAGTGTTCAAGGCCAGGTTGGATGTGGCTCTGAGCAACCTGGGATAGTGGAAAGTGGAGGTGTGAACCAGATGACCTTCAAAAGTTCCTTCCAACTTATGCCATTCTATTCTGTAAATCCTTTCTCTGTTTCTGCCTGTAGATGGAACAAAGTCTTCATGGAACAATATTCCCACCATTCCCTGCCTACAGCAACTGTTGGTCAGGCACCAAGGAGCATGTCATGTGCATCAGTAAGTGACTTTAATTGATTAGATTTTTTTTTTTTTCTGAATAAATCTCTACATTTTTAATTGTACTCTCCATCTTTGTGTCAGAATCACTGTGTTTTGGTAGTGGCCAGTATTTAGCATGTGTCTCAGGCATGGTTTTTGACCACTATAAACACATTTTGCACACTTCTGGGTAGCTGCTCATGGCTGGTGTCCTGGCAGGACTTGACCTTTAAATGTACAGGCTGGCCAAACTACAACAGGTAAGGAAGCTGTGAGGAACCCTGGCTGCTTTGCCTGCCATCAGACTAGTTCAGGCTCCCTGCATTCCACTTGCCTTGATTCATGCAGAAAGGGACAGCTATACCAGACACAGGGCCATTTCCTTCTGTGACACCGACTTGGGAAGTTCCCTAGGCTTTGTTTCTTACACAAGAAGTAAGACAGGGAGCTGTAGAGAAGTTTAAATAACTGCTGCCAGGCATTTAGAGCAATCATTCATGATTGTGGTTTGCCATTTGGTACCAATGATGATTAAACTCGGCTAAGACTCTCCTCTGCTTCCCTCAAACATTTTCCTCCTGTCACACTGACACAGCTGTTTGCATGTCAGTACAATGGACTGAATCAGGAACTGATCCAGCTAAAAATAACCAAGGGTAGAGTGGGAAACTGTTACTTTTCAGCCACTGAAATTTCACTCTGCGTAGTGCTGCAGCTGCACACAGAGCTGCACTGGTACCACAAATAGAGCTCAGGAGGAAGTGACCAGAAGTACACATGGAGGAGATGAGGGTTTTGGAGGAAAAGGAGGTGGAACCAGAGCTCCAATGGAATGAGCAGAGTAGTACAAACCTGGCAGCTGCACTCCTTGAAGGTGCTTAGCAAGAGATGAGCACCGATTCCAGCTGTGTGACATCCACATGGAAAAGATTCCTGAACTGCACCCCCTCTGCAGATACTCCTCGTGTGCAAAAATGGGCACATTTCTGTCTAATGCCTTTGTTCTTAATTCTCTTAACTCCCTGCTGCTCTCTTGAGGCTCCTGTTTGATGGAATGATTGCATGATGGCATTACCAACTTAAGGAATCATGAGATATTTGTTACCACCAACCCCAGACTGCAGTTTTCCCTCACTTGTGCCAGCCTTGCAGTTTGTGGAGCTGTGCTGAGCACTGGATCAGGGAAGCAATCCAAATTAAAAATAACCCAGTGGTGTGGCTGGGGATGGCAAGAGCTTTAGCCATCCAGGATAATCTGCAGTCACAAATCAGTGAAAGCTGTTTGCCATTTCAGAATGTCATGAAAACCCAGCCTCAGAAATACTTATTTAATACAAGGAATATGAATCCTTCAGGCAGTGAAGGAGCCTGGGGAATGAGGAGGCAGGAATCCTTTGCCCATGTTCATAAGGGACACAAGAGCAAACCACACTGTGCCCAGATGGCAGCACAAAACATCTTCACACTTTGCTTAAGCAGTCCTTCACATGATGCTTTTGAAACAGAAGTTAGTGGCAGTGTGTGCTGTTCCACTGATGGATGTTGTTTTTTCTGGGGATCAGGGAGAAAGCTACCCAGATTTTTAAGGGTACTGCAAATATGGGGGCTGTGCTATCACTAGGAAAGGAAATAAAAGAGCCTTCTTCCCAGACAGCTTCATGGTACACAGCGAAGTAACAATTTGTGGATGCATTCCAGAAGAAGATGTATTCCTCTTCTCTGCTCTAGAGAAACAATGCCACTGCTGTGATGTGCCAGCACTAACATCCATGATCACACCAGCAGTGACATCACTTTCACCTACTCACAGACATGGAGGAAGCATCTGTAATTAGTCATTCTCTCTTCTATTCCAAGTGTCTGGGTTTCTTCTGGCATCTCTTCAGTTCATGGTTCATGCCTCCTGGGTTGAGTATTCTTAAGTACCAGTCATTTCCTTTTTCTTTCCCTCCTGCTTCTCACTTGGCACTTCACTGCTTCTCTCCCCAGGAATGCTCCTGCTGGGAGGTGACTGACTTGAGCACTGATGGCAAAGGTGGTAAGCACAGAGACTCAGAGCCTGAGGAGCTTCAGGATCTCCTCAGGTTACATTTCTAGAGAAAGGAATTCACTTTCTCTCCACATGCATTCGTGGGTGTGGTCACAACGAGGTGGAAGATGCAAGTGAAACCCTCAGTCACATCGGCAGCTGCATCCCAAATTCGCCAAAGGAAAGCAAGTACCTGAAGCTTAGGGCAGGATGTGGCTGCCCTGACATAAACCCTGAGTGCTTTCACAGCAACCCATGTCCTCAGGACAGCCCTGACAGGTAACATCAAGGCTGACCATGCCAGGGAACTTGGATTCAAGGGTCCAGACCAAATATCATCATATTTTGCCATCTTTTTTCACCCCTCCAAGAATATGAGGAGTTGTGTTAATTGATCTTTATTCTTCCTTCTCTAGACATAGGAAAAATGTTATTTTTCAGCCCCTTGCTCTCTGCATTCCCATTGCTACTTCCCTTCTCCCAGTAATTGTTAAAATACTTTTTTTTTTTTTTTTTTCAGTAAAGCACCTTGTGGTTCCTATTTCACCCTTTATTCACATAAAGGCTTGATCATATGTCCAAAGAATTGGGAAGATGCCTGAAATCCCTCTAATGTGTACTATATGTAAACTCTGTTTTTCTTGTTTTGCTTGTTATTTCTGCCTTGAAGGCATCAGGAGAAATCCAAAGGTCATCTGTTAAAGAAATCAGGCAAGAAAAGAAAGCAGTTGACCAGCAAAGAGGCATCAACTTAAGCACACAGCCAGGTGCAGAGCTGTGGGAAGAAACTTCCCAGTCCCAGTACTGGAAAAATCTGCCAAGGCTGGGAAAAGGGAAATGGAAGGACACACACAGGCCTGTCAAAAGCTCTGCCATCTGTAAAAGGGGCACATTCTGCATGCTTGGAGGGGCTCTGGGGTAAGCAAGGCCAGGCTGCCATTTTGTGAGGGGAAATACTAAGAACAGAGAGGTCTCTACTGTGGCTCTGTGCTTGAAGAGGGAAAGCACAAACAGCTCAGCCACAGCCAGGCAGAGTTCAGCAGCCCTGTGGGGAAGGTCAGCTGGAGGGAGAGACAGAGCAGAAAATGGCCCAAGGCAACACATGAGCATTAGGGCAACTGCAAGAGCTCTGGAAAGTAAAAACAAGCAAGTCCAGGCATGAGGGATCAATGGGGGGGTCTGGAAAGTGGTGACCATTCTCCCATGCAGCTGCTATCACCCCCAAATTACATCTACAGCAGCTTCAGGAAGTCCAGCCCTCCTACAGTCTTCTTTCCTAGCTGCTCATCCCATATCAGTCCCTTCCTCTCTCCCTTCCCCTCATGTGGTGGCCTGGTTCAGCCACTCAGCACTGCAATGGCAAAATGCTTTGGGACACCTTGACCTTGTCCCTGTTTCCTCTTCTGGCCTCCCTTCGCTCAGTCTCCTGAAATTTCCTGTATTTCCCTTTTTTTTGTCAGAGATAGGGGCTCTTGCTGATGTGTATGGCTATTCAGACCAGTGTTGATGAGGTGAGGAAGAAAGAGCCTGAAAGAAAATGCATGCAGGGACACTTTCATTTGATATATCTCAAAAATGTTTTAGAGAATAGGCTTCTAAAAAATTACACAAAACACATCTCTTGTCCAAGATCAACAGAAATCTGTATTTTCAGTCACAATGAAGCAAAGAGTGTAAAAAGCTGTATTTCAGTCATCACTATTATATGATTTTTTTTTCCCCAGCAGCAGACTGGAAAACTGGATCCCATATAACCCCAGTGGCACTGAGAAAACAACCTCCTCAGAACCAGGTTCTTCTACCAGCAGGATGGTGTGTCACTGCAGAGAAAAAAAGACAAACCACTTTCCCTCATAAGGAATGGTGAGCACCAAGTGCCCTCCTCTAGCTTTTCAGATTCTTTCAGAAATGTGGGAAAATTAAGACCAGTTCTAAGAATGTCACTCAAGTCCAAATTCTTTGGGCTGAGAAACTGATGGGAACTCACTCTGAAGAGAAAGAAAGAAAAGGAAATGAGGGAAGGGAGTAATAAAAAGAAGGGAGGGAAGAGAAAGAAGGGAGAGAGTCAAGATAACAACACCGAGGTGACAGATTTTATTTCAGAGATGTCATTCATACATTTGTCTCTCTCAGGTATTTCTAAAGTGCCACAGTCCCACTGCAGGATCTGAGCACTCTTAGCACAACAGAAATGTACATTATTCTACATCCCACAGCTGGCAGGAACATTTGGGCACCAGCTGGTGACCACAGGTCTGGGATGGAGCACACTAGGGATGCTCTGCTGGAATTAGAACAACTCATTTGCTTTTTCCCACTGGTCCTGAGGAAGGAGCTGCTGGTACAGAAGCCAGCAAGGTGGCTGTTGTCAAACTAAACCTTCTGGCTCTTTCCTTTTTGCACATCCCCAATACCTTCTGAATTTGTCTCATGAGTTCATGCTGCCCACAAAGTGATTAAATCCCAGGAAGAAGAGGAGCATAGCCTATAACTTCTGCAACAGCAAAGGAAGGGCACATGACCGCAAAAAGTAAAGGGCAGACAGGCCAGGGGAAATTAATTATTTCAGTCAAGTGACAATGAACAGGCAAAACTAACAATGGCTGTGGAAAGGAACTCCAGTTATGTGCTTAGCCTGGTGAGCAATTCCATCCTAGATACTGGGGAACAGCTGGGAGCCCTAAGGCCACTTCAATTTAGCATAGTTCAAAATAAATTAATAAAGATCTTAGAAATAAATTCATGCAAATCCTTTTAATTTATAGTGCATCGCTAAGTATACACAGCACTTCAAAAGGCAAGGAGAAAGGAAAATAAATGCCCTGAGTGTTGATGTGAAGGGACAGACACCTGTCAGAGGAAGGGTGAGAAAACACCTGCATCTTGGCCATGTAGCAAATGGCATCTGATTCTAGCACCAGGCAAAGAGGATGTCTGAGCTTTGGGATGCAGAACTACCTCTGGAACCCCTTGCACAATTCCAGTCCATGCCTGGGGCGTGTTGGGAGGAGGTGACTGAAAAGTGAAACATGAGCCAAAAGCATCACCATGTCCAGCTGTCTGGAATCCAGGGGACCTGGTGTGGTCACACAGTAGTTCCCCCACCTTGTACCTCAGGCCTGGCAGCATTTGGAAGGTTTCTGCCCTGAGTGGGTGAGGGCAGAGCTGCCACTCAGGCAGCTCCCACCCTTGGCATGTTGCTGCACCACAGCATCCCTGCTCCTCCCAAGCCTTTTGGGACCAAGTCTCCAGGAGAAGGGACACATCTCTGTCACAGCCTGGAGGAGAAGATGCCTTCATGAGAAAGTCCCCAAAGAGCTCTGCTGCCCCCAGGCCATCCCACTGGAGACCAGGCTTTCCTTCAACACCTCCAGCTGACTCCAGCTCCTCCCTGGGCAGCCCCTTCCAGTGAAGAAATTCTTCCCGATGTCCAACCTCAACCTCTCCAGGCACAGCTTGAGGCTATTTCCTCTCATTCTGTCCCTGTTCCCTGGGAGCAGGGCCTGACCCCCCAGCTGTCCCCTCCTATCAGGGAGTTGTGCAGAGCCAGAAGGGTCACCTGAGCCTCCTTTTCTCCAGGCTGAGCCCCTTTCCCAGCTCCCTCAGCCCCTCCTGCTGCTCCCATTCCCTTCCCTGGACATGCTCCAGCCCCTCAGTGTCCATCTCACAGTGAAGGGCTCAGAACTGGTCACAGGATTTGAGGTGTGGCCCCAGCAGTGCCCAGCATGGGGCTGTCCTGCAGCCCCTCCTCTGCTGCACAGCCTTCACAAGCTCCCTCACAATTCCATATTCTCCTGTTGTCTCAGTTGTTCTCTTCACCTGACATTCCCTGGCAGCTCTTTGTATCACAATTGTCTCTGATTCCTCCCTCCCATTTCTTAATTGCATCCCCAGAAAAAAAGAGAAAGCTCTGGGGAGATCTTATTGTGGCCTTTCAAAAGAAATAGTTTCTTCTCCATCTTTCATACAGACTCCAGGTACAGTACAGGGTAAATATTACCTGTGTTTTCAGAATTTGCCAATGTTTTAAGAACCCTCTGGCTTTTCAGGTGGGACATTTTGGATTTATCCCATGGTTTCAGTGGGTTTTATTCTGCCAGCCAGACCTGGAAAGACTGCAAGGGATGTCTGCCTGAATTTGAGTGCAATGCAGTTTCCTCCAGTACCCAGGTGTTGGCAGATTTGGAATATATTATATCAGTCCTTTCAACCTAATTGTTCCTACACAGGTTAAAGATGAAATTGTTACTCTTTCATACCTCTGACACCATTTAAATGGCTTCAATTTAAAATGGAAAATCTCTGCTTTTAAGTGTAATTAGTCCCTAAGCCCAAGTTACCTGCTAATTGCTGTTACTCAATTACTGCTAAATCAAACTTTATTGACTAGACTTGTTGGGCAAGGGCTATTTATGATTGTGTCTCTTATTTAAGCTAACTAAGTGCTATTTGACTTAAAGCCTCTGTGTGTGGATTTAATTCATATGTCAGCTGTACCATTCATCCACAGTATTTATGAAGATTTCCATAGAATTTAGCGGGATGCTAGCACGTTAAGTGACATGGGGCTTTCCAAGGGAGGGTTGGTACAGAGGATGCCTGTGATAGTTTGATTTCTTGCTTTTCTTGCCAAGGAACTTCTTGGGTTTGGTTCTTTCTTCAAACCTAGAAGCTAACCTGTCTCTGCTGTACAAATTTTCCTGAGTGACAAATAAAGGGTGAATATTTTGAGCCTCTTTGGATTTGTGCAGTATTCCCTGGCTTTTGCTCCTCTGGGCATCCCAGCATCACCACAGGAGCTTATGCTGTGCTGATACTCACCATGGCTTTTGAAGCCTTTTCCTGAGTCTCTGCTTCCCATGATAGATTCTCCATTCCTGTAAAGATGGTCTACAATCACAGACAATTAAATCCTCTGCCTCTGAAAAATTCACTTCATTATCCTTTCTTGAAAAACAAGAAAATTGTCAAAACCAGGGAACCTACTAAAGTGCAAAATACATCTACAATATACTACCCAAACCAAAATGTATGGAGTAAAAATAAACATAGTAAATCCAGCTTTAATTCTAGTCTTAGGCCCCTTTGATGCTTTTCCAATTGTTTGTTCATCACAATTTTTCAAGTGTTTCCAGGAAGCATTCATTCCAACAGCCCTACTGAGTGTAACCATGCTTTGAGCAATTCCTTAGTTTCCTTGGGAATGTGGTGGCCTTTTTGTTCTGGAGATTTTGGAAAGCTGAAATTTGGGCCATATTCAATTACAAAAAGGCAAAAACCATGCAATAAATTACACTAGAATTTATTCTCTATAAAAGTGCTTCCCATTTGAGGGAATTGCATTAACGCTGCTCTAGACTGGAAGTTGTGACAGGAAACAGTTTCACTTTGAATTTGTGCAATATCTAAGTACAGCTGCCTCTGCCCAGCTCAAGGTCCCTAAGCTGCTACTGTGGCATAAATCAAACAGTTGTAGATCCCCACCTACTGGGTTTTTCACATATTGCTGCTAAAATTAGACTGAACTACTGATTTTGAGAGGAAAAAAGTTATTTTGGCCTTAACTCCTGCTTGTTAAGGGAAGAACTCTATGTAATACTCAAGCTGATGAATTTGTCATCCTCTGGTGACCATTGAGATCTTGGGCCACCTGCACATTCCAAATAGCTCTGCTGAGATGGAAAAGCAACCATGTTGGCCTGGGTTGGAAGGGACCTCAAAGATCATCTAGATCCTGCCACAGGATCTTCTTCAAGGAAGACAAGTTGCATCACAGCCTCGTCTCTGTTCTCTGTTTAAGCTCTTTGTAAGTGAAGGGCAAATTCACAGCTCCTCCCCTTGCTGTTGTTTCAAGTTTTATGATTTGGCTCAATTTTTCAGAGAGATTAACAAGAGAAGGGGATGATGAATTAGAACCAAGACTGCATAAAGAAATAACAACATATCCACTCTGTCAAGTAGGTTGTGCAGGGATACCAACTCTAAGTGCTTGTTCTGTGACTACATCTTATTAAAACTGAATGAGGGTTTGGAAGATGAAACATGTCAAATTACCACAAAAGATACCCCATATACAGCTACTGTCTAAACTGAAAAGGAAATATAGCTGGGAATGTGCTGAATTTATCTGGAACTGAGTGTCACATTACCATCCACAGTGCCTTATCTTCCCTGTAGAGGCACAAACTAAGACAAAAGAAGTAACTGATCAAGCTGGAGAATTATTTTAGTCTATGCAACCACAAGCCTGGTTTGATCATGCATCATGGGTTACTACCCTGCTAAAGCCTTTAGGGGCTTACAGGACAGAGAAAATGGTTAGCATGAATTGGAAGTGCAATAGTCACTGGATTTTTTGTTTTTACATGTCAGCATAAGCCTAGTTAAGCATGATAACATGTTTATTTATTCTTGGCATTTTCTACTTTCCTATTTTCCCTTTCTTTCCTTCTTCATGAAGAATAATAAAGGTGAATGATCACTTTGGATCCCAACATTTAATCTCATTTGTGTTTTAATTTCACTTTTGAGATTAACTCCTTTCAATAGTTGCAGATTGAGGAAATTTTTTTTTTTCCTGCAGAGTACCAGAAAATCCCAAAAGGTAACTGATGCAGAGTGGAGGTGTCTTTCACATTACCACTAATGAACAATCATTTTCACCCCTAAAAATATTGGGCTGAAGACCTCTGTAACTTTTAGAATATAATTAATTAGTGTCTTATATGCAACCACATCACAAAAACCACGATGTAACTTAGCTGAAATAATTATTCTCATTTTACATGATTAAAAAGTTAGGATGCAATCCAGATCAACATGGCTAAAAGCATTTAAAGACTGCTGGGCCACCAGCAATATCAATCTTTAAATTCATGGATCCACAGTAAGACCTCCTAAATGTCATCCAAGATTAATATTTCACATTGGCTACCATAATAAATTGTGTGATTAAGGTGTAATATGGGGTTATATGTTAGTTCTTTATTATTCTACCTGCTGACCTCCACACAGCTAACACCTGCAGATACTTCCACTCACAATAGAAACACCTCAGTTACCTGCATAATTTCTTCAGATGCACTTTAATCAGCAAACTTTTTCAAAAAGCTCTCCTGCTGCCAGCTTAGTAGCAACTTCATAAGTTATTTTATTTTTCCCTGATAAAAAGAAAATGCTTCTGAAGACTGACAGGTTAAAAGCAAAATTGGTCACATTAGTGCCAGTTTTACAGATCTGGAATTTCAGCTGCTTCTCAAAAAATTGCCTTCAATTTCCTGTCTTTTCAGATCATTATTTCTTATACTTGTACCATTCTGTTATTATTATTACTGATATTCAAGGAGAAGAAAATGCAGCCAGGACACCTCCAGATTTGTGATGAGCAGAGAAAGGGAAAACCCAGAAAAAAAGCTGCCAAGACCAACAGCTCTGGGTGGCCTTTGACTCCCAGGGGCCACCTCTAAGTAATTTCAGGAAGGACAAACTCACCAAAGATTCATTTCTAACAGGAGTGGAATGTTTTAATAATGAACACCATAAACCAAATAAACTTCAACCATTGATTTCATGAGGAGATTCTGCTCTATGCATAATGACACTAAGCATCAAAAAAAGTTATGAACAGTACCCCTGAGTTTCCATGGAACAGGAGCAAGTCTTCCTGAAGCTCTGAAGCCTGGAGGCACAGGATTCTGAAATGCTCACTGGATGGAAATTACACCTCAGAGATATCAGCACAAGATCACATTGAAGGGACATCCCTCAAGGCCTCCTAATTTGGCATAAATTAATAACCTGATGAGTTAAAACTAATCCAAAATCCCACACAGTAGAAAAAGAGTGCGTGATTTTCACAGTCTGCAGTCACAGAGCAGAAGTGACATACTTGGCCCCACAGTTTTAGTTTTGGGACAGAATGTGACAATCTAGAAAATCCCCTTCTAATCTAAAATCTTAACCTTATTTTATTAACTACTAGGAGTGCATCCTTTTAACAAGGTAACATAAAAAACACAACTACAGACCACAAAACCAACCATGCACAAGAACAGCATCAGTTTCAGAGAAAGACTTTTTGGCTTTGACAAGCCTCAAAGTTTCTTTATCCCAGTTCAAAGGTAAAGCTTTTTCTGCACTTTTGAAGCTTAAAGGTCCCGAGACTGCCCCAAGTCTGTCACTGATGGAACAAAGTAAACCAGACCAACACATATTTTAAAATTCTGCACTTTTCAACCCTGATAGAGGTTGGAATGGCAGAATTTTAAGACATGTTAATGTCTTAAATATCATACTCCTACAGGGGAAAAAAAAAAAAAGAAAAGAAAAAAATATTTCCTTTGCTGTTTTCACCAGATGATGGACCTGAGCTTCTCAGTGTTAATTACCCCACTCCTAACTCTAATTAATACATAACTGCCAAAACCACGTAACAATCCAAAAAGGGTATGACAAAGTAAACTCAGGCTCAACTGAGTTCACCTTTGAACAAAAGAACAAGTGCCCTATAAACCAATTTGGCTTTTCCTTATGAACTCTTGGTAAGCAAGGTAGACCTGAAAGGTTTTGTTGAGGGTTTTTTGGTTTCTGTTTTCAGTTGGGAATTTTTTTTTTGGGGGGGGGGGGGTTGGTTGTTTTTAACAAAAAGCAGGAAGTATTTTTTTCCTATTTTAAGCAGTGCTGCTGGCCTGAGAATCAGTTAAGTCAAGGACACCTAATTTAAAGACTTCCTAAAGGAAGGAAGCTTTTGCAAACAGACACTGGGGATAGGGGTGCTGTTAAACTGAACATCTTCACATAAGCATCTTGCTTCCCTCTATATAAATCAGACTTAACAGGAGATACTTAAATCATCCCTGAGGACTTGATCATTAGTTTCAACTCATTAGGAGAGGTACAATGGCCCAAGTTCATGCTGAAAGACACATCAGGTAAAAAATACACTGAAGTTTGATGTATTATCTTGTATATGAACGTTGCATTTCACTGCACCCCTCGACAAAGGTCATTCCTGGCCAAAATCACTGCAGGGCAGGGATTTGATGAACTGCTGCATCTGAGTGGACAGTCAGCACCTTCACAGGTACAACAATTGCAACAGCACAGCCCAGAGGTCACCTGCCCCGAGACACAAAACAGTCACACATGTTTACACTGGACACGTTCACAGCACAATGTTGAGCAAGCTGCAGAAGCCACAGGATCCTGAGAGGTTGGGAGCTGAGGTGCAGGCAGAGCTCCAGAGGCAGATGAAAGGGATAAGGCACTGGCACCTTCACAGGACAGGAGACTGCTGGGATTAAGAAGGGAGCAAGAAATGGATGCTGCAGCAGTCATCTGCTGTCCTAGCAGGAGTCCTAAGCTATAAACATTGGAATTCAGGACAGCATTGCCTGGGAGCAGAGTATTCAGTTGCTTCTGAATTTCCTGAAGCACCTGCAGCTGACTTTGCTGATTCAGGAGAAGCATATCCATATTTTCCCTCATTTTCTTCACTGTATAAAAGAAGGGAATGTTAATGCCTGTTATGTAAAAACACAAGGCAGTTTAGAAGTCTTTTTCTACTTACACTCTTCAGAAACAAGATTCCAGTGATCCACCTCACTTTCCTGTGTACCACATTGAAGCTCTTCTTTCTGATGCAGAGATATAAATTCAGGTTGGTTTATATCTAAAAGGAAGACACTCTAAGTCAAGAGCTGCAAGGTTTGCATTCCAAACATGGTGGCTCAGCAACAACCCTTCCTCTTACCTACATCTTAAAATTCAAACTTCATTCAAGTCATACAATGGTCCAAACTCAACCAAAACCCAAAATTAGATACAGAGCTTTATTTTTTCTCTTCTTTTTTTTGGGGGGGAGAGTGGTGGGGGGGGGCACAGGGAAAGGAGAAAGCAAAGCTGAAGCAAGGGATCTATTAAGGAAAAGGGAAATGGAGATTTAGTAAAAATATGTTTGTATTTGCACACTTTCTTTAGAAGTGGATATAGTGTTTAGACTAATTTGATACTGCTCAGTGTCCAATTGACAGGGCAAAAATGAGACTTTTCTTCAGGAATTATAAACTTTCATCTTGTAAAAGCCATAAAGTAAAAATAAGGTTTAGGAGTGTAAGGTTCCATGCCTGGGGTTCCTGGGCCACCTCTCTGCATCTACAGACTGAGAGGTCTCAAACCCTACATCAATAATTCAGTTTTGCCATTCTATCACAAACTTGATTATAACTTCCCATTGTTAAGGTGAAAGGCTCTTGGTTTTTGTTTGTTTCTTCTGGGAAAAAAAACCAACTCCAAACAAACCAACCACAGAAACCAAACAAAACCTCACACAGGAAACACCTGCTTCCCATGCCAACACCCACAACAATTCTGTGGTGTCTAGCTAAGACCCAAGATGAAAACTTAAAACATTTTTCACCAAGGATAAAGGGACTGCCCATGTAAAGGTACAACAACAGGGAAAAACATCCCACAATGCCAGTTTTCATCCCTGAGTTTCAGGTCATTACTAGAACACAATATTGCAAAATCCAGAAAACTCCCTAACTTGAAACAATCCCTTTGACAGCCTGTACTGTGCTAAGAATATTCCAGAGACTTCCCACTGCAGACAACAACAAGCTAGGATTCAATATCTACATATAAGAAAAATGAGCTGCTAGAGATGACCAAGGCACTGTTTACAACCTTTTGCAAGTCAGAATTGCTTGCATCTCCCTAAGCTTGGCATTTTGGTGGCTGAGCACCTCTGAAGAGCTAAGGTAGACATCAGGCAACACTATGAAGCAGGAATTAGTGATTTATTATTATTACTAGAGGGATCTGAGAGCTTTGGGAGGTCTAAGGTGCCAGACAACCCTATGGTAACACCTAAATTTCAACCTCGGCTTTTTCAAATAGCTTTCTCAGATGGCAGAGATACATGCATTAGAGATGGGGAAAAAAAGTAACAAAACCAAATCAACCAATCCCCAACACTCATATCCAGAGCAAAGAGGCAGAATTGTTTGGGAAGAAACAGAGACTAGAATATTTCATGTATCCCCTGAGATTCTGTATAACTTGAAATAAACACAACTTAATTCAGTTACCTGCTGTGTGTTCACTGGCTCTCTCTCTCAGGTGTTGGTGTCTGATGAAGTCTGAGCTCACACTGAAGCTGTTTCCATGCTCTGCACGCCTACAGGGTTTCTCATCTCCATGGACTCTCTGGTGCTGCAGCAGAGCTGTGTTCCCACTGAAGTTCTTTCTGCACACGGTGCAGGAAAAGCTTTTCTTTTTCAGGTGGGTTTTGTGGTGAGCAAGGAGGCTCGAGGCACGGCTGAAGGTTCTCTCACATTCCTTGCACTTATGGGGTTTCTCCCCTGAATGGACTCTCTGGTGAACCACCAGGTTGGCCTTCCTGCTGAAGCTCTTCCCGCACTCTGCACACACAAACACCTTTTCTCTCATGTGGATCTGCAGGTGGGTCAGGAGCCTGCAGTGCCCCTTGAAGCCTTTCCCACATTCTGGACACTTGAAGGGTTTCTCCTCACAGTGCAGTTTCTGGCCATCAGCACCAAGGATGAGATTCCTGGAGTCTCTTTTTTCCTGAGGGGAATCATCACAGGCTGCCCCCCTCCCTGGGCTCTGGGCTCCATGTGCCTGAGGCAGTTCCTCTTGCTTCAGGTCTTCAGGGTAGCCTTTCTCCTCCTCATTGTCACCCAAAACGCAGTCCCCTGATGGATTAAGAGATTCAAATTAACACTCCTCTTTCCCTGTAGCAGAGAAACTGCTCTTTGTGAAATATCTCAAGTTCTCAGGCCCACCCTCAGTTTACACCAGATTCTCTTTACCCAAACAGGAATGGAAATTCGAAAGACTAAGACAAGAAGGAGGAGAAAAGTGGCAAAAGGAATAAGAGAAAGGTAAGAAATGTTCCTCTTCCTTCCTTTCCCCATTTCCTTGTACTTCTTCCATTCAAAGAATGGCAAAGGAAGATGGCCAGGATGAAGGAAGGAAAGGAACATGCTAAAGCATCTCACCAGTCCAAATATCTACTTTGAGCTATTTGCTCCAGCAGACTTAACTCAAAAGCTTTCCAGCCTGCTAAATTATCATTAACACACTGTTCCAAATCTGGACATTTGGGTGGGGAATCTCTCAGTAGAAAAGAGCCCATGTAACCTTCACTAGGCAAGGCCAGCAGGGAGACTTAGGTTGCTTCTCACCTGTGCTAGTTCATTTTTACTGAAAAAAAGTTAAATTATATCTTTTGTAGGTTAGCACACCAGGTTTTTCTCTATCACAACAAAAATTATAAGTACTGTAAGGATAGTGTATATTTATGCATCAGAAGTCAAAGGGCTCTTTATTAATAAAAACCATCTAATTCCCAATTAACTATTATGATCTCTTTTCATAGTTAGATCTAACACAATGTTTACTTTCCTTGCAATGACAAGCTAAATAGATTTCATTCTGAAGAAACTCACCACATTCAAACATGTCCTCTTCCTTCCTAGAGAATGCAACCCACTTATTTCACAAAAGTATATACACCATCATACACCCCACAGTAAGCTCTAGGTCTCTTATCCACATGGGTAAAGCTTTTATTTACAGCTGTTCAGCATTAACAGAATTGTAAGGATCACCTAATAAACACTTAGCGTTGATTTTCTGGAGCAACTTCAGGTGTTTTCTATTAATTCAAGCAGAGGATTTAACAATTTGCATCTCTGATCTGGCATTAAAATAGAACTCACACGTTTAACACAACAGAGGTCATTTAACCCACTAACAAAACCAAACCGGGCTCCCTACATTCAAGTAAAACTCTGCAGAGCAATTTCAGCCCTATGTCTGATACAAAGAAACAAAACTTTTAAGTAACGTGTCCTTGAAAAGGCAAAGTGCTCTGTTGGACATGGCTACCAACATCTAAATAGCAGTGATTTTGCTGAGAGAGGGAGTCCTCTGTTTTACATCAAGGAATTACACCCAAGCGGGATGAAGAATCCCTCTGGCAGGAGCACTCGTTCCTCAGAGGCTGATGGCTCCCCGAGAGCCCTGGCAGCGACAGAACCCTCCATTCCCACCCACGCTCTAACTCCCTTAGACCCTCCTCACTTGCGAGAAGCCCTGGAAAAAGGGAACTGTACTGTCTTATTTTAGAAGAAGTGCTGGAGAAAGGAGCAGAAAGAAACCCCGAAGGCCACTGCAGCTTTGCCTTGGCCTGGCATCCCGGGATGGAGTGTGGGCACCACGCTTCCCTGCGAGATTCAACCAGCACGGGTTTACATCTCACCTGGGCACCCTGCAGCAGCATCGCTCCTCCCGGGGCTCCGGAAAAGGGACAGTATGGACTCCATGGCAGGCTCCATGTAGGAGGGGGGCTCTCCAAGGAGCGTGGAGCCTGTCCCAGCAGGCAGAAAGGGAGCAGGAGAGGAGGGCCGAGCGCCGCCCTGCACAGGGGCGAGCCCCGAGCTTCATCCAGGAACCAGCGCCATACGAAGCGCCTCTTCCTAAGATCAGTGTCCCTGGCAAGCACCGACGAGGCTCTCTCACCCTGCTGGGCTCCCCTCGTGTTTCCTGCACGCGTTAATCCCGGCACTGGGCGCTGCTCCCTCCCGGGGCCGCTCCGCCCTCTCCCGGCTCAGGGCCGCTCCCCTCATGAGCCGCGGGCTCGCCTGGGATTCGCCATCGGCACCCCGGGAATGCGGAGCGCTTCTGTGGGGCTCCGTCCCCGCTGGGCACCAACAGGGCTGACCTGGCTCAGGGATTGTGTCCGGATGGTTCTGGAATGTCCCCGGTGAGAGAGACTCCACACCCTCTCCGTGCAGTTTGATTGTGTTGGAGTCAGTGAGTCAGGGGTCTCTGAAAACCTTTGGATGGATTGAAATACACTAAGCCATTCACAAGTAAAGAAGACATTTAAGTAGAAGTAAGTCAGTAATTTTTGGGGTGAGTTAGTAAGTGAAAGGTTCCAAATGCCAGAGTAGCAGAGTGAGTTCTAGTGAACGTTGAAACATACTGATATCTTCAGCAAGAGGCTCCAGGCCCACAGCTGTAGACAGAACTTAGACAAAATTGAGCTTTAGTAAGAATATTGCTTTAATTCTTTAGATAGAACAAGATAGATTGTATGCATAGTTCTGTACGTAACTTGGTTTGCTAAAAGACTAGAATTCCAATTGGTTAAGGAGTGGTTGTCTGAGTTTGCGTTTTAGCTTGTTTGAAAAATCTGATATAGGAGTATGTATTGGGAGAGTTGGTGTTTTTAGCCATTTGCTTACTGCTACTGCTTTTGCCATTGCTGCTACTTCTGCCATTGCTTTTTTGCTATTGCCTTTTGAGACTGATGTGCTTTGTAATAAGATGTGCTTTGTAATAAATAACCTTTTTAACCATTAGCTGCTTTGCTTATTTAAGATAACCCGTCAAAGTAGGAGCCAAGAGCTCCAGAGTTGGTGCTCGTAGAGCCCAGAGGTCTGAGAACCTCACAGGATTACATAGGGAGGAGGTTCTGCCTCACCTTCAGGTGCAACTTGTGCCCATCAGTTCCTGCCCAGGTGCCATTCCTACTAATGCAATAAAAATACAATCTCCACAGCACAATAAAAAAGCACAGTGGGATGCCCAGAGAGGTAATGAAGTCTCCATCCTTCAAAGTTTTTAAGACCTCACTTGACAAAGTTCTGAGCAATCTTGTCTGAAGTCCATATTGAGTAAAAATTCCATATTGCCTTAAGCAGAGTTTGGATCAGAAACCTGGGGTCCTTCCCCACCTGGTTCGTTTTGTGAGTCCGTGAAACAGAATGGGAACTCCTCACCTGATAGGTGTGTCCATTATCAAAGTGTCTTGAGAACCTCTGCAAAATAAACTTGGAGAAGCCATTGTCCAAACTCTAATTGTCAGTGGAGAGTAGCTACTGCAGTGATCCATCAAACTTGTGCTGGCACAGCCTTTCCTGGTGCTGGATCTGTATTCCAGAGGGTCATTACCCAGACCTGGAAAGGGATGTAATAAATTGCTGGAAATGCTGTAGGCTACAGAAAATCCTCACTGATTGTCAGGAATACCAGGAAGGTGTTACCTTTGGCATCCATCTCAAAAGGTGATGTAACAGATTTAAAGGAGAAGGACATGAAAGGCTGGGAAACCTCATCCCCTAATCCTCCCCTAACAAACTGGGTGCACTTACTACTAATAAACACCCAACACATGCTACTGGAACTGGGGTAGGACAGAGAAACAACAGGCAATACATATTTTGAACAGACCCCAGTACCTTTGTTAATTCCCTATAAATCATTATCATTATACCCAGAGAAACAGCAATTCTAACTCATTCCCCTATACTGTAAAAGCTACCTGTTAGAGACAAAATTGGAGCTATCTGTGGGTAAGGGACCAAAAAAGTATTATTACCTCAAACAAGCCTAAGGACCAGAGAAACATCAGTGCCTCTACCCAGAGATATATCATAAATTCAAGCAGCATGGCTACTGACTGCTTTATCCTAATACAGAGTAAGTAAAACCAAAATGCAGTTAGTACAGGCTTTTTTTCCCACTTTCTCAAGGTCCACATTGGGTACTAAAATATTTGTCTTGGTTTGAGACAAATTTGGGAGGAAATGTCCAAAAGGTGTCTCCTCTGAAAAGGCAATGGGGGTACTGGACCGTACAGTTATCCCAGGGCACTGATCTAGGCACCCCAAAGAGGACCATAAACCTTCTCTATTCTGTGCTGAAGATGGTGCAATCCCAGCCCAAGAGGCTGAACATCATCAGAGAAATAGAGAATGGCCTGAGTGTAAAGGGACCTTAAATCTCCTATCTCATCTCATCTCATCTCATCTCATCTCATCTCATCTCATCTCATCTCATCTCATCTCATCTCATCTCATCTCATTCCATCCCCCTGCCATGGGCAGGGACACCTTCAGGGACACCTTCCACTATCCCAGGTTGCTCAGAGCCACATCTAACCTGGCCTTGAACACTTCCATGGATGGAGCAGCCAAAGCTGCTCTGGGAAACCTGTGCCAGTGCCTCAGCATCCTCACAGGGAACAATTCCTCCCCAAAATCCAATCTAACCCTGCTCTCTGTCAGTGTGAAGCCACTGCCCCTTGTCCTGTCACTCCAGGCCCTTGCCAAGAGTCTCTCTCCATCTTTCCTGTGGCTCCCTTCAGGCACTGGAAGGGTACAATGAGGTCACCCCAAAGCCTTCCCTTCTCCAGACTGAACAATCCCAATTCTCTCAATGTTTTCTCATAGGAGAGATGCTCTAAATTTATTTAGGGAACATTAAATATCTGTGTATTAACAGATCCTGGGGACTCTTTAGAGATAAGAAACTCCTAAGGCAGCCAGACCTCTGGGCCAGTGCTGGCTTTCCAGCTGTGTCCTTCTGGCTCAGTGCAGTTGTTAAAGGATTGTGGAGGGACTCACAGTCCACATTTCCCAGTTCCAGAAGCCCTCCTTGGCTGTGCCAGCCCTTTTCTGCCCTGGGGGATCAAGGCTGCTCCTTTCCTTCTGTGTGTTCATGCACACAACAGGACCATGGGGCAGCTCTTTGACAGTGATATCATCAGCCAAGGACACAGGTTTAAGTCCCTTGTCCTTTCAGTAGTAGCCACTCCTTGGTGCTGCCCTAAACTAAGGTGATTATTTTGTTTAACTTTTGGTTTTCAGGCATTTCCCCCTATTTGTCAGGATTAATTCTGGTTTGGGAAGAGCTAGACTCCATGATTCTTGCAGGTCCCTTCCAACTCAGGATATCCTGTGATTCAACGATGTGAGCTTGTTTTGTGGCAGTCTCAGGTGCTGCTCATTGCTTGAGCCTTTCCCTTTCTGCAGTTGTGTGCTTTGGAGGATAGAGGTATCCCATCCATAGTATTTTGCAATAAAACAGGAATATTTTCCCTGGACTTCATTGTCCATGATACGGATGTGAAGGAGCTCATTACGTAAAATGCTATTGATTGTCAATAGACCTTTATGCAGCATCCTAATAAATCACATTCTAGCAAGGTCTGTTCTTCCCTGCAGGGAAAAATGGAAGCCTGGATTAACTAACTTCAACATGAATTATTTTCTTGGCCCAGCAGAGTTGAACTGTGTGGCATGATAGCTTGGAAGACTACCAGGTAATAGAAGTGCAAAATAAGATTGTGAAGAGTTTTCTTACTCATCCCTCAAGTTCACTAAATAAAGCAGTGGCTCTTCAGTCAAAAATAGTGTGTAAGTAATAAAAAAGACTGTTATAATTAATGAGTCGGTTAGAACACATTGCTATAACATTTTATCGTTTTAAATTCTTGAGTTTGGGAAGCTAGCAATATAAATTTAGATAAAGTCCTTTCAAGACTGTATCTCGAATTAGAGAAGTCCATATTTGATGTTCGTGCAAGTATTTTTAACTTGAAAATCATAATTTTCACTAACTTAAGTAGGAGCCTTGAGTTTTAATTTAACAGGAATATTTTAAGTACCCCTGTCCTCTGCACTCCTCACAGCCTTCTTACCTTGAGGTCAAGGTTTTAAGGAGCCTCCTCTCTACCCCGGCATTTAAATTCTTAGTGAATCTGTTGAATCCTCTCATCTGGAGTTACACATAGTATAATTTCCCAGGTTAACACTGAATTGCAAATAAGCATTGTGATTTTCTATCAGGTTTTGCATTAATTTTGTAGTGTTCTTGCCTCAGCTTATTTGTGAGAATGATCATGTGAGATAAAAACCTTTTAAAGCACAGACTGTGTGCCAACTCCTCTGCTTTTAACAATGCCTCTCACTCTATTGTAAGAGAAAATTTGATGTGACATAATTTACCTTTGAAATTCCACACTATTATTCTTTTCCTTTTTAACTGGTGTGACTGCTGAGTATTGTTCTTGTACTGAAGTCAGGCTCACTAAAAATAGTTCCCAAGTTCTTGTCCTCTTGTATTTCCTCTGTCTTCTCCAATCTTGTCCATCTTTCCTGAGCGCTCCAGGATATCTAATGGCCTACCTCAGCTTGCTCCAGCCTATAGGTGACATTAAAAATCTAAATCAAGTGCTCTGTAACCTCTTCTCTGTCTGCTCTGAGTTCTTATCCTTTTGATGCTGTTCTTGAGTTTATTACATAATGCTAATCTTCCCAGCAAAGACACAGATCTTTTCTTTTCCCTGTTGTCTTTTAGTCAGTAATATTTTAGAATGTTTTTTAACTGTTCTATGCTCCAGTTACTTTGTTGCTTGGCTGTGCTTTATTTTCTTTAACACATTATTTTATATAATCTGACCTACTTGTCACTGCCTGTGCCATTCCTGTTCGTAATTTCAGACCAGTAGGGAAATTTGTGGCTTGTCAAATTTACTCTCTTAACCCTTTTTTTTGTTTCCCTTTCTCTAGTTGGAGACAGTACATTCTTTAGCAGTTTTTTACAGGACACTTAAGTGCACATCTTCTCACTAGCTGTTCTCCAGGGATTTACCTGCCTTGGGATCTTACTGCTGGTTCTCTGAGACTGCAGACACCTGATTCCTGGAAATGCAATCCTTTCTTTTTCTTTCTGGTGGGTATCCAGTTCTCACAATTTCTTCAGCAGAAGTGAGGAACAGGATTTTGACTTGCTTTTTGTGCCCTGGGGCAGTGGATGTTGCCTAGGATCTTTTCTCTCAGTATTTTGTCTCACTTCTGATAAGGCAAAATTCTTGTGTTTCACAGTTATCACAGGATCATTTATGTTGGAAAATACCTCCAAGGAAATAAGCAAAACTTGTCAATGTTTCAAATCCATATTCATCACAGGACACAGCACTTCCAAATAAAATGCCAAAGGCTGTAATAGAGCAAGCTGGAAAAAAAAACTTCTCAGCAGATAAATTCTTGCTTTACATACCAAAGTATATTTACTATTCTGTATTGCTCATTGACAGATTTTATGCTAAGGATGAACAGTATCTTAATTAGAAGAAATACTAATAACACCTAGTTGGAATTTATTGCATATTAAATTCTAGCTAATTCCTTTGCTTGCTTTCATGTTCTATATTGTCAGTAACTATGAAAAAGATGACTAGGGAAAAAATTTGGGTTTTTTTCCTGGAAATATTAAAGTCATCTTAATGCCAAAGATTAAAGAATGAATAAAATAATGTAACTGTTGCTTTTATGATCTCACCACTGGGATTGTCATCTGATGCCTAAACTCACATCCTCTCTGCCAGCTTTTATGGCAGAGTGCCAAACTTGAGCTTCACTTGCCTTTTCAAGCCAATTTACCTCATTAGTCTCCTCACTGCTGAAAAGAGAAAGATGCATTTAAATTCACCTGCCTCTCTCTGCAACATTGTGCCATGGTAGAAACTCTCTATTACTTTCTGCTCAAAACCTACCTCCAGAGGCACTGGGGTACTTGCCTGAATTTTGGGGACTCTTCAGTGTCTTGCACATCAGTGACAAATGACAGTGGCAAGGCAAAGGATCTGTGTTGTCAGTAACAAAACATCAGTCTGTGTGTGCCTAAAATCTTGCCTATTTACTGTTCCAAATACAGTTAAAACCTTCTACAAACATGTTTGCTGGCATTTTCACCAGCCCTCTCTATACATTTTCTATACATTTAATTTAATGTTTATTTTCTTGCAGCAGCTTTTCCCAGGTTAAGCCACTGATTCTCAAGGGTTTGTATTCTCTGGAGTGGTTATGAGCCCCAGTTGGAGAGGAGGAGCTTGCAGAGAGAACTGAATCAGAAATACAGAAGTCATGGCACAAGCTGAGGTAGGAATTCCTGTTTGAAAGCCCTCTGCAAAGCTCTCTGCAGTGAAAACTGGGAAAAGATGGATCACACTGCCAACTCCAGAGCCTTGATCCTCTTTTGCCTAATCTTTTATAGAAGATGCATTTCTTTGCTGTGTACTTTTGCTGTGGCTTTTACACCTGGGGCTGGGTGTTATCTGCTGCTTTCCTGGAAGGAGCAAGTTACCTTTGAGAGTGACTGCAATTCACCTCTGGAGTGCAGGCAGCTGCAGGAATTTGTAACATAAGGGCACCTGAGGCAAGAGAAGTAGAGTGTGTGGCCCTGGCTCTGGATGGACTTTGGGCTAATGAATTCAGCTTTCTTTGCTGTGGTATCCATTTCCACAGGTAGGGCATGAGTCTAGAAATACAAATTAGCACTGTTCCATAGCACATTTCACAGCCAAATGATCATGGGAGTTAGGAAATGGACCTGTGGGCTCAGTTCTTAATGAACACCAGTTGTGTTTCACTGAGGGAGATGGGGAAAATTGAAATTGGCTGGGATGCCTTCCTTTGAGAGCTGGTGCTTATTCTGTCGCGTGACCTGCAGTGTATCAGCTAAAGACTTGTCTTACATCATTTTCCTACCCCCCTATTTTTGCTTCCCTTAAAAAATGCAATTTCCCTCATTTATTTAATTGATTATTTGCCTTGATAATACTGTGCTAGTAGAATGTCAGAAGAAAAAGCTTTAAATATTGAAGTCTGCAGGTTGACCTCTAAGTCTGTTCTTTGGAAAGAATTTGAACTTTCTTGCTGATGGCTTTAATTCATTGATGCATCTTAATGGAAAACTGATTTTTTTTTCCTCCATAAAGATCACATTTACATATAAAAAATGGAAAGTGATATTTCAAGGAAAGATTAGCTAACAAAATGAAAGTGGTATCTTTGAAGTATGTCCTGGATTTCAGGATTGGAAATAATTTTCATCAAGGAAAGTCATAATAATGGTGTGTCTTTTCCCCTCATTCAAGTCTGCTATATTGCCAGGAAGTGATAGATAATTATTAGACATTATCTACTCTTGCTTGACAGACAACTGACTTAATGAAGTAAGGTCTCTATCCTTAAAAACTAAGAATTTGGGGTAATAGGTACAAATGGGATGTTGTTCAAGGAAGTTGTCTGGGTTACTCCCAATTTTCCTTTGCTGCAGACCTGTCTCTGTGAGTTTCCACAGGGCACTCATCACAGCAGGACCTCCCAGTCTTCACTATCACAGTTAAAAGCCTCACCATGGCAGCCTTTAAAACTTTGGTTTCCCTCCTGTAGGTAGGACTGCTGTTCTAGCACCAGCTGTGCTGCAGATGTGGCCAGATGTGCTGGAGAAGCAGCCTCTGCTAAATCACCACCTCATCTAGTAAACCAAGCAATGCAAAGTGACCATAGCATTAAAATATTTTGTTTTATTAAATGTTTCAAATAACATAAACATCATATCAACAATTTTATGGCTGAGGTTCACGCAATTTGTGGTTTGATAATTTTATCTGATTTGAGAGCTCAAAAGGTTATACCTTAACATTAGAAACTCTGTAATTAAGATTTATAACAGGAAGTTGTCTCACAGCTAACAAGAGGATAGAAATAGCAGATAGAACCGTAGAAACTCTGGACAGTGGGAAAGTACATATTTTACTACAAACTAGGGTCTGCCAAGATCATGTAAGGACAAGAAACCTTTTGTAAGTGGCTTTATGTTCATCTGAAAAAACAATTCATAGTTAGCTTTTAAGCAATAGTGAAAAGTGAGATAGTACATTTTTAATTATTCCCCAAATACATTTTATTTTTTGGATTTTAATTCTCTTTAAGTAAATCTGTATCACTTTCATACCAATATTTAGCACCATGTAATGGGGTGTTCACCACTTACCTTCTGGGGAATGTTATTTGCTCTGTGCTAGAATAAAGGGTCCAATTATACTAAAATTGTACTGAAAGTTCATCCTTGTTTTCAGTGGTAGAACATCAACGCTGGAAGAGCAACAGCATGCTTTCAACCATGAAGCTGTAGCTTATTTACAAACAAAAGGATGCTCCCTCCCTCTTTTCCTAGTTGCTTATTTGTGATAATGACTCAATAAACAGCTACAGGTGTGGTTCCCTTTACACTGGAAATGAGGGCATGTTTTAATTGCTTCCTCATGAACTGAAGTGGAACAGGGCACACCAAACAAGCACAGCCTGTCACTTCAGGATGAACTCCACTGGTTTTACCACATCTGTTGTCTGGTGCTGGAAGATGCAGCTGTACACACAGGCAGATGCACTCATGCTTCCTTAGAAAATGTAAAAGAACACTTTTCTGCAGGAGGTGGGCCAACAACCTGTGATTTATCAGTGGGTCTAGTTACCCCTCCCCCTCTATTGTGGAAAAACTATTTCTTAACAAGGAGCAGAGGAGGGTGGAGGGGTAAGAAATTTAATTTTTTTAGTAACAGACATGCTGAAGATAAACAGCTTTGGTTGTCATTCAAAAGGCAGTTAAAACACAGATTAATTGTAGGGGTTTGTTGTGGTTGGTTGGTTTGTTTTGTTATCACTGTTTAATTAAAAGAAGATACTTGTGAATTGCAAGCTTCTGCCCACTGCTGATGGTGAAATGATACTCAAGTGTTTTCATTCAGATATTTTCCCTAAAGCTTGGGTTTCTTCAGAGAACAAACAAATCCACTGAGGAGCACAAAGTAAACTATTTAACATCAGCCACTGCTTGAGGTGAGAGCAAGTTCTTATGCCCAGCTCCTCGTGATGACAGTCACAACTGGCACTCAACAACTGCCACACATCAGACCCTGCATAAGGCTTTCTGAAATATGTCTGTTCTTCAGACAATCAGCTGGAAACATCTCAAGCCATAAGAAAATGTATTAAAGATTCAAGCTCCCCTGCATGTTACGTGTGTGTTAAGACAAGTTAACAGCTTGATCCACCTCAGGCAAGGCCAGGGCTCTGGAGCCAGCTGCTGGCAATGCTGTGTGGGCTGTTCAAGGTCTCCAGAAGAGCAGTTACCATCTGCAACAGTTCTGTTTTCCTAACCCAAACAACTGCTGCTTTTTTGGGGCTGAGTAGCTTTTCTGTGGCTGTTTCCTTCAGCAAAATGCTGATGAGCCTTAAAATGTCACACCACCACTGTTCTGAGTGCAGCACCTTTCTGTGTGCTCAGAAAACCAGGTCTGGATATGTTCAGGGGAGCAAAAAATACACCTCAGACTTGTGGGGACAATACAGCCTGTGCACACAACTGTGAATGCCTGCAGGCATATTGTGAGGAATTCCTGGCACGAGTAGGGAAGGGCAAAAAAAGGTGGGACACTACTCTCAGGAGAGCTGACTGATGTTGGTGTAGCAGCTCTGCACCTTTGACTTTTCTGAGACCCAAGCTTTTGTCTGTTACGTGCACAACCCAAGACTTATGGTCCCTACTGTTGCTTCTCTTTGTTCATAAGGCAGGCACTTAAAAAGACTTCAAGGTAAGTGTTGAAATTATTTCCTAATGTTTGAGTGGAAGTTTGTTTCAAAGTGATCTACAATTTTGGTTTGCTTTGTTTTTTAGCCTTTCCTATGAGGACTGCAAGCTGCCTGATGACCCGATTATGTAACTGAGGGAATGCACTCTTCCTGGAGCAATCCCTGCAGCAACCTGCCTTCAGCCCCAGCAAGGCAGCAAAGTACAATGGCACAACCTTCACCAAAATATTGCTGTGGCAGCACTGAGCAGGGAATGTTGGCCCCAGCCCCTAAACTCACAGCTTCAGGTTTCTCAGGTGCTGACACCTTGCAAAGCATGCCCTGAAGCTGGAAAACACACACCCAACAACCAGTTTCACTACAGGAAGCACATTTCCAAGGCAAGAGCTTCAGAAATTTGCATCTTTGTAAACTGAGTGCTTGATGTATTTAAGCACAGATCAAAAGCAGTTTGTGACAAACACAGAGCCCTGTCATCCTGGACACATTCCTGGTCAGCTTCTGCTGCAGGCATCCTTTGGCAATCGCTTGGAACCAGACCCCTGGGGCATACGGGGCAAGATTAATTCCTTGAACCTTTAGAAATATCTCTGAACCAGCGTGAAGTGCTCAGATATACACTGTCATTATTTGCTCTTACATTCACTACCGAAACCAAAGCCAAGTATAATTTTTGAGAAATGCCAGGTTTGTAAATTCTCTGCTCTTCTCAGCTCGCAAAAGAGTAACTGTTTCATTTTGTTGTGTTTTTGTTTATTATTACTTTTTCAGACAGCTGGCATGACACATGACTAGAGAAACTGAGTGCTGCATTGAAGACTGATCATCTTAAAAGTGGTTGTTCAGTGTTATCTGAATAAAAAATATTTTGGTGTAAGATTTGACTCTGAAAATCTGACAATGCAGTAAATTTGTTGCTGTTATTGCACCAGCTACTTTCAAGAAGGCTCTCTCTCCCTATGCCACCACAGGAATTTACAATTCACTACAAGAAACAAGGATCTCCAACAGCCATGAGCATTGGGAAGGTCCTTGTCTTCCTTTCTAAATTGCAATTTAATTCTAAAACGCTGAAAAATCAAGTTCTGAAAATTCTAAGCTGCAGGATAAAGTGTGTTACCTTCACGACTGTTCTTACAGAGAAGTCAAAGAATCACAGAGCTGCTTAGGTCAGAAAAGACCTTTAAGATCATTAAATTCAACATTTAACCTCTTCTCAAGAAAAACAAGTTTCAGACTTTTTAATTCCTCCTGACAGGAGTGGCAGCAGAACAAGCCCAGTGATGTTTCCTCCATGTGTGTCTTTACACTTTCTTTGCTGGTGGAAATGATCAACTGCAAAGTGACTTAGCTGTAATGAAAGCCCAGTATCAGGTTGGTTTTGAGCTACAAGGAGAAAGACTTCCTGCAGGGAAAAAAAAGACCTATACTTCAAAAATAATGATGGGTTTCTGTATTTTTCTTCCGATTTTTATGAAGCCTTATCTTAACTCTCAAGAGTTAATACAGCATTTTTCAAGACCCCAAAAATGTTCCAAGCAAATGTGATAAATGCAAGACCAGGAATTTTTTAATAGACGGAAACCTTAACCATAGGAAGAAAAGAAGACCTCTCTGTAAGAAAGCAGCTTGTGAGTGAGCAGAGTTATCAGAGGTGCATAAATTCTATGTGTGTCTTCAGGTATGGCCTGAAAGCAACAGTCCTCAACAGCAATACAAGACAAGAAATGACAACTATTACTTGTGTTCACTGGCCTCATGTGACTGATCATTCCTCCTCCTAAGTTTAGAAAAACTGAGAAGGTGCAATCTTGTTTTTTCAATAAGGTACCATTTCAGTAAATGAGAATGAAGAAGCAGCTGCTTTAGGAAGACCTCTTACAGGTTAGTTTCCTTGGCTGGGTCTTCTCTGGTGGCATCCTTGTCTTCCAAGGTCATGCTTTAAATTTGCCTCTTTTGAGAAGAAGATGGGATTAAGATAGCCTAGGGAGTAGTACATGGGAAGACCATGACTTTGGTTAATCCTTACTCTTGCACATCAGACACTAGATGAGGGGTCCCAGCTTGACCTGTTCCTAAAGCTTCAGTTATGGCTTTAAAAATTGGCCTGGTCTTATGGAAGAAAGACCACCATGTATGCGAGCATTAGTTAAAATTAAAAAGGTGAGCATGTAACAGTGTACAATAAATGCCAGCTGCTGTTGGAGGGAGTGGATTTTTCTGCTACTTTCAGACCCCGATGCCCACAGTTGCTGAGTAGAGGAGATGGAGGTCCTTCTGGAAGAGGCTGGTTGCTGATGGATAGCTTCAGTGCCTAAGGGTGCTGGATGCCCTGAAGTAGGACAGGAACTTGTAGCAGAGGCTCACCACAAAGTACCAGATGTTTCGAGCCATCTGCGACCTCGCAATGAAGATGCGCCAGATGATCACGAGGAGGGTGGTGTTGAACGCGTATCGGATGTTCCTTAGCCTGGGAAAGAGGCAGCTGATCAGGAAACACACAAACAACAAGAAGCTCACCAGCTCCCTGCATTTCCTACAGGCAGTTCAGGAATAAAGCCTATCTACAAGTGGCCCTTGGGCTTTTTGTCATTCCTGTTTTAGTGGAGAAGCTGTGCTGGAGGTCCTTGGTCTTGCCAAGGACTGTGCTGAAGCTGGAACACAGTGAGTGATTCATGGTGTAGGTGGAATAACTGTACTGGATTTCTCTCTTGCTCTGTACTCTCATTTCAAACCACAGCAAAGTCATATGGGGAGGTTTTTCTTTAGACAGTCTGTGTCCAATACTTTCTGCTTTGGTTTCATATATTGGTTATCTTTCACTTTGCAGAACTTAAGGCAGGCTAGAGAACCTTCATAGAAATTGATGAGAAGCTTCTCTTATTTGGGTGAAACCCTTTCTTTAGAGCTGTGAAATTACATAATGATTATAAAAGGTCTTCACTGTTAAAATACTGCAGGGATGTTTTATTTTTTGGGGGAAGTGCATTAATTTACAGCATCAATTTCAGTGGTATTACTGAATTTTTCAGATCCTAATAATCCTGTCTTCTTTCTGTCAGGCAAAATTTTCTGCAGTTCTCTAATTGTCATTTTCCCAGTGCTTGACCAAGAGAAAAAAGACACCTAAAGACCTCAAGACTTGTTTCATTTTTACACTAGCCCTTTTATTTTAAGGTAAACTTCATCACTGCACCACAGCCCACGGTCTGAGGCAGTCAGTAGCCCATTCCTGAGGTCCTTATAAACCTCCTAAGAGTGATCCATGAATGATGAACTTGTTTAGGATCCCTTGCTATGGCAAACTATTTCCTCATTCTATGTTTGTAAATACTGACAAACAGCTGAGATAAGAAATAAGTTATTTATCTCCATTTTAATCAATAGTAATAAATAATAACAATTTTGCAACACAGCTAGACTTATTTTCCCCAAAGGTAGTCAGGAGCTCTTATCTTTGTCCCTGGGTGTGACTTACTTGCGTAGATGCTGCTTTGCTGCTGGAATGCCAGCCATGTCCTCGTTTAGTAAGTACTTCTTAGCACCTATGCAGTAGCTCTCAATGTACTCTGACCAGTGCAGCTGGCGAACATCAAAGTTGTATAACTGGGATTTAAAGACAAACAACAAAAGCTGAACACCACAGTTCAAAACCAGGTCACTTGAAGCATCAATTCTTCATTGATCTCTGTTCCTGACAAGGCCCCCTCTCTAAAATTCTCAAAGCCACTGAGTTCCCAAGCACTGCCAGACTGTGTTTCACAGCTGCTGATTAACGTCCCAGCCAGCTGGGAATCTGGGCAAAGCAAGCAGAAATGTAGTGCTAGCTGGCAGAAAATAAAGGTGTTTATCTTTCAGGTGCCATCTCTTCCATAAATACATGTATTTGTACACACACACACACACACACACAATCATGGAAGAAAAATGGTATCCACACAGGCAAACAGATTCAGATGAAAACCTCCATGCAATTTCAACGTGTCACTAGAATTATGTGAAAATAAATTAACTGGACATTGAGTCAACAGGTGCCTCTGCATCAGTGTTACTCTCAGCTGCATTCTCTTTTTGCAGCTAGATCAACAGAAGTCCAGGAAATGGGTCACTTTGGCATAACCAAAATATCATTGCAGAGCCAACTATCCCAGTTCATTTTAGGTGCTCATACTGGACAAATTGTTAGGAAGCTGTCAGGCAGCTGTTTGTCTCTTAGAGCAAAGAGAGGCTTTGTAGAGAAGAAGAAGTTTTCACAGAATAGGTTGGGTTGTAAGTGACCTGAAAACATTCTCTTGTAATTAATGGAAAGCTCCTAAAATACATAAATTATTTCAGATTAAAATCAATTCCAATCCTTTAGATATAATTTTAAAGCTCTACAATACACCAAAAATAATTGCTGCAGATGAACAAAATCTGAACTTATCAACTCATATTCAAGACATATTTACCTTTTTGTCCTCTGTGTTAAGGTGACTCATTAACATATTCATATTATCTGAAGACCAGTTCCAGGACTGGGTGGAGAAATACTGCAGGAGTGTCATAGACTTGTGCAGCCGATTGATGATCTTCATCATTCTGAAACACAGGGGGAGCATCAGAGGTCAGCAGGAAGTGTGACCTTATGTAGAGGCTGCTGGTTTGTGTTCCCACCAATCCAGGTAAATAAACATTGCAATTCCTCCTGAGCACTGCCCTGCCACTCACTAGGCTGAGAACTTGCTCAGCAAGTCCAAATTGCTCCAGCTGAGCCCTTGAGCCTAGAGCTACCCAACTTTTACTGTTGGCTCCAAAAGGGGAGCAAATGTGTCTGTCACTGATGTCCAAATCACTGGTCTGACCTAAGCAAGTGCATCTACCTCACGTACTGCTGTGAAGGGAAGAGCCCATCTGAACTAGCATAAAGTCTGCACCACAAAGGTACAGTGCTTCTGTTCCCAAGGTGGGTACTTTCTTTCTGCCACAGGAATTGTCTTCTGCTCCCAAGCCTGAGTTGTGTACTGAAGCAATAATTGCATTAGCTCCAGTATTTGGTGACCACATCTGCAGTATGTCTGAGCTCTGAAGTCATTTGCCCAATTTCAGTTTTCAGACAGAACCAAAGAATCACAGAGTGGCTTGGGTTGGAAGGGAGCTTAAAGATCATCTTGTTCTAATCCCTGTCATGGGCAGGGACACCTTCCACTACCCTAGGTTGCTCAGAGCCCCATCCAGCCTGGCCTGGAACACTGCCAGGGATGGGGCAGCCATAACTTCTGTGCTAGGACCTCCCCATCTTTCACAGGGAAGAATTTCCTCCTATATAATCTAAATGTACTTTCTATCAGTTTGAAACCATTCCCCCCATCCTATGATTATGCTCCATGGTAAGAGTCCATCCCCTTCTTTCCCACTGTTCTGCTTAAAGTACTGAAAAACTCTTACCAGGTTTCCCATGTGCCTTCTCTTCTCCCGTCTCAACAGTCCTGGCTCTCCCAACCTGTCCTCCCAGGAGAGGTGCTCCAGCCCTCTGACCATCTTTATGGCCCTCCTCTGGACCCATTCCAACAGCTCCGTGTTTTTGTTGTCTTGCTTCAGAGGCATAACTACTTAAGGACTTGGGAAATTCAGGTCCAGGTCCTCTCATGTGTCTTGGCCTTTTCTTACTAATTTTTTTATATAAAAGTGGATGACAGTAATGTTGTCCTACCCTGCAGGATAATTTCAGTTGTCCAGTGGTCATGAGTAAAAAAGGCCTCTGGCAGTTGTTTTGAAGTGTGATGTACAGGGCTTGATCAATTCTGAGAAGACACTACGTCCTCTCAGACTGGGTAAGAGCAAGAGAAAGCATTGAAAGGCTGATTTTTGTGGAGAACAGAGCTATTTTCATTCAAAATATTGAGCTGCCCAGAGGGTAACACAGTTGCTGTGACAAATAGAAGGTGGCAGTTTGGGGGAGAATGGTGTCAGGCTGGCTTCTCCCCACAGAGACGTGACTGCCACGGCGATGAGCACTCAGCACAGAACAGAAAGACACCATGAGCCCATCAGCTCAGAGCACAACTGTGCAGCTCACCCAAACCAACTGGAAAGAGCACTAAATCCTTAGACAAGCACTCCTTAAAGTGGTTTCAGTTTAGAAGCAAAGCAGGCCATCAGATTAAAGGAACCTTCATTCTGAATAATTATGTGCACGTTGACTGAATGCAGTTTATCTGAACTGCTTTAAAATTATTTCAGATTAAACTTCCTGTGTAGGGCAAGCACCATGAGGCAAAGCTTTGTGAATACATTTTAGAAACTTGGGAAAAGGAAATTATGCAGCTAGATTGGAAAGATCTGAAACTGCCCCTCAAGCTGACTCCCCAAAATCTTTAAAGTGCTTATGACTAATGGGAACTGATAGGAAAAAAGAAAAAGATAAGAGAACCATCTCTTGAGTATATGAAATAAATTTGTCCTTGTGAGGGTAATGAGGCCCTGTCAGTCACAGGTTACCCAGAGAAGCTGTGGCTGCCCCATACCTGGCAGAGTTCCAGGCCAGGCTGGATGGGGCTTGGAGAAGTCTGGGCTAGTGGAAGGCGTCCCTGCCCATGGCAAGGGTGAAACAGGATGACCTTTAAGCTTCCTTCCAACCTAAACCAGTCTGTGATTCTATGATCTGAAGAGGTTTGTGTGAAAACTGTGTTTCATGTCAACTGCCTAAGATCATTCAAAACACTAATAATTTGTATGAAGGAAAAATACGTATTTTTGCATGAAAAATAAATTTGTATTTAAAAAAACATAAACTGAGTAGAAACATGGGGAAGATTTCTTACAGAAAGTCTCGTCCTCCACTGTGGAGGAACTGAGAGGAATAAATTGAGTATTAGCTCTCACTATAGCCACACTTCAGACATGCATTTTGTCTTCTAGGAAACTGTTTACAGCAATGATTTCTCTATTTGCTCCCATACAGAGCCTTGCATAAACCACATTATATCATGATAAGTCATGATGGATGTGCAGTGCTCACAGGAAACCATTTAGGGCAGTTTTGCTTGATATCTGGAAAGTTATGTGAAATGAGATTACACCTAAAAAGGTTTCTTCTTCTCTTTTATCTGATGTGGTTTACTGCACTTAAGACCATAAAGGTCTGATATCCAGGTAGCTGGGAAGAGAACAATGCACTGCTACTGTGCTTCCTACCACACTGCAGCAATACCTGGATGAGCTGAAGTAGTGTGTAAAAATAAAAGGAGAATTATATTTAAAAAAAAGACTTAGAAAACTCCCAATTTCATTGGTGAACCATCTTTGCTAAGGCTGCAAATCTTAAAGCTCAAAAGATCATGCTGAGGCCTGTTTGACATTTAACTACAGCACTGCAGGCAGTGTCCACTGGTTAATTATGCCAATCAGCTTATAGAAAAGAAATGTCAATTGTAATGGCAGTGCTAAGATCTTACTGCTGCCCATTTCACCAAAGATTGGAGATTCCAGCCCCATTTTCAGTTTACCTCTATTTCTAGGGTAATTCTTTCCTCCTGTATAACAAAGTTTTTATACGGACCAATCTGCCTCCGAAGCAGAATGTCAGGGATAAATCAGAGCAATGCCAGGGATTTCTTGCAAACAGCTGCAGTCAGCTTTCTAGCAGCAGAGGAGCACAAGAGCAGCTGACATCAACACAGCTCTGGCATCCTGTTCTCACACTGCACAATAAATCCTCCTCTGTGGTGGCAGGGATGAAATGAGGACAAATGTCTGGAGTAACGTTACTCACAAGAGGATTCCTTCCACATGGGACATGGATATTGCTGTTCCTACAAGCCATACCACTGCCAGGGCTCAAATATCACCTGTAATGGTGAGTTGCCCTTCCAAATACATTTAGAATTTAATCCTATTCAGGAACGACTGCTTCCTAGATTTCAGGCCAGTGCTGGAAACAGCTACTTGGACATCTGATTTACAGGGAAAAAAAGTATTAGCTTGTATGTTCTAAAGCTTGCCAGTCTAAAGTCCTTATGCAAACTACTGCCAGATAGGGGTAATCCCATTGGAAAGCTGAAGTGGTGGAGATCTGGATATAGAGAAGACAGAAGACTAGCCTCTGCTTTGGGAAGCTTTGAAGTGTGTAAAACTGAGTTCAAAAGGTGTGATGCTCTCTAGGTGGTGGGAAGTGTGCGAGCCCTAGGCTGTGTTTAGCTACAGCCATGCATTTTCCTCAAGAGGAGGATTTGGGAAGAAGCTCAAGGACTCCATTTCTCATCACTGGTGTGAGCTCTGCTCTCCACAGGAGTGGCAGGAGTGCAGGAGGCCGAGGGCACCATTCTCACCTGGGCTTTCTCCCCGTGAGCCTCATGTAGAGGTCGTAGAGGATGGCGGGTGCCTTGTGGCTGACAGTGATCCAGTACTGGTTTATCAGGTAGCTGGAGGTCATGTGAGCGTTGGGTGTTCGGAAGGCCTGCTCCAGGGGGTTCCTTTTGAACGTGGACATGACGTACTGCTCTGCAATGGAACAGGCATTTGTCACGGGCACTCACGCACTTCCAGCTGGGCTGCAACCACAGCACAGCACAGCCCCAAGTTGTGCTTCACACCTCCAGCCCACAGCTCTCTGAACTGTGGCACCATAGCTTGGACCAGGCTGTCCATTCTGTCATGAAGATTGATGACTCCATCTATTGCCTGTTTGAAACCCAATCCTGCTCCACACTTAACACCAGCAGACAAAAACCTCCTGATCAAAGCATCAAAACATGAATGAGGAAAAGCAGGCAGCTCTAAGAGCTGTAAGGAGCTGCAGTTCTGCTTTCACCTGCAGCAGATGCAAAATAAATTGGTAAATGCTAACATTTCTTTGGATCACTGAAAGCAAACTTTGATCTGCTAGCATAAAATAAATATTACATTTCTACTTTTCAATCAGATTTTCCAAAGGGCTGATGGCTGAGTTAGTCTGTTGCTTACAGAGGATGATAGCTTTAAAAAGACTTCATTATATCCTTTCAAACCACATATGACCCACACCAGCAAATGTCTGCTTGTTTTCAGAAGACCTCTGGATGCTCTAAGGCAGCAAACTGTCTCATTCTTAACTCAAAAACAAATGATAGGGTGGGAATCTTCCCTTCCCTTTGCATTTAATCGCACAAAATATGCTGGGTCTGATTCTGAGCTTTAGCAATGGCACAGTGCCACAAAGTGGCATCTAGATGTGCATATCTGGGGCATTTGCATATTGCAGAGGCTTAACAGAACTGCAGTAGTTGAGTGTAAGACTATCATCCTAGGGACTGATAAACAGATGGTGCTCCTATTCCCAAGCTCCAACAAGCTCAAGAAACAAGAATATGTGGGCTTTTTTCACTTTCTAAAAAACTGATTTGAGAGTTAATGACATCAATCTGTGCTCATATTATAGTTTAGTCTCTAAGCTTATGTTACAAATACAAAATCAGATGAGAATTTGCAAGCCACAAGAAACATCCAGATCATCCTCAGATAAGCAGATTCCACTTCTAACATTCAGATAGGACTCTCCAATGTCTGTGGTCAGCTCATTACTGCACTTCAAGTAGTAACTTTCACTGCACTTATTCTAAGAACCCCAAACCAAAAATCTGTCACCTCTAGGAGCTACTACAATGACTTAGTGGGTGGTCTTTCCCTCAAACCTCAACATAAAACAGAAGCAGCAAATCTTACAACTCAAAGGCAGGTTCTGCAGGGAAAGAATCAGACACAGGTTTTACCCAGGTAGACTGTCAAGAATAAATTTAACTAAATTTTTTCCATATTGAACATCATTTTCCAGTCTGTTTTAAGGTTTAGTTTTGAGGAGAAACTGCAAAATGTACTTCGCGAAGTCAGACTAACCAAATTCACATTGCAGCAATCAGAATATGCTTCTTCAGACAAAAATTTAGTTATTTGACCACATCTTTATAACAGCAAGGAAAGTAATGAGAAAGTAAGGGAAAAGAAAAACCCTAAGGCATAGCATTATTTAGAACAGAAAGAAATCAGTTAAAGTGCCTTTTAACACTAGGAGTTTTTATCTGTGTCTGAGGGGCTTTGGAATGAAGTGCCTTGCAATGGATGTTTAAGCATAAACTCTCTTCTAGAAACTTTCTCCTCCCTCCCTCCAAGCTCATCGCTCAGAGCATACTCAAAGCATCACCATCTCAGTCACTTCTGTTCCCTATCCTTGGTATCCTCAACTAATCCAGCCTCAATTTCTCTGTTTCATCTTTCTCCCCTCAAAAATTCTTACTCCCTTGTATCTATCTGTCACTCCTAGAGCAGGTCCTGGTGTCACCTGGCCTAGCCCTTTCCTCTGCAAACCTCATGTTTGCTTTGCACTAAAATGCTCAATGCCAGGTGACTCCCATTCCCCTCCCTGCTTTCTCAGCAGCTTCCAGACACTCAGGACCTTCCACCCTGATGACCAGTCACACACCCTGACTCCTTGAATGGAATTATGTCTGTTTCGCAAAAAGAAATTTGTAGGAGACTGAATTGAGGATTAAGATTGGATGGCTGAAATCGTAACATCATGATGCAGTAAATCTTTCCCAAATTCATGTCTTCAGCCGTGCATCATCTTTAAAGGCAAAATTTTGCACTTTAATACTCCATCCTAATTCTCTGCAGCATGCTGCTCTCAGGAAAACTGTAGCTACTACATGAAAGAGCTTCACAGTGTCATCCAAGGAGAAAATTTTGCCTTCGGTTCCACCACAGAGATGCTCAGGGAAGCTGCTGCACCCCGATGATTTCATGGCTAAATCCACAGTTATAAGCAGAAGAACAGAATAAAAGGAGGAATGAATAAAATGCAGAATGAAACAAATGACAATGCACTAACACACTGCTGTTTTCATCAGTAATTTTACAGTGAAAAAGGGTTAAGAAAGGCAAACCTCAGAAAGTGGTGCTATGGTGGCTTTTGCTGAAGTAGCAGCCTGTGCAGAGCTTTGCATTCACTCCTGAGAAAAAGCCACACAAGGTCCGTGACTAACCACAACATTTTACCTCTCATTATTAAAAAAAAAAAAAAAAAAAAAAAAAAAAAGCCAGTAACTTAATGTGATGTCCTTAGCACTCAGCCAGTTGCTGAAACCTCTCCCCTCCTAGGCCAAGTATCATGGTTAATACACTTATTCTGTAAATGCAATTATAGTCTCATTCTCTGCTGACTTAGTTTGTCATGTAAATAATGCAAGGGAAAAAGCAAAGCAAAGGCTGAGAGATGGAGTAGCCAGCCTCCTGTATTTAAAGCACAGAGATATTAATGCAGGGGTAATAGAAAGTAAACCAGGGCCAGTGCATCTGTCCATGCATGTACACAGTATTTCACAGTATACAGCTGAGACAAATCCTGCTGCTTGACTTCAGCATGAGTTTTTCTCTGCAAGAGTGTCAGGATCTGTCTCCCTTTCTTTTACCCCTGCCTTGGAAGTACATCCACTTGAAAGAAAGTCATCCATGAAAATACTTTGATTTTTTTCCACAAAACTCATGGTCAAAATACAAACTGTTCTTGAAGCCTACGTGTCATCTCAATGTTTTCCTCCTCAATTGCACACCTGTTATTTCTGTTCAGAATTTTCTGATGGGCAAGAAAGACCATTTCACTTGCATAATATCACAGAATCCTAGAATGGTTTGGTTTGGAAGTTACCCCTTGCCACATAGGATCCTCACCCACTTCAGCTGGGTCCCCAAAATTCAGTTTGAATGGCAAGACACTGAATGCCATCTAAACTGTGGAAAACAATTTTTCAAATTGTAAAGAATACTATGGATGTTCTCCATTTAAATGAGATCTTACCCATTTCTCCCCAGAAGAAAGGGTTGATTCCCCCTGTTGTGCAGTTGTACACCAACAGGTTTTTTGGTCTGGAAAACAGAAAGAAGTATTATTTTGAGATGTGAAGAAAAACGCAATTTCTTAGGAAGGGATTAAAAAAAAAATTAACCAATTTCAAAGAAAATTCCTGGTTTAATACCGAAGTTTGCATTTTTTGGTGTGGAACTAAACATGGATCACACCAGTTTTATTTTTTCCTTCAACATAAGTCAAGAATCAATCAAACAGTTTTCTTGACCTAAACTTGCCTTGCCAAGGGTGTCAAGTGATGACATCAATACACCATTTTTCTCACCATGCAGTTTGAAGTTGATGGATTTCTTAATAATGCTTTGAGGGGAAAGCTGGTGAATTGCTCTTCAAGGTCCTTTTAGGATCCATATTTAACTTACTGGATGTAGCTCTACCCTCAGCTCAGAGGGCTTACTCTGTCTTACAGAGTAAGACACTTCTGCCTTTTATTTGCCTGGGTTTGACTTCTCATAGTTGCATAAGCCTCCAGAATAATTCATGTGGTTTATTTTCTGTACTCCTACCTAATGATTAAAGGCCATACCAGAGGTTGACAGGAAAATACTTTAAATCCCTAATATCACTTCTACATACTCTTCTCAATAATACAAAGGAGATTTTTTTTAGATCATATAACCTATAAGCCCATAACAGATTTATATTTTGCATTGCTTCCCAAAGAAAATACACAGAGCTTTTTTACAAAGAAAACTCCAGGAGACACTTACAAAGCAAATCAGTGAAAAGGAGGCCCAAAAAAACAATGCTGCAAAGCTCTTGGCTTTCAGAAGAGTGGCTTCTGAGAGGCAAGAACAGATCTCACCCATAGCTGTAAAGATTCCCCAACTCTAAACCCTGCCTTTATTGAGTCTTCTACACTCTCAGTCCTTGCCCACCCGCAGGGAGAAAACCAGACCCGAAAATCAATCCACCAGCCTCTTGCACTGGCTTTTAATCAGCTCCCTTCTTGAAGTGCAGGGAGCAAGCATCCCAGGTGTGAATGCTGTGAAGAGGGATGCCCTCCCACCTGTGCACAGCTGTGTACCAGCCGGCTGCCAGGGTCAGGTTGATGGCGACGTCGACGGGAATCATGTCAGCCACCGCTTCGTTGTTGGCGATGACGGACCGCAGGATGCCTTTGCCTGCCTGTGGGACACAGGAAACAGTCACCCACTGCAGACTGAGATTTCACTGGCAGGGCTCCAGCACAATGCACTGGGCACCAGCCAGCACCATAGCAAGTTTTTTTCTGTTGCAGATTATTTGATTTCTGTGACAATAAAGATGGATCTCCTGTGGATCCCGCTGTCTGATATTTTCAGAGAATGCCTGGAAATATGATGATGTCTGTGCTGTGTACAACAAGAAAAGCTGGGACTCTAAACTCAATATGGAAGAAATACCCAGGGAAAGAAATGTATCTGAATTTGCTGCTGTAAAGTTCCCAGTGATGCCTGAAAGTTACATTTTCTTAAATGACACAGGCAGACAAAGGTCTCTGAGTCTCTCAGAAACTGCAGTCACTTTGGAAATTACACCAGTAGGATTTCTGAAAAGTTAACTACCTTCCCTTGGATGTATTCACACTCTCCTCTTTTCCAATGCTGTCTTTTATGCATAAAAATACCAAGGATGGCCCCTTCTTGAAGAGCACATCACTCACCAAAACTCACTAAGAAGAATCAGTGCAAATACAAAGTACTGACAACCAAAAAGAAGAAATAGGCAAGAAGAAAAATATTTCACTTTGCTTTGGTTGGAAGTGCGTTTTTCAGGCCATCAGGCTCTCCAGAACACATACATTTAATCTGAATGTTTATCAAAGGATTTCCATGATGACCAGTCAGGCTTTGGAGGTTCCACAGTCTGCCATGGCAACAGCATGGCAGACTGGATCAGAGAGGACAAGGCAAAATGCAGAACATGGGGGTGAAATTGGGTGAATTGGTGTGTCATGGGTGAGGGCTGAACAGAGCACAGAAGAGAAGAAACACCACATGGCAGAGTCAAGGTTTCAAGTTATTTCTCATGTGGGAAACAATGCAGTGAAACTGAAGAGCCAGGGAAAAAGCTGAGAGGATAAAAATGCTGGTAAAGCAATAAAGAATAAAAGTTCTTGTAATTTAGATCCATGCAAAAGCAGAGAAAAGAACTGAGTGAAGGAGCAAAAGAACATCTGCGACAGATGCATCAATATTTAAAAGTTAGGGCAAAGGAAATGTTATAGCTTTTCTTAAATTATTTTCATACAATCTGAAACTCCAATTTCATTATAAAATAGATTAAATTTTTCTACAGAAACCAAGAAAGTGCCTAGTAGTGGAAACTCCCTTGCCTAAAGTCTGAGGAGAGGAAAAAAAGTCATTAAAAAAAGCATTTAAGACATGCTATTAACTTTTAAAGCAGATGCCATTGTCTAGTGGCTGCTGGTGGATTTTAAGGGACACTATATTCCCTCTCTGGGGGAGGTGTTTATCTTTTGGGGTCATTTTGGTGGCTGTTCTCTTCCTCCTTTCCCCCTCTGCAATTTAGATGTGTTTGTTGCATTTCACAGCTTGCAAGCAAGGGAATACCACTCCTGAGTGATTAAATTTTCAGGAACTAGGACTTCTGAGCAGTCCCACCTCATCTTTGCTGCATCTGGCAGAGGGATCACAGACTCTGACACAGACAACAGTGCAAGATTCCCCACATTGATCACTCCATCCTCCTCAAACCTGTGTCATGTATTGAATTTTGCTCTCCTAAGCTGAACTGTGGTTAGGCTCAGACACTAAAACTTCATCCTGCAACATCACTATGATTTTCTTTGGGTTCTTACTTTTCAAGGGGGGAAAAAAGGCAGAAAGAAACAAAGGAGGCAACCAAGCTCAGCTCTTGAATTTTCCACTACTATGAACACATGCCCACTAGAGACCACTGTGTGATCAATTATCACATTTTCACACTACAGACCTTTCTGGGTCTTCAAATGAAGATGTTTGATGGATTTGCTGCAAAATGTGTTCAGAGCAGCATGTGATGGTCATACACACATGAATGATTTTGAGATTTCCTATGTTTGTATTTAACAAAGGCTTGAGGTTTATTTTTTTTTAGTTACTTTTTACATCAAAAATGGTTCAGTGGTACTTCCAGCAGGTATGGGTTGTTTTTTATTTATAGATGCTGACATTTTTCTCTTTAGTGAAATGGAAGCTACTGCAAAGTGAAGTCTCCAAAAAAATTTCCTGGTCAGAGTCTGATGTTTCTGGACAGCCTCTCAGCTGAGGTGCTTTGAGGCCAGTCACTGTCCAGACCACAAATTAAACCAGTTGTGCCCTACAGCTTCACTGCCTTGCAGGGAGGAAGGTCTCTGCATGTAATAGGGAACAGGGAGACAAAATGCCTTAATTCCACTCCAGCGGAAATGTAATTAATTTTTTTGTTCCTCAATCAACAAACACAGGTCCTCACAGCAGCTGGAGCAACTGTAGGTGAAAGAAACATAATTAGATTATCAAGAACAACTTGGACTCCCATATTTCATGAATATTCAAAAGAAATGTGTCTATTTATGGAATGAAACTATCAGACTCAAGCACTGCAACTGAGGTAAAAAGTCTTTGCAAGATTTGGAGTCCAGATTCTGCCCAAGTGACATCAAAGATCATCTGAACCAAACCTGAATCTGGGGGATTCTCCAGTTCTCCATATAGGATGAGCTCGGTTAGAAGTCAAAAGTGAGTATTTTGGTATGGAGAGACACTTCAAATGCACAAAGCCAAACCACCAAAACCACTTCCCTTTTGCTTTTTTCAACACTTAATTAAAGCAAATAAAGCTACTCATCTAATGATCACAGTTTAAAATACATTTGGCCAGGAGAGCTAGTTGTACTGACACAACTTCCAAGTAATCAAACTGACACATCACTCAGACCTTTAAGGGTTCATTTTCAAACAACTCACAACATTCAAGCACATGAATTCATGCACTTAATTCCCCCCTTTCAGAAGAAAAAAGTTTCTTGGGTTCCTAGTAATGAACACTTTTCCCTTCTGGAAAAAATTCCAAAAAACTTTGTCTCCACACCCTGCATCCTTGTCATTCTTTTTTGTCTTTTTGTTGGCCAACTCCCAATGAAGTTACAGACCACATTTCAACAACAACAACAGCTCAGTGGAAACAACAAAATTTTTATTATCTCTTTATCTACTATACTGAGAAACCTCCACCAAAAAACACCACCTCTTTTTCAAATCTCAGTGCAAGGCTAATCTTATAAAAAGAGATAAAAAGAGAAGATAGAAGATATAAAAAGAGAAGCTATTTCCCACAGAGACTCTAGTATCTCATAATCTTTGTTTTCCATGGACCTAGCTTGGATCTAAAGATACAAGCTGCATCTGCATATAAAACCTGGCCAAAAATTTCTTGGAAATCAGTTTTGGATAAATTTTGTGACAGACATCATCAGAAGTTATGATTAAAAAAAAAAAAAAAAAAACCAAACCCGAACAAATCAAAGCAAAAAAAAATGCCCAAAATAAAATTTGTGTCATTGCAAAAGCTAGAATCTGACACATGAAAATGTAAGAAGTGCATCTGCAAAATCAAGGAATTGCAAAGCATTCCTTGATCTTGATAACATCATGAAAGAACCCAGAAACCAGCACAAGATGCTGGGACTAGAGCAGAGAGGCAGTACAAGCTCTTGAGCTGTCATCAAGGAATAGAAGGCTTTTTTTAAAGAAACTGTGACATGACTAGAAGGCAATAATTTGTGAACAAAAATTGAATACCTCTGAAATGTATAGATGGGTTTCAGATGAAAGCATTATTTGTTCTGTGCATTCTATAACTCTGAGAGTTTCTATTTATGCTCTACTTCATATTTAAATGAGCTTTTTTAACAAGATCATATTTGGATTTTATTCTGCTCTCCTATGATTGCAGACCTCTAATCCTTTTATACACTTCACCAGGCTGATTAGAACATAGTTTGGACAAATTAATGAAGCTGGACAACTCATACATGAACATAAATATCTGCCCAGAGCTGCACAGCATTATGGATTGACAGAGACACCTAAGGCAGTGATTTAGTTCAGAAAAAAAAATAAAATTATAAGGCAGGAGAAAAGAAATGCAACTTTTTTCATGTATTAATTGTAATGATGATTTTCATCTTACAGGGAGTATTTTATCAAGTTAGGAAAAAATAGAGCAGATTATCCATGTGACTGGCAGAGTCTGAATCAATCATACACATTATTTAGGAGTAATCTGTACAGGGAGAAATCCTGTACAAAGCAGTTGCATGTGGGAGGCAGGATCTCTCTTAATGTGGAGGCATAACAAGTTATAGCAGAGGATTTGGAAACAATACACACAGAGACAAATGGAAGGATATGTCCTGCTGCCTTGTACTGACAGTGTGGTAACCTGGCCTGGAAAATTAAATTGTTTTAAAAGATTCAAGCTGTGACACCCATGAATTACCCTCATTTCAAGGACACATCTTTTGCCTTTTCTTCGAAAATTTGGCCAAATGTGTCCAAACCTTTAGTTTTTTCAGAGTTTTTAGGAACTGCAATTCACGTTTTAGTGAACTAGCAACATTAACACTCTCTCAATATCCTTTTTTGAGCTCAGCACAAACAGACCATCCTCTGGATCCTACTGGCTAACAAATACGTGGCAAGTGTGTGACATCTTTCTCCAAGACTCAGAAAACTCCTGTGGTGCTTTACTGCACACAGTTTCTAAGTGGGACTGTAGTAACATCAGAATTGCTATTTTGGTAACTCAAACTCTGCTTTAAGGGGAGCTTAAATAGGAACCAGACCTACCGCAATAAATATTCCACTGGTCCCATTGAAGTTGTCAATCCAACCCTGTGGAAAAAGAAGAATGATTAGTGTTCCTTTCAATTATGTCCTGCTTACACAGTCTTCTAAATGATGACAGTGGTGTGGTAGAGACAAAGAAGGAAGGAGACACCAGTTTAGATGGATGCCAGCCCATCTGGGACAGCTGCCAGGATGCCAATCAGTACCAGGGGATGCACTGCCTCCAATTTAATCATTAACAACAGAATGTAAGTTTGTTCTCAGAAATCACTTCTTTCCTATCCCCTGGCCTCAGGAACAAAATTTGGTTTTAAACACCACAGTGTCTTGGCGCTGCCACACTTGCTGAAAACAGCTGGAGTGATACTTACCCTTGACAGACAATATGCAGCTGTCACCAAGAGTGATTTGGACACTGCAGATAATTTCTAAAGCGAGGAAGAAAAAGCCCCAAAACCAAACCAAACCACAGCACTCCTTTTGAATCTTATCCTACTTCAGGTCAGGGAACCTGCCACTTGTGGGAGCTGGAGTTCAGAGCAGTGATGAGCTGTTTGACCTGGAACAGGCTGTGACAACAAACAGAGCTCTCTGTCTTTCCAAGATGGGGAGCTTGGCCTAGAGCCTTGGCTGTATCTCAGCCATCTCTGGCACACTTCAGGCTGCATGAAAGCCAAAGGTGATTTTGTGCTGCCTTTCCAAATTGGCTGCAGTGTTAGGGTGTTATACCTATTAGTATATTTAGCTTAATGAATGATCTCATTCCAAAGTACAGCTGCATTTAATTACTGAGTGCCTGACATTTGTACCTCAACCAGAATGCACCACGAGTATGACTGACCCTCAGATCCCACATTATGAGCACAGATATTCCTCTGATGTGCCTGAATGGACAATCAATTGCAAGCCCAGCATTCTGCACCATAACTATCCCAGCTCTTGTGGTCTTTTTATAGGAGTATTTCCTGAAGATGCTGAAGAAGGCTTGCTTGATCCAGCACAGGATCTCCACCTCTTCCTCACATTTCCCTATCAACTGGACACCTGTTTGTCAAGACACTGCTACAAGGAGGGACAGTTTCCTGATAGTACCACAGCTCCAGTTGCATCCAAAGGCTCTTGGTAGGGAATTGTGTATTCATGCTTACTGGGAAAGGCTCATGCCAGCTGGCTCCCACGATGGATGGCCTGATGATAGCCATGTTCAAGTTTCCTTTCTCTTGCTGAATCAGGTACTCTGACAAGGCTTTGGTGTAGGTGTAAGTGTTGGGCCACTCCCCAAGCAGCTTGGGTGTGATGTCTTGAATGATGGATTCATCCAACCACCTACAGGAAACAGGGAGAACACCATCATCTACCTGCAGGGAGAGAAGACAACTTGGGCAAAACAGACCAGTGAGACAGGAATCCTCACCTGAAACAGAGGATAAGCCAGACAAAGGTATTTTAGGTTTGGATTTCAAACAGCTCTGTGGGAGAAGATTGCTTTTGTCTTCAAAGTGCAAAATAAACCTTGGTGAGCTTCATGCTACAATGCCCAGCTCCAACTCAGGTACCTCTACAAACTCACCAGAGTAATCTCTTGCAGGGTTAATGCTTCACTGCAATCTGTAACAAAAATATTGCCACGGTCTACAGCCTGATGGATCTGTCCCAGACAGGAATCCCACTAGGCAGTGCTCATCTTTAGCCAACACAGTCCCTGTATACTCCCAAATATGTTTCTGAAAATTCTGGGTAACCTAGAGTTAGCAAGTCATGTAACAACACAAAGGTCTCAAAAGCTGGAACAATGTCTGACAGAGTATTATTCCAACAGTGGATTTCTACCATTTGCAGTGTTAAATGCTCCTTCTAGGAGGCTTTCCACAGGTTTGTTCACACAGGAAACTGCTGGTGCTTAAAAAAAAAACGACCAAAACCAAACCACCAAAAAACCCCAAAAGAACTCAGTCAAGTCATTTTCTATTTTTTGAAGATATTCAAGTACTTAATCCATCAGAAACAGTTATGCAGATAGCTTTTAAAAAGCAGCCATTACCAGCATGGAGCTGCAGGAAGGGCCTAATGCCCAAAGGCTCTTCCCTGGCACAGCACCAGGACCTCACAGGTCCTGCCAGCATCTGGGTCTAAAGGACAAGAACTGGCTCCAGAGCCCTCATGCCAGTCCCTGACAGGCTCCAGCAGCCTGGTGTTACACCACAGAATCAAAGATTAGCTCCTATAATCCAATTTGTAATTAAGTTCAACGGACTTACAGTTCAGTCTGAAGGGGTGGACTCTTCCCAGGGGCATTGCAAGGATACTGCTTCCTGCAGATCCTCACTTCACCCCTCCTTGTCTTGAATTTCAGAAAAGGCAGAGGTCAAGGGGAGAGAAATACAATGCTGACTGTCACACCTGAAAAACTGCTCGATCCTGTCAACCTTTCAAAGACATGGTGGCTCAGGTGGCACAGCACTTTTCAGATGGTGCTCATTGGGCACAGATGGGAAATTGTTGTATGAGAAAGCACTGATTCACAGGGATGCAGCAAATCTCTCAGTTTTGGAACGCATTAAAAATTGGACAATTTGTAGTATACAGGATTTTTTTTCTTTATATAAAAAAGCCCTATGGAGGCACAAACACCTTCCTTGGTCCCATGCTGCAGAAACAAGGCAGAAGAAAACATCTGAACATAAAAAATTAACTATACAGAGGTTACAAGCAGCACATAATATTGACATAATTTGCAAAGTTGCTTAGGCAGCACTGAACCTCAGGGTCGCAGCTAAACTGCTATTGTTTGAATCTGTGAAGTAGCTAATTACCAGCCTACCAAAAAGAGATGGCTGTTTCTGCAGAACCTGGAGGAAGTTCAAGTACATTTGGGAACTCAGGTTAAGCTGTATGCAAGTCTTTTTCCCTTTCTCTTTATTTATTTTTCTTTTAAATTTTCCTAATAGGGCGTTGCAGGTTTGCATTCTCACAAAGCAAAGACAGGTGCAGAAGTACAAGCAGAGGCAACTTCCCCTTGCCCTCATCCTTCCAGAGAGGTCTCTGCATTACCTGAGGACCTGTCCCAAGGGCACCAGCCTGCCAGGTGATTTGACTGACCAACATTCCCACCAGGGAAGCTGAGCTGACACTTCAGCAAGGGGAACTGCTTTGTGACCTGCTTGGAAGACTCTGGAATGCTAACACAAAAAAGCTGCTGCTTCTGCTGACTGCTGCATTTGCTCCTTCCTAGCAAACAATGTAAATTAAACAATTAATAACTTCTCCATTATATGCACCAAATTACTCTACCACAGGAAAACACAACTTTCTGTGTTAATGGCTTTGCATTAGTAAGACGCCTTCTTGTAAGCAATGATGGATCTGTATTTTCTGCAATAACCAATCCACAGCTTCAGCCAAGACTTTGCTATGTGCTGTGTTCCTTACCTCAGCATACCCTTCAAAGCTGATTTCCTTCAGCTTTAGATTAAGGCAAACCATGCTTGATGCAGCAGATTATATGTTTCCCCTATTGGCCTGGCAGCACTTAGAAGTGTGACTTTTGGTTCACACAGCTTAAGCCTCAGGGTTTACTTGCAGGTTAAATATCAGAATACTTAAACAGCAAGACCTATCAGGAGGATAAAAGCAGAAAAAGAAACAGCTGGGAGTCCTCCTTGAGATTTCAAGTGAATAAGTAATCATAAGCATATATCAAGTGCATGGCCTAAAGCACTGTTAAATAGATGTTATTGCATTCAGTTGTTCAATTATCCCTCTTAAAGCACTTGCAGAACAGCACGTTAAGACAAGGGTTGGCTGTGAAGGGAATCATCCACAGCTGGCTGATGCAAAACATAATCTGTATTTCTCCCCATTTTTGAACGTAGTTTATATTTCCTTGTCTGTTTCCCCTCCCTCCCCTTTAAAGGTAAAATTCTAATAGCTGATAGTCTCCTCTCTGAAACCTTCTGTACCCTAATATATACTATTTCTTTCACTTACATGGCAAGTATTAAAGGTGCATCTCAAACATCATCCTCTCTGTTGCATTTTCAAGCTATGGTACATGAATTCTTAGTGTTTTATATGAAGCAGCTTAAGTAACAACCTCTGAGGTAGCCAAGCCCTTCTCCACACTTCTAACTAGCAATCAGACCCTTGCTGCAGTCTTTTTTTTAATCTGAGCCATCAACTCTAACTGTTTCAGAGCTGCAAGTGATGGTAAGCTTTTTGGGACAGTGAAATTGGGACTGAATGCCAAAGGACTTAAAACTAAGTCAGTGGGCAAAAAGAGAATTTTTTAAGAGAAAAGCAGTCTATCAGAACTGGTGTTAGAGGTTGCTGAGCTAAGAACTGGCAACTGTAGCTTAGCAAAAGCTCCTGAATCACAGCTGACAGCTCTGAAAGCTCCATGTCAACAAGAAGCAGCAGAAAAAAAAAAAAAAATCAGTGAAATGCTGGCCATCATCAGGTACTGAGAATGAGACCAGTGGTGTCATTCAGAAGCTATTTAAATAAAAATTTCAGCATATTGAGTACTGCATGAAGTTCTGACTGGCCCCCACATCTCAGGGAAGGAGCAGAGTTAAAGAACAGGTAGAGAGGAAGGACAATGAACATCAGCACATGAGGAGACAGTAGAAAGGCTGAGACTCTTCAGGTTTCTGTGAGGGGAACAGAAAGGAGTATCCAGGATGGTGTAGTTACCCTAAATAGCATCTCTCAGTGACACTCTTGAGGGCAAGGTACTGGGCTAGGGAGCCCACTGATCTAATGCACTAAAACATTTCTCAAGTTTTTATCATGCTCCACTTAATGAATAAATGATAAATCATTGATGCCTACTAGCTGGAAGTAAACATACCCAAGAATATGGGCTACTAGAGAAATTCAAATAGAAAAACTTGTTTGTACTAATTTTCTGGAATAGTGCTTAGACAGTTAATTTATTTCTCAAGATAAAACTCTTATTAAAAAAATAAAAAATAATAATAAAATGAACAGTTCTCTTAGTGGGCATTAATTAATTTCATTTTCCATTACCCTAAATCAAGAAGAATAAAGATTTTTATACCAGCTCTTTAGGTCAACAGATCACAGATCAGTTCCTTATATCACCCATTAAGAAATTAATGAAACTACATTAATAGTTATGGGAAAAATCTTTTAAGGAGAATGTCTCCTGGGGCTTTTTCAGCTGGTTTTGTTATTCTAATTGCTCTTTATTTCAGTAAATTCAGTTAACCAAACTTTTTTTGTTGTTTCATCAAAGCCCTGTATTCCTGTCCAGACTGCGAGGACATAGCCTCATGTTGTGCCAGGAGAGATTGAGGTGGAAATCAGGAAGACTTTCTTCACTGAAAATGGCCAGGTATTGGAAGGAGTTGCCCAAGCACGTGGTAGAGTCACCAATCCTGTAAGAGTTCAAAACCCAACAGTATGTGGCACTCTGTGCTCTGGTTTAGTTGACACAATGGTGATCAATCAAAGCTTGGACTTTGTGATCTTAGAGGTCTATTCCAACCTAAATGATTGACACTGAACTGTCTAAAAAAGCCTGCTTCTTATTCATCCCCATATAACTCCAGTTAAATACCACAGAACTTCTGAAAGAAGTGGAAACAATGCTGGGAAGCTGAAGAGATAAAAGAAATAAGGTATATGAAAGAAATCAGGTCTTACTGAGACACCAGCAGAGCTGAGTGCTACAGAAAGCAGCAACACCATACCTGGCAGAAAATACACTCCTGTAGAACTTTAAATAGTGGATTCTCACGAAAACAGACTCTTTAAAAAACCACAAAGGAACAGCAGTAAGAGCCGAACAGGAATCCCACTTGATCCTGCTCCTAGGAACGGGAACAGCTCCTGAACAGGTGCCAGGTCTGCTGCAGATGAAGGGAAGGCAGCCCTGGAAGGGGCAGTGCAGTTCCCACTTACTCTACTAAGTCGAAGAGCTTCTGGGGCTCGGCAGGGGGCGGGTAGATGATCTCCTCTATGCATTTCCGCACACAGTTGGCGTAGGCAGTGGAGAGGTGGATGAAGGCCTCCAGCTTCCTCATCTGCCGCGCCAGCTCCAGCAGCCGCTGCGTGCCCATCACGTTCAGCTGCAGGGCATGCCTAAGGAACCAGCAAAAAGCATTTCACTGGAAGGATGCACAAAGCTGAGGCTTACCCAAACCTCATCATGGAAAGGGAGGTCAGGGAACAGCAGGGGCCACGGTGGAGTAGAAAGTGTCAGTGAAATGCAAGGGTGAAATCAGCTTTGAAAGCATCACTGTTAGGTTTGCTGTTCTGGACACTGAATGTCTCTCAAAGTATTTTTACTCAGTTTGAAGGGTCACAAGTAAGACTTCATTCACATCCCTAAATGTGACATGTTGGCCACCCCTCCCTGGAACAATGAACATTTATTTCTACCCCCTGAGGCACTGTGGTTCCTATGGTACACATTCAGTCTTCTTTGGAGGGACCACTGCTAAACTAGATGAACACATGGTTTCAGAAAGCAGGAAAGGGTCCTTGGGCCCATAAAAAGCCAGATTCATAGCATCATAGAATGGCCTGGCTTGAAAGGGACCTTACAGATCATCCAGTCCCACCCCCTGCCATGGGCAGGGACACACCTTCCACTATCCCAGGTTGCTCAGAGCCCCATCCAGCCTGGCCTGGAACACTGCCAGGGATGGGGCAGCCAAAGCTGCTCTGGGAAACCTGTGTTAGGGCCTCAGGTCCCTTACAGTAATTTCATCCTAATATCTTATCTAAATCCATTCTCATTCAGTTAGAAGCTACTCATAATCAAAGGAGACACAATTAGAGATAACAGCTTAAGTTCCCAAGGAACAGAGACAGGAACTGATAAGAATAAGAGAAAGAATGTCCTGGTTTGCAAGGCTGACCTTCAAGCACTCAGCATAACTAGAAGTTGTCCTAGAGACAATCTGCAACAGATCCCAGCCAACAGACTCTGCTGCATGCTTTATACTGAAATAGAGACACTTTCCTGTACAGAAGGGAGCAGGCTCAAGAATATGCAATCTGCTCAGCCCAGGAGTAGAAGCTTTCAAAGACATGTACAGTGTTAGGAATTATGCCATCAAGCACAGAGTACACTAAAAACACTTAATTATGTTGAAGAGAAATTGTAAATAGTCCAAAGAAATGAAAACATCAGCTAAAGAGTATGATCAATATTTGGATTACAGTATCTAAAACTAGAGATTTTTTTTACATGCTGCAATTAAAAAGAAGAATTTTCTGTAGATTCCTATTTTCTCCTGCCCTTCCAGCAGGATGAATACTTCTACTTGAGCTACCTTTCAGACAAAACTTATTTTTCTATGAACATTTCTGTTTGACTGCATCCCTTCAGAGAAATGGTGAACAGATCTGTGTTCAAAATATGGGCCTAGCACAAATTTCTGCTGAGTTTCTTAGAGGTCCTTTAGCCTTCAAAGGGAGTATCATCTACCCTGGTGTATTTTTTGTTTTGTTTGGTTTTTTTGTTTGTTTTTTTTTGTTTGGTTTTTTTGTTTGTTTTTTTGGGGTTTTTTTGTCGTTCTTTATATTTTTTCTATTTCTATTAAAACAGCATCTATTAATATTTCAATATAACACAGTTTTTGAGATTTCTGCCCCCAAGAGTTCCATCTGGAGAATTCCCTCAATGTATGTTGATGCCAATAATTCATTTAGTGTCTCCACTGCTTGTTTCTCCAGAATCTTTACAGCAATGCTTTTGTCCCTTCCTTATCTACTAGCTTTACATATTCTGCTGTTATCTTGGAGCTTCTGCCATGTTGAAAAAATAATTATATTTGTGTCATCATCAAGTTGCTGCTCGAAATTCTTAACTGAGCAGCAATATTGTGCTTTCACATTAGTAAAACTTTTACCCATCTGATATATCTTATTATTCAGTCAGGAATAATTTGAGTTGAAGAACAACTCATTTTTTGCCTCCTAAATCACCATTTTCCTTGTTCTGTTAGAGAGATTTGGACAGATCACATACAATCAGTCCTTAAATAGTTTCTTCACTGCCTGCAAGCTGATGACCTTTTAAACTTTTAGATTCTTTCTAGCTATCCTCCCTATTAAAAATGTGGTTTCCCTTAGATGTTTCATGCCACTGAGACTTATTTTTAAAGTGGGTTAATTTGTTCATTGATTTAAGGACATTTGTAGCTACTTATTGGCTCAAGATCACGTCAAGAGCTGCTTTCTTTCTGATGCTTCTCTAATTAGTTGTTCTAAAAAGCAAATATTTATTGCGGACACATTGGATATCTCTTTAGCCTATGAGCAAATAAAGACTGATATTGTGATTGATGAATTATGTTTTCTACTCTCACAGCTTTAGTGTTTTTCAAAAAGAGTACAACGATCTGGCAGTGCAGATCATCCACCTCGTTTGTTGAACTGGACAAACTGCCTATAAGCACTTACACATCTAATCTTGTTCCAGTGGTTTATTTCTGCTGGTTTTTCTTAATGGAAAAGCCTGCCTGGACAGGCACGTCCAAGGGAACTCCTTCAGAAACCAAGCAGTTGTTGCAAACAGTTAATTACAGTGAGAGTTGGGTGTTTTAATGGGCTGTTTTCTCAAACCACAGCTCATTTCCCTCTCTAGCTACTCAGTGACAAAGAAAGGCCATTAACAACACCAGCTTTAGACACAGACACAACAACAGTTTCACTTCAAGCTGTCTCCAGCTCTGCCAAAACATCTCCCTGATGGCTTAAACCACATTTCCCCACCCCAGTTTTAGGTCATACTTAACTCCCTTATTACAACCCAATCCTGCAGTTCTTCCTTCTGTTCCTGTGCCAAGACAGTTCCCTTTTGACATGCATGGCATTTTCAGGGCACACCCCCTGCATGTTCAGGATAGAACCACGGGGAGCATGAACATGGAAGTGGGGAATTAGCACTGCAGCCAGGCAAGGGATGCTCTGGGCAGTGCCATGGTGCACCCTGGATCACTCTGAGCATACACAGAAAAGCAGGACGTACTTGAGGGGCTCATCAAAGCGAACTGTGGCTGCACAGTGGAACACAACATTGACCCGGGTCAGAAGCTCCTCCTCGTCTTCAGCACTGATGGCCAGCTTGGGCTGAGTGAGTTCTGCATTAATAGGCTTAATCTTCTCCTGGAAATTAGGGCAATCTTCTCGGACTCTGTCAAAGACCTTGAAGCACAAACAGAGAGAGATCAGGTACAGAATTAGGCTGCTGAGATCGCTTTGATTAGCAGCCAGTCTGATTACATCAATCAATGCAAAAGAGAATTCCTGTCTGGGAGGACACAGGTGAGATAAAATAGTCCATTCACCTGTTCCCTGGCAAAGAAAACAGAACAAAAATATAGAGGGTAATGCCTGGCTCTGAAGAGATTCATGAATCCTCTCTGTCACCACTCATATCCTCAGAGAGCCACCAAAATTCCTGTGTGTCCACATCTCCTGCAACCACTTGCTACTTGACCTCGAGAGTTGCCTGTAGGACCAAAACAGGAGCTAAAGAGCAGGAGGGCAGGGTATGGAGTGGGAAAGCCTGTGCGGCACTAGGCTCAGGCTAGGTGGTTCTACCAACTACTTGCAGAGAGGAGAGGAACTGGGCAGTCTTGCTCTTCCTCTTCCTTTGCTGCTCCTTGTCGACTATCTCTTCATTCATGTCAGAGGAGTCCAGTGGGGATCTGCTTTTGGATGGAAGGATGGGGCATCTCAATAATCCCCACTGCTGAAGCTGCTGAGTGTCACCAGCAGTTTCTGCATAACTGAACACGTGTACAGCTGGTTGGCCTCCCAAGCCATCTTCCAGCCTTTTTTTTTCTACAAGTATGATCCATAGCTCTTTCCAAGACACATTTCTACATTATCATATTTGAGCAATTTCAACTGTATTAACAGAAACTGAATTAACCAAAACTGTTACATACAAAAAGATCCTCTTTTTTTTTTTTTTTTTGGGGGGGGGTGTGGAGCAAAGGGACATCATGAAAGGTAGAAAGAATCAATAGCATAGAACAGCTGTGGGATCTGAAGAGGTATAATGGTATAATCTAGATTCAAAAGGATAATCACACCTTCAAGGTAACAAGTCTACTGACAGGAACACATAGTACTGAGAGAGGGTGATTACTGAGGGATACAAAGGATGAACCACACCACCTTTGGACACCTTTAAGAGGTGTCTAGATAAACAGTGCCAGGAAAGGCAGGAAAAGGCTCAACCTGCCTTGGGGCAGAAGGATGGACCAGCTGATTTTTCAGCAGCTCTGTGTTTTAGGGGTGTCTGCCCTCCTCTGTAGCCTACACACCAGTAACACCGAGTTTGGAAATATCTTGACTACCATGGCCTCTTGTTTTCTTAGAGTTTCTTCTGCCTTTGATGTGCCCAGTGCTTATGTATAAGCAGAAATTGTGTGACATAAATTAAACATATTAAGTGACACATGAAAGACTAAATTGATCCTAATAACAGTATTTTTGTTTGTTTGTTTGACCAAGGGATTATCATCTTTCTGCTTATCTGACAAGCAAATCTAGATAAACCTTGAGGATCTTAGGGATGAAGAGGTGATAAAAGAATCATTAGCCTTGTCCACTATGCACCGTACTCTGTACTTATTTTAAATTGCCACACAGCTGCACATCCTTCATAAACACAAAACTTTAGCCCAAGTTAGGACAAGATAAAGCCATTTCACTATTCTCAGCTGTACCTGAGTACACATATCTTTCATGAGCGTGGCTAGGCCAGAAAACAGATCTCTAGAGAGAGTTATTAATGGGCAAAGGTGTTGGTGAGAGCTGGCTGGACTGTAGAAACTGAATGCCCAGGCACCAATAGCCCTAAATGTCTGCAAAAAGCTTGTCTTCTAACAAGGTGCTGAACTGGCTCTCCAAATACATCCACATCATATCCTGAGAAATGCCAGGAAACCCTGATGGGACACAAAATGGAAAGGTTTCTCAGAGAACACACATGAGACCAAGCTATCTTGTGGGACTACCAGAAATATTCATTCACATTTGTTCTGTTGCATAGAGGGTGAAAAATGCCAAGAAATGAGTTATTTCCCAATTGTTCAGCATAAATAATGCACAGGCAGAGAAAGAATGAATCAGCCTTTTCTCCATTTCAGTCACGGCATAAAAAACAAGAATAGTATTTCTGCAGTGCCAGCCTTGGACAGTTAAATTCTCCCTACATCTCCTCCTGACATTCCCACTGCAGATAATATCCCCTTTGGCTTCTGTGCCTGCTGCTACCACGTGCCACTCAGCTGCTGCAGTTTTTTATCCACTCCAATGATTCACTGCATTCCTCTGAAGGATGAAGGCAATTTCCAAATGCAAGTGCACAAGTCAGCACACTGCTTTGGAAACCTTCTGCACCACAGGAACATTCAGTACATTGTCACCATTAAATCAGATAACGGGAGCAGCTGCTTAATCAAAGTCTGCTGCTTCTTTTATGGAAGCTGAAGGGTTCAGACTTGTCAGGGATTTACAGGGAAATGAAGGAAGATTTAAAGGCAAAACAAATGCAGCTTATTTTATACTGCTTCCTGCAGTTCAAGGAGTACTTAACATAATGATGATGCTTAGTCTGAAGGAAAACTGTAATTGCATCTCTAAATTCTGATGAACTCACCAAGAGCATAAATAATAAATCCCCAGTAACTGTGTGAGGCCTAAGGATTGTTCTGTCTCTTCTTTTTCGAAGCCATCTGCTAATATAAAAAACAGTCAGTGGACTGGCCTGATGTACTGTTGAAATTACATGAAAAGACTGGCCAGGTCAGCAGCACTTCTGAAGGGACTGCCACAAAATTACACTGAAGAGAAAGGAAAGGCCTTTGACTCCACGTTGTCCAATATTATTGAAACCAAAAACCAGTTATAACATTACCCTGATTGCAGTGTCTTTTTGAGCATCCTAATGCTGCTATTCTCATTTTTAACCTCAAAATAGGATGTAAGTTCAGCATGGGCTGTGCTGCCCCTCAACCGAGGGGAGAATTTCTTATTTCACATTTTATAATCAGGCAATTCCCATTTATAATACTAATCAAATCTCTGTGTCTTTACTATAACATTGTCAAAAATGTGAAAAGAGGGCATCTGGAATTTCTCCAAACGTTCTAGTTGAGTGTGTCTGATGGACACTTACCCTATTCCCACCCTCCTAAGCTCTGACATCCCTTTCCAAAGCACATGTGCAGGTCTTGCTGTTTCCTGCTCTTACCTTAAAGCATAGAACAATTCAGAGAGGTTTCTGCCTACTAATCCTTCAATCAGAAATTTTTCCATGCCACAGAGGTGCAAAAACCTCAAAGAAAGGGCAAACTGCACATCTATGGAACAGCACAGCTGAGAAATAAAGGAGCCACTGAGCAGTGCAAAATGCCAAAGGCTTCACATCTTCCTCAGGAAGCACTTTCAGTGAAGCAAATACAAAGTAATGAAAAGTGGAGTGCCTAAACCATGGTCCACTATAAAAAAAAAAGAGCCTGCATGAGTTTAGCCTTATCAAAGCCTTCTCAAAGGCCTGGCTATTCCTTTCTTTTCTGGACAGCACTCCTGGATCTCCCTCCACCCCATCAGGCACTGGTGACTGACGGAGAAGAATCAAGTAAAAACTTGTGGCCAAGTGTGGCAAAGATAGACAACCTTTTTTCCTCAGGTATGTTTAATAGGTGCCAGGAAATCAGGGTTCTCTAGGAGGATTTATAACTTACACCAAAACATGAATATTTCAAGGCATTTGTGTATGACAACCTTTAAAATGGAGAAAATTCAGAGAATTTCCACAAAATGGAACTCATATATGATGAACCAATGAGAACATTAAGGTTGAAAGGGAGGGAACCAATGAGAACATGAAGGTTGGGAGGGAAGGGAGGGAGGGAGGGAGGGAGGGAGGAAGGAAGGAAGGAAGGAAGGAAGGAAGGAAGGAAGGAAGGAAGGAAGGAAGGAAGGAAGGAAGGTTCCACCTCTCAGATAAAGAAATGGAAGGGATTTTTTAGCATGATTCTGGAGAATATAGGCAAGAATGTTCCCTGTAAAGGAAATACATAATTTATCCTAAGAGAGACACAGGCCAAGGGGTAAAACATCAGGGCAAGAATTTCTTCAAAGAAAAAGGTGTTCGCTGGCTGTGTGGAATAATTTTAAACCCAGAGTGTTTGAAATCCCTCTTCTGAAAAGAGCATTGGTGTATAAATTGAAGGGAAGAGCCTATGTATAAATACATAAAATAACACCCCCCAGGGTATGCATCCATCCCTCAGTGATTTCAATGAGAGCATCATAAATATACAAATTTTAACTACTGAAGGTACCAAAGTCATGAAAACAGCTCTTAAAAAAACAGCTGATATTTGCAGTTTAGTCCTGCTGAAAGGGTTTATCAGACTTGTGCTTGCCATTGATAAAATCCCTCAATACATTTAAGGAAGGAAGGTACACAACTACTTTAGAATTGCCATTGTAGCAAACTTGAGATATAACTGGGCAGCTTCAAAATAATTAGCCAGAAATTAATCTTTAGCCTGGAAGATTTCCAGCAATAAACACCAGGATTATTCAGTCAAGAAATGTGTGAAAATGCAGATCAGGAAGCTTTAATTGGGATAGAGACTTTCCCCCCCTCGCCACTTTTTGCACTTTCTGCCTCATTTTCTCTCCAGAAAATTATTTTAAGTACAGTTCTTCTCAAGGCAAATAAAGCATAATTCATCTCATCAGTTGCAAAGCAGGCAGCAGAGTGTTCCTCATTACAGAAAAACAAATGGTTTATGCTTCAATCCAGTGCTATTACTTTCCCCTGAGTGAAGCTAATGTAGTGGAAATACAGGGCCCACCACCACCATCTAGTAAACAAAACAGCTGATTATTTCAATATGAAGACTACAGAAACAAAGAGAGGGACAGAAAGTTTCAATAAAGGTCAGCTAAGACTAATATGTATATCCAGCTATTTGGGATGTGGTTTTCAATAGCCAGTTTCCTTGAAAATTGGCTGCTGACCAAGCCTGCTGTTTTCTAGCAAGAATACTTGAATTACACAGCAGTGAATCTGTAATTTCCGAGTCAGATGCTGTGGATGGGAGCATGAGGGATTTGAGAGACATAGAAAAGCTTTCCATGATATCTAGTGCCACCTTAAAGGTGGATGGACAAGTCATGGATGGAACAAGGAGTTTTCTAATGTTTATCACAGATGCTCCTGGTGGCCCTGGGTGGTAACTTTGATATCAGAATTGGTGTTTGACGTAGGGAAGGAGAGTGGCAACACCACGATTTTCTTACAGGAGCCACTGAAAATTCTGCCCACAGATTTCCTAGCACTGTTTTCCTTCTCATCCTTCTCCATAACTATTCCCCAATGAGGCCATGGGTCAATAGGAGTCAACTGCCAAAGCATGTCAGCAGTCACAACTGGATTCAGATCTCTGTGCCCCTCCTCAGTTCCTGTCTTGCAGAACTGATTACCACTGGCTTTGAGAATCACTGTATGGACCTGGAAATATCAGTAAGGATCAAGTTATCCAGACATGAGATCTTTTTCTGCTTTTTCATACTCATTGCTTTTAATCACAGATCTTTGGAGTTTCACTGCCAGGTTTGCTTGGACACCAGACAATTTCAGGAGTGTTTGCTGAGTTCCTGAGGATAACCAGCCAGGACTAAAGGCTGTGTCAATCAAACACAGACTCCTACTTTTAGGAGATGTTGCTAGAAATTACCAAGAAAAACTTGAAAAGATATTTAAAGAAATTACCAAAAATTACTTTCCCATTTGAGAGCATATTGGCTGTCACGCAGACACAGATGAGACAGCACTGGATAAAACACAGTGCTGGGATGCAATTCCAAATTTTACTTCAAGGACAAAACATCTGGGCCATTCAACTCCTAGGAGTACATCTGGGCAAGTCTTGAGACCCAGTCTTCTGAACTTGGGTCCCTCTAAAGAGCTCTTCCAAAGGAATGGCAGCTTAGGGAGGGTGTCCTGCACTCCCTCACCCTGTACTCCTTCTGAGGAAGAAAGCAGAGAACATCACCATGAGGAGGATCAGGGGTAATGTGGGCACCAAAGTGCACCTTAATTAAAAGGGTAAAGGGAACTAAAAATCTTTTGATGTCACACACAGCAGAAGCTGAACAAACCAAGACAAATGCATCAAGTATTTGTCTTTTATTTGAATAGCTTTGAAGATTCTTCAAACATTGCGGTGAGAGGGTACTCAAATGTAGAGAGCAGAACATCTGGGAAATGAGTACAGTAGAGTAATAATTCCCTCTTCTAAAATGAACTGTGCTAGAAGATTACCAGAAAAAAAGAACAAATCACTGGTCACAAGTGAAGAGTTAGCCTGCAAAAGCCAGGGCTTTTCCCAACAGATATCCAACCTGTGGCCATGATTCTTGGAAGGTAAGAAAGCTTTCTGGCATGAGTGTGAGCCATTTCCTGCCAGCTGGTCTCAGTCACTGAAATTCTTGCCAAGAACATTGAATTTATGGATGTGTCAAACAGTACAATCAATTGATCATGGAAGTTTTGCAAGAGGGTCCTGGAATGCATTGATGAAAACTTCCATCTCCAAGTGACAGAGGAGTCAATGAGGAGAGGTGCTGTGCTGGACCTTGTTCTCAGCAACCTCTTGTTCTCATCAAAGGTTCAGATGGGATATTCTTGGAAATTGTTCCCTGTTAGAGTAGGGAGGCCCTGGCACAGTTTTCCAGAGCAGCTGTGGCTGCCCCATCCCTGGAAGCATCCCAGGCCAGGCTGGAGAGAGCTTGGAGCAAGACAGTACAGCAGAAGATGTCCCCGCCTATGGCAGGGAGTGGAACTGGATTATTATGGTCCCTTCTAACCTAAACCATACAATGATTTTGTGATTAGGACAATTTTTGATTTCAGCATTTTTCTTCTGCGCCCACATCTGACATATATATTTTGGCCTTCTTATGTCATCCCATATATGATTTTATTATCTCTACCATGACAATGTTATCTTTTGAGTGGTGCTTAAAAGAAAATCCCTAAGTTGGGGTACCCCAGCCTGTTAAATACCTGCCTTTTCTTCCTTCCTATCACTTAACTAGTTCCCATGGTCAGGCTACAGGCAGCAAACACAGTGAGAAAAAAAAAAAGGGAAAATCCCTGAGAGATTATCAGAATCTAATAGAATTTAGAAGACTGATAGGAAGAGCAGGGACACTAGTAGAAGGGCCCTTGTGAACGAGAGACCAACCCAGTGAAAAAGAAAACAGTTGATATTCTACGAAGATAACTAAGAAAGGATGCCTAAATCATTGTAAACCAATTTTCTGTAGTGTCACTATTCCAGGCAAGCAAGGAAGTAAGAGAGTTACAAGTAATCCTTGATTTCCATCCAAGAAGCCTTCAGCTTAGGGAAATAAAAACTTCTCTAAGAAGATAGAACCATCTGTCCAAATAGAGTCAGCTACTTACAGCACAGTCTAGCTCTACAAGTACCCCTGCTACTGGAGACAAACTGTAACCCAATGCCTCTGATTATGGCCAGCTCTCAGAAGAATCCACAGAAACCTTCTGGACAGGGTTGCAGAAACCCCTTTGGAATCACAGATCAAACCTTCCCTCCTCTGAATCCAACCTCTTTACATGTTATTCAAAATACAGACTTCTTTTTAACAATGCTTGGCTCTACTGGTTCTGCCCCTAAAGAACATTCTTAAAATTAACCAATGGCCATGGGTAAAAAAAAAAACCAAAACAAAGTTACTAAAAAATGAATTCCACTGAACTTTGTCAAATTATCTGGATGTAAGGAAAAGGCAGAGTTGTCCCAGGCAGTCTGCAGCAGCCTTTTGGAATGCAGACTCCCTTTTCCAGTCTCTTGGGTCTCACGAAGCAGGATGTGCTGTCTTGTTTCACAACAAAGGTACCTGTTGTCAGGAGGGCCATTTCCTGCCAGCCTGCCATAGTAACACGTCTGTGAGGAGCAGATGTCACACACTTCCCTGTACAAAGATCAGAGCATTGTCACAGATGGCTCAGCTACACTCTCTGAAGTGTTTCTCCCTCTCTGCCATTGCAGTTGCACCCCACTAGAATGTTCTGACAGGCCTGATGGTAAAAGACAAGAGAGTTGATATTGCACACACCTGGCAAGACTGTTCCTCTCTAAGGAAGGGAAAGATGAGTTTTGTCTGCAGTCAGGGTAGGACTTTATCTGTGTTTTGTTTTTGTTTTTTTTTTAACAATAGAGAAATAAGGTTATTTTGCTATGGAAAGAAACATTTTAAACAGGATAAAAAAAGCCAGGATCAAGTGTCCTCAAGCCAGGCTCAGGTTCTAGCTTACTCTGGCATCTCAGAGACTACTGAAGGGTAATCAACAAGCCTAACTTATCATCTCTGGCACTCTGCTAATTCTTCCAGCTGAAGCCAGAATGTTAAAACTTTCTGATCACAGGATTTGTGGCTCGAGACATTTTTCACACTGACATGCATTTTTCAACACATCTATCAAATGAAAAGTTGCTTTTTTCTGCAAGTATATTTTCAACTCATACTGCTTCCAAGGGAGACCAAAGAGGATAATCCATGTAAGCTGAGCTGGAATTCATGCTCGTTACCTTTAGCTTCCAGCTCTGGACTGCACCAATTAATTTTGTGTTACCCAGTCCATACAAGGCAGAAAAGTGAACACTTGGGCTAGTTATGCCTCAGGTGTAACAAACCACTCGGCCAAATGTCACCAGAATGAGCAATGTTTCCAGCCAGGTTAAACTATGCAGGGCCAGGAGTTGGATTTGGTGATCCTTGTGGGCCCTATCCAACTTGGAGTATTCTATGATTCTATGAACAACAAAAAGCTGTTTGTACACAAAAGCCTCCCCATCTGTCTGAGCAGGGATTACCAGTAATGAGCCTGTGTCCTTGGCCATGGTCCCACGAGGTTATAAATTCCTTTAATGCTTTAATCTACTGGTGAAAAACCCTGATAGAAGGAGTGGAGGAGAAAGAAACAGAACATACCCCAACCAAGCATCCTGAGGTACTGAAATGTACCTCTCACCCCACACAAGTAAGAAATACACAATGTTTGCAAAATACTGCTTGCATGAGGCTATACTATATCTCCTACCTATGTATATAACTGAGGGAAGTACAGGTCATTTCTCCACATATCCTGCTACAGTCAGTAGAGGCAGCCTACTGGTTTTCCAGATTCCCAGGGGAAAAACAACAACCCAAAACTTAAAGATCTGCCCCAAATCATGTGATTGTAGAGTTAGGATCTCTAGGGCATACAGTACAGCTACCACAGTGTGATGAGGTATATGAAGGAGGTCCCGATGGAGCACCAAGAATGAGGAAAGTGATTAAAACAGCTCAAGGATAACAAGCTGCAAGAGCACAAAACCAGAGTGTGACAAATAATCTGGTGCTGTATTATGCTCAATGTACTATGCTTAAGAGGAGAAACTGCTTGTGCTTAATTAGAACTGCGTAGAAGAGTCAAAACTAAAATAAAAGTGTCTTAGTGAGTGAATATGGTAAACAATATGAGCCAGCATGAACTGGATACTGACAGACCAGTTTTGTGGTGCAAAGTTTTCAAAGCCACCTGTACCCAGGCAGCCAGGAAAGTAAAACCATAAAAATCAAGACTGCCTGAGTAAAGGCACTGAAAAAATCGACCAAACTTGAGTATGAATACAGCAGTAATGAGAACAACTAGGAGAAAAAATAACTGGGGATAGACTGCCTATTTGAGAGGAGTTTGGACAGAGAAAATGAAGTGCAAGTGTGATCCAAAAACCAACATTAAAACAAAACAAAACCAAACCAAAACCAACCAACAAAAAAAAAAAAAAAAAAAAAAAAAACCAAAACAAAAAAAAAAAACAAAAAACCAAAAAAACCAAAACCAAAAACCAAAACCAAAAAACCCCACAAACAAACATAAAAAAAAAACCAAAAAAACCCCAAAATTTAAAAACCACACCCAGGAAGACATAAAATCAATTAAAAGAGGACAGGGCTTTTTTTTTTTTCTTGTAGTGTGTTCACCTATAAATGGTGATGAATCCAAGTCCACAGTGATGTCAAAAAGATCCCTACTGGATAAACTGCTTCCATCATGTCATCATCTGAAAAGACCTGGTGTAAGACAGTGGAGAAAGGGGGGCATAGACTTGAAGTGGTTAGGGAGATAGAGTTATAACTCAATTGAAGTTTGATGTGATTCATAATAATTATAATGATAGTTAGTAGCTTTGTAGTTGTGTGTGCTTTTAGATTAGTTATCATTTAATTGTTTTATCAGTCTCTTAGCAGTGCATTGGCTAATTTAATATCATTGTAATCTCTTAATTCAGGTTATGTCTCAAGCCTGGACCCTGAAGGGGAGAGCCAGGCTTGTAAGCTAACTTGTGGCTACCTGCTTTGGCTCACCAGCCTGAAAGACCAGCTCTATCCTTCAATCAACAGGGACAGCCTTCAACCCACCTCTAGATGGATGCTCAGCCTCACACCCAGCCAGTCTCTGTCTCCATCCACCCACCAAATCACACCTGTAATTCCAAAGCACTTGTAACAGAATGAGGAAACACTAATCTTGGTATTTTTGGATTTTCTGCGCTCAGCTCATGACATTTCTGCTTCTCACCATTGTACAGGAAAATGACAAGCCCACTGCTGTGTTGTAATCTAAGAGAGATTCTGGAATTGTTTTGTTGTGTCATCCCTGTCAGCCTGAGGGAACCATGACAGCACAAGCAGATTTTCACCACTGAAGGTGCAATTGTGATGGGGGCACTCTCGCACTCCATTGGACTTCCACCTTCCTCTGTGCTCTTCTTTTGCAGAACCCTTTTTTGGAGTTGCCATACCAATGAATCTCCAGCTCCCTGAGACCGTTTGTACCACCCATGAGTCAGGGTCCCCTGAGCAGCTGAATGGGGTGCCCAAGCAGGAAAGGAGAAATACTGCTATGCTGCAGCTGCAGAAAATGATCTCTGATGTGGCACATGCTCCAGTGGTGATTGTGTTTTTTGTATAATCCAGCAGTATCTGAGTTAATGGCCAAGTATTTATATACAGATTGCTTTAACTGCAGAGATATGCTGCTTTCAGACTCATTTTCACAGCAAAAATGTTTCAGCTCATCAGGTCAGCAGAACTATGAGGAAAGGGCAAGGAAAATCCCGGTCCATGCAATTTTCCTTATGTGAAACATTTTATGGCAACTCACCCCTTTCTGAAAGGCATTCAGTTTTGGCATCTTCTCTCCAGGGATAATAGGACATCTATTATCTCCCCATTTGCCCAATTCATTGCTCAGAGCATTTCAATTTTGTCTAATTCAGAGAGAGTAAAACCTACTAAACCAAGAATATCTTCTTCCCTTTTACAGTGGAAAAGATGACTCTTCCAAAACACTGTGTTTCTTCCCTCCCACATGCCTAAAAGCATCTCATGAAAACACTCACTTTATATAATAATATCTGATCATCACTCTCTGAACCAAGAGAAGTAACAACTAATGTACAACACTGACAATGCTGGAGCCATCTGTGTTTTACAGCGTATGAAGATCAGTGATGTGCCACCACAGCAACAGCAGCTCAGGAGATCATCTCCAAGATTAAAGCCCCATTCCAAAAGGATACTAATCTATGTTCAGTATTGCAGCCACAGAAATCTGCACTTCCTTGCATGTTGCTCGAAAGACCTTGCCAGGTATGATTCTACCAGGACAGATTCCATTTCTGAAACATTACTGCAGGGTGTTTTGTAATGGACAGCCCTTAGCCCTGCAGTTTAATATCAGTTATTGTTGCTAAGAATGGTTTAGAGCACATACCGCCATTTATTTTAAAAATTGACATTTTTACTGTAATATCAAAGGGAAGGAGAATTTAAGTCTCAGACTGCTTAACACTGCTTCTATTAAACCCAAGTGAAACTCTGCCTTGTCTGCTACATTTTTAGCAGCAGCAGCAGAGTATCCTGCACTACTGGTTAGCACAAGAGGTTGGCAATTCCCTACTACATTGCAGGCAGCCCTAAACTGAAAAGTTTGCATAGATATGGACTTCTAAATAATCTCCTCTGAGCTGTGCTGGGTCTGCAGGCCTAGCACACCTAAAATTGCGTTTCAATCAGTATAGCAAGCAAAGAAGTCCTGAAAAAATACTGCTATATAAGAAAGAGCCACTCTGTTGAACCACTTTCAGATGTCACACTGGTAAAATTGAGATGTTAACTCCCAGCTGGTGGGATTGTTAAAAACCCTGAAAAGGAAACATCAGCATATCAAATGGCTGACAAGGAGCTCTTAAGAGATTACTCACAACTGAGCAGTAGCTCAACAGTCCAGGGCACCTCTTCTGTAGAGAAAACCTGTTTCATGGGGAGAGGCTTTAATCCACCCACTCAGAAATTGTTCGGTATTGGTCATGAAAGGCGTTATCAGCACCAATAATTAAACCATGACCTTTAAGGAATAAGTGTGTTTTTATCAACACTAGTGGACTGCAATGAGCTTAAGTTAAGAATTTGTCCCTTCCAACTGTACATATTGCTGGGTCTTCCACCCTTACTGGTTTCCACCTTCAAGTAGGCAAACACAAATTTGTGGATGCAAAGTTTCTCCCAGCGCAGAGTTCTTTTTTTTCATTCTGAGTTTTGAGTCCCTGGTTTTCTGCCCTCTTGTACTCAACAATAAATAAATTTGCATCTGAAACAGAAACATCTTAGAGAATCCCTTCCATAAGAGAGCTATTAAAAAGCAATTTCTTTACCAGGGAGAAATATTGTTGTCAAGCATACAACAGGCAGCTTTGCTTCATCGTTCATTTTTGCGTTTGTATTATGGTTATTTTTCCTATTTCTGTTCATCTGCAAATCAGCTTGATAGATTAATTCTTTTTTGAGAGTTGGTCTTAGTCACTGGAGTCTGTTCACCAAGAACCATCTGTTCCCCAAGATTTCCCACCCACACACCACAGCAGAATTACGCCTACAACCAGTTTCTTCTATTCGGAAAGAAATGACTGTAACAAGCTGGGTGATGAGTCTCGAGGGAGACAACACACGAACTCGTAACTTTGTTCATCATTATTATAAAGCAATACACACTACTCAAGGATTGACTCTGGAGAGTAAGTGAACCTGTCTAGCCTTTCCCTCCCACTCTCTTGCTACAATACCAAAAGGTCAAGACCTGTCCAGGAAGTGGGAATGGGGAACAACTGGATGATATTGTGGCAGCCCTTCTTCCTCTCTCACAGCCTGGGACCCAATTTCACGGAGTTTTTATGTGTGAGTTAGGGATGATGCTCCTCAAATTCCCTCCTCTGCCTCCAATCTTTTCATGATCATGCAGAAGTCTCCTAATCTTTCTGACTCATCCCATCTACCTTACCTAAGCAGGTGACTGGGAGAGTTTAATCAGATTAAACTGAACGAGCTAACAGATCTATTGTGAAGGTATCACCTCATATCAAATTCATGACACCTGACAAGTAACAGCAGTGAAGTGGGAGCCTCATCCCAAGTGCAGGACACAGGCAGAAGCTGGACTGTAGCCTGTGCCAGGCATTCCAAGACCAGGATCAACTGCACCCTGGGTAGCTGCCACCTTCGCTTCTGTCACTCTAGCAAGAAGCCAAATTGCCAAACTGCACTGGGGGAAAGAGTGAGTAAATCCATGCCCTGCCTTCCACAGCAAAGACTCTCTCCTGGGAAGGATGGAGAAATGGAATTGCTGGTTTCAGGTTAAAGACAGCACTTCTCTTCCCTCTCACCTATATGATCTTTTCCCTCAGTTCCTAAAGTGACCTGCTGAACCAGCTCCCTGGAGGTGCTGCTGGCCTCACAGAAAATCTCATCTCTTTTAATAGAGCGTTAATCTTTTCACAACACAAATGGCATTCCTTGCCACTTCCTCTTTCCAGTGCTGCAGCTCAGAAGTCCTGGCACCTTCCCAGTGCATGGCCTCAGCTGTGCCTTTGGAGCTGGAATTCATCTAGCAGAATAAAAACTGAAGAAAAGAAGGGAAAAGGACTGGTGAGTTAATTAAATGGAGCTCTTGTCAGAGGATGGGAGCACAAAAGCAGGTGTAGGCAGAGAAATTATCCAGGGACACAAGAACTACCACAGAGGAGCAGAGCAAAGATGTATTTGATTTGAGCCACCATCTGACAAGAGCTACAAGAAATGTTTTAAAGAAAGACGTAATTCAGCAAATTATATCCTCCCAGTCAGGCCTCATCATGGTTTATAGAAGGAAGGGAGTGGTTTAAGTGTTTCATTTGCAACATTATCTTCTATATATTAAAATCTGTATTTTTAACCATATAAATGTTTAGTACAGCTTAAAGTCTCATTTCATTGACTTAATATCATACATAATTAATTTAACAATCTAGCTATTATTTAGTAAAACACTCTTTCCTTCTTCAGTGCTGAACTACTTTCACTGAGTGCTGCCTTTCCTGGACACTGAGCTTATCTTACTTTGAGTTTATTTATTTTTAGCACAGCTCACCACTCTGGTTTCATGTTCTACTGATTCCCCTGATACCATGGATTTGAACATCTATTAGTACCTGAACAGTCTGCAGACAAGCACACAAAGCTGACTGCTTTCCTAGAGAGCACCTGCAGCACTCCAAGGAACTCACTGCTTCCATGGGTGAATGTGGAAAGCAAACTGAAAAAGGATGGTCTCAAAGTTGTATCAAGTGACCTGGGAATGACACTGATTAAATGTGCCTCAACTTCCAGATTAGACATTAGGCAGAAGGGAGAGAAGGGTAACTAAAGGTCTCCAGACATATATTCTGCATTTCAAATACCCAAAATTCATTGTTTTTTTAAATTAAATATTCCATTAATACCTATTACACAATCTTCTTCATCACTAAGTTCTTTATAAAGAAGAGCCACATAATTTTTCACAGGAAGAAAGAGACACATAGATTTGAAGTGACATACCCAAGGGCACATAAGTGGAAGGAGAACCTAGCTATTTTAAAGCCCTATAGGAGGCAATATGCCTTCCTTAACCAAGTGCTTCTTTCCTGACAGCTGCCTTTTGAGGGTCAAACTAACATCAAAATTTTTGCACTAACTCAAAGCCTGATCTGTGCTTTAAAAAAATATACAGCACCTTTAGGCTTGGGAATATTACCTCTCTGTAATTGGAAAAAAGAAATTTTGTTTAAGAAAGGCAAGATTCATTGGGGTGAACAGCAGACAACCTGGGTAACAGGCTTGTGGAAAAATCTGCTCTTTTCTGTTGGTTCCATGTGCTCTACTCTGACATTGGTCATTGCTTTTCAGTCCTTTTTCAGCACAGGGTCCCAGGGAGAAGCAAGGGAGAAGCACATGGGGGAGGCAGAGGAACCAGCCCCAGAGAGTACCTACCAACCCTGGGAAAGATGAAGTTAACTGGAGAATGCCTCTTGCCTCCAAGCAGGCTGGGAACATCACTCTTGCCAGCTCCAAGCTTACTAAGAAACAGGATACAAATAACTGCTTTGCTCTCCATGCCTTTCCTACCCACCACAAACTGCTTTTGACCTCCTCTAATCAGGAGGTAACATTTATCTGGAGGAAAACTGCCCAGAGGTAGCAACCCTGATGTGTGTGCACAGTTAACACGGATAGGAAACACAGAAATTCCCATTTGGTGATCTGGGGGTTTCATCTAAACCAAAGGAAAGCAGTAAAACCTGTCCTCAGAGGACACATCTAACAGGGACCAAGCAGTAAGTGATGTGTGACCAAAGCAGACACAATGGTAAATGGAAAAAAATGATGGATAGCAACTAAGGTAGAAAATCAAAAGAATCTTCTCTGCAATGCACAGATGAGCAGAGGCAGCTGTATCAACACTCGTTTGATGCAGCACAGACCCCAAATCAGTGCTGAAATGGTACATGAGAAACACTCACAGAGTCACAGATCTCAAAATCACCTATTCCAGAGCTGTTCATAGAGTCCATTTTGTGCAGATGGATGGGTGACACACAATTGGATGAGGTTAAAGTACACCACTGCTATAAAGAGCAGCAGGGAAGCAATGCCTCGGGATTGCTGGTGCTTGTTTTCCATGTTCACTTCAGCAGGAGGTTAATTTTTATCACAGACATAAGGAAGGCTTCAGTTTAGCCACACCTTTGGGCCTCTAGCACAAACTAGTCTTACAACAGTTGCTCAGTCATCTCCTGCTCTTATTTCAAATAAGGAAACCATTATGTTCTCTAAAATCTGGATCCTCCCAGAAAAACTAATATTACATTTCATTTTGACAAATTACATACCAGTGCATTTCTTCTGCAATTGATCCTGTCCAGCACAAAGGGTGATTTCACAGCATGTATTTTTATGTAAAAGTTAGGACTTCTACCTGAATTACTTGCTTTCTCCTACTGTTACTGGAGAAACATTCACCACTGAATCAAAAATAATATACAGATTCACAGGAACACAGAGACATATCCCACATGCACCTATTTCAGGTTGTGCCCTGCTATTTAAAATATACAATAGCACACATGGAGAGTTAATATCACATACAACTGGCTTCTCAGTTAAGTGGAAAATTTAACATGAGAGAATTTGGTTTTCAACCCGGTTTCCTAGGAAACATTTCCAGCTACAATTGGTGGAGGCTAAAGGTTGACTGTCAAGCCCACAATTTCCTTTGTTCCCAGTGCATCAGTTTGATTTCTTTTATTATCTGGTATTCCCTATTTAAATACATCTAATATAGGGGGAAGGGTTCCTTAACACATGCAAAATAATCAGTATTTTCCAAACAGTCTCTCCAAAAGAGAGACACAAAGTGATTAAAGAAGAACAAATGAAATTAAGTTATTAGTATTAATTTAAAACGTGATATCCAGATTTGTATATGTTTGAGTCTGCACAATGTTGATAAAGATCTGCTAGAGATAATCTACATTTTCACTATTTTCCACTAACAAACAGATGGGCTTCTGCATTGCAATTTACAGGAGGTATAAACACATTCTGAAAACAAGAACAAAACAAGGAAGAATTTAGGAATATGTGCACAGGTTTTTAACCGCATGTGTTGTTACTTATAACCCTTTAGAACACCTGCATTTTCTAAAATTAAAGCACTACAGACAACGAGGACTGCAGAAAATCTATCCCCAGTGTCACTGCTCTTTGAAGACGAGGCAAAACACGCTGGAGTGTATCTAAAGGAGAGAAAACAGGTCCCAGCCCCACTGACAGGCACTGACCTGGGCACAGTGCCTTGGTCTGGAACCTTCCTGGCTTTGTTTCTTACCAAAAAAAGGGATTGCTCCAGAGAAAGAGAGGGCAGCTGGATATTTTCATGCACACAGAGATGAAGCCTTGCTTGCAGTGCTTAATGAAGTTATGCAGACTCAAAGATATATCACTGCTCCTGTTGTCACTCACCTTGCTGCTTGCTCTGGCTTTGTGCCTTGGCAGGAAAAAATACAGGCAACTGTGCTGGTGGCTCCCTTCTTCTTGCTTGGTGGAAGGAGACTGGACACCTCCTTTCTGCACCTGAGCTCAGACTGCAGAATTTTTGCAGCTCCTCTACCTGTTCCAAACCCATGGTAATGGTACAAGGCTCTTTTTAAGGACATTATTAATATCATCCTTCAGACACCAGCGAAAATTTCTAGCAGCTATTCCCTTTATGTCCATGGAATACCCAGCCTCCCTCCTCAGCCGTTTCAGTCACAAAAAATGGGCATACAAGTAGGTATTATTTTTGTGCTTTGTTTTTTTTTTTAAACAGACAACATTTCCAGTGTCTTTCCATTGTACTTTATGTGACTCCTTCAGCTTATGTACCCAGTGGTGACTAAGGCAATCAGGAGCAGAGATTAAAGACTGTGCTTTATCATGTTAATAACATGATTATGAGTGATGATCCAGGCCTAATAACCTCAGAACGGGAGCAAACCTGCCCTGCTTGTGTAGAAAGCACAAACACCAAAGCTGCTACAAGATGAACCTGCCCTTGTGAAATGGCCTCCTTGATTCCCACACAGCAACACTTACTTCCTGAATTTTCCCTTTAGACATCCATAATTTTGGATTATGAGGAAAAAGGTGGAACTTTTCCAATCATGCCATTGAAACAGGAATGCCAGAACACCATAAGAGCTTGCCTTTCTCTCCTGAGCTAAACTACCTGGAGACTGTACATTATTAAGAAAAGAACTGTGGGTAGCACAAGAGCAATGTAATTTTTTAGTACTAATCACTGAAATTGTTGGAGAAATAAAATGCAGTCATTTCACTTAATGCCTGAAGCAAAATTCGCCTAGTTGATGGTGAACATTACAAATGTTCATTTATTTTATTTATTTCAGTTCTCAGCATGACACACCTTCTATTCAGGGATGTGAATGTATTTGCAGTGTACCTGAGGAGATGGATTATGTCCATCAACAAATTCCACTGTTTATTCATGGTTAATATTTCACAGCAATAAACATAAAATATGTTCCTATTTGATAAGATAACAATCTGAGGCCAACACCTTCCCTTTTGAGGCTCCCAGTAAAATGATAACCTTTGAAACACATCAGCTGCCTGATGTAAAAATTGAGAATTGTCTCCATCAAACAACTCAATAACTGATCTGTATCTTTATGACTACAACTTCTCATTATGGAGATATAGATACCATCTAAACCACTTCAGTAAGACACAAGCAAATGTGGCATTAGCTCAGCATATCAAGACACTGATATAAGGAAGTTCTGCTGGGATGTCTTCCCAGCTGGACAAATCCCAAACCACAGGGCATTTTTTTGGTTGGTATCCACGGACTGCAATACCTAATATTTCTGCAGTGCATTTCAGCTGTGAACTGGAAGAGAGGCACACAAAAAAATGCAAGAAAAGGAAAATAAATAGCTAACCCCGTTTGGGAAAAGGATAGACACTCAGGGATGAGAGGTTTGTATTATGGCGAGAGGCAGCAAAGATATACAGAGTGGCTTGGAATAAAGGACCTAAAAGGAGATGGCCTTTAATATCACCTGCTTTAGTGAAAAGTGTTCCAGCATGGCTGAGGGCTGGAATGAGATGAGTTTGAAGGTCCAAGCCAAGCCAAGCCAAGTCAAGCCACTCCATGATGTGAAGATGGGACTGAGCAGATCACGGCTGTAAGGAACTGGAGATCATTAAACAGGTATGAGAGCAGAGCTGCACACTGGATTTAGGGCAGAGCTGACTTGGACAAGGTAAAGCTAGAACTGATGATGACTGAGTGATGTTCTGACCAAAACCTTCAGTAGAAATTTCTGGGGTTAGTGGAAAGTGGGGAAATGGGTTGCAAGGCCCCAAGGCAGCAAATCCTGTCTGTCAGAAAGAAATGGAAGAAATGATAGGGGAAGGGCACAACAATCATCTTCCAAGCTTCAAAAAGAAAGGCTGAAGGGCAGAATTTTGGAAGGATGACAAAATTATTTACTGCTTCCATGCCCTATGGAAGCTCAAGGTCTCCATGCTGCCAAGAATGGTTACTGTCCTCTCACTCAATGTACTGTGCAGATAAAAAATTTGACAGGGAAGAATCTAATTACCATTCCCTAAAGGCTGAGACTCTCCATTGATAAAACTCCATCAAAAGCATACAGGCAGTACATTAACAATTCTGAATTGAAGCAAACTTGGTTTATTCTATATTCCTTTCCTGTTCAGGCTGCAGTGAAGAGTCCTGATGCCCTTTGGACATCCCAATAGAACCCAGCCCATTGCCTTTGACCAGTTTGTATTTCTGCTCACCATGAAACAGAAACAAGCAAAATTAGTACTCAGGATTTGGGGAGACACTAATCTTTTAAATGATCAGGTTTAATGGGTTAAAAATATTAGAATGAGACTCATATCTATGCGCCACAACATATTTTTAGTACTCATAAGCCTTCACATAAAAGAATTCTTCCCCCTGCTGAAATTCCATGTTTTGATCTCTTGTGCATCCTCTCTTAGTGTAAATCCTTTAAATAGATTATATTTAAAGAACCACTCATTTGATGCTAGGAAGAGATGCTAAATCAGTATTTTGGCAGGTGTTTATGAAGTGATTAAAATCTTTTGTTTATTCTACACAGATATAAAAAAGGATGGTCATTTATTTTGCTAACTGATATGAAATTATCAGAACTTTAGATTCGTGGAAAGAGAGAAAATCAGAACCTGATTGCCCTCTCTTCTTTAGACAAAGCAAGAGCCCTATGCAGAGAAAATCCTGTCTTTGAGGAACCTGTGTGGGGACAGCATGAAGGAGATGGATGAATCAAAAAGGATGGAGAAGAAGAAGTCTTATCTCTCAGTCCTTTGAACAAGCCTGTATTTTTCCCACTTACCTTTCTGGATACACCTAGTGATGTTACACCTCCCTCTTCAAATTCTTATTGACAATACAGGTTTTCTCTGCTTCTATGTTTCACCACACTTTTTATGACATCAATAGTTACATGCACATTTATTTATTGTTCTCTGCCCTTTCTGGAAAACAAACCAAAACCTCAAACAAAGGAATACATACACTCCAAAACAAACCAAACAAAAAACCCCAAACCTATCCTTCAGCTTTTCTACTACCTTCACAACAATAAAATAGCAAACCCTATTTACAGAGAAGAAACCCCAGGGTATCTCTGAGAAGGCATGTTGTAGGGTTTGGCCTTTCCTCTCAAAAAGATGCATCACTTTCCTGATATAACATATGTGGAGAGAATGTGACATGGGAAGTAGTCAAGTGACAATGGCATTTTAGAAGTAGTTACAAGCCCCACCTCCATGTTCTTAGAAATTTGGGTAACTTGGATAGTGTACCTGGGAAGCTGAGTTGCACCTTGGGCATGAAGTTTGGAAGAGAAACCAGTGGGCAAGAGCTTATTTCAACAAGCAGCCACATGAACAACCTCTCTAACACTGGGTTTCTCTGACAGCACAATGTGGAATTCTGTGGCTGTGGAACTTCACCCACAGATTTCACAGCTTAGTATTCTAGCTGGGGAAGATGAACCGTGCTCTTACAGGTCTTGGATAAAAAAAATTCAGAACTCATGAGACACAAGCTTCTTGCTTGCTTTCTGCTGACACAGGTCAAATAAACCTTGGTCCAGGAAAATGTCTCAGTAGGTATTTTATTTAAAGCACATTTGTTGAAATGGGAACTCACTGTGAATTTTGTATGAACTTCTGACACACTGCATCTGTAACATGCCACATTAAAAGAGGGGAAAAAAATTCACTTATTTGACAGAAGGAGTAACTGATTAATCTAGATATTTAAACAGTTTTCCTGAAGGAAGAATATGAAGTTTTGATGTATATCTTCTCAAGTCCTTCTTCAGTTTTCTCATGGGCCTCCTTTAGGCACTGGAAGGGCTTTGTCCTTCCTAACCTGGTTGAAATCCCCCATGAGGACCAGGGACTGTGAACATGAATATTAAGTGCTGTTAATGGCACTGCCTCTGTTTTAATCCCTTTTCTGCCAGCTACTCACTTGCTTCACTATTGCCAAGTGCAGTAACTCCTGACTTAAAACACCCTGCCAGGACGTGCTGAGGCAGCTGGAAGAACTTATCTCACTAAGGTTTGTTCAGGGAGTGACCTCTGGAACACAGAAAATTCCTTGTAATGAACTCTGCCCAGCAAAGGCAGAAGAGCAAAAGCCAAAGGATGTATAAAAAGACTAGGAAAACCACCAGCACCCAGGAACTCAGAGATCCAGATCCTGTTTCCCTTCTCCAGCTTCCTAAATTAGATATTACTGTTGACAGCCCTGCCAGCTACCAGTAGAGCCTGTGGCATAAAGAATGCACTACAACCTGGAGATTTTTTCTTCTTTTTTTTTTTAAGGTAGTAAATAGGGTAATTTTCCCAACAAACCCTTAGGGAATTTTGCTTATAAGTGACCTCCAGGCAAAGCATGAACCATTAAATTCTTGCAGTATGAATGTCCAGCCAGGTTTCTTTTTCCCACCTTGACTGTAACAACCTTATTTGCATGTTGGCAATCTGATGGAGACAATGAGGAAAACTTTGCTATTGACAAAGTAAATGTTACCCATGGATTTCCCCTCATCCACAGATTCAGTCATTTTATCACAGGACCAGATTGGTCCATCTACATGTACCAAGGATAAATCATAAAACCATGGAAGGGTTTAGGTTAGAAGTGACTTTAAAGATCAGGAATCCAGGGGCAGCCACAGCTTCTCTGAACTGCCTGTCCCAGGCCCTCACCACCCTAAAAGGGAAGAATTTCATTTCAATATCCAAGCTAAATCTATTCTCTTTCAGTTTGAAACCATTTCCCCTTGTCCTGTCACTCCAGGCCCTCGTCAACTGAGTCTCTCCATCTTTCTTGCAGGCTTCCTTCAGGTATTGGAAGGCTGCAATTAGGTCACCTCTTTTCCAAATCCATGCTGACCTTCAAGTCACCTCCTTTTTCTTCACATACCCAGAAATGTGTCAAAAAATTCACACCGTGATTTTCTTATTCAGAGACAGAAGTGAAACTGCCTGGTTCTGCAGATGCCTGAATTATCTCTCTTGCCCTTTCTGACAAAGGGTGAAGCATTTGCCCCTTTTTTCAGTCGTGTCTCCAGAATGTAGAAATCCTGAAGGCTTCTGAAATAAATGAAATACATAGTTCTTCATGCTCTCTTTACCCCTCTGGCAAAGAAATTTGCTGCAAAACATACCCACACACAGAGTTCTAGTAAAAGTCAGCTTCCTGCAGATCAAAGCAAGGGCAGCAGCTTGGGAACTGCCCATATCCAAGAGGGAGTCAACCATCAGGGAGACAGTGTGCCTCCAGGAATGAATACAGCACAACAATGAACACATCAGCTTTCTGAACAGGTTATTGCCTTTATGCAAGCAACCTCCCCAAGTAGAAATCTACCCATAAAAATGTTTTTCCCTCCTCCACCATTGAGAATTTTGACACTATTTGTATAGAAATGCCCTTCCCAGTGCTGAAATTATTTGTGGGTGGATAGTTCAGGTGGTTAATTCCTTGGCTGTGGGCACACATACAATGCCAGAAGTGGAACAGTTGTATTCACCTGGTCTTATGAAACATGAGCCTATCACTTGAAGAATGACAAACCCTTTTCTTACCCTCCTGCATCCCTATTGTTGTGTTCTCACTGCCTGCTTTATACCTGAACACCTTGAATAATGAGTGAGGTACTTCTAAAAAATGTTTAAAAAGGTCAGACTGAGAGCTGTTATCATGACACTTTTGAGTGAAGGTGTAATTACCTATATTGACAGTGGTGTGTGTCATAGCAGATTCTGATAAAACTTTAATAAATAAACCATTAATATAATTTTCAGACAAGTACAGAGTTTTCTGGAAACCCTAATTTTTCAAGATGCATTCAGTAAAAAAAAGAGAACCTAAATAACTTATCCTTGCTTCATCCAAAGGGAGAATTCTGAATATCATGGAAAAAAACAGGCAACTGACTAGAAATTTTTGCTGTTACTTAGAGTTCTAGTTCTGCAATTATAACAATAAAAACCTGAAATAGTTAAAATAGTAAATTGTTAGTTTGGAAGAGTATTTTGGGGCTTGGGGATTCCCCCCCCCCCCCCCCCTTTTTAGGGCCCTGGGTTTGTAGCTCTACCAAAGCAAACAAGGTAATTCAAGAAAAAAGTCCATTTTGCTTGTCCTTACCCATATTTTCTATGCCAGAAAAACATGGGGGAGGCATTTTTTCCTCTCCCAACTAGGAAAATACTGATTGTTCACTGTAAACATTTTATTATATAGATGAAGTACTACTAGTATACACAACTGTAATCCCAGTAATGTCCAGCTTAGAGCCAGATCCAGGCTTCTGTTCTGCTGAGTTCAGCAGTAGATTGAAGGCTTGAAAACATATTTTAGTGTTTTGCAGAAATGAAACCAAAATAAGAGATCTTTGCTCCTAAACTAAGGCATGAAATCCCACTTTTAGGATGAGATGGCAACACAAGGAGACACTCGGGAGAATAGACAAGAAAAATGAGAAGACAGAAAATAATGGACATCAAAAGTACACACAAAGTTAGTTTTGTTTTGTTTTTAAACAAGCCACAAGTCAGTGCTTGTTTTTGTTATTCATATTTGCTATTTCTACTGCAGCTGTGCCCAGAAGTCCCATCAGGATATCCCACGCTCAGTCCCTGCTTTTAAATCTTGATGCAATCAGACACTTGACTATCCCAAAGCTTCATGTATGAGGAGATCACTCTAAATTTTCTCTCTTATCTAAGTCATATAAACAATAAGCCACACACTTGGCAAAACTCACCCAATTCAGACTGTAACAACACAAGGCAAGTTTCTGTTAACTCTTTCTTCACTGGCACCCACTTTGATGCAATCTCCTTGAATTTGGGATAAAAGACCCAAAGCTGCAACACAAGACTGATGCACCACTGAGACACCCCAACTTTACTTCAATGAAAACAAATGAAAGTTTACAGTAACTGAATATATATAGGGCTGAAAATCAGTCTAATGATAATTTTCAATTGAGTGAATAAAGCATGCCTTGATTTTAAAAATATTTAGCGAGACTAGCAACCCTTTCCCTTTGCCAACTCCAGATCAAGCAAAAATCAGGCAAGCACAGCAGGCTCTGAACAACCACCTCCACAGTCCAGAGTTCAGCAGTGAATCATCCCTGTTCCCAGAATTAATAGAGTTTCCCTCTGCAGAGTCAGACCAGCTCATTCTGGAAGTCTGGCTGCAGACAGTTTGTGCTGTTCAGAGTCACACCATCGCTCACATTTAACTCTGAATGGAAGAGCTGTTTCATTTCAAGAAGCAAAATGAATTTACAACACTATTATTACTCTTGCTTCCAGCTCCCTTAAAAGAAAACAAAAGGCCTAGTAAAAGCGCTCAGAAAATGACCAAAGCCCAATTTCCAGGCTTGGGTCTCTTAGCACAATTCAGGCATTTTGATTTGTGTATGCAATGACACAAGTCAGAACTTCACAGTTTTTTAAAGCAATCTCCCTAATGTATTTGGCAGTTCTTATGGGTCTGGTCAATGCAGTAAAAACAGCAGGTTGGATTTGCCAGAGTAAACTGCAGTCAAAGATGACCTCCAGACAACTTTTAAGCTGTGTGATCCTCCAGAGGATGGATTTTAGGATCAACAGTGGGACACTTAGAAGATCAAAAGCTCCAGATTGTGAATATCAGGACACACCCCTGCGTCACAAATGGGAGCTCTCTCAGAAGCCCAAAGGATCAGAGTACTTCCCCTCCTTTTCCCCAGTATTTCAACAACTGTGTTTATCCATGTACTAGCCAGGGATCAGGTTTTGAGAGGGAAGTAAAAACAGAAGTTTAAAGATTCTGCCCCACTATCTTTAGGATTTTGCTGTGTTGACAACAAAGCGTGTTTCTTTTCAGGGTGTCCCAATCAACCCATACACAGGATCTTCTGATAAAACTGGCCTTCATCATTCACAGTCTGCTGCCAGAAGAAGAAAAAATACTGGTAAGGAAGACCAGAGATCGATTTAGGAAAACAGAAAAGCTTTCTGTAAGAAAAAAGATGAAAGAAACAGCTGAGGATATAATGGAATAAAATCAGACACAACGGATAAAACATGAGTTAACTTTACACTGTGTTAAATGACTAAATAGTTGATTCTGCTCTTCAGGTGCTGATTGATGGCTCCACTGCCAATCCACTCCAGAAAAAGATGAGCCTGTGTCCTTAACTACGATTTGCAGGCCCTCAGCCAGAGGTTGCCTGAGGTCAGCTGTCCTCATCCAGCCCCAATTCCAAGCAGAGAACCCACACCCACAGATGAGCTGTGGTACATGAGCAGCTCCGCGGTGTCCAGAGCAGTTCTGAAGTGCAACAGCCCAAAAAGGAATTGTGCCAACTCACACACATCAAGAGCCAAGTCCCAGGCTCCAGCAAAATGACAAACATTGTTTAAAAACGTGTTTGCTGAAGGCCTTGTTGGTGAACGGGTCACTTGGCAAAACTCTGAACACAAGGCATGCTGTGCAGCTGCCTAAAAGCTCAGCTCTCCTGTGTGCCTGAGCAAAACCAGGATCCAGGAGGAATCAGCAGCTTACAAAGGATGCCCAACAGGACTTCTCTAATGACGCTGCTCCATGGCCTTGCTGCCAGCAAAAGCTGCTGGGAAATGGCTCTGATTTCTGCTACTGATGTAAAACCCTCAAACCTGCATAGGAGAGCTTTTCTCTTCAACATTCTTTGTTCTTTTCCCATCCCTCTTTGAAAATACCATGCTGAACTCCTCTATCCCTCTCATGCACACTCTCCCACTTCCTTGACTTTTTCCTTTAGCAGTAGTGGTGATGCTGGAAGTTTTCTCCTGGCAAGAAGACCTGGAAAGGCACAACTTTCTGGATGGAGAGATCTCCGATTGGCATAAAAGTTAATTTTGCAGATTAGAGAATCTAAAGTTTCCCTTTAGTCACATGAAAAAATTCTAACATTAGAATACCACTTCCATTTCCAACTTGACACACAAAGCTGAGTTGAGATGCAATCACATGGGGAAAGAGGTGGATGAGAGCAGAACCAATAAAACAATTACTTCTTGGGTTTGGTTGTTTGCAAACCCAGAAACTGTCTAGCTTGCTTAGGCTCCAAGGCTGGAATGAGACAGTTTTCCAGATTTAGCAGAGTAATTAACTGCATTTTCATTTCTGTACCAAACACTTTTCTCTGTGCTTAAATCGCTATCATCTGAAGTTGAAATACTGTCAGGGAATCAAACTCAGACATGTAATCATCCAGAACAACACCAGAAATGCCACAGAATTAAAAGGACAACTAGTGAACTACTTATTTGGGCCCATTACCTCTTTGAAATCTACCCTTCACAAGATAACTCGACCAGAGCTAAATGAAGGTACCAAGTGAAATTCTACTGATTCCAGGAATGGGCTTTGGCTGCAAACCAAAAAGTACGCAGGCATAAAAGCAAATTCAAGCAATGTTATGAAGATCCTTTAAAGCTGTGACTCAACTGCAATCTTAGTTTGCTATCTCCCTTATGAGATTCCCTCTTTCTTCTGCATGACACCCTTACACATTAAAGAAAAAATATTGTGAAGTTACAGGCTGTAAGTGTCCCAAAATATCACTGTTTGTGGAGCACTAAAAATGCATTTCATTTTACAGATGGCTGCAAATGCAGTTTAACTGCAACCTCTACACTGTTACTGGCAAGAGAAAATCTTAATGTTTTTTTAATTGCATCATTCTCAAGGTACTGTCTGCTCATTTGCTTCAAGGGATGAACTTTTATTTTGCCATTTATCAGCTGGCAGAATCTTCACTGCAGAATCTTCACTAACACAGAAATCCCTTGGGATACTACCCACCACTAAATAAAACACAAATGGCTAGCTTGAAAGAGAGTGCCCTTATGCATTTGTGTGCATTTTTGTCTGTACAAATGTGTATGTGTTAATTGGGCTGCAGAGCACAGTTTTGTGCGGGCTGCATAAGAAACTTGTCCATAACATTGCTTGGACAAAATGAGGTGTCTGACCATCATAGTTCTCAGACAGCAGCATACTATTAACCACAATGTCTTTTCAGATTTAGCAGAGTAACTGAGTATTATTATTTAAACATGTGCACGTCTCTTGTTAGATATTTTACATAAAACTGAGTAAATTCTCCTTTGTTTCCAGCTTTTCAAAAACTTTACTGCATGAGCAGCACATGCATTAGCATACAATTGGCTATAGGGATTTTTCCAGAATGCTTCTATTTGAGGCTTTATATTCTCTCCTGGAGGTGTTGCTGTTTAGATCACGATCTACTTTACATCATGAAGTGATTTTAAGGGGAAAAAACCCACACAAATAAAAAACCCCTTCTGAAATCTGATGATTTCTTGTGATTCCAGTCCAGGCCACAGAAAAGTTGCATGAAACCAAGAAGTAAAGATAAAAGTGAGGGGCAGCTTTTACAGATTGCTCTGCAGGTGGTAGATACATGTGTAGAATGACATGAAGACAGAAACCATTAACCCCCTTGCTGTTGCAGCTGAGCTAGTAGGCACAGAGTAAGCTGAGCTGCACAAAAAGATCTTGCTACAAGGCAATTTTTCTGTACACAAACCTTGCAAGGATCAAGACTGCTGAGCTGGCAGCTGCTGCCAGGCAGGTGGCCCTGGTTGATGCTGGAATACCCTGATTCATGATTTCTCTTTCCAGTGGAAGATGAGGAAACTGTGTCAGGTTTTGACACCAAAACATTCTTCTTCACAGAATTATGAACACACTTGAAATGAACTGAGAAGCATCTTTGCTTTCAATGACTTACCAATTGCAGAGTAATCCACCTTGTTTCTACAGTTTCATAGCATACTGTGTTCCTGTTTTTCATTTAGAATTTTTTAGCATTTAAACATTCTTAATTCCTTTGTTATTTACTGCGTACCTTTGTACATGTGGAGGAAACTGAAAACTGCAGTCTATTTTTAAAAAGAGTTTACTTTACTACTGTGACTACCTGCAGGAGCACAAGGACTGAAGACAGTTTGCAAAGATGGAGCATTACACTGTGACCTCTCCTTGACAGTGATAAAACTGAGGTTTGAATTCTGCACCATCTGGCAGAGCTTGTGACCTAGAGACAAAAGGCATCCCCAAGGCTTGTCTGGGTTTCAGCAGCATTGCTTCTTTTAATAAAAGACAACTTATCACGCCATTAGGTCATAATTTTTCTTAGAACTTCCAGTACTGCAAGTTCTGTATTTAAGGGTCAAGATCAACAGAACCATGCTGATAACACTACAGAACTGCATCTTTAAGTGATCAGAGAGTGATATTTCAGGGAGAGAGTCATGCAGGAGTACAAAGAGAAGCTGTGTAATATAAGGGACACAACTTCTTGAAGTCTGAAATGCCTTTGGGAAGAGTGTAGAGCACAAGTCTTAGGAGGAGTGGCTCAGAGAGCTGGGGTTGTTTAACTTGGAGAAAAGAAGGCTCAGTGGATACCTCATGGCTCTCTACAACTACCTGAAAGGAGATTTGAAGAAAGTAGGGGCCAGTCTCTTCTCCCAGGTAACAAGTGATAGAACGGAAAGGAAATGGTCTCAAGTTGTGTCAGGAAAGGATTAGACTGGATATCGGGAAAAATTTTTCACCAAAAGGGTTATCAAGCATTGAAACAGGCTGGGAGTGGTTGAGTCACCATTTCTGGAGGTATTTAAAAGATGTGAAGATGTGATGCTTAAGGACATGGCTTAGTGGTGGACATAGTAGTGCTGGGTTAACAGCTGGACTCTACAATCATAAGAGTTTTTTCTCAAGATAACTGATTCAATGACTCTATGATTCTACAACTCATTTGTTTGAAGCAGACAGAAATAATATTATTTCAGTCTTGACCTTGAACACTTTGAGGGATGGTACATGTACAGAATCAGAGAACCAGTTAGGTTGGAAAAGATCATCAAGTCCAACCCATGACCTAACACCACTGTGTTCCACCAACCTAAAACCTCATTAACCCTGAGCCAAGTTCAGGCCCCTCTACAGTGGTGACAGCAGATTCCAAGGATGATGCTCCAGGTGGAGTGGCACTGCACTGGTTTGGCATGGAGAGTTTTTATTGCATATGGTGATGAGAGAGGGGGCAAAGACAAAGACAGTCACAGGAGGAGGGGGAAGATAAATCTGGAATGATTTGCTGAAATGTACAGGGTCTTGCTGGATGTTTGCTGATAAACACAGCACACTTCATGAGGAAATACTGAAGAGACAAAGGTGTCTGATAGCACTGCCCATCCCAATGTGCAGCTCCAGACAAAGCTTTGCAGGGAAGAGGAAGTCTGTCTGTAGCATCCACTGTAACTAGAAGGGTTAACTGCGGTTGGACGACAGGAAAAAACAGCAGCATTTTACAGGCACACCTAATTCCCCATTTTCAGCAGGCTCATTCATAGCCTCCCCATTTTCTCTCTGAATCATCGAGACAATAACAGCCTTTTCCACTCCCCACTTGGTCTGATCTTTCTAATTAGGAACACTGAACAAATGTATCTGAGAAACATCCTGGCAGCAGCAAGTGGCCTTGGTTCACTGCATGCAGGGCATGGAAAATGCTCTGCTCTCCCAGGGACAACAGGAAAGTGACAACCAGTGACTCAGCATTAGCCCAGTAACTGCTCTCCAGGGAATCCAAAACAACCCTCCAAGCATTCCTGCCTATTTCTGTACACAGAGGGATCAGATAGCAAAAAATACTCCTTGAAACAATTCCCTACATCTGATAAAGACACATCTCTAATTAACTAACAATTATACAGCCCTGGCAAGCTCTGCCTCATGATCCACATCTCTGGACACATCCAGGCAGCAGCCAATACTGAAATCCAGGGTTTTTTGTATAACAGCTGTGCTCTGTGCAAGGCAGACATGGCATTTCATTAAGCACAGGGTAACAGCTTGATTCCCTTAGGAACTTGCTGCTGGAAAATAGAACATCTCCTTTCATGAATAGGCAAGGTCATCATGCTTGTTTTGGATTTGATGCTGAGATAATTGAGTATCTGTTCATTATACATCGAATACTAATGCACTAAGTCACCTGCATGTAAAACTTATTTTACTAGACCTAAGGAAAGCAGCCTTGTATTAAATTTCAATGCCTGTTCAGCTACAGAATGCAGTCAAAGTACTGATTAATGCCCAATCTATTTTCTGTATTTCACTTTCCATGTTGGATTCAGAAGTTGAAAAATTTCAAGTAACCAACTGTTGAAAAGCATAAACTAAATTATTTTGACTGTTCACACTGTTTCACCCTTTTGTAACCCACAGCTGCTCTTCTATTTAACAGGAGTCATCTTCCAGCATATTCACATGTTCACACTGTGAACATGATAGGACACAAATGTGACACTTCAGTGTTCAAACTCCTGTAGATATAATGATAAAAGCCACACAAATTTCACAGAGATTATGAAAAGAGATCAAAATTCTAGGCAAGCTCTTTCAAAATATTTCCAAGTACTACCAAAAACCAGGAGTCCTCAGAAGACCTTACCTGAAGAATCTAAACATTATGCAACTAATTCTAACCAATCTGCTTCACTTTGATCTTATTTCCTCTCAAATAGTCATTTTATCTCTTTGCTTAGAATATTGAGAAGTTGGCAAGCTGTATTTCTCTGTTCCTTTGGTTCCTGGAATACTTCCTTTCCAGGTGTGCAAACAAGAAAATCCAGAGGATAATACTAGATCAAAGCTAAATGCCAAAGAGGAAGGAGTTACTTGCAAAGTGGAAGTGTCATGGGTCAGTAGGGAAGATTATATAGGGTAGGATATGCAAGAAGAAATAAAGTATGTTTTCCTAAATCTAGATACAAATATTAAATCATTTGTGTGGAAAAAGAAACATTATTCACTAGAGTTTAGAAATTATAAAGATACATGTAAATAATACACATAAATAAGAGAAAGGATTTTATTCTTAGGTTTCCTGTGCTTACTCCAACATATCTCATCAGAGATTATGATCAGAAATTTCAATTGCTGCCTAAAGATCTGGAACAAAGTTTCACTTCATTTTTATTCATTATATGTCTCAGGGATTTCTCAAACTGGAGTATGCAAACCACAACTGCAAATGAAAGGACAGTCTCTAGATTGTGATCAACTAGAAAAAGATCTGCAAAAATGTTAAGAATAATGTTTCCTGCCTTCATGTCATTGAATTAACATCTAGTGGCATTAACAGTTTCATTTCTAGGAAAAAAAAAATCTGCAAAGGTGTCAACATTTGTACATGGCAAACACCTTAGAGTAGGGTTTCTGCCTTAGGCAAGGATTTTTGAGTAATTTTTAAATGATCAGCATCAGGAAAGACACCTTCTTCCTTGGAAGGTGGACCAGGAGGACCTGGATGACTTGTGAAGATTTTTTTCCTCCCAAGGCTGCAGCAGCCTAACTTAGAGCTCCGCCTTCTCCTTTTGTTCATTTGAAACATATTGGAGCAGGCTGCCAAAGGTTCAAGGAGAGGTTATCAGGTCCTGTTTGCTGTTGGCATGTCTAAAACTGCTGACACATGCCAGGAAGAAAAATGGGTACATCTAATACCTGCTGCAGCAATAAGACAGCTACTAGGGAACCTCACCTAGACCTAACAACACCTCCAAGCTGTGGCTGTGATGCCCAACTGAAGAGATAAGCCAGTATTTATATAGTAGTATTTATACATAAAATGCAAACAGAGCTTACAGAAGTCTTGGTGTATGCTTAGGTTTATCATTTCCTCAAGTGTTTTAAAACACAAAAGGCAAAAACACACCACATTTGGGATTGTGTTGACTGGTGATAAAAAACATTAACCACTGTGATGAAAGCTGAGGGTGGACTTGGCAGTGTGAGGTTAAGGGATGGACTCAAAGACCTTGAGGGTCTTTTCCAACCTAAATCATTCTATGTCAGACCAGCAAAAAGCAACCAATGTGATTGTTTCCTTTTCGTATCACTCACAAATCTTCCTGAATATGAAAACAATCTAACCTCTGTTAAAAACACACCAAAACCAAACAAACTCTGTTCTTGGACATACATAAGATTTTCCTAGCTTAATGCCTCAAAACATTAAAAGGAAAAAAAGCATGTTTTCTGACAGACCTACTTGTCTCTAAGTCACCTACTTTACCTCTAACTTCTGCAGAAGGAAGAGATTCTTCCAGTCAAGTCGTGTTGAAACTTTTAGACCAATACTCCATAAAGGTATGTTAACATTTCTCAGATTAATTCCAAGTAATTTCTTGCCTGCTAGGGCCAGATCTGTCCCCTCCTCTCATTTCACATCAGCTATGTACAAATTCACATGAGCTTGAACTCTGGCATTTATCATAGCTGGAGGAGTCTGAGCAAGTTCACAACTTCACCACTGGCTTAAGATCCAGAGGATCTTGAGAATCCTGGGAGCCTCAGGCCAAGTCAGTGTCTCCTTAAAAATGTTTACATTAAATACAGCAAAGGGCTTTGACATTCTCCTTGTCACTGGAGATTTCGTCACTGGGATGGCAAACTAAACAGGATCAAGACACATGGGTGGAGGTGATGAAAAAAGGGAGATAAAAAGATTACATTGCTACAGTGTAAAATGCTGTGGCACCCATCAGACACTTACGGGTTTGCTCATGTACAATTCTTTTGGCTGTTTGTCTTAGACACAGCAAAAATACACAGCTGTTAGAGCAGAAGTCAGCATTTTGTTCTTTATGAACTGAGTAAAACAGAAGCCCTTTGCTCCACCCAGCTAAATGGATTTCAGATTATATTCCAGAATGAAACATATGAACTTACCTTACATTTCAACATGTTGGCCACTCTCTCTTGCATTGACTGTCCAGCCTTTGGCCTGACAAGAATATAAACTGCTTTCACTTCAGGGCTGGAGCGCAGGAGTTTTTCCACCAGCACTTTGCCCATGAAACCTGTAGCTCCTGTGATAAGCACGGTCTTTCCATTGTAATAAGCTGAGACTGAAGACATGGTGCTTTCTTGTTCTGTCCCTTCCTGCAGCAGGTACCTGAGAAGATGCAGAAATAAAGCTTTAAAGGCTTTTGGGATAACCTTTTTAGCCACCTACTTCAACTGAAATTAGTTCAGTCAATGGCAATTTTTAAAATTATTTTTTCTTAAAAAGTCTTTATTGTGAAAATAAGCCACAAATATCTAAGAAGCTTAAAACAATCAAGGTCAGCCTTATCCTCCATGTGATACCACATCTGCACACAGAGGTCAAACACAGCTCTTGCTGTCCAAGGCTCCCAGCAGGAGATGCTCACTGCAGTGCTGAACAGTGTTTATTTGCTACTGTGAAGTGGAAGCAATGAAGATATGCAGCTATCCCTACAAGACAAAGGAGAAAGAGATTTCCTCACAAACACTGCTGTGTTTTCCACTTCAATTCCACTGTGCCCATGGCATTTCTTGTCAGCCATCACTCATCAACATGCTGTGTCTTTTCCTGTTGCCTTGGCTTGGAATAACACCATGAAGAAAGCTCTTCCTTATAGTAGATACAGTGCAGTGACACTGCTCTGCACAACTGCAATACCACGTGCAGGTCACCACCCCCTATGAGCTGTTATAGCCAGAATTCATCCCAGTTCACTCTAAGGAGTCTAGACATGATAGGCTCCCCTTTGGAGATTCACTGGCATGGACCAAGCTCCCACATGATGTGTCCCAGTTAAATATTTTAATTAGATGCAATAGTTTCAGGCCTGAATGTTCCCAGCTACCCTGACTCAAACTCTTAAGTTGATTAAATGCAAAACAAGGCCAGACTGAATCCTCTTAGAAAAGCCCCTCTTCCCTTATTAGCCTAGTGGAAGCAAAACAACGACCTTTGAAGTGGGGCAGACCACATAAAGCACAAAAACACACACTGCAAAAAAAAGGCTCATGAAAAATACCAGTAAATGTTTTGAAAAAAGCCTACTGAATTTGAAACAAAAAGAAACAAGAATAGTAGAATGCTGTCAATCATGTAGTCAAAAACCAGAATGATGATCTCCAAGTATCCCAGAAAAACTCTTCCTCCAGCAGAAGCTTCAGAGACACAAACTAGGGATTCAAGCCTGGTCCCAGTGCTGCCTGGGACCACAGTACTCAGCATCAAACAAATGAAAATCCCAAATTTCTTTATCCATGACAAATCATCAGGTGTAGAATCCAGTTTAGAAAGTGGGTCAAGAAGAATAACCTCTCAGGGACACTATTTTACAAATAATAGCTGTGGGTATTCTGGCTCAGTGAATTTGGTTATTAGCCTACTTTCAGATGTCTAGATTGTAACTTAGATGAATGCAGAAGGCTCATCTAGGCCTATTAAAAACCTGTTCTTATTAAAGAGCTGGCCACTTGGGAAGTTAAACCAACAGGTTAAAACTATTGGATAATTAACTTATTTATAACAAAATCTCACATTTTGTTCTAGTTCAAAAAAACTGACTCATACTAGAAGACAGGAACTTGAAAAGAGCCTGGAAGCATGTGAAAGGTGTGTAGGGCCAGAAGAAGGTTGTAGTGTAGCCAGATGAAGACAAAAGACCTCAGAAATTTGGCATGACACATGGCCTGCAATGCAGAAAAATGAAAGAAGTCCTTAGTCACTAGAGGCCATAACCAATCCCACTGAACAACAAGAAATAAAAAGATAAAATACAAGGACTACTTCCAGCCACTGGTACTTGCTTTGAATTCGTATCCAGAAGATAAACAGTGGTACATTTATAGAGTTTGCACCACAATCTTAGAGACTGCCAGAGGAGTTAGTCTCCTTCCCACACTTCAGGAGCAGAGAGCATTTCCATCCTGCATCACTAAGCATTGCTGCTCTGCCTTAAGAGCTGCAGACTACTGCACAAGTGACTGTGAAAGTCTTCCAAGTGTGGACATCAATTCATTATGCTGTTTCACCTGGGTTCCCTGCTTCAGTTATCTAAAAAAGGCCTAATTTCTTTTGGCCAGATGTTCAATGCCTGCTAGAATAGTTAAGTATATAAATCACACTACTTTGAAGTGTCCCTATAATTAACCATGCATCCATGTTTCATTAAGCATTTCTGACAAGGACTACATGCACATAGCTGCACATAGTTCCTCTCCATCTAGTCTGAGACCATTTTGAATGTCTGATTCCAAACAAACCCAAAAATTTCATCTCCCAAGCCATTCTGGTATGATGAAAATGGAAGTACCAAACACAGCCACTGAAAAATCAAACTTTCAAGGCAATCTCTTGTTATTCTTGATTACTGGCTTATTCTCCTAGGGTTAAAGAAAAGAAAAGAAAAATCCCATCCTTTCTCTTTTCCATAATAAAGCAGTCCAAGTTAGGCAGCCTGGACTGAGTAGGGCCAATTTCAGAGTTGGATCCAGCTGCTCAGGGCCTCATCCACAAAAAAAAACCACCACAAAAAAATGAGATGATATTTACCTTTAATTGGAACAGATTTGTGTCTTTGCACTACACTTATTTTTCTATTTTCTAAGTGAGCTTCAGAAGAAATTATAAAAATCTTGTACCCATCAGATGCAATGCTAATTATCAGGAAAGAAAATCTGAATTTGTTTAATGTACACAAACAGTGTCACGTTTTAAGATCATGACACAAAAACCAAAATGCTGGCATTTGGAATGTTCAGATAGATCTCTGAATCTCCACCGTTCAAACAAATTTAAAGAGGATTTCATTACATTCCAGGCTCAAAAGCAGATTCCAGTCTATATACAGGATTGCTAAGATATTTTCCTTTCAACTTAGTCTCAAATTTTTTATTTTGTACAACTGTCTTTGGTTTTTCCTATTTTTAAGAGTGTGATTGATTTTTCTCTGTTTTTATTGATTGTGCTTGGCCTTTGTAAAGGATGTACTGAAGAGCATATGGAGATTTTAAGGAACCAGAGGATTTCTGAGGTCAAAGGGTGTGACCCAAGTAATGCCTGCTGACCTGACACTTTGGAAGTCTACTTCAAACCAGGGAGAACTATATGCATGCCTTTTTGGCTTTTTACACTCAAATTGTTTCCTGCAGAAGGTTATACCTGGCCTTTCATTTTAAGGAATAAATAGTCAATACTGAGCACTATTTCCCAGTCAATTAAATTACAAGGGATTAAGTACCTGGTAGAACTATTTTTGAACTATGGTCAGAAGTTGCAGTGAGTACCCTTAGTGAGGTACAGAAGGATAAAGACGATTCCATAGGCTCAGGTTCTTCACTCTTCCAAATCTGACTGGAGGTGAGAAAGACACTGAATTGTGGAGAAAAGCCCACACAAGGGCTTCCTGAAGCCCACTTCAAGTGAGTGTAGGCAGGCAACTCAGATGTTTTAGGCACTAGTCAGAGCAGGAAAGTAATCGCTGATGACACCTGAATTACTGAGCACAGCATCTCTGCAGCAGCACAAATCTCTCTGATGCTGACTCATCTCCAACCAGAGCATGAAAGAAACAGGAGCCAGGCATCCCACTGAGCATCTCTGCAGACACAAGTGCACAAGCTGCTCTGACGGTACTGCTGTCTCTCACAGTCTCCTCTGCATCAAACAGAAAGGACGAGCTACAGCACTGCATTACAAACAAAGCCATGATCTTGTGCCAAAGGACAAGCAAAGGGAAAGGTAGGAATTTTAACCCTACTAACCTAACACTTCCCTCCTGCAAAGGACAACCTTTGTATCCTCAGCTGAATAGCACAGGAGAACTTTCCCTCACTGAGAGCAGGTATGATTGAGCTGAACAACTACTCCATTGACTTCATCTTCCACACATTTCAGTGATGCCAAACCTGCATCCAGACTGGAATGGTGTAATGCAGAGAGTGGTTGCTCTCAGAGCCAGAGTGATGGGAAGAGAAATGTGGACCTGAACCTGAGTGCTGCCACTGCTCACAGCATCCCCATGGACGCAGGGGGTCAAGGAAGGACAGCAAAAGGGAGGATGAGAAGTGGAGGTGGACTGGAAGAGGTGAATATTTCAGTATGATTTGGATCACTGTTCTATTCAAACAAATAAGCATTTGAAATGGCTGCTGTCCTGTTGAGGTATTTGTCTTTTCAACCCAACAGCATAAAACAAAAAAAAAAAAAATTAGTTCTGTGCAAGACCAAAGCACCATGCCTATAAATGTACCTCTAGATTAAAAAATGGTCTCTCTGGCATCTCCTTGTACTTAGATTGGTTTGATGAGCTTTTTCTTACACAACTTTATGCAGGGATGTAATTTCCATAATCAAGAGAGTTGGCTTGTTCAAATGAATCTATCAGACATCCTATTAAATGTAATGAACCAGCTTCAACCAAAATTCTGCCAAATGACAAGCAATAGTTTTTGAAACAAAGCTACACACAGCAAGAGTCCTTTAAGACAAAGTAATTCTTGGCCACTTTCTGAAAATAATTTTTTAATCTTGGGTGAAAATATCCAATCATACATAATACAGTTTTCTTTAATCAGGATTCTGGAAGAGCTATAATTAACCTGGATTATGCAGAGAAAGAAAATTTCCTCTGTTGTTTCAGAGAACTTGTATAGCTGAGGTCAGAAAAAGTAATATAAAGTAGTCACATACTATTTCTGTCTCACCAATTTGCTTCTTCAGTCTATTAATTATGAGTTTTAAATGGACTGAACACTGGGGATGCCTGAACAATACATCTTCATATAATTCTTTTCTCTTTCACATTTTGTCTGAGAATGAATTAAAGAGATTCTCCAAAGTAGGCAAGTAATTATAATACATAAAAGCAATTATTTCTAATATGTGTTTTTTTGCCTAAAAGCATTTATTGCTTGTTTAATCATCAGAAAATACACACTATGCATGCCAGAAATAGCTGAAATAGTGACTTGTTTGACATCATACTAACTTAACTCCTGGCTCCTCAGTAAAACCAGAAGGTCACTCAGCTCCCTTGATTTCATTTTTGTTGGCCAAACTCACATCCAGGGAAGTTCTACTGCAATAACCAACGTTTCAACGAGGATTAACGTGAATTAGCTTAGATCTGAGCCTTTGGATTTAAAATATTTCCTGCATTTTCAGAAATAAGCAACAGTGAACCGGAGCAGAAAATGGCTGTAGTTCAACACTGCACACCATTCGTGACAACAGCGCTGCTGACACAAACAAGCACAAAGTACCAGCAAGGAGGCACTGGAGTTACATAATGCATTTCCAAAGGTCTTTAGGCACAGAAAGATCTGTGTAGCCTATGAAGCCAGGGAGGTTTTACTGATGACAGAAAATGAAGCAAAGAGGATGATAAAATGGCTGTTCTACAGAAAAATCAAAAGTTCCTTACGGTTTGTTGAACTTCCACAGTTACCTAACAGCAAAAACAAAGATTAAACTCCTCATTTAGCTACAGAATTAAAAGGAAGGCCATAATCCACCCTTTGTACAGGCACCATAGAAGCTAATGCAGCATAAAGAAATAAAACCCTGAGATTCAAAGATGGGCACATTTACAGCCAGACTGAACTCCTGATGATAATCCTCTTTGCAAAAGAGATTTTGCTCCACGCAATTTACACCAAATATAAATGTTGTTGTTAGAAGCCTGAAGGTTAAATCACTTTTTTCCAGCTAATAACTTTCAAATCATTTTTTGTTTGCCAACAGTAGCAATTCAAATCCACAGCAGCATTCCCAAGTAGCAACATGCAAGGAGAAACTCACTGCTCCCGGAAACCCTTCATGGCTTGAAAAACCACACCAGTTTTGCAATCCATTTTAATTTATAGCAGCTAAACCTAAAGAGACAGGGAAGTGTGACAGCATAATTAAGAGCTGGAGACAATGAGCAGCGTGCACAGCTGGATCCTGCAAACTGCTGAACGCTACATGACAGGCAGACAGACACGGAAACCTCTGGGAATTGTGGCTTCTGGGCCAAAGACCTGCCCCCAGGACAGATGTGGGCAGCAACTGGAATTTCCAGATGGCTTAGGCATCACCTACACAGCTTCACAGATGTTCTGACTCTCCCAGGCAGCTCAAACTGTTTGACCACCGTGAAGAAACAGAGAAAAAAGAAGGATGCAGAAGGGCCGCTGATGCAACACAACGCAGGAGGAGCGTCTTGATTTTTTAGTGAAACCTGTTAGTCTTGCCCAGTCTCACAAATGTTTTCCCTCCAAAATTAAGGAAAACAAGCCTGTAAACATTAGGCAATGGTGTTGAGGACATACCTACGTATGTCATGTAGGATTTTAAAGAACAAATATTTCCCAGTAGCCCAAATATCAATGTATTTTATCTCAACACTATTTAATTATCCACCTGGTAAGAACAGGAGCTACCAGAGATTTCAAAGGTGCACTTTCTACAGGCTCCTTTCTGCATCACATAGTCCAGCATATGTTTCCACTCTTCCTTTTTTTAAAGCTAATTGTTGCAAAGCCATTGAGCAGGTTACAGGATCAAAGCACAGATCAGGACTAGAAAGGAATTTTTGCTTTGCCTCAGCGTAATTAATTAAATGCAGACATCCTACATCACAGCTTTTCTGCAGGCAATCCTTCCCTCCTTCCCTTTATCATTCCCCCAATTCACACTTCACAGCCATTTTCCTCTTGCTATTTCTCCTAGGATCTCTGCCACCAGCAGTCCTCTCCCAAAACCCTAAATCAAAATCCACTGCCATACCCACTGCACATCAATCACTCTGCACCACAGCATTGCACAAGTGAGGTCTCAGTGAAGTCAGGAATTAACTCTGTGTGGTAACAGGCTTGTATGGCATAATTATTTTATTTTAGACATCTCAGTTGGTAACTACTTATTAGCATCCAGCAGCTAATGCATTAACATTGTTTTTCTGTCCTTTTTGCACTACTCGTATTTGTCCCTCATCAAAAATAGCAGCACCAGCATTTATGACATTTGTCTCTTTTGTCTGTTTGTTTTTTTCTCCTGAAACGGTTGTCAAGCATTGGAATAGGCTTTCCAGGGAAGTGGTGGAACCACCAACCCTGGAGGTATTCAAAGATACAGTAGTTGTATAGTAGTGTCGTTGTGCCATTTAGGGACATGGTTAAATGGTGGACTTGGCAGTGTTAGAAACACAGAACCAAAACATGGCCTTGGAAGGGACCTTACAGATCAACTCATTCCACCCTCCTGCCATGGGCAGGGACACCTTCCACTATCCCAGGTTGCTCAGAGCCCTGGGACACTGCCAGGGATGGGGCAGCCACAGCTGCACTGGGAAACCTGTGCCAGGGCCTCAGCACCCTCACAGGGAACAATTCCTTCCCAATATCCAATCTAATCCTGCTCTCTGCCAGCCTAAGGCCATTTCCCTTGTCATCTACCCATGTGAAAAGCCCCTCTCCAGGCTTCTTATAGGCCCCCTTCACATACTGAAAAGCAGCTTTAAGGTCACTCCCGAGCCTTCTCCAGGCTGAACAATCCCAATTCCCTCAGCCTTTCCTCCCTACAGAGCTGCTCCATCCCTCTGATCCCTTGGTGTCCCTGCTCTGGCTCCAGCAGCTCCCTGTCCATCTGTGCTGGGATCCCAGGGCTGGAGGGCAGGGGGTCTCAGCAGAGCAGGGCAGAGGGGCAGAATCCCCCTTTCCCCTCCCCTGCTGCCCAGGCTGGGGGCTCAGCCCTGCACAGGGGTAGGGTCACTGCCCACTTGCACACTGCAGAGACATGCTGAGCTCTGCAACCACCAACACTGTCCAGTCTCTCTCCCTAGTGATCTTTAAGGTCTTTTTCAACCTAAATGATTTTTGTAGCTAAGCCAATTTAAGAATAATCACAATTTGAGGGTAACCAGTGGCTGAGGTGTTTGGTGGTTTCTTTCTAAGCCCCACTTTTGGAAAAGTCCAACTAGTACAGCTGCTCTGAAGAACAGAGGCTGCAGGATTGCTACCTCCCCAGCAATTTCCATATTTCAGCACTCATGGAAAACTATCCCATAGTGGCCCCAAAAAGGAATGGGTGCCTAAAAACCACCTACACTGTAACAAATGGAAATGAAGTGGTGATTGACAGCAGCAGTGCAAATGCTTTTGTGATTACAGCAACCACATTCTTCACAAAGGCACTGTCATGACATAAAAAAGAATGGTCTTCGCTCAAGACTTAGAGTCAACAGCAATATTCATCCAAGTAAATCAATATCACTGATCATTCTCTAGAGAGTAAATTTATGCCATGGAATGATGGAGAGAGTGCCTTCCTGAAAATGCTTTCCTGCTTTCTACTGTCACTCCATCTAGCACTCCTGTCAGGTAAATAACAAAGTACAATGCTCTAAAGTTTTAATGAAATAAAATAAAACTGAATGTCTGTGCTTTCCTAAGAAAACTTAAAAAAAACCAAAACAACCAAAAAAACCTTGCAGAAAATAACAAAAGAAGAAACTGAGGACAATGTACAGGAACATGGTCAAAATTATGACCCTCCTCATGACCATGCTTTAAAAGCCAAACAATTACCTAAGCCATGCTATCTTTCTATTTTCACAACTTTTCTCCCACAGCTATGTCCAGTGAAGATGAAATAGAAAACAGAAGTAGCTTAGTACTCCTGTGCAGATTTATCATTAGAAATGTGTATTTTTGTTTGTATTAACCTTCAAAACAAATGCAAAATAATTAATCATTTGCTAATAACAAGCTGAAAGAAAACAGAACAGCTCTAAGGATTCAACCACAGATACATGTATTTACCATTCCTAGTTTCTGATGGCCACAGAGTCCCCCTATTCAGTCTGTCTGGATTTCTGAGCATAAAGGCTTTCACTGCAACCTTTTCTTTAGGAATATGTCTGTACTTGTGCAGTACATGCACAGAAAACCATTTTTAGGTTGTAGAAGAAAAATCTGCCAACTGCTTTTTTCCTTGAGCCTCATTCGTTTTTGGGTCATCAAAATGGCAGTGGCTACAGAACACCTCACACTATGAACTTTTACAAGCTGTAACAGGACAAATATTCCTTTTCCTCTGTCCCTCCAAAATATCTGAATTCGTTCATAACTTCCTTATAAGACAGAGGAAACCACTCATCCTCTGAGAAGCTTTGGACATGTTGTGAGGGAAATGTCTTGATGAGTTCAGATAATACAATAGCTGTGGTGACTGCACTAAGAAGTTTAGCAGTCCTGCAACAGCAAGCTAAAATGACATTTCACACTTTAGATCTCAAATCTAACAGAGTGGAAAAATTACCTGCTGTATTCAGACACAGATTTAAGGTTAACTAAGTAACTGTAATTATTTTTCTTTCCAATAGGAAGCCAAGCTCAGCAGTCTGAGTAGTTTTATATTGGTGTTTCATTAAGAAGTGCAGTCTAGAAACCTACTTGTGTCTTGGTTGGAGCAAAAAGACAAAAATGCTTGAAGTACTTCCCACCAAGAAGAATCTTAAAAGGATGACCAGATGAATGTGAGAGTCTGTACTATTAATTTCATAGCAAAGCATATATATAGACACATATTTTCAAATCCAAAGATACCTGCAGGTTGGGGTTTAACTGAAACCTGAAAGAGAACGTTATCAATGCAAAGATCACAACTTTGCCTCTTCCCTCATACAAACAAAAAGCATTTATTTTTTTTCATTTTCCACACATCTCTCTATCTTTCAGACTTAGAGCATTTGATAGCACCTGGCAAAGTTGTTCTGTCCAGCAGGATTGAATCCCTCAGGAGCAGGGAAGAAATGTGACCAAAGTCTATTTAGTTCCAGGAAGTGCACAGGGAATTTTACACTGGCTATTGCACACTGCTAGCAGGCTTATCCTTCAGCAAGCTGGGAAATCAGCACCTGTGACCAGCTCTCCAGTAATTTCCTGCATCCCCTGTTTTGCTGAAGACAATTCTGGCACTACTGGAATCAGAACCATGACACACTGACAGATTAGCTGTTAGAGTCTTGGCACTGGAATAACAAGGCAGAACAAGGTGCAGAGGCTACAAGCTCCAGCAGCAGACCTGAGGAAGGTACAGCCTGGCTGTTGCCTTCCTGTGACTCTCACTGTGCAGATGTGATGGACTGACAAACATGTCATTCTCCCTTTGAAAAAGCAAGAAGCCACAGTGAGGAGAATCTAGGACGCTGCTTCTTCCTATAAGGATCAAGAGTTGGAGCATTGGGAAGGGGCAATTGGAGGCACCAGTATGGGACTTGCGGGCTTCTGGAGAGAGGGTGAGAACAAGGCAGCAGTAAAAAAATTAGACTATATATATATATATAATATATATATATTATATTATTATTATTATTATTATATTTATTTATTATATATATATATAAGATCTAATGTAGAAAAATTGTAAAGTGTACAAGTTGTTAAGAAATGAGCCAGTGAGACATAAGACACTTCCCATATTCTGTGTATTTCTGCCTCCCATTCCACCTCACCACTCCAGGAAGACTTTTCCCACTGCTTTGTCTGACTGCCCCTGTCTGGACGCACTCCCAACCTCTTTAATCCCTGATCTAGTGATTCTAGCAAGAGAAACATGGAATTACACACACAGCTGATCCCTGCTGCTCCTCCTGAGGATGTGGGACAGCTCAGGGCCATGGAATGAAAGATTAAGAAATGATGTGCCTCTTCTCCTTCCAACAGCAAACATTATCCTAAGAGTTTGCAAGTTTTGTTTTTCAAGCACAGCATGCAGGCCTTCTCTCTGGAAACTCCAACAGGGAATAGAGAAGCATCCCAGATAAGCCAGAACCTTCACTGGCCATATGAAAGCAAACCAGGTATTAATGAAAAACTCCAAGGTAGCTGCTAGGATTTTCACAGTAAAGACAGAGTAAAGCACTTTTTGATGAAAGTGGAAAACTGAAGACAACCCACTGAGCATGGACAGGGTGAATATGCCTTGGAGATGCTGCAATTGCAAAATGTACCTTTAAAATAAAATTTAAAAAAAAAAAAAAAAGTAAGAAAAAGGAAGAGAGTAGCAAAGAGGAGAGTTTGTAGGACTCAGTGATTAGTGTCTGAATCTGGGTCATTGTGGAGGACTTTCCATTCAGCTTCTACCAGAAGGCACCTCACAGTGAACTGGGAGTGCCAATCCAAGAGATCTCCTCACCCTGCTATGCCCAGAATTACCCACAGAAGCTTCAAACTCCAAGTAGTTCTGAGATCTCTAAACACATAAAGCCAAACTACTCCTGGGAGATATCCTGGTGATCTGCAACATGGATGAAGTGGAAAAGGAGCTCTTCCAGAAAACAATTTCTTCAACACTGAGCCCAATAGATGAAAGAAATTTAAAAACACCTATAAAGGGTCTCTTCTCTGGAAAATTCATCCTTCTCATGGAATTTGCCAACTGGCAAATGGCCAGTTGCCAACTGGCAAAACTGGCCTGCTGGGCATAGATGGCAACAACACAGGTCTGTTAAAACAGGTGCTGATCAAAGCAGGCTTTGGTAAAGCAGGACATAGCTCATTAGGAAATAATTTCTTGGCATCTGACAGCCACTGTCATAATATTTCATGCAATTTTGAAGATGTAGTTTGCAAGAAGGTACCAACAAAACACAGAAACCATGGTATTATCTGCACTTAAAAAGGTATTAACACTTCTTTTCCTACCCCCATCAGCTCTTCCCTTTTTTCAAACTCAGCTATGACTATGCAGAGAACATTCTCATTCTACTGAGAACATTTTCACAAAATCTTTCACCAGTAACACAGAAATGTTTCTCTCTCCCTCCTGCTGCTAAAAAAGTTTTTTTTTTAATGCAGTACTGTATTTGTGCAATCCTTGTTTTATACGCCTCAATTAATGATCTCTGAAATACCCCAGAGAAACAATGTAAACATGCATTTTATCATTCCCATTAATAGAAACATGGCAAATTAAGGGGCTGGCAATGAATTAATGATGCAGTGCCAACCAAACACCTTCTTGGTGTTTTGGAGAGTTGTGTTTAATTCCTTGATTGGTTAGGTCACACTACAACAGGGATCAGAAGCAACATCCATTTCACAAGCCAAGAAGCCCAACAGCAAGACAGGCCATATATACTGTAAGATACAATGATTTCATCAAATTTGTTACAGTATTACAGTTTCATCTTCATTGACTGCACATGTTAATTTTAAGAAGCATGTGGTTGTTGTTACTGTTTTGGTTCTTGGTGGGTTCAGGTTTGCTGCTAGATTTTTTTCTTTTTGCCATGCAATTACTTCTCTCACTCAAGCAAAAAGACAAAACTGTGGATTCAGGAGGGAAATGATAATTAACTGTATGTGGAAGAAGCCAAACTAGAAGATCAAAATTATATCCTTCCAAATTACATTTTCTCACAAACTGCAAGGAAAATATACCCCTAAAATCTCCTTGGTTTCTGTGAAAGACAAGCAGAACAGTCTGCAGATTTTTCTGCCCTAAGTTCTCCAAGAAACACAAACATTTACTCTTCAGATAAAGGGAGAAGAGCAGGAAAAGGAAACTAAAGAGAATTCCCTGGAGTTAGTGAAAGCTGCATTAAGGAACTTTCCTCTTCACATCAGCAGCTCTGAATAATGAGGCAGCAGAGAGCTCTGCAGCACTGGGAGCCTTTGAAACACTTCTCCAGAAAGAAGAGACAGTAAAATGTCAATAGAAAATGCCTCTTGGCTAGCACACACTGGCACAGTGAAAACTTTTCTTCCTTTTGCACATAAAGGGACCAATTCTTCTCTTCCCCTCTTCTCCAATATTTAGAAGACAAGCTGATGGGAGATGACAAGGCACATTTACGCAAGTTAAAAAAAAAACAGCACTGAATAAAACCTAAGTGAAAAATCAGAAAAGGATGGTCAGACTGTACCAATGTCATCTAATACATTCTCTGTGCACATTCAAGAAGGGAATGGAAAGAAGAAATTCAATGATGATTAGGTTCTAAACATCTGAGAGAAGTCTGAACTAAATTTAAAGTACTTGAATAATCCTGTTGTGATCAGTGCCACATTCTAGCTAGTGCATAGGTTTGCCTTAATCACAAACTTCCTTCTCACTCTTCAGAAGCTCTGCATTCAAAATTTCCACCATTAAATTCAAAATATCCAAAAATTAAAGATAATAGACGTTTTTAATTATTTTTTATTATATTTAACAATATATTAATTATCTGATAAAGAAAAATATCCCAAATTTGCAATGCTGGATCCCCCACCTCTCAATCTCATCCTAGCATGATCTATAAAATATAGAAATCCTTCTTATTTCTAGGGAATCCCACACAGTCCTATTAAAGTCGACTCAGCTTAAATTTTATAATAATTTTAAACCTGAAAATGAGGTATGTGCTGACTTCATAGGCCCCAGGAAGTCTAATTCCATGGAACAATCCAATGTCAATCCCTGCAGCCTATCTGGTGGTAGTGCCTCTGGAGATACTAGAATGTGCATGCCCTAAAACTCACAGGACCACACAAATTTGGTATATTAGCATAGATTCATGGACCACAGAGAGGTACAGAAAGAAATATGTCTCCTGATTATTCTCTTCTTCAAGCTTTTTCCATTCTTGCAGGGACAGGAAATTGCTATGGGCCAAAGTGAAGGTATTTAAGACTCATCTAAAAGGAAGGATTTATCTGTATCATTTGAGAAAAAAATAACTTATTACTCAGTTTTTAATTGATTTCTTATTTTATATTTTTCCACGAGATCATGACCTCTTTAACTTTTACATGACCTCATGGTCTTGGAGACAAAGCCCAGGGCCTGAAGATGGAAATATCAAGCGTTACTAGTTCTGAAGCACTCCCAAGCTGCCTTGGTGCTTTCAGTTCCACCACACTAAGACATGCAAAGCAGGCAAACTATCTTAAACCTCTCTGTTCTATGTATTTTAAACTCTGATATTCAGAACAAGCCACATCTTCCTCTCTTAATTAATTTATGCCAAGCAGAAATACAAAAGATCTGCATCTTAAGCCAGGTCTCCTAGCTCCCTACATCTTTGCAATCACAGGATCAGTCTGTCCTCAGCCCAAACCATGGAGATGCTGTGAAAATAAACATTAAGTGAATTGGTATAGCAACTAAACTTTTACAAATCCCTGCTTCTCTGAACACCAGACAAAAGGCACAAGGTCCTCTTGCTGGTGTCACCAACTGAATTATTGTCCACATTCTCCAAACCTTGTGACATTTGTTGGCCATCCCTCACCTTGGATTTCTTCCTGCTAATCTCAGATAAGAGTCCTATTAGGAAGGGCTGACGTGAGGTACACACAGATTGCCAGGCTGGAAAGCTGCTGCCAAAATACACAGCTCAGTTGGGCAAGGACATAAAAAGTAGCATATAATCCCACCAGGCTTGCCACAAGAAAGAAAAAAAAGTTTTGTTATTAACAGCCAAAACATACACTGACCTTGACAAAGTGTAGTCTTCAAGGCAGGATACTTCATGCAATACAGAGACATTTACTAAAGTCTGCACAGAGATCAGGACTCCCACTCAGTTAGACCTCTTAGGAAAGTAGATCTTAGTACATGGTAGCAGCAACAATATTTTTTCTACAGTTTAACAGCATAAAACAACTTCGCTGTTGTCATGACAGCAAAGAAAAACAAAGCAGGAGAGGTGTTGCACTCTGCTCAAAATTTTAGTTCATGAAATCTCTGTAGCACAAAAAGCTATTTTTAGGAAAAAAATATTTCCCTCCCTCCACCCCTGGCAGTACAAAACAGCCTGAAACTCAGCATATTTGGCTTCCTGAAAAATTTTCCTGGCTAAGTACTGACAGCCTACAGAGATTCTCTGTTAAAATTGTTGCCAGTTCTCTTTCTTGACCTCTTTCCAGCGGTATAAGAGAAAAAAGGTGGCAGTCAGAGAAACAGAAGACCTCAAGGAAGCCTGTTTTATCTAAAGGTGTTTGAAACCACAGTAAACAGTTCACCAAGGTGGCCTTAATTTGCACTGGAAGCCAGCGTAGGTTTTGGGAGACTGCCACCACATCTATCATAGCTTTTGCCACCACATTCCTCCTCTTTGGTCCCATACTGCAAGCATGCCAAGAAACCTGGATTTTAACAACTGAATGGCAGAGATGTCCTGCAGGACAGACAGTTCTTAATGACCAGAAGGGAAAGAAATCGTGTCTGGGGATGTAGCATGAGTCTTTTGACAGAAGGCAGTTTAACCATAGATACTGGAAGGAGATGGTATGTGATTTGTGATGGGAGAAAAAAAAAATCTTGCTTAGATGATACTTACTCAGGAATTATTTGATCTAGCTGGAATCTCCTAGAAACACAGGATAAAATGGCTGCTGTCAAGACATAAAAACTGAGGGGCTGAAGAATAAATACAATAGAGTAATCCTGTGTACATCCCAACTTCAAAGAATATAAAGAGATCAAGTCTAAGGAGACTGGATGATCCATTTTTCACAAATTAAAGTCAGGCATTTTTGTAGATTTTCAAGCCCTTCAGTAAACTTCAGCATTCAAATTCAGGTTAGAAAGTCACAGTCTTTAGCAGGACAGAAAGAACTTAATGTAAGCATTTCACAGAACAAGTAGATCATCTGAAAAACAGTGACAGAAGATGAAAACCTAATCTCTGACCTAAAAGTCAAATGATGACCACAAGGAAGAGTAGAATAAAGACATCTTTGCACTGCCAGGCTTCCCAGCTGGCTGTGGGACCTCAGGCTTGCTAGGTGCCAAACACTCCATAACAGCTATTAGCAGCTCCAATCACCATACAAAACAGCAATGCCACAGGTGATACTGAATTTCTTAGATCATCTTTACACTACAGAAAAGTTTTCTTACAGCAAGTTAATTCTTCCAGATCTTTTTTTACCTGTTGTTAAGTCTGAGACAGAGCCTGGGCCAATTAATTTGCTGAATGTGTATGTTCATAAACTTTAATTTCAATACTCTTCAGGTCTGACAGCAAGCCTAAGACAATCAATGCAGTATATTCACAGAGGAAACTCATCCCAATCCTCTGCTGCTCTCTTTTATGAAACCCAAAATGCACTGTGCTTGAACACAAAGAGTTTAGCAGCAGTTTTAAGTTTTTTTAGAAATTCCTACCTTTAGCAACTGAGGCCGTATTTCTCTCGTCCCTTTACATGTGCAGAAGGAAAACTTGTGGCATCATGTTGTCAACTGAACAAATACACCGGACTGGTTTATATGTCGCTTGAGAAAGAGCTGTGTCAGCACTGCTGAAGGTGTTGTGAAGCAGCAGTGGGATGAGAGGCAGGGGCAGGAAAAAGCAAGAATTTGCTGGTCCTGTATCACTGCCCAAGCTTTCCCACAGTGAAACACTGGCCTCTCAGCAGGAACATTTAATCCACCTTTTTTCAGCAAGTAGTCCATTTTTACTACTTAACAATTTTAACAGTTACAGCAACTTTTCCCTGGATTTGCATGATGCCTCAAGTAATTTCAGACTCTCTCTCCATCTCCTTGTGGATGTTTTGCCAATACTCTGCTAATTCTCCTTCAAAGACTTTCTTTTCTTTCCCCTTATTTATAGAATCATAACTTTGTTTAGAATGGAGAAGACTTTTAAGTTCAACCTGCAGTTTTGTCTCCTGAACTGTGAAGCTTAAGGTAGGATCAGATCCGCTATGGGCACAAAGCAAGAAGAAATAAAAGAAACTCCTGATAGTCACCATCAGCCTTAATCTATTCCTTCTATGAGAGAATCACAACCAGTAGTGGAGAAGTGAGAACCAAGAATCACTTAAAAGGGAAAATCCCAACCCAGGATTGAAGAGGAGGTCTAGTATCACTTACAGGGCAAGGATTTAGGAATCTGACTCACCTGAAAAAATCAGCTGTTACTGAAGTTTATCTGCAAGTAGTTAGTGTGGTCTAAAAAGTCAGCCAAACTCTCAGGTGGCATGGGAACATTTATTGCATCTTGTGGGGACCAGCTTGCTGTTGTCCATGAGGGAGGTACTGTGACGTTTGCTGTAGAAGCCATTAGTTATTAGGAAATTAAATGGCTATAAGGACACATGCAATCATGGCACACCATTTAATCATGGTGCACTATGAAACACTCAAAAAGAATTGCAACATCAACATACAAGCTGGCACTATAGCCCAGATGAGCTTTCAGTTTGACAGCTATATCTAGAAGACATACCTTGCTCTTTCCTCAGTGGGTTTAGCATTTTTCATTTTCAGCTGAATTGAAAGGTAAATCACTTTATCACAGAAAAACTCCAGCATAGTTAATGTTTCAGCCTGTGAGAGGAGAACTATCATGCACACAATATAATCTATTAAGACAATTTGACACTCCTCTCTAATGCCTAGCAAAATCTAGCCCCTTTATTCCAGAGTTTATTTTATCTTTATTTTCACTGAAATAGCCTAATATGATGCTTTCATGCTTTCCTCCACATATCAGAGCAAACAGATCTCAGGCTGCAAGTCTTTGTGCCCTATCTTAGGGCAAAATCATTCAGTTCAGCAAGGAAGCAGAAGAAACACAGGATAGAAATAAAAATTACTTTCTTTCCCCACAGAGAATATTTATCTGAGCTGTATCCAACATATTTTCTGGAAAAGCATTGTAAAGTCCAAGTGAAAACATATTTTACTCATGCAAGTTGCCCTCCCACTAACAAAGGACAATATTGAGACAGTCAAGGTATACAAGAAAAGCTCACTGCTGTTACTGCAAGGACCTTAAACCACAGTCCTAAGCAAACAGAGTGAGCAGCTTCTAAACTTCCATTGAAACCAGCCTCCCTTGACTCCCAGGGCATGAAACACCCTGAAAAGAAAGATCAGCGATCTCTACCCCGTGTCTCTTGTCTGCTGGCACCAGCACAGGGAACCTCCTCGCTCTGAGACCCAAGAAAGGGCTTTTGTTTCCAGGGAGGCTTCCAAGATCTGCTGGAATGCTGGACCACCCAGCACAGCTCTGGACTGAGGGACCAGCCCTGAGCTGCCTGCACTTCATTATTCCTTACCCACTGTAACTTCCATTTCCCTTGCAGGAGTCACTTTAGCCCACAGGCTAAAAACTAATCAAGTAACAGTTTGATTATCTCTGTAGCATGACACCTCAAATGAGCAAACTGGTTTTTGGTTTTTTTTTCCGTTATTGTGACTCCTAGGGCAGGTGTTTTAGAGACTCTCAATGAAGAAAGAAATTTTTGTGAGCTACTATGGAGGCCTTTTCTCCCTTAAAAATTACATAAAGAGCGTCTCAATTAAATCCTATTCCACATGAATAAATACCCCTTTCACAGAAGTATTTGCTGCAGAATAACAGCTGATGGCTGCTGTACAGCCAATGGATGAAGCACACCTGCTGATCTGGAGATCTTCATGGCAAAGCTGAATTAAACACGAACTTTTTAAAGGGTTGCAAAAATGCCCTGCTTTTCTTTCTCATTATAAAACCTACTTGTTATCCCAATAAGCTTCTAGAAAGGATGATTTTTACTATCCCTTTTCTACCTAAAACACCACATGTGTCATGGTTTTCCTTTGAGAGCACACACCACCTTCCTCCGTTTCTTACATGTATGACAATGCTCCCCCCTTTGTCACAATCCGTTATCACTATCAGCTGCACCTCTTGACAGGCTGTATCTACCAACAGAGACACTCTCATGGAAAATCCTGGCATGTGCTGTGACCTCCACTCTGCCAGAGCTCTCTGGATGCAGAGCAGGAGGTACATCAATATCCCTTACCAGGACAAAATGCTTGGTCAGTGACTCCAGTTCACAGTGATCAATGTAGAGTTCTCTGAATTGCTATTCCCAGGACTCATTCAAAGTGGTGGGGGAAGACAAATGTCAAAACTCGTCCTTAAAAGAAACCCACACCATCCTTTTGAAAACAAAGATTTTTCATAGCCCTCCATTCCAGCACAGAAATTAGAATTTTTTTTATTTTATTCCTATCCAACATAAAGATAAATGCTGAGTTAGGAGAATTCCCTGAGGGAAGGAAACACCAAGTTTTAAGTCAGCTCTAGTTATTCCTCCTCCTCCTCATTTCTTTTCAATCAGTGAGATTGACATTCAGATAGAAAATTGTATCTTCTACTATTAAACAGTTTCTCATTTACCTTTCCCAGTCAAATCTTTTTGTTTAAGCTGTTCTTTAAAAACTCTTTCTGATTTGCTGACTGTTATCAGGGTGAGATGAGGCACAGAATTAGAGTTCTCCCTCCCAAGGAAGAATCACAACACCTTTGCCTAAACACATGAAACCATACTGGGTTCATCTCCATTTCATATTTCAGCAGCTTGGGGGCTTCTCCTGCCTGTTTACCATGGAACAGCATCTGCCTTTTTGTCAGCCCTACCTGCTCCTCCCCATCATGCCACAAAGGCAGATTTCATTTTATTACCCTTAACTTCCTTAGATTGCCTGTGCAGAAAGTGAAAATTGTCTTAGGTTGCTAGTAAAATTCATTCTGTCAGAGTGGAGCATCACCAGTTTCACCAGTTACAGAGGCTGGAGAATTATAGGGCAGGACATGCTCAAGGCACTGCACTCTCCTGGCACTGCATAATCACAGAAGGAAAAGAAGTCAGAACTGCAAAGAGATTAAGCTAAAAGTCTTCAATCTGGAAGTAAAACTAAACAAAACAAAAACCCAACCAACCAAACACTCACAAGCTTTTCAAAACCACTTCAGGTTTCCTACAACATGAAGGTCAAATAAAACTCTCCATTCTCCAAGCTGCTTTGGATCAACTCCACATGGAAGTCTCTGTATTTAAAATACAACATTTTAAATTTTATATTTTTATATAGTACATTAAAGTACTTGAAATAGATCTTCTTTTTCTAATTATCATTCTTGATTTTTCTTCATTTTGCCTTCTCCTTCCCTTTGTTTATGCACTGTGGCAAATCACATCCCACACTCCAGTATAATTAAGCCTTTGAAAAAATCTGAAAAAGTTACAGCTGGTTTTTCCCAGTTTGAGGGGAATAAGTCATTATTTGCAAAAGTCTCAAACACTATGCCTGGGATGTGAGAAAACCAGCGTTCCATCAGTTAAGTTCTTTTTTTTTGATGCTAAATTACCCAAGTCCATTTACAGGTATTTGGATAGAAACTGTAACTTCAGTAAATTCTCTTAATTTCTGCTACATCTGTGTAGAAAATATTAATTATTAATTCTGATCTCTAGACTTTTCAGGTGCCTGTGCTGCACAGAGGAATCTGAGTGAGAAAAGTGTTACCCCTGGTACAGGAAGATGGAGTGTGACACTGGATGGGAAGCATCCAAGAGGCCTGAATAAAGTTGTTGATGTCATTGGAAATAAGCAATCTGGTATTTTGGGAATGCCATGGAGACTGAGAACAGACCCATGGACAATAAAAGGCACAAATCCATCTTCAGGATGGGGAAGGAGAAAGAAACTTCCAGAGATGGAAGATGACCCATTCTGTATTTTTGTAATTATGTGTTTCATATTACTCTGACTGTAAACACATTTCACAGCATTTTTCCTTCAAAAAAGACAAGTAAAAAGAAAACAAACACATAGAATGGGAAAGGGGAACTGAAGTTTAGTTTCCTTTCTGGGCTGGCATTCCGTTTTGCTTGCTGTAAATGGTATGCTGACCTCTGGGAAATGTATCCAAATACAGGCCTTAAATCAGCCTTCATTAGCACTAATGAAGATGATGAAAAAAAAATAAAACTGAATACAACTCATCCTGTAGCTTATGCAAAAACAACTCAGACATTATAGACAGACATAAATACAACTAATTTTTCCATGGAGCTAATTTTTCCAAGCTAAATAAAGAGCTCTATCCAGAAAAGAAATAAAAATACTTACAAAACCACTAAGTTTCACAGAGTTATGCAACTTCTCTATAGCTTTGTTTTCTTTAGTGTACTAATCAAACACCTGATTCTGAGTACGACAATTCCTGGTTTTGAACTATATATCACCATGGAGCCCAATAATTATTTTGGTCAGGAAGGCTTTCCTGAGATGTCTTAGTCTCCTGCCTCAACCTGCTCTCCAGAAAACAATTCCTTTTCATTGAGGGAACACTGCCTGCTTAATGACAACCAAAACCAAATATTTTTATCTTTCCCACACTGGGAAAGCCTCCAAATAGCTACTGAATGACTAAAATCAGGGAGTGTCCGAGCAGGAAGACTGATTCAGAAAAAAGGCTTTGTCTCTGCTCTCTGGAAGCCACAGCCTGTGAGCAGACTTATTCCATTCCTGTTATCCTGGGAGCAGATTTCTACATCTTACTGAAGTGTTGTTTTATCAGTATGAAAATCCAAAGTGTAACCTTACTACTCCAGTGATATTTGTAGGAAGCTGGGATGAGCAGTGGCTCTGTTCCATGCACAGCCAAGTGCTGTTCCTTCTGGCTGCTGCTGCCACTCAAGGTCACTAAAGTGGACAGCCCAAAATACAAAAAAACCCCCAACCAACCAAAAAAAAAAAAAAAAAAAAGGAAAGAGATTCTGACCCTCTTTATTGGACACTCCTCTTTCAGCCCACTGAAAACGAGGAGCAAGAAGTATTTGGCCTTTAACTCTGAGATCTCATATGCAAGAACAGAGTGACTACATAATACTACTTTACTGTTACTGACTCTAGCCCCAAAAAGGCCACAAAGTGAAAGAGTACAAAAAGTAAGAAATAAATCAGCACCTAAAGCAGAGAAATGATCGAGTGTTTCAGATATCATATAAATAAAAGAATATGTTTAATTGAAGATGTTCTGGTGTGTCAACAAGACAAAAGCAAAAATGTATTGGTGAGGAAGTTGTTTTTGGAGAGGGTGTCATGAGAAGCTCTTTAAGTGAAAGTGATTTCCTGACCACCAAAAGATAGATAAATTTTGTCTTTGTTTTATGAAATATTTGTTACTTGTCTTGATCATTATGCTTGTGCTGCTCTGGGCTTTTTTCTCCTTTTCTGCAGAAATCTTTCCTTCTCCCCTGAGTGCTTTTTCCCTTAGTTCTGAAAAATTTCACTTTTGAAATAAATATAGATAAACTGCTGCTTCCCTAGAGCATTCCCAGAGGCAGTTGTAAAGGACTTTCAATGTAATGCTGCTTCCTGGGTCATCCACCTGACCTGGCCTTTTCTTCATTAAGTCAAACCAGAAAATACACAACATTTAAAAGCCCTGCAAAGTGGGAAACCTGCAGGGCTAAAACTTAAAACTCTTGGATTCTCTGTAGAAGACTGCAGAGAAATGGTACCATAATATAGCTGCCTGAATAGCTATGGTAGATTTGAATTAATGTACTTTAAAATGCATGAAATACATCTTTGCTGCTAAGAAAGTTATTTCATGTCAGCTTTTGATTTTTCACCCTCTGACTTTCCCACATAAAAGCACAGTTAAGGAATAAGGGAAGATATGGCCATCTACTTGCAGAACTGTTAAAGGTGCAGGACAGCTGGTAGTATTTATCATAATATGCACTGTAATAATTAATTTGACTTCATGACAGGGGTTTGGGTTCAAGCAGGGCCTCTGGTAGGCTAGACCAGCAACAACTGGACTTTATTTCTAGTCATTGCACTCTTTCTGGACAACCTTTCAAGTCAAATCCAAAAACAGCTTTATGATTTTTACTAACTTCTCCCACTTATTAGTCTTTTCTAATCTAAACCATACATAGCAGTTTCCAGCTCACTGCATCACTGTAAGGTAGAGAAATTGTGCTGCATTTAATTTAGACCTCTTAATCTAATAGAAGAATAAGAAATTTGATCAAAGGAGACAGAAATCACATGGGGGGAAAAAGGAAGAGAAACTATCTGCTCTGGTGGATTTCATTCTCCTACAGCATTCATTCAGTGCTCAGTAATTCAGGCTGGAACGAGGATGCACCTGGATTTGGGTGCATTCTCTCTGACATAATAGGAATATTGTAAAGCAAGAAATGTCTAACTAATAACATATGCAAAACAATTTTAGTTGGTGCTCAGCTATGAAAAAAACCTTGTTCTTAGCTGCTCAAATAGAGAAACTGAAAACAGCTGTTGGAGTTGCAGAAGATGCTGAACAAGTGTTGAGTGAAGTTGTTATGGCAATTGACGAAACCAGACTGCATCCTGCAGGCAGAAGCTGCGTCAGGGAGGGTTAGGGTGGATATCAGGGAAAGGTTCTTCCCCCAGAGGGTGCTGGGCACTGCACAGGCTCCTCAGGGAATGGTCACAGCCCCAAGGCTACCAGAGCTCCAGGAGAGTTTGGACAATGCTCTCCTGGATGCACAGGGTGGGATTGTTGGGATGTCTGTGCAGGGCCAAGAATTAGATGATCCTTGTGGGTCCCTTCCAACTCTGGATATTCTACAATTCTGCTGTTCTAAGGAGGGACTCCAGAGAAAACTGAAGGAGGAACAAATCTGGAGTGAGAAGCAGAGGACAAGGCATTGTTGACTGAGCAGTTTAACACACCAGCTGTGTCCTCCAGGGAGCTGTGAACAGAGTGTGCAGAAGGCCACATGGTGAGAGGAGAGGAAAGCAGAGGGTGACTACGAGTGCAGCCAGACCTTGCTGAGGACTAAAAGCAGCTCCTGGGTTAAGAGAGGACAAGTAAAGGCACTGATCTTTGAGGAGTCTTCATAAAAGAAAAGCATTTTTCTGTGAAATACTGATTTTCTAATTGCATCAGAATGACCAGTTAAAGAGCCTGTCCTGCAAAGTTAATAATCTCAAAGGATATTATTAAGCACCCAGCTTCTAAGCCTGTTAGATCTCTTTGTAGGCAGGAAATGGAACAGGGTGATAACATGATTTATGACTTTCCACTATTAGGTATGACAGCTCTGTAGCTGTAGAGACTGAGATTTGCATAACCTCCCTCTCTCAACTCCAAAACTGAAACAGCCAAAATTGCCAGTGCAGTTGCACAAAGTGTGAACTGGTTTGTCCATTCCTTCCCCAAAATCACAGTCAGTTTAGAAAGGTAACAACACTGTTAAAGTGCAACCTACACTTCATCATCATCTGAAACAGTATTTCCTCAGCTGTCCTGGTTAACATGCCACAGACAGAGTTATGCTTAAAGGTATCTTAAAAAAAAAAAAAAACAAACCTTATCTGCAGCTCTTCCTACCCAAGGAGGCTCTTGGTACTCCCAGAGAGCTGGTACACAAATAGATTTCATCTAACTTAAGAGGGGCAAAAGAAAAATCTGTAGGTCTTAAAAATAACATTAAAGAACAGTGACATCAGAATGCTGCTTCCTTCAAATCACTCATACAGCATCAAATCTGTTCTTAGGCTGCTTCTCTCTTCAGTGAGGGACTGATGGGATGAACTTGGCTGAGTGATGGGAAAGGAAGCTTGCTGTGCAGAATTAAGCACTGATAGTGCATTAGGGCCAGGGAGGGGGCAGGAAGCACAGAAGGGTGAGAAACACAGGGTACATGCTGGGGAGACATAACAGACAGAAAGTAAGTGGTTAACAGCATTCACCTGGAAATTCAGTGAGATTGAAAAGCCTGACATTTACTGCCAGTGAAGCTGCTCTGGAGGCACCAAACTCCTCCCACAGCTAAGCTACAGGCAAGCCTAGGAACACTTCTGAGTCAATCAGTCCATTAATCCAAGCCTAGACTTACAGTTCTCTCAGTTCACAAGTCAGAAAGGCATCTAGCTAGAGAAAGAATGTGCTGGATAACCACTGAGAGAACCTGTGTTGGAGACTGTCTTCACATGCACTGAGGAATCAGGTTTCTTCTCTGTCACGAAGTACATCCTAAAAATACTGGGTTTAATCTTTTGGCACTGTTCAGGGAATATTTTTTCTTTAAGGCCAGGTTCGTTTATGGTTTTATATAGGAACGGTTAAGTAGGGACCTCTTTGGAAACCCTGATACAATATATATATTTAATCCTTAAGTAAATCCACTAGACCTTGCTCCTCTGTTCTCAAGCTTAGAATCTACCAAAGGCAACAGAAATGACAGAGTTCTGTTGTAATTCCTAAGAAAACAAAGGAATTCCTTCACAGGCCAGGTGTTGAGCAAGCACATTTGAAGACAGCAATACACACTCACATGAGCAGAGGTTACGCCCACACACAGACACCTGTAGGACAGAGGGGATGAGAGCTGGAGTCATAATTCACTGCAAAGCTTTGGGTGGCAGCAGCATGCTTAAGTCAGTGAGGTACTGCTTTTACAACTACTTTCAGACACACAGAAAAGTCATCTTTTAAAATAATAATTCAAATGCTGGAAAGCTTAAAAATTGACTTATTTCATAATGGTGCAATATCGACCATTTTAATTTCATCTGAGCATATATTCTCAATCTTTCATTGAACTTTTCTATTCCAAACATCACTACAAAGTAAAAAACTCATTACTTCATTAAAATAATCTTCTTTCTGTCTCTAGAAAGGGATAGAAATATGATAAAATCCTATGACAGGCTTGTCACTTTCAATTATTTCATAGCTGGGTGCTTTTTGTATTTCCCATTGATTAAATCAGAACAACAGTAAAAGTAACTATGAAGTTTTCTGTTCTCAAAATTATTGATTTCTCTGACACAAAAGTCAGAGCTATTAAACACTGTGATCTGGTTGTGCTCTCCATTCAGAGGAACTTTCCAAACTTGTTTGTGCAAAGGAACATCTGCTCAGGCAGGGCAGCTTTCCAAATTTGCTCATGGATCTGGCTGCCCTAACAGCTACGTTGCCATCCTGCCACCAAAGCTGCAAATGACCAGGAAGTTCATGATGGAAAATAGTTCTTATCTTACAGCCACTTGTGGACAATTCTCAACTGTAACTGCAAATATTAGCAATGCTTTCTTTCCCAGTCCTCTCCCGAGATGGTAAAAGACACAAAACCCAAAAAATCCTGGCTCTGATGAGACATTGGTGAAGGACTGCTCCTTCCATCAGAAATGAGGATTCAGGCCCTATCTCCAAACCACCTGACCATCCTGTCTCAATCTGAAACGCCTCCTCCTTTTTTCACAACAGCCTGGAAAAAAGGCGTGGATTTGCTGTTTTCAATTGCAATAGTCAACTAATTGGGAGAGGGCCTGAAACCTTTGTTGCCCAAGACATCTTATGTGACAGGGGAGGTGTCACCTCCTTCTCTTCATCAAGAGGAGGTAACACCTTCATCTCCCCCCTTGGTCCAGGGGCCTTTCCTCCCTGCACGTTATTAGACTTTTCCCTTAAGAGGATGCACTTGTTTTGCCGAGCACCAGCTGTGCTCTTTAGCAAGCTGATGTCACCAAAAGTGACTGAATTAGTGCCATTCTCTGCCGTGAATCTCTGCAGTCCCTCCCAGAGCAGGGTAAGGCAAGTCCCACGTCCCTGCATGGGAGTGACCATGGTGTTGATCACTGGCTCACCAGCCAGTTTAAAAATCTTTCACATAAATATGAATCAATTCAATTTGCCCCCTTTGTTGCTGGCAGCCCTGCCTCCTCTGACCTGTAACCTTTCTCCTTCTCTCCCAACTATTAGGCCTTTTTTACCTGCTTCAACTCAAAACGTGCTGGGGTGTGGAGCAGAAGTAGCAGGAAGCACCCAGGAGTCCTGGGTGACTGCAGAGCTAAAAAGAAAAGCACAAAGCTCTCTGGCAGTGAACAATTAATATTCCTAAATATTTCTTTCAGGAAGGAAAAAAAGGAGATGAAAGCTGAAAGCTTCTTCAGCAGATTCAGCAGATTGCAGCTAGAGAGGAGGAGCATGTTTGTTTTCAAAACAATAAAACACAACAAGCACACATCATTCTGCAACTACCATTCTTAACAGCACTCTGCACACAATGCTCTTCTGTCACACACTAAAACCAGATCCTTTGTTTCTACTAATAAAAAAACAAAACACCAGCATATGAAAACAACAAACCAACCCGAAAAACAATCCCTTCCTCCCACAACAAAACAAATGCCCGAAGGCAATCCCAACACTGTCAGTGCTCTAAAGACATGATACACTCACCAGAGCAAAACAGAAAATATGTTTACCAAACCTCTCATTTGTAGCATCCAAACCATCAGCCAAGGGGAGAACATCCTGAAATGACCCTGAAGGAGCAGAGGAGTGCAAGGATTACCTGGTCTAGCTGTGATCAAGCTGCTTCCAGCACCAGGAGTGCTAAAATCCCCTTCAGACAGCACTGCTCCTCAATTAACAAACACTGCTCATTTAAGCCACATGCCAGCTGATACTTTGGATGTCCCTTTGAAGCTCTCAGCTCACACCATGCCCTGGCACTGCCAGACTAAGGTGCAGCACAGTCGTGCCTGTAGCGGACAATCTCTTAGCCCTTTTTTTTTTAAACACCTCCATCTAACAGCAATCTCCTAGCACAAGGGAAAGGCAGCATCTCAGCCAGCAAGTAACAGGCTTGGAGCAAACTCATCCTGTGGCTTGCCCCAAAAGCCAAGCAGAGCAGTGGATTTGAATGCTGAGGCAGTCATTAAGAAAGGCAGGCAAATAGATACAATTTGAAAGAGAACACAAATAAGAGCATGTGCAACATTTAGGGCTGCAAAAGACTTAGAGCTGTGGGCAGTACCTTCCTATTTTGACCATTATACGTTCAGGGAAATGGGGCTTTGCAACACAGAGACAATTCCTCTTCCTCACCAGGAAGACACTTAATTTTTATTTAATCAAGCCATATTTTAACTAGAATAAGCTGTTACAGGATGAAGGTTTCAAATCAGAATTCATGCCTCGGCCATTTCTGTGCTTACTTGTTGACTGTCAGTTTGCCCTGTTCACCAGCAACACTGAAGAGCAGAGTTCTGTAGAGATAACTTTAAAATACCACTAACACACACCAAAAAAACACCCCAAAACTCGTCCGACTTTACTAGGAACTTGTCAAGCCAATAAGGGGGAAGGAGGAGGGAGTTGGAGGGGGTCATGGATGTTTCCTCCACTTTGCAGTGTCAGAGCAGATTTTGTCAGTAATTCCAAGAAAGTTTAAATAACAAAACTTCTTTTTGCTTTGTCACCACTTAATTTGAATCATTGCTCTGATGAGGAAGAGTGTGTGACTATAGGAGTAAATTCTGCCTAACTAGAAGTCTTTCCACATGGGTACCATGGCAATGAGACAGCAATATAATATTCTCTTAAGGAGAACAAATGTAGCCTGACTAGGAGAAATACAACCAGGAGAAAATATCAAATCCATACCATTATTAGAAACTGCCAAACAACTGAGTTTTACTCAGTGCTGGTCCATAAAAAACCTGTATTTCCTTTCTCAAAGCTTATGATATTTTTAGATAGATCTATTAGAAATTTGGTGATTTTCTCATAACAAAATGAAAGGTAGAAGGCTTGTTTCCTATCTGGAATATATATTTAGGGGGAGTTTTCCTATGCTAAAGGCTACATTCCAGTTGGCAGCAATGTGAGGAATGTTAGTGTGTTAAGCCTAAGATAATGTCTACTTTAGTATCTTCTGTTATCAAGGGCACAGTAACAAGAGGCAGTAAAGCCTGTCATTACAGGTCAGCCTGAGCTCTGTCCCCAACTTTATCCACCTGGAAACAGGTATCTCAGCTGCTGTGTCTAATTTAGATGGATATGATCTGATTTTGGCTACAGAGATTAAAGTGCTTTGTATCCATTTCAAATTGGTATTTCACCAAAACTGTCATATGACCCTCTTCCTAGATTGGCTCCTTAACAGGAATCAGTGCTCTCTTGACAAGAGAGCAGGAGGAATCCCAAGCAAAAGTGAGAGGGAGATGAAGCTTTGCAAGAAAAAAGGGTGTAGGAGCAGGAAGGCATCTGCGATGCACTCTGTAATGAAACATCACTGAGGTGCAGGAAGTGAGACATATGCTCCATTCCCAGCTGGCTGACAAACGTGTTTCCAGCCCTGAGGCTCAGGACTGTTTCAAAAGCAGCTGGCTGGCAATATAGGAAGTTCTTCTAAGGTGAGGAGAATTTTTCTAGGATAGACCAAAGAACAGAAGTGATGCTCCTTATTACCTGCTGAGAAGAATCAGGTCTACAGGACTCAATGCAAAACCTGGGTAATGTTTACTAGAGCAGCCAGAGCATTGTCCTGGTGGGAAAGGAAAACAGCCCAGCACGTGATGCTCCCACAAGACTTGGCATCTGCTCTTTGAGCAGAAATTGAGAGGCAAACCAGAGAAAATCATAGTCACTATCTCACTTGCAAAGCCAAGACAGACAAGCAGCTGAATTGTCACTGCTGTCTCTGTAAAATAAGCAGATATTCTCAAAATTCTGTTAATTATGTCATAGGTTTAGTACTTCAGGGTGATGAGCAGACTTCCAAATGGATAGAGAACCGTATCTGATTTATTTCAAAATTTAAAAACTGAAACAGCTTTTAAAGTTTCAAACTTTTAAAGTTTAAACTTTTAAAAGTGTAATCTTTTTAAAAAGCTTTTAAAGTGTTATCACTTTGGTTTATCACTTGGGGTGAGGTGGGCTGACAACCTAGACAGTTTAACCAGAACAGCTTTCCTCCTCCAATTTACAGACCAGTGATTTTTTCTCTCTGATTTTTCAGACAGCACTGAATTCTAATGGCAAATAATCCTTATCCAACACCTTCACCTGGGTAATCTGCCCAGAGACATTTTGTTTTCTTTCATGTTTCAAAATATTGTAGAAAACCAACTAATCCTTGCTTAGGAAAGGAAAAGAGAAAGAACTTGTAGAAGGAAATTCTTTTTGTTCTGCCCAGCTCCCACCTGCACCTGCAGACAAAATTCAGGAGCAGAACTGGGGAAGCTGGCCCAGAATGAGGGATAAAAATGTTTCCAGCCATCCACATCTGAGTTGTAATGTGTCCCCCTCCTCCTCCTCCCCACCAGATGGGTATGAAAAATCAAAATGTGGAGTAACTGTTCAGGTTCTAGCTTCTCCCTCCCAATCCACAGAGGAATGCAGCCTCTTCATTTATCTCCAGGCTTTTCTTACCTGCCAGCACACATGCTGTGGTGCAGCAAGGTGCACTATTACCTGCAATCTTTGCAAAATGCTATCAGGAGCAGGACTCTCCCTTTCTGCATCTCCTGTGTTAATTAAACATTCCTTTAGCCAATGGAAAATTAAGAAATTATATTATTGCTTGTGCTGTTTTAGCTTCTTGGAATAACAAGCTTATATTACATATGTGCCTTCAACTCTAATTTAAAACCACAGAGACTGAAAAGATGTGAAAATTTTAATAATAATTTTTAAAACCCTCTTGACTCCAAGAATATTATTTTTAAGTATCATCAATACAGCCTCAGTGACAATTCCTGTTGGACATGAACTACCAGAGAAAAGAAGGCCAAGACTCCCTTCCACTAGACCAAGATGAAGCATTACAGGCACCTCTCTACATTCATTTTGCCTTTTACACTGTGGCTCGTGACTGTGCATGCTACCAAAGAAACTCATTTTTCATGTATCTTTCACTGATAGGGCTGTTGAAGGATGAATTATCTGCTCCCAACTGTTATATTATTCAAATTCTCTTAGCCTCCTACGAGAGAAGGCTGAGAGAACTGGGATTGTTCAGCCTGGAGAAGAGAAGGCTTTGGGGTGACCTCACTGGAGCCTTCTGGTACTGAAGGGAGCCCACAGGAAAGATGGAGAGAGACTCTTGTCCTGAGTGACAGGACAAGGGGGAATGGCTTCAGAATGACAGAGTAGGTTTAGATTAGATAGTAAGAAAAAAATCTTCCTTGTGGGAGTGGTGAAATCCTTATTAAGAGAAGATGTGTCTGCCCCACCCCTGGAAATGTTCAAGGCCAGGCTGGTGGGAACTGGAGAACCTGATCTAGTGGAAGGTGTCCGTGCCCATGGCAGGGGATTAGAACAAGATGATCTTTAAGGTCTCTTCCAACCAAAACCATTCTATGACTCTGTGATTCCATATCCAATATATGGAAAGCATCTGCTAAGCGAAGCAGGTGGCTGGCTAGAATAGAATAGACCCTCAGAAGAATACAACTGTTCTAATAAGTGTTTTCCTCAACTGGAATGCAGAACTCCACAACCTAGACTTGGTAACAAGAGCAGCATCTCCCCAGGAGGCTGCAGGAAGGGGCTGCTGGAATCAGGCTCCCTAGTTTCATTGCTTCTCCATGCCATCACACCTTCGACACAAACCTGGTTGAACCCTTCACGTTACATGAACAAGAGAATGATTGTGAAACTGCCCTCAAAAACCCCAGAGAGGCACAGAGTATTCCAAAGCTCACCTGCAGTTTATGTAACTTGTTTGGTCTGCACATATCTTGCAGTCTGTTACATCCTCCAGTGTTTCACAGGTGCCCCAAATTATATTAGGAACCTTGCCTTATCATGGGTGTGTGCTGCTGCACCCACAGATGTGGATAGACAGAAAGACAATGTTTTTTTCCCAAGTAATTCCACGATTGACTGAAAACGTGTATCAGCATCTTCATAATGCACTTTATAGTGCACTGTCCAGTGAAGACATCCTTGTCTTGCTGGTGTTCAAGGATGGACAGTTTCTTTCTGACAGCTACATGTAGATCATGTTCTCTTTTCATGGAAAAGCAGGATAACAAACCCCTGCATCACACAAGGATTGTGGCTCCTATTCAAGAGCTGCCTTGATGCTCTTGCCTCAATGAACACTCTAGCAGGCCCCTGGACTGGAGAATTCACTTGGCAAAAAGAAGGCATTGGCATGGAAAATGTAAGCAACCAGTAGAACACCAAAACTGCAGATTACCATTCTGAGGCTGATCCAATGGCTATGATGATAGCAGCTGATAAAGTGACAGAGTGGTAAAACCAAGCACAGCAACAAGAGACTCTTAAGAAAAGAGTGGAGGATGATGAGATGAAGTGTTTATCACTTTGTTATTGCTGTTGCCCATCAGGAGGAAAGAAAGGGTGCAAGAATAGATTACAGGTATCTGATACAAGTTACATAGTCCTTCCCACTTTATAGCCCCCACAAACTTAATTTTTAATTACAGTCTTACTACCAGACTGATTACATTGGAGAGGAAGAAGAAAAATAGGTGGCAGGCAGAAGTTTTTATACTAACACATATCTACTGATATTTTAAGAAAAAAGAGCAAATAAAACAACAGTAAAAATGTCAACTAAGTGCACACAGTGTTTGTTAAACATAAACATGCTTTTTTAAAGTGAGGACCTTTAACTTGTAGCTCCTTCTTGGAAGAAAAAGAGACAACTTACAGCTCCAACTTTGGTGCTACTAATTTTTTCAGTGATTTAAGAAGTTCCCCTTGGTATTCCTACAGTTTGGAATTCTGTAGGTATTTGGGCTTCAGTGCCTAACAAATGAAGATAACTGTGAATCAGATCATTTCCTCTGTGTGATTAAAGACTGCAATTTCTTTATAGGTACATTTATAGGAGTGAAACTATCCCATCCAGGGGTGAAAAGGTGTAAATCTCAGTCTAAAAATCCAAAAATCTAAAAAAGGAGGTAACATCATGGCTGGCAGAGAACAACAACCTGTTTTTTATCAGAGAAACAGTGTTTTTCATTCTGTTAATCTATTTCAGAAAGTTTACCTACTTGGTTCAGAAAACCCTGTTTCCCAATTCACATCACTGAATTGCAGCCATGAGCCCACAATTAATTATATAAGTCTGAATCAACATAAAACAATAAAACAGTTCCTGACCAAAAAAGCCCAACTGTTTAAAGCAGTACCTGGAAGGAAGGAAGTTTTGACAGTGAAAGTATGTATATATGCAAATCTGGAAGAAAATATATTCCAATTAGTTCCACTTAACACATTATGGCAGGAACAATAATTTATGTATGGCAGTTTTGCAATTAATTATGTGTACCTGACACACCCAGTGTGACACAGTATCACATAAGCTTTTATAATATGGGGAAAAAAATATAATCGGGAAAAAAAAACCAGCATACCTCTAAATATCATGCATGTATTTGTAATCTTCTTTTGCTAACAGGAAAACATGTATGGAAATGAAAAATCTGTTTTAATATTTGCTATTTAAAAATTTAAAAATAGCCACAAGCTAGCAATCTACAATAGATCATCTGCTTATTTTAGGATATTATGGTGGAGGAGGAAGCAAAGGAAAAACTTTCTGTAGATCTCATTTATGGAAAATGTGGTATTACACAAAAGCCAATCACAGCAGGATTCCTTCATTTCTCAGATACCTTGAAATGCTTTTAGAAAGCCACATTAAGATTTATTTCTAAGAAAGCTTTATGACTTCTCAAGAAGTTCTAATTAAGCTTCCCATCCTTCCATGGTATTTCCATGAAACATCTTTAAACAGCATTGAGCAAATAAATGCCTCCAGCTGTCCCTGTCTGGCTGCCTTTTAGTTTTCATCTTTCCAGCAACTGTGGAAAAAGAACTTAGTTTATCTCCCCAATTTAAAAAGCCCTCACTCCTATTCCCTTCCCACAGGTGGACAGGTGATGAAAACACCTAAATTCTTACCATCTCCAGCAAGTGGATCTGTTAGGTGCACACATTGCACATGAATGACAATAAAACTCCAGGTAGTAGCACATGACCTGCAAAATCAGTGGCTTTGAAGCAAGGAGAGCCAGGAAAAGAGAAGCTGCTCAGTTTTCTCTGCTGAAAATCACTCTTTGCATAGTTTACAATGAAGATGTTTTCAGGCTGACACTAGCAAATTAGCAGGCAACAAACATTATTCTTTCCTGACATCTCTCTGGTTTTCTGTCACTGATCCAGGTCCCTAACTGTGGCCACAGACACAGAGACTCCTGTGGGGGTCTATGAATCACTGCCAAAATCCACAGGTAGAAGGGCCAGAGAGATATATTGTAATATAGACAACACATTGCAATTTCCACAAAGATATTGCAATTTCCACAAATCAAAACATGTTCAGAAACACTTCTTATGCCAATTCCACCAATTTACAGCACACCACACCAGGTGCTGAGACTGGAAGGCAGGGAAAGTAACATCAGGTCCCAAGCTGATGATTTCATAGATGCTGGTACCTTCTGCTGTTTTTCATGCCATCCTAGCTTGGGGCAGTATGAAACACATAAAAAAATCAGTAAACTGAGTAGATGACAAGTCTTGGTACTTATCTGAATTTTCCATGTCTTTGCCCTTAGGTTTGATGCTGTAATTCAAGATTGCTCTAATGCTACCACTTCTACATACTCTAATCTAAACCTAGCCTCACCCTTTGAAGCTTTTATGCCAGCATTTATTATAAAAATTTAAAAAAAAACCAAAAACCACCACCAACTTTAATTTTTCTATACCGGTAGAAACACAGCTTAAAGAAAAATATAAAATGGAGTTCAAGATGAAAGAAAAACCCAAAGAAAGCCAAACAAACAGCTACCATTAAATTTAAACAGTTATCTTTTTAGGCTCTCTGAGAGAGAGGTCACAACAACCTTGATGCATTAGCACCACTGATGCACAAGATAAAGTTCCTGTGGTGCTCCTGTTGTCACATGAGGTCTACTTCTCTTTGAGCCTGTCATGCTGGGATGGTGCATACACATGAAGAACTATTGCTTTTCACCAGAAAGGTAAAATACCATGTCTGCTAGAAGCCAAGGAAGGCTGTTAAAAAAAAATAAATAAAAAAAAAAGTACTAAGATATTCCTTCTTTCCTTTTCCTTTCTGCAGTTAAAATTATTCAGAAGATAGTAAAAGAAAGCATTCTTGTCCATCTTTTCTTATGCTTACCAGTACAAACAACATAATCCCTTTGTAAATAAATAAAATGTTTCAGGAAACACATGGCACACAAAAACCAGGGAACAAACTCAAATGACAAAATGTGTATACACCTTTACTATTCACCTTTGATTTTGCAGCAAGTACATTTCCATGCTTGAGATCTGCTAGAGGGCAGAACATGTGGGAGGATAATGGTACAATTAAAAGTTTTATCGGGACTTTAAACAAGAGAGACAAAGCAGTATGTGTGAAAGGAGAAAAAAGCAGTAACTCAACCTGAACACAGAGTCATGATCACACTGTGGTTAAGATGAACATGTATCACTAATTCCGAAGATCATTAATTTTAACAACTGTTCAACTGAGCCAAAAACCTTTAGAGTCAAAAGAAGGGTTAGTGCTCTGGCAGAGATGTAAAAAAAGTCCCACTTTCCATCCTCTCAGAGGTGTTAGACAAATCAAGAAAGAGCTGTTTATATTACATATAGAGCACATACACATTGTATGATCATAAACTCACAGAATGGTTTGGATTGGAAGGGACCTTAAGGATCATCTCATTCCAACCCCCTGCCATGGGCAGGGACACCTTCCACTGTCCCAGGTTGCTCAGAGCCCCATCCAGCCTGGCCTGGAACACTGCCAGGGATGGGGCAGCCACAGCTGCTCTGGGAAACCTGTGCCAGGGCCTCAGCACCCTCACAGGGAACAATTCCTTCCCAATATCCAATCTAACCCTGCTCTCTCAGTGTGAAGCCATTGCCCTTGTCCTGTCACTCCAGGCCCTTGTCAAGAGTCTCTCTCCATCTTTCCTGTGGCTCCCTTCAGGCCACAGTGAAGCCATCCCAAAGTCTTCCCTTCTCCAGGCTGAACAATCCCAATTCCCTCAGCCTTTCCTCCCAGCAGAGCTGCTCCATCTCTCTGATTCCTTGGTGTCCCTGCTCTGGACACCCTCCAACAGATCCATGTCCATCCTGTGCTGGAGATCCCAGATTCTCTATTCAAGTTTGCAGCATTACTGTCTACGCTCCTGTAGGTGCATAGTCAGTAATTCCTAAAGACTTTCTTAATTATTTGTAATTACTATTTTTATAATTATTTTTTGGTATTCAGAGATGCTACTGTATATTAACAGCAAGATGTAAGAAACACCCAGCAGCTCTTGACTGCAGTGTCCTTCCAGGAAGACTAACACAATTCCAGGAGTAAAACTATCCCCACAACCCTTTCAAATAATTTGAGAAAGGACAACAACAACCAAAAAAGCTTCTTAAATTATGCCAAAACCTGTAATTTCAGCTTTTGACACCATGCCCTTCCCATAAAAAAAACATGAATATTTTTAATACATAGGTCAAAGATCCTCAAGAACGACCCTGGAGCTCTCTGCTCCAAAGAACCTTGAGGGCTGAGGTCACAGCCTCCAAGCTGAGGCTCCCAGGGTTTTATCCCTTTCCCTTTCCATGACAAGCACCCTATTGTCCTGGGCCAGGCTCTGTTCACAGAGCAGCAGTGTTTGGGAGCTGCGGATCCTTCGGAGGCAGGCAGAAATGTGCCAGAGCACAACAGTTGCAAAAGTTGTTTTACTGGAATTTCTCCAACTAGGTCTGATTATCAGATCCCCCTCTGCCATACATGCAAATACACAGCACCTGGGTGCCTGGCCAAGTGTCAAGATAGCTTCAAAGGCACAGTTTTGAATAAAAGTGACAAGGTGGTTGTTTTGATTCTCCCTGGCACTTATGGGGAACAGGTCTTGGTGAAATGGAATGCATGACAAAAAAAATTGTCCAATGTTCATAAATTCAGAAACATCTCAGAAAGCACAACAAACCAAGTTAATATATTCTCAAGCCAGCCTGAAAACTGACTTTCCTAAGGAAGTTTTTCTTCTGCACATTGAGTTCCACTCAGAATTAGCAAAATACAAATTACTAACTTTTCCATCTCTATTCTGAGCCTGACTTGTGAAATGAATTTTGAACAGTAGCTTTAAAAAACTTTTGAGTTGTCTGAAAGGAAACCTGTTGGAAAGATGACTATGTTCCATAATGTTATTAGGTTTTAGCTGCTCTCAGGAATCAAAGAAATGATACCGGGAGTGCTCGGCTCCAAAGCCAGTTAGGAATTATGGAGATGGTGCTGCCCTTTCCAATTTTCAAATGCACATTTATCAAGTCTTGTGGGCCTTTTACAGTCTAGTGAAGCTTTAATTCTAAAAGATACAGACATACAGCTTAGTGGAAGTGGCATCTTCAGTCTCTGTTCTCTTATCTTCTCAAAAACAGCTCTGAGAGTTAAGCACGTGGATTTTGCAGAATGCTGCACTCTCATCCCCCATTTTTATCAGCTGTTCAGCTTTGAATAGCAGTTCAGTATTCACTGTGTCAGCAGTACTGCCCTCCAGGAGCTGAATCCCCAGCCAAACCTCAAAAGAAAGAATCACTCCTTGGCATAGGCAGCTCCTCACAAGCTGCTCTGCTTCCTGCCAGCCACTCTGGGTCAAGGCTTTTCTTCCAGCACCCAGCCTGATGCTCTCAACCCACCCAGCTCCTCTCATCTCAAAGAAGAATCAGAAATAGCTGCAAAGATCTGCAGTGGCTTAGGAGAAGAGCCACTTGTGCTCTGGTAGGATTTTTAAGGCATCTTCTCAGAGTGAGAACTTTTGCCTCAGAGGGAAATGCTCAGTGGAAGCTGGTTTCTTTTAACACCATTCCACAATGTGGTCTGTGCTATCTGAAGTTTAGCAGCTCCACAAGCTTGGAGCAGAAATTCCTCCTGGTTGTCAAGTATTTGTTTGACCCAGATCCCACTGAAGCACGTTTAGCATGACTGGGATAAAAGACATTTTACTTTAATTCACTGCTTAGCAAGAGGGGAAAAAAAAACCTATTAAAAAAAGCTAAAAAGCCAACCACATCCAAAACTAGATTTAATTGCAAATTAGCAAGGACAATTCAGTAGCACTTAATGCAGCCACAAATCAAGAGAGAAGATTCAATGGTTTACCAGAGACTCCGCAGGATACATAATTTTGCAATTAATGACACTGTTTTCTGTACTTTAGGCTACAGTGTGCATCATTTCTCCTGGAGGAAAATACAGGTTTTGTTTATTGGTTTTATTTAAGGACACTGTTGACCACAATTACAAGAAAAGAAATTATGCATTTATATGCCATTTAATGAATGGTTTTTTTTGAGAAGTCTTTCGAATCTCCCAACTACCAAATCAAGTCCTGAAAGTAACTCAAGCATGCTATAGGCCATACCTTACATAACAACATGCCATTTCTTAGAGTAAAACCAAATCAAACCAGAAATACCTCATAATGAGGTTAAATAACTGTTTCTACTGGAAGATCCTCTCAAAAGCAAAATGGTGAGCAGGAACAAGCTTCTCTCAGGAGAGCTGGTGAAGGCCTTGGGGCATGAAGTGCAAGGATTTTTGTAAGTGCACCATGAAGTTGAAAGCTAAGCACTAATAAAAGCTCACACAAGTAGAAGATGAAGAAATAAGGTAATTCATATGGGAATAAAGACCTTGGTGTTCTATTTCTAATTCACAGCTGCAGCTGGACCAAAACTGTAGCATCCCTTAGCCAGCTTGGCCATATCTTCTTTCTCCTGTCCTTTAATTATTTCTGGGCAGACTGCAATAATCTGTAAAACAGATGATGTTATACACACCTGCTATAAATGCTCCTTAACTGTCAGGATGGCTTTTCACTTCAAGTACTATTTTCTGAACTCATTTATTCTAAAAGAAGTAGTGAATCTGAATTTCTTACATCTAAAATGTATGCTCAAATATAATTTTTAAGCTTTCTATGAACATAAACAGTTTTTTAAAAACCATTACAAAAGTGAATCTGTTGTTAGTAAACCTCTTCAAAACAATTACTGAGAAATTTCATAACACTCACTTTTGGAACACAGTCTGCTTGCTTGACTACGTTTCAAAAATTACAAATGGGTTTAATTTTATTGGCCTCACCTGAAAAATCATTGTTAAGAGTTTCATAATGAATGAGCTCGTAAGAGAATTACAAGGACATAATGCATTGTCTTAACATAGTAAAGAATAAGACAGGCTGACCTCATTAAATCCATGAATTTGGGAAATGTTCCTGTTCATGACAGCATCTGAAGCACTTTTTTCAACTGGACACAAATTATAATGTCCTAAAAGGTTACCACTTCAAAGAGATTTAGGACTATATGCACCTGTTTAGACAACAGGACTTTAGCTGAATATGAATCACAGAAGACACAAAACATTCAAAGGGCCAAGATGCTTAAATGCAAAATAATAATAAATAAAATACAACACTGTATTTAACTCTTATGATAATTCACACTTTAAGTGAACTTCAGATCTTTGCACTTCACTATCAGATACAGACTATAAGTACCTGCACAAGTCTGCATGTAAAGAACAGACACTCATTTGGTTGTTGTTGCTGTTGTTATGCATGTCACACTTCCTTTCCCTTCCTGATGAACACCCATCTGCTTTCACTTAGAGGAAACTTGTCAGACAGCAAAATTAAGATGTTCCAAAATATTTAATTTCACTTGGCCTGTGGCAAATAGTCAAAAGAAAGATTACAGCACTACATGCCCATCCAAATCTGCAACTAAAAACCATTACACTCCATCATACTTTTAATGAAAATTAAAATGCAAGTGAATTGTTTTGTAAATCAAAATGCTGCAGAAGTCCTTGGAATGGAGACAATAAATATTCCCTACTGAAAACAAAAACCAACAAAACAAACCCCTTAGGAGATGCTTATGTATAGGACTGCTAGATCTTAATTTAAAGTTCACCATGACTGCGTTGAAACACATAATTCCAAGAGCTGTAACATCACTTAAGATTAAATCAGCAGCAGCCAAATGGTGTTTATCAGATAATAAAACTGCACAATGCCCACAATCCCACACATTAAGCCACAGAAAGTTAATCTGGTTTGAAATAGTAACTACACGGACCAAATTTGCTAAAAGGAGTGTAGACACTTACTACTTAATCTGAAGTTTGCAGGTGCCATAAGAGGCTGGAGAAAAACTTTCCATCTTCAGCAACATCAAAAGACAAGCTTGAAATTAAAATTGATGAAAACAAAGGGTTGCAAGGTGACTGATAAATCAAAATTCTTGCTCATGCATGAACCAGTTGTTCTCTTCTCATCCCTTTCTACTTCTAAAATATAAGCACCCAAAGTCTCAGGAGCAAAAGAACACTTGACTGCATATCACCAAAATTTGGTATTCTGGTAAAAGAGTGGACACATGGACACAAAGCATGCTGTGCCCAAAGGAAACAAGATGCTTAAAAGCCCCTAAACCAAACCAATCAGAAAGATCAAATGGAAAACTGCACAGAGTTCAGCTACACCTTGTCATGATCTTTTTGGGTGAGCTGTGATTGTATTTTGCATCAAAAATAACAGAGAACATTAGAACAGTTACATTTTCTAGCAAGTTTTGTACCCATAGCACAACAGTTTTTGCAATAAGGAAACCCCTATGTGATTTTAGTGGCTTCTTCCTTCAACTAAGTAAAACAAAGAAACACTGCCTCGCTTGTAAGCAAATTGAATTGACAGCTCATATATGGAGAAAGCTGAATCTAGAAGAACCAGTAGACACCGTCCCACACATCATATTGGCTTTAGCTGTAGCTAAAATAATTTACAGACTATGCCTATATTACAGTATTCCCATCCTTAGCAATACCTGAAGCAATATTTTTGTTGAACAGTCAGCTCCTGGACTCCCTGATTACATGTGGATTTTGCTCCTCTAGCCTCAATTACTGCAGTGAGAAGACTGAAGCTCAGGAATTCAAACAGATTTGTTCATTTGTCTGATTGTTTTCTCATTCAATGCCTTCCCAAGGTTTTTCAGGACATGCTTTAAGATAGCCAAGCTTGGCAAAGCGAGAGCCATTTGAGGATAACATAATCTAAGGAGAATCATCCCTGAAGCCAAATCAAAATGTCTGTGAGTCAGGCACAGAGGAAAGGTTCCAAGGTTACGCACTCCCAACTCATCTGCTCAGTTTATAGGCTTTATTAAACAAAACTAAATTTACAGCAGGCAAGTTTAAAAAGTAAAGTGACAGTTCACTGCACATTTGTGCACAGCATTTCATAACACTTTTTAGCAAGAAAATGAAGCATTTTCAACAACTTTAAAAAAACCCTAAACGAATACAGTTGACAAGCCTCATACCTGAATGGAAACCATTTACTTGAGTAATTTAATGAACTTACATTCAGCATGATAATGCATTTCCCTTTCAGTCTGCAGCATACAGGCACTAATACACTCTAGCATTTGGAGGATACACATGGCAGTTTTGAGGCATTAGATCTACCCAAGTAATTACCATGCAGGACAGTACACTCCCTTCACTAAGCCTTTAACCTATTCTGGTTCATAAAAATATGCTGAATGCTTTCACAATTAGGAGATTTAGTAAGGTGTGTAACACCTAAAACCAAAGAAAGCTTTGCCATCAAATTTGGCCAAACTGTGTTTCTGCAGTTTGTAGCACTTGCAGCGTGCAGACTGACTCCATCCCATGGCAGGAGGCCACAGAAATGCAGACTGCTGCTCTGGTAATGCCTTGTGATTTGGGTTTTTGTTGTTGCTTAGCATTATGAAAACAATCCACTTGACAAGGTCAGGATTCATGACCAATAAGTGTGGCAAGCAGAGCAAAACTTACATATAGAGCCCTCTCTTTTGACGTACCAGCTAAGGCCTTAAAAAGTTACTGTAGTCATGATATTAAGGTTACAAATAATGTATTTTTGAGTAGGAAAGCAGAACAAACCTTGACACTATTTTGTTATACTAACTTATCCCACATTAACGTCCAAAAGAAGATTTCTGCTCTTTACCAAGTTCTCTGCAATTCTAGTTTACTTAAATGACATTTTTAACCATGAAAAAAGTAAACCTAAAATCTTCAGTGACCATAAACCAGTGCACATCACTCATTCTGCTGAAATCCCATTGCAGATCAAATCTGTAGTAATCACAGTAATAATAATAATGATCTAAAATTAACACCAAAATATTAAATTACACCATCCAGGTTATTGCAGCACCAACAGGAAAGAGAGACTCTGCATTAGCATAGTGGAAAGTGATAGATCAGGGTCTCAAGGGCACCAGGCTTTCAGGTCACGAAGAGAGTGAGCATTCCATGCCCAGCATCTCACAGGTAGGCTTGGCTGGAAGGCAAAACCAGTCTCATATAATGTTGTCTCTCCAACTCTACCAATTCAGCACCAGCAGTAGCCTGGATCCAGAGAAACTATCCATGAAGACAGAATTTTAGACAACAGAGGCCAATGAACTAAGTCTTACATGTGAGGCATGAGACTCAACATGCCTGTGTAAGAAGCAGTTCACAGCCTTTGGGACCAACATTCACACATAAAAAATTCTGCCTGTAAACACCATATTATACTTAGCAATCTCATGCTGGTGTTCATATGAAACTTCCATTAGGAAATTCAAATTCCAATTTAAAATGAGAACAGGCTGTATGCTTGTCCTATGTATAAAGTTCATGCTGACTCCTGGGTTAAGTAGCTTGTAACCAGTTTAACTACAAGATTTAGAGGCACTGGCGTGTTTCCAATAATTCGCGGGTGGCCACATGGTGATGACACTAGTCACACATCAGCTAGCTTTGTTTTAAATATGTTTGGGTTCAAAAACCCATCTGTGCAATGTGATGCACCCTGATGATAAAACTTTAGCCATATGCTTCACTCCTCTCCTTCTCTCCAGTGGCACAAGTGATTTTACCTCTACCCCACAGGTTTTTATGGCAAAACAAGTGGTTTAGGGCACCAAGCACCCAGAGAGAGGTATTAGCAGGGCTCTTCTGCAGGGGCAATTTCAGGAGAGGGGCAACTTAGTTATAACCTGAGTCTGTTCTCAGAATTCATGGACAAATAAAGAGAAGGGGTGGGATCGTACTAACATCATGACTTTGGTAGAAGGGGCCCAAAACCACTTCTCATTTGTTCAGTAAATTGTATTTATATCACACCTCAAGAGCCTTCAAACTCTCAAATGAAATCCAGTCTAAAGTCTAAGCACAAAGTGGAATTTAAAATCAACAGGCCACTTATTACAAGATAAACAGAACCAAGAAATCTGGGTAAAGCTAGAATTTATTTCAAAACTATGTGACTGCAAACTCAGCTTACAATTCCCAGCTGGGCTGCTCAGAGAAGAAAGACCAGATCATATTCAAGAAATTAATACTGATTTATGCTTTTGTTTTCATAAGAATGACCCCTCAGCTTCTTGAGCAAAATGCTCAAATGATTACAAATGATTGATTGCACTCTTACCTTAGCTGCTGTCACTCTGCAGTTCTTAAGTTCATTTCACAAATGCTCTTCCATAATGGTTTAACCCAAATCAGGTTTGTACATTCTAATTCCTATGTGCTTGTGGGTTTATGCATGTAGTCTAGCAATGAGATTTGCTGGCTGCAGTCACACAGCTCACCTTCAGGCAGCATACCCAAAAAGACAGGTACTGACATTCCCATTCTGTTTCTTAGATACCCCTTGTGCATACTCTTATTTCTGAATGCTGCTCCTAATTCTGGACTGAAAACAGTAACATGAACAAAGACATAGTCCTATTACATAAACAATTTGATTTACACAAGAAATGTTTACCAGGAACATTTTCTCTTTGAAATATATTTTCAAGATGTTCCGCATGTAAATAATTTCCTTTTTTTTGTATGCCTCCTCTGAGATCTATACAAGATCATAATGAACTCCCCAATACATCCAGCAGAGGCAGAGAAATTCCTAACAAGAACCTTTCCAGGAAAACTGCCACAGCGAACACTGATGCTTAAATTAAGCTACAACAAGCATATTAAATCCAGAGACTGAAAACCTCTGCTCACATCTGAAAACAACTTACTGAAAAACTGAATTCCTAAAATTAAAATTATTTTGCTGAAATTAAAATTGAGGCTTGGTGGGGGATGAATAAGAAAAGCAGGTATTTATTTCATTTGACATTCATTGCTAAATACATATATAATTTACTACATATAAGATCAATGGCAACTTTTGTAATTACAGTCATGGCTTGGAGGGAAATGTTGTTATAGCAATATCAACCATAAGAAGGAAATCCACATCTCAGAGCAGCATTTCTATATTGCATTATTTTTATAGCAAAGCCCTTTAGCACAGAGGAGCACAGTAAATAAAGAGTAATGCCAATTTTAATCACACAGACATAGTCTAGAAAAGTATTTTATGGAAATATCCTGAATGGGGAAATGATGACCACACATCAAGGAAGGTTTTGTTCAGGTTTGTACTTTCATTTAGTTTACATCAATTAAAGTCAGGAGTTTAAATTCAGGCTTTCTGAAGCCAACTTCTCCTAGATTCAGAACACAAAATATTTAGGGGTTGGCTGGGTGTTTTCCCCCTGTTCTCTACATAATCCCAAGCAACCTAAATGAGATCTGACCCTCCTTAAACTGATTTGAGTTAGGTCTGCAGGGTTTCTTGGCTCAGGCAGTGAGTGAAAGAAATAAAACATGTTTGGAACTGGAATCAGCCCTGAAATGAAGACAGTCACATTTGCATGTTCCTACCCCTGATGCAGCTGGCATCAGCATTTATCTAAGAGTCAGATAAAACAGGAGGGATGACCAACATACCATTGCAACACCTTCTCGTGGCCAGCCTCAAGGGAGGGAATTCCCACCCACAGGTTTCTGGCAATGGAACTTGGGCTGTGGGTTTGGGGAACCAGGACTTTGGGTGTTTCTTCTTAGCTTGTCAAAGGTTGACCCCATTCTGTCTGTTCTCTGCTCTTACCATGGATTACTGATAAAATCATGCTCCTAATTATTCTGGCTTTTAGCTGACTACTTTTTCACCTTTCCATGAGTTGGCCTCTTCAATTAAATCTTGCAGCACTTGTAATCAATCACAGTCAGATTTAAAACAAAGATCAAATCAATTGAAAACAATCATCAACCCATCTGTGAAAACAGATCTATTATGATTCTGACAGCTGATTTTCTCACATCTCTTTCTTACTTTTGACAAATTAAGTTTCAAAACCAGCTTTTATACATTTCTACAGTTCCTAGAACACCTACAAAGAGAGAAGCAATGACTACAGTAGACATAATGCTCAATAAATAACACAAATGAAATAATTCTGATTAAATACAAACTACTTGGCTTCCTATGGTCATGTGAACATTGTGGTGTTTATTCCCAAGGCATGTCAAAACAGCAGAAAATTTGAAAATGGCTAGGCAATATAAACCCACATCTCATACAGAGTTAAGGACTCCCAGTACAAGGATACATTTCAAGCTGACAGTAAGAAGGAAATCTTTATAGAAGGCTTCCATTGTTCACCATTCCATATTCATCCTCGTGGACACAGGAATGTCACAGCTGCACAAAATTCTTCCTCTGCATTGCTCAGCCCCTGATGTCCTGGGAAGAATCACAGAAAACCACAAAAAGCCCTGCTGTGATTCTCTACAGATCAGCAGGTCCTTTCTCTGCTTGGAGAAGGACTCTCATCAGTGCTAGACAAGGTCTGCCACAGCTTGGTCTATCTGAGTCTCGAAAACACCCAAGGAAAGATTCCACCACCTCTCTGGGTAGCAAGTTAAAACTCTTGTGCTACCCAGAGGTGAAAAACATTTTCCTAATGGCCAGTCTGAGCTGCTATTTGTGACAGTTGTTCCTTGTTTTCACAATCTACCACAAGTAAAAGTTCATCTCCATGAACTTGCAACTTGTTTCAAGAAGCTATAGGCTTCTATAAGATGGCTCCTTTGCCTCTTTTTTTGGCCAGACTAAAACAGCCCAAGGACCCTAATCTCTCCTCATTATTTCTGGTTCCCATGGTTCAGAATCACCTTGGCAGTCCCCTCTTCATTTTCTAGACACTGTGCTTTTCATCTGAGGAACCTTGGGACTGACTGAAGAACCAGAGTGCTCAGCAATGCTGAGAAGAACAATTACTCCCTCTGATCTGCTGGCCATAGAGGCCACTATGCTGTTTGCCTTATTTGCAATGAAAATGCATCATAACTCATTTCCAAATTTGGCATTTGGCAGCAATCATCCTATCCCATGGCTTCCCCATAAATGTTCTGTTCAGCCAGCTGCTTCCCAGACTACACTGCTGCAAGGAGCTGATCTGCATGGGCACAGAACTTAATGTTTACTCTCAATGAACTTCATGAGCTTTCTGTTAGACAAATCTCAGGCTTTCCAAGACCCAGCTGAATTGAATTTTCTCACTTAATGCACTGAACTCTCTCTGGTGCCAATATAATGTGATCTGTAACTTTGCTCCAGCTGCATTCCATCTCACCATCTAAGTAATTAATAGAGAGGTGACATCACTGGCCCAATCCTCACATGCCACTTCTTATTTGTCTTCACTGAGACACCGAGCCATGCAAGACTACACTCTGAACTCCTGGGCTAGTGCATTCACAACTTCTCTGGGCAACCTATGCCCATGCCTCACCACCCTCACAGCAAAGAATTTATCCACCAATATGCCCACATCTACATATTTGGTCATTTACTTATAAAAGGCATTCAGGTTTGTCAAATACTTTGTGCCTCTGGCACATTTGGGTCAACTATTCTTGATTATCTTCTCATTGTTCTCACATTTGGAAACAAATTCCCTGGAGACACTATACACAATATTTCTAGGAATTGCAGAAGGCTGACTAGCCCTGAACTACCCTTCTTTCTCTTCTTAAAAAGATGAGTGTAATAAATAAAGCCTTTCCCTAGTTTTCAGGAACCTCTCAGATATACTTTCACAGAGAATTGAAGCTGCAGAATTGCAATTGCATCACCTATGTCTTTCAGCATCCTACCATCAACCCCAACCAGTGTGAGGGATTTGGACATAGCCAGCTTTTAAAAATAGTTCTGAGTAGTAAAATATTCTGTTTCCTGTGCTGCACTGCTTATTTAAGTTCTCCGAGGCAATCTCTGCTTTTGCATAAAACTGTATTTGGAACAAGAATGTATCATTTCTCTTGCTTGGTGGAACAAATTGCAAGACAGGCCACCTCTTGCCCATGCACTCAATCCCAAACTGCTTGGGCTGTGAGGACATAGCATTTATCACCACCCCATCCTTATAAAATAGGAAAGGGCTCTACCCTCAAGCTCCATGGGCAGCTATCTACCAAGAAGTGCTTCTCACAACTAGACAGTGATATTAAAAACAGGAGAACCCAAATATTCAGAGCAATACCCTCAAAATACTGAGAACAGAGAGCTAAGAAATACCCACAGCACAAAAAAAACCAACAAAACTTTCAACACTTCCCTTAGTTGGTATCTCCAAAGTAACTGAAGGAATGAAGAAAAAGACTAACTCACCTTTCTGACACATGACCTTAAGCTTACTTAATAGGACTAAAATAACTACATTCCACACGGATTCTGCTAGGATGTGGTTCCCTCAGGGGAACAGCAGAGACCCAGTGAGACCCCCCTTCACTGACATTAAAGAATCTCACTGCTGTCTTGACAGATCTGCCAGGCTATCTTCCTGAATGCTCAGTGCAAGACTGCTACCTACCCTTTCCTTTGACTTTACCAGGGTCCTACAATCTGCTGCAGACTTGTCACTACTTGTTTCTGAGCTGAGAAACTGGAGGACCCAAGTGCTGTCCAAAGGCAGCATTTCCAGAGGTCCTCAGACAAAGCCCACTGTGCAGTTGCCAATTCGCAGCATTCAGAACAAAAGAAGGAAGCCCTTTCCACCAGTTCTTGAACCATGAATTTTTTGAACACTGCTCTCTACTCCATGTGTTTAGACAATGCACACACTGTGCTACAGGTTCCCAGGATGGGTCAGGCTGAAGGGACCACAGAGGGTCACTGGTGCCACCTCCCTGCTCCAGCAGGGCCATCCCAGAGCACAGGGCATAGGATTGTGTCCAGACAATTCTGGAATATCCCAGTGAGGAGGCTCCACACCCTCTCTGGTCTCTGTTCAGTGCCCAGGCAAGAAGTTGTGGCTCCTATTAGTGGAACCCCCTGGGCTCAGTCCCTGCCCATGGCTCTGGTGCCATTGCTGGGCCCTGGAGCAGAGCCTGGCCCTGCTCTGCCCCTCCCTGCACACAGGGACACCCAGAGCTCAGGGCCCCTCTCAGCTGGGGCTCCTCTCCAGCCTGGACAGCCCCAGCTCCCTCAGCCTTTCCCTGGCACAGATGCTCCAGGCCCTGAATCATCTCTGCAGCCTCTGCTGGCCCCGCTCCAGGAGCTCCCTGTCCCTGCTGTGCTGCTGATCCCAGAGCTGGACACAGCTCTCCAGATGTGCCTCCAGGGCTGGACAGAGTTAATCTCAAGATCTTTGTTAACAGTGAAGTGGAAGTGCAAAGCACTGCCTTGCTCCTCTTCATTCAACCCATGTCACACTGGCAGACCTTTGTATCTGATTCCAAATCTACCATGCTTACTTACTTTTCAAATACTTTGTACCACTTATTATCCCTCGTGTGCTTTGCTATGTTCCCTTTGCTTTCCAATACTAATGCCATTTTCTCTTACAAAGAGAATGCACATCTCCAATGAGCGTGCAAGTAAACACAAAGTGCAGACTTAACAGGACCACTAAAATCAATATTTTCTGACCGAAAACATTCTCAAGAGGACAGAGACCACACCACCTATGGCCCAGCTTATCTTGTTCTTCTGGCATGCAGTCCTGGTGGAGAAATATTAGTAAAACTTTCATGTTTATGCTAAAACATCTCTTTGCAATATATTAAAGAAATTATTTAATTAATGAAGAAATACTCAAAACATAAACAAAAACCCCAAATCCAAACCAAACCAAACCAAAGAAAAATAAAGAGTTCTGCAGTTATAGACTTACAACTTATGAATAGGAGAACAATGAAAACAGAAATTTATATATTTTACCCTAACAGTGCACTCAGATCAGAATTTGCTTTTTAAAGGAATGATGGTAAATCTCCATAAAATATGAAACACATGGCATTTTAAAAAGCTATGGCAATGAAGTATGACCTTTTCATCACATCCTTACTCTATTTTCTTAATCTTCCTGAACTTTCAAACCAATTATCAAATAGATGCAGCATCTCTATTAGTGCAAGTGGAACTTCCTTGTTTGCTAAGATTTTTGCACAGCACTGCACAGAATAAAAACCCATCTACCTATGGGACACTCCAGTGAAAAGCCTGTAAATGATTTAAAGGGAGCTGCTGCTAGCAATTATGAGCACTTTATATAAAAAGCATCTCAGGATATTTTGGGCAATATACTTTGAATGGAAAGAACATAAGGTTGCACATAGCAGGTAGGATTTTTGAAGTCTGAAAGACAGAAAAAAAAGTGCAAGGAAGTGCCCATTTTATTTGATAAATGAATCAGCAGTACTGGGTGGTATTTTTACAAATCTGCATGGAGGCAAGCACCAAATGCTGCCAATGCTACTCTAGAGTGATAATACAGACAACACACTGAAAATTATGCATTTAAAGTATAAATTGATATGAGGACTTGCACGCATTTCACAAACCAAATCCTACTGTCGTAATTCCAAAAATCAGATGTAATAAATCCAGCTTACTCTTCTTGAGAGGAGGCAAGGTACAAGTTTCCTGCTCTGTATCTAGGAATGCTATGAGACCTACTTCTAGAATTCCACTTTTTATTTAAGGGTTCACAGTCACAATCACATTAGTCACACTCAGTGTAGGCGTATGTAGAAACTAAGAGAACTACTCTCTTTGAAGGCACCCTGCCATTTAATGAAAGACTTACAGTATTGTGACTGTTTTAACATTTTGAACACATGAACCTCAGATCAGAAACAAGCTCCTGGGAAGGGCTCCACATCACCTTACTTCATCTCCCAGAACAAGACTTACCTAGGCTTCCAGAGAAATGAAATGTTAGTGACAAAAAGAGGAGTTGGGCTTTGTTAAATGCAGATTATGTCACTTCAAAAGACAAGAACTTCCCCATCTTCAAGGATGCAATCTACAGTCAGCAATGGAATCTCTGGCACTATTATTTTTATTTTTTTCAACATGCTTATCAAATTTTTAAGGTTAAATACCAACAGCTAGATGTGCCAACCTACAACCTTTAAGACTGGAAGTTTGAAATCATATTGAATGTCAAGAGCAAAGTAACCTGTCCTCCTGTGTCGTATCAGCATCCTGGGCTGGGGGAATTCTGGCCTTCCAGAAAAGGTGACAAATATGTTTAGTATTAATGCAACTTCAGCCTGTTGATCATTCACCAGCTGAGGGATGACTATTGAAACACAAATATTCATTACTTGAAAACAAATGCTGCAGTAAATGTAGCATTGACAGGCAAAAATTTCCAAGAGGAACCTGAGAATTAAGACACATCCCTCCCGTCCAAGTAAAATAGTATGAGCAGCTAATGCATCTGTAGGCTGTGACTGACTTGCTGTCAGATCACAGTTTAGTTTTGCATATGTGGTTGTTTCAACAGCATTACTCTGTTGGCAGAGTCCAGAGATCTCATCTTTAAAATATGGGTGGGTTGTCATCATCTGGAAAGCACACAGTTCCACCTTCTCCTTGATCTGCTTGCTGCGAACTCTTTGTGGAGAAGTTTATCAGCTGTAAGCAATGCCTTATCAGTCCCTGAGGCAGCCAAAGCAATAGGCCTTCCCCTCGGTGAAAAACTGAGCACTCCCAATGGCAGGAAAACAATCTCAGCTGTATATGGGCCAATACAAACATCCAGCAGAAAAAAAATGCTGGGCCAAAACACCTGAGGCCCCATGCATGGAGCATTCCAGTACCAGGTACTGATACTTCTCCACAGGATCAGCTAATTTGGACCCTGTAGCAAGCAGCAGAATGCCAGATTTGAGACAGGTGCCTGTAAAAGCACTGATTTTAGTGTAAATACAGACAGCTTTAGAACATGCTGAACATGGGTTCAATTCTACTCTGAGCCAAAGAGATTAATACAGTCAGCAGTCTGCCTGACACTGCAGAGGAATGAGGGGGCAGGAACAGGCTAAACCAAAGGTGAAGTGATACACCTCTGGCAGGAAATGAGTCATTGTGGACACAGCCTGAGCTCTCCCAGCTTAGAGAATGGACAGCAGAACCAGGCAAAAGAACAAACCCAAATGCCTGGGAAATAGGGGAACTGAGAAAATATAACTGAGAAACAAATCAAGGATCCAGGACTTCCTATCAAACATTATGTTGTCTAGAGTACCTAAAAACCTTAAATTCAACTACAGTAGAAACCCACTGGCTGCTTTGAGGATGCACAGGACAAGGCAGTAGTCACTGAACATAAATGTAAGAATAAAGAAAAATTAAAACCATAGTGAGACAGTGTAATGGCAAATGTTATTGGTTATCTGCAGAACCACAAAGGTTTTCCACTGAGCTGGCAGGTTTGAGTACTGCATCTGGATGCAAGATTTGATGGTTACTTTACTACACACAGAAGAGCATGGCATAGACACCCTGGTAACCCCTGGGCTCCTCACCCTCTCCTCTGTGCAAGTGTCATCAACTGTATTCAGATGCAAAGAAAGGCTCAAAGAAGTGCAGAGGGGACCACTGACATTTTGCTCTGTAATAGGAACGCATTGCTCTGGAATATCTAATAAAGATAGCAGCAATGAGGACGCAAAGGTCATAGGTAGAAACCAGTGTCATTCAACATCTCTAACCTCTTGACCTGGGATTTCACTTTTTCCTGCAGGAGGGCTCCACAGGGAAGTAGAAGCAGGATGACATCACAGCAATTACGTACATTACTGGAGAAAGCATCACAGGGCATGTAAAGAGCTAGGCTGAGAAGTTCCAGCTGCAGTCACAGGAATAAAGAAGAATCTACTGCACACGCTGCATGGCTATCAGAGCTCTGAGGCTGCATAAACAGATCTTTTATCACACAAGCAAGCAGCTTGTTTCTTTTCAAACTGCAGGATCATAAGTAGAGCAGCAAGGATGCAGTTATATGAGCTGAGGGTTAACTAAGGATGTAATTCTGTCTTTCACATTCAATTTAGGAATGTGAATACATTTCACATGAGTTTGGGTGTCTTATTAATGGCCTGAGGACCAATAGACTCAGCCTCTTCAACAATTTTTTGTCCAACAAACAGTTGAGTCCTTTACAGCAATGACATTTAATTCACTAGCCAAAGGAAATCTAGAAGCAGTCCTGGACTGTGACGTTCCCCTTGACTTAAAGCTAGAAGCAATGAATAAGCTGATGTCAGTATATGCAATAGTTTTGCTAAGGGCTCCTTCTGTAACAACATTTCACTCTCAAAATTGTCCTTAAAATTAAGTTTAAACAGAATCATGCCATGCATTTCAGACCAACAGATAACAAAAATAAAAGAGCTCTGTGAGCATGTACTACATCAGAAAGTGCTTTATGTCAGGGAGGCAAGTCCTTTTATCTCTCTCTCCCCCCACTCACCCTCACAACAGAGCACTTCTGAAACTCCTCCACTGTATACCCACAGCTCAAGTATGGGACTGCAGAAGAAGCCTATTAATTTTTACAATTTTTACAAAGGAAGATTTTTAATACTAACGTCCAACAAGACCACGTGTTCGTGAATAAGCAGTGACAGGTGGAAAAGCAGATGGTTTAGAAAAGATTTGTGGCAGTCCCTGGCTGCACCATCCTAGAAGCTCCACAGGGTACTGGCAGAAGTGGTTTCTTTCCTTTTCTTTCCTTACTCAGCAGCTGATCTCTAGTTGCCATAAAGGCAGGAAAGGACAGGCAAAACTCTCTCGTGTTCTTCATCCCAACTCCAAACTGCTTTTACCTCTCTGTAGAAGCCCAGCTGAACACAAGTCTAGGCTTGTCACCCTAGGCTGAGCAGCTGGACACTAACCTGACATGAGACACAAACTCACCCTCGTGTTTGCTGGCCCCAGCCAGGACCAAAGTGGGCAGAACTCTGGGGTTTGACAGTCACTCACCACAGACCACGACCACTTTCCTTCTGACCACAGCAGAGGATGGTACCTAAGAGAGAACATCATGGAACACTCCAGTGCTGAACTCTGGCACACACACCTGCCCAGATCAGGGCTCTGCTCAAAGCACCAGCACCTCTTTCTGAAGGCCCTAGTGGTGAAGGAGACACCTCAGACGCTGCAACCCTGCACAGCCAAACTTTGACAGTGAATAACTTCATGTCAATTAATCATAGAGCAACATTGCAATGGGAGCACAGCCATTCACATTACATCTCAAAACCCCATTACTTCATGTGTAAAAAACAGCAGTGACAGAAAAATGTATTTCCAATGAGTACTGTGTGTTCGTCCAAGCCTATGTTGATTGCTACAGACAGGACCTTCTCCAAGGTACTGCTATTTATGCCCAGGGAACAAGGACCCAGCAGTGACGAAGAGACAGCGCGAGCATCACGCCGGTGTTTTGGGCACGCTGCCTCAGCAGGGGCACAGCACCAGCTCCAGGCAGCTGGAACTGTCCTCTGAGCTGTCACTGCACACCTAAAAAGATGACTCAGACAATTTCTTATTCTGCCAGTGAATCACTACATGGTGCCACCTCTGGCTACTGTCAGAGCCACCTGTAACCATCTCAGCCATTAACTCCACAGTACACTCATTCCAAAGAGCCTTTCAGAACACTGCTCTGCTAATACCCACACATTTTTTGAGTAAATCAGGAATCTCTCTTTCACCATTTACTGAAGTGCAGGGTAGGAACTACACTCCTGAAAAGGCCTGGTACTTTTCCTACACACCATCTCCATTTTTCCTCAGAAGCGGGAGTGATTGGCTCAAAATCAACATTAACACTTATACTTGCTTTACATTTCTTCAAACAATACAACTTCATAGCTTTATAAGAACCTTTTTCTTGTTTATCTATTGCACTGTTTACAAAATTGTAGTCAACTAATTTTCATAGTTTTCATAATTCACCACAGTATCAAAGTAGTTTCTGAAGGAATATTCTAGAGAGAATTTTAACACTACAGTGCAATTATACTCAGCAGCTCCCAAATAAGAAAAGGCCTTTTTGAATCATCTACAGCAAAATAAACCCCCCTTCTTTACATTAAATCAGGGAACCTTTCTTTCCTTCAAACAAATAGGTTTATGGCTTCTTTTAGGAAGGTAAAACAGAAAACAAACAAACAAAAAAGGAGTTGTCAGTCCAGCCAGTCCAAATTTCATACAGCACTGCAGAAACATCACTGAAAACTGAGTCTGCTACAAAGGCAAACACAAGCCATTCAAAACTGGAATCAAAACCTTGTATTTGTTCCCCGTAACACCCCATGGTAAAATTGCCTCTTACCTTTGGACACAATAAAACACAGATCTGGGCTTGGACAAAGGCAAGGCCAAAAGATGGGTTTGGAAATTACACTGTAAGCATCCAGGCTTGAGACCAGTCCTGCCATTCTTGAATGCATTAATCAGCCACAAAGTTTCATATTTTTTTCTGTCAACCCCACAAGACAACCACCTGCTACTCAAAGCAGATATGGAAGATGGATCCTGGTATAGAAGGTTAAAAATTAATTGAAGTATGAGGAAAAACCTATTATAACCACATTTTATGGGCACGGCTGCAACACAATTACATTGTGGAAAGAGAAAAATTAATTGGGAAGGAGAAAACTTTGGAGTCAAACACGGCAGCATAGTTTTGAGGCACAAGATACTTTCTTCTGTGAGCATGGGTGGAAGAACAGAGCCCCATGCAATTTCCAGCCACTTGAAACTGCCTATGCAGAGGTAAACACAAAGAGAAACACATTCAAGCAACTCTTGCAAAACACAGCTAATACAGGCTTAGAACAGAACACAATTATAACTGAATTACAGGTATTTCTGGCAAACCTTCAATATGCCTCATGCTTTAAAAACAAATGTAGCCACAGATTTGAGGGAGAAAGGGTAATTATTCAGTAATTATCAACACAACATTAATTACATGCCTACTTTTATTATTTCACTATGTAAAGACCTAGTTGACTGTAATTTTAATGCTGCATGTCACTCAAAGACAGCTCCATTTTCCAAAGAAAGCCTTAAAACACTATGAAAATAAGAATTTTTAAAAATACCAAAAACGCCACAGACAAAATGTCTGCCTCAGATGGCATTTAAAAATGGGAAAAACAGGTTTACCATTCAAAAACTGAATGGAAAAGGACTGCAATAAAAGCAAAAGCATCTGCTGTAGCTCTGTCTTGAAGGACATGAAGTTTCCTCTTTAGCTCAGTTCATCAGACCCTTGAAGGGTAGGGCTACACAGGTGACTGGAGACAGGCAGACACATCTCCTCCCTCTCCAAACTGGCCACAGAGGAGCCAAATCACATCTGGAGGCTGTGCAGAAGCACCAGCACAGCACCAAGCGAGCTCCTGAGGCTGCTGTGAGGAGGCGAGACCAAGAGCACCATCCCTGCCGTGTTTTAGTCAGGCACTGAGTCACACCCAGGAGCTCATCCAGCTGAAAACCAGGCCAAGAGCAACAGTGAGAGCAGATCTGCATTTGGACAGGAGCAAGAGCCTGGGAATGCACAGCCAGAGGTGCAGCAGCCTGACCCCCTGGCCAGGCAGGAGCCCACATTTAGGGAACAAGGTTTGGAGAGTGCCAGCACAGCCCCACATGGGCACAAGTGAAGATCTCCCAAACCATGACTGCCTTGGTGAAATAGCTGCCTGAGCCAGGGAAGTGAACGTGCTTCAGGATTACCCTTATTTCCAGACACATCTGGTAATGCCTGACTCTTTCCATGACCTACTCCAAGTAATTTAGATACGCTTAATCTCACTGGACAACACTCAAACTTCCATTTCTTAAAGCCTCCTTTGTGGACTCCAGACCCTTAGGGAAACAGAATGCTTTAATTTTTCATAGTGATAATGCAAAATAATGCAACTATAGGACAATGCTAACATTATCCCCTGCAGCTGTTATTGCCAAGATTTTCATCCAAACACAGCAAAAACAAAAAAACACAGAAAGATAAGCAACAGTCCCCAGATGAGTCAAGTACTCATCAGTACAGTTTCTATACCCCAACGAGGTGCTCACATGACTTGTCCCTGTAATAGGTCAAAATAACTTGCTAGTAGGAGAAAATCTGGCAACCTCTTCAGAACTAGGAGCTTTCTATGAAACGTGTTTTTTTCCAATGACAGTCTAATTCTGCAGGCTGCTCCTCTGGAGCAAGGACCTGCACTCTGCCACTGGACTTGAAATCACCAGTACCCAGAAGATTTCTGAAGACAACGACCACTTGTGTTCTCTAGTGCACCATGCAGACAAATGACAGTTTCTGTGCCTTTGGTCCTACTGCCAACAGTTCCTGTCACAATCCTTCTGCCCTGTTATCATCCATGCTGTCCCTGCTAGCACTCCCACACCTTCCCAACTCACCCACCTCCCCAAGACTCAGCTTTGTCTGAATTGACTTTGGGGAAGGTACAAGAAGCTTATCAGTCAAAGCTGTCTACCGTGTTATAGAGCCACAAACTTTGTGCCTCTGTTAAGAGGCCATTTCCTACTATTTTTCTAGCAGCTGATCTCAAGATAATTTTTTCCCAGCTGATATGCTATGGGTTCTATTTACTCAGCCTTTTCTCACATGGTCTTCAAGATGTTTTAAAACTACATTTCCCCACCACTAATTTAAACAAGCCTTGTCAGGGATTAGACTTGAATCCTAAATTGGAAGAACTGAAGAATTTGCAGCTTTGTTACAATATCAGATGCATCCTCAAACATGCTCTAAATATAGTAGAAGGCTGGCCTAAATCTGCTATTGCTTCATGTTTAATTCAGATACCTTTGAGTGAACACATCCCCACCTCCCTCAATTTTCTCATCCCCAATTCTCATCACCTATGCACTGAAATTTACAGTGATTTTAATTTAAACACCCCAAAACACAGAGGAAATGTTTTAAAGCACTGTAGTTTTGCAGAAACAAGTTGTCAGAATAACACAATAAATCTAGAGGTTAAAGCACTACTGTGCAGCAGGGATTTTATAACTTCACTAAAGCAGTATCAGTGCACTTTTTAAACTATGTAGTTCCTCCAAAGAAAAAACAAGTACCTAACTCAGTAATGAACAGAACTTGCACTTTTTTAGTCAAGAACATTATAGTTAATCAGGAAACAATGATGCTTTTGATATGGCAGTGCAAATCAAAACAAACTCCAGCAGGAGATCTCTGTGCCACCAACTTCTTAAGCGGGGATGAAGGTTCCCAGAATGCCAGCACCCACAAAAAGTTACGCTCTAAACTAACAAGCCAAAACAATGTGAGCTTTGGTATTGAAAGTTTCTGGAAGGCCTTACACTTTGTTATGTTTCTGGGGTCATCTAATAGTTCAACCCTACAATTGTTTTAATACAAATTCAAGTGAACCAGGTTTAGAGCTGATACAGACTCTGGAACGCATTTTTCTAGCTTAATAATGACCTCCAGAGATAGCAAATTCTCAGTCTAAATAAAGATGCAAAATTAGCCTTTTGAGTGAATTTATAGTGCAACATTTCTGGGTGAACTCCCATTCAGTTTCACTGCTTCTCCCATAAGACAGTGGTCTGTCATTAGTTATTTGTTTCCCTAGCTATGCCCTTAAAAGGCTCCAAGGCAAACACATAAAAACAAATTATTCTCAGTAACATTACTGAAAAGGACTGTATAAGACAAGACAAGGTCACATGTCTCTGGTTCCCAGAGAACCGAGGATATCCTCACAGGATCCTGTACCAAAATTTGCGTTTGTGGTGCCCTGCGCGTGGGGGGAAGCAAGGATTCCCAGTCATTTCCCAAGCAAGAGACAGAAAACAGCACCAAGGCTCTGAGTAAAGCTCTTTCCTCATATGATTAAAACTCTATTGCTGTCTAATACTACACTTCTATTTAATAAAAGGCAACCCTCCCCCGAAATTAGATCATATCTCCCTTTATTTTTAACAGCATCGCGCTGCCGATGTACCCCAGCCAGAGCCAGCCCTGCGGCAAGGCAGGGCGGGAGCCGCTCGCCACATTCTCCCCTGGCTCACGGGGTCGCACCGCGGCTCCAGCTCGCCCAAGGCAGAGCCCGGGGCCCGGCCCGGTGCCAGGGGCCCGAACCGGCCGCTCCCGGCCCCGCGGTACCGGCCCGGCCCTCCCGGGCATCCTCCCTCTCCAGCGTCGCCTGTTCCTCTCCCTCGCCCCCACATCACCTTCTTGGCTGCTTTCGGGTTTTTTTATTTGCTCCCCTCTGCCGTGCCCCAGCGGGTTATTACCTTCAACTGCCGCTTCTCAGACCAATTCCTGTTTCCAAAGCGCTGCCCCCCACCTTCCCCAGCACGCAAGCAACTACCGGCAAAGAAGAGGAGGAGGAAGAGAGAGGGGAAAAAAAAAAAAAAAAAAAAAAAAAAAAAAAAAAAGCCCAAATAAAATGAACAAACCTCTGGTGGTGCTCCGGGTGTGACAGTGTGTATCCGGCCGGGGGAGGAGGCAGGCGGGGAACAGCAGCGCCTGCCCCGCTGCTCGGAGCGCGGACCGGGGGAGGATGCGCGCCCGCCCGGGTGCGGAGCGGGGCCGGCCGGCTCGGCGCCGCGGGCTCTGCAGCGGGAGCCGCGGGCACGGCCGGGCCGGCAGAGCGGGGCAGCGTCGGCAGCGCTCGGGCCCGCGAGCCCCCGCCTCAGGCCGCCCCTCAGCTGAGGGGCACAGGCGCGTTGGGCGACCCGGCCGTTCCCCGCCGCGGCCGTGCCGCAGGAGCTGCGGGCACGCCGCGCCAGCAATGCAGGAACGAGAAGAGGCTCCCGCTCTCCCTTCCCTTCTCCCTCCCGGAGAGCTCCCCTCCTTACCGGGCTGCCGGGGCTCCTCTGCTGCCTGCGGGCTCGCTGCGGCCGGAGCGACTGGCGGCGGCTCCTCCTCAGCGCCTCTCCGAGCCCCTTCCCCACCCTGGTCCTCCCCCGCCCCGCCTGCGCTGTGAGCCGCCGGCCGGGAATGCGGGCAGCGCGGCCGGGCCGCGCCGGGCTCCGCAGGCAGGGAGGGCGGGGGAGCCCCGAACGCTCCTCAGTCTGTGCTGGACGCGCAGGGCGAGGGTCCCTCGGCTGTCCTCCAAACTTATTGCACCTCCTCACGCTCTTCAGCTCGCTGCAGAATTTACGGCTGCGATTAAAATGACTACGAAGAATGTTGTGCACAGAAAGAGAGTTATAAAATAGGCATATTAAGTTAATTACGCAATTTGTCTTGTAAGCGTTAGGGAAAAAACGAGATACGCGGCATACATGCTCAGCCCGGAATAACTGCTTTTGCCACCAATATTAATTCTCTCGCTTTGGCAATAGAAGATACACCTTCAGATCTTTTCAAGTCAGCATCAGAATCAGCAAGATGTAACGTTTTTAAAGTCTCTTATTACACTTACAGCATGTACGAATATTAATCAATTACACCTGTGGGTCAGAGTAGGGTCGTACAGATCTCTGCAGGCAATTCACCCCACAGAAATGGGTGTGATGTAGAGCACCTTGCCTTCATAATTCAGGCAGATGAAAGAAAAGCTTTTCCTTCTCCAATACACAGGTGCTGTCACAATGGTTTGGAGCACTCAACAGGGGAGTGGAAGCTGTTTCAATTTCATTTTTGCATTTACAAGGAAAAACAATCTACAGCTTCTTTTATAGTTGGACTCGGTGATCTTAAGGGTCTTTTCCAACCTCTGTGATTCCAGCAAAGGAGTTTCAGATTTCATTCACTGGAAATGTAGCAGGAGGAAACTTACAAGGGAAGAAACCACAGGATGTGGTGGAGGAGGCCCCAGCTGTCTGCAGAAAGTGACTGATGGTTGCTGAGATGGTTCTGAGTAAACAGTTTTGGTTGCCTGCATCACAGGCATATTCTTTAACATAAACATTTGCCTTGACAGGCTGGCCAGGCTCTGTTGAGACTGAAAAGGCCATACCTGAATTGATGGTGACTGTTTGACACCAAAATGAGGAACAAGTAGACAAAGAAGTGAATTAAAATGACAGTCAGTGAGGGGTGCCTTTGTTCAAAGACCGTGATCTTGCTGTTTGAAAACAAACCAGATGGAAAGGTTTTTGGAAGCCCAGAATGAGAGAGAACTATTGCAAGTGTTATCTTTTAGGACACCAAATAAAGAGCTTGATAAGCATCAGTTCCTTCAGAAACTCTTCAAAGAGACATTGGAGACATACAAATCTGCAAACTTAGAGAAATTCCTTTGGGAAATTTCCAGCAAGTAGGCAGGCTAGAAGAACAGTTCCTAACTGAGAACCAATTAGAACATTAGATTGCTTATGTGTCAGAGTCGGTTCATGACAGCTTCCCAGAAATCTCTAGGAAAAAAAAAAAAAAGCTGAGAGCATGATTTGATTAAGGAGATGAAGAAACATCAGGGAATTGTGCCAACCTGAGGAGGCTGCCCTTTGAACCCAGGAAATGAAGGTAGCAGTGAAGCTCTCAAATGTGTCAAGGGCTGGGGAGAATGTGAAGGCTTCAGCTTGAGAAGCAATAATAATCTGCCTGAAGCCTTGTAGGAGTTTGTGGGACAAAAGTTTTACATGCTTTTTTGGAATGAGACAGACAAAGATGAGCTGCATGAACAGAGCATGAAGTCAAAACATCTGCAGGTTCCTCTAAAGAGTATGCAAGTAGTTTGATACACTGAGAAATATGCTACAGGTCCTCCAAACTCATTCTGGAGCATCTATTTTTTTGTTGGTTTTTTTTTAAATTTCATTTAATTAAAAGATAAGCTTTCCTTGGCTCCTTCCCAGATGTCAGTTTTTCTCTGAATTCTTGCCAATGCAAGCAATTCAATCTTGGTGAGGTAGTCACTCTGAGCAAAGCAATCATTTTTCCATTAAGCATCCAGAGGGGAAAAGAAATGCAAAAGTAATTAACCTTGATTTTTTTTCCCCCAGAAATTTCTACCTGTAGCTTTGCAAAATAGCAGCTTGACCTATGAGATTTGTGTCTTCTTCAAGGATGGCAAAAAAGAACAATAAGAAGTCAAATGCAATAACTATTTAGTTTATTCTAAGCAGAAAATCATATCTCTATAAAAATGATTTTTACCTACCACTTACTCCTACTTATGGCTGCCCAGCTTGAGTAATCTGAGGGGTTGAACTGAAATCTTTTTTACATAATGCTTACTTAGCAACAAAATGTTAAATGGGCAACTGTTATCTCTATGGCTTCCAATACATTTCCTGTATTTCTGATTTAGCAAGTCAACTTGCCCTCTAAACTTTTCTCCAATTGGGTTGTTCCTCTGGATTTGGAAAGGGTATATCTTCTGCAGTTTTTAGATGCCCCAGACTAAATGATTCCATGATTCTCTCATACAGACCAAGTGAAGCAAACTGAAGTATAAAGGAAGATGTTGATGGTTTTTGAATCATCTATTAGACAAATTCTAAAATTATGATTAATGGAGTGCAATATATTGAAGAGTTATAAAGGAGTCAAACTCCAAACAGAATATTAATTGACACATATTGCAAACATGTTTTAAAAAATCGTTTTGCTACTGATAAATATTTATTTCTTTTTCCTTGTGAGAGGGAGGGAATTAATTAAGTAATGTTGCTTTTATTTTCTTAATACAAGGAATTCACATTTCACAGTTCCACTTTTTTTTCCAATGATGTGTTAGTTTTCAGCCAAGGTACAGGTGAAGATTAGGGACTCCTAGAAGAAAATTTAAAAAGAAAGCCTACAATTAATGCAATTAATATTTAAAAGTAAGAAGATGTTATTAATAGATCTTGTCATCTGTCAGCCCGATCAAGTTGTATCAAACCTGATGTTTGTGATGAAGGAAGATCATAGCTATGCATGGAAATCTGCCAGAGAGACTTTGGACAGGTTGATTTCTTAAATAACAGTAATTTAACTGACTTACAGCTTCCTCATGTGGACATAATATCTGAGGTGAAAGAGAATGTGGCAAGTTGTTGAATGCAAATTAAAAAAAATTAAAAAATACAAATGTTGATTTTTTTATAAAAGGATCCTACTAGTGCAAGTACTGTGGTGCACAGAGGGCTCTGCTCCCAGGGAATAAGGGACAGGCAAGAGGAAACAGCCTCAAGTTGCACCAGGGGAGGTTTAGATGGGATAGCAGGGAAAATTTCCTCACTGAAATGGTTATCAAACATTGGCACAGGCTACCCAGGGCTGTGGTGGAGTCACTATCCCTAGAAGTCTTAAAAAACATGTAGATGTGGCACTTGAGGATGTGGGTTAGTGGTGGTCTTGGCAGTGCTGGGTTAATGGTCTTTAAAGGTTGATGATCTTTATAGGTCCTTTCCAACCAAAACCATTCCATAATTCTGTGCTTTGGAATTCCTTGCTGCTTTTCACCAATTTCACCAGCAGCACTGAGTGCTGAGTAACCAGCAGTGAAATGTCATAGTGCTGCAAATAATTAGTTAAATATCTCATGTTTTCAGGTCAAATTATGCCTAAACAAATAACAGTCTGTGTGTGTCTGAAGTGCCTCACTTCACAAAATGCCAAGCAACTTTGCATTAAGTGACTGATGCCAGACACAAATAGGCTCCTTGTCACAAGTTTTAATCTTGCTTTTTTAACCATAGACCTTACAACGTTTGTGCTGTAATCTTTCAACTTTTTAATGGGAATCCAAAGGTAGATTGGTTATTTCCTGATTGGCTGATCTCTAAACCTGTAAATCTACACCTGTGAGCAGTTTTCTGCTATGGCAATTTTTTTTCATTTTTTTAAATCTGTATCCAAAACAGTTTGATCTGGAAATGAGGGCAGAAATGTGAGCTGAGAGCATCCCATATTTCCTATATTTCAGAAATGAAAACCTTACAGAAGTCAAGCAAAACCCAGTCCTGGGGTATGCATTTACAAGACTTTCATTTTATTGGTTTTGCCCATCCCAGAGTACAATTAGAGAAATATTACCATGAGAGAATGCCTAGTAGTATTTTGCAGAAAGTCAGAAATGTACACTACGTTTTCTGAAGGCACTTGATTTTTTAATATATATGAGATCATGCTATCCATTATTCCCCATTGATGTCTGGCCTATGATATTCCAGATATTCCTTGAGAATACTAGAGAAAGTGCAGACACCTTGGCAGCCCCTCTAAAGAAAGCACAAACCCAGTTTATTCATAAAATTACCACAGAATATTGTATCATCATAATAATAAGCTACAATATACAGCTTGTTACTTCTACATCTCATTTGGTAGTGTTAATTTTTTACAAGTGCAAATGTTTTGTCTTTTTGCATTTGGACAGCAAAGGCTCTTCCTTCAGATCTTTTCAGTTCCTTACTGACATTTCTTCCTGATACAATGGTAAATATCATTAATTAATTATGAGATTTTGGGCTCCAAAACACTTTAATAAGTTCCAGAACAAATATCTGTGCCATGATCTACTGTACAGGAATTCACCTATTTCTGACTACTTCTAGAAGCACAGCAAGCTTTGAAAGAAGATTTTTTTTTGTTTGCTGAATTTTTTTACATCTCATGCAATGTAAAAAAGACTGAAGTGAAATTGAGACAGCAACTAGAGTAAAAGAGAATCAAGAGAAAAAAGAGCAACATGGAAAATGACCTCAAGCTATAATATTGTAAAGTCAGAAGTCAACACAGCAAGAATTAGGATGATGATCCTGTTTAAATAGCAGAGGCCAATAGTTTCCCAGTGGATTGCCAGCTGCTCAGCCAGTACGCCCAACATCTGTGTGCATGGGGGTGGTAGGAAAGGCAGGACCTGTGGGGTAGTCTTCTCAAGATTTATAGGATTCCTTTGCCTCTCAAGATCTCTGTTCCCAGCATTTGCCCAATCTGATTTGTCAGGAAGAAGAAAGACAGGAACATGTTTGAGCAAATCATCATCCTTTTGTTAAAAAGTAATCAAGGTGAGTGAAAATATGTGTGTATTTTATGAAAGCTGCACTTCCCAACATCCTCAGGCTGTGTGGAGAGTTTAACAAAATAGAACCCCTTAAAAGCAAATTACTGGACCAAAGAAATCAAAATTTCAGGCAGCCTAAATTACCCTGATGAGCTTTCTTCATGCACTGTTTTCACTGCAGGAAGATAGTCAGATCACAGTAAACCTAGCTGAACTAAGATAGCCATAGTTTAACAAAAATGAATCTTAAATTACTAATTATGCAGAAATACAGATATGAGTTGTCAGAAAAAATCAGGATCAAAGGTTTTTCAGTTTTCAGTTGTTCCGAATTCAAAAGAACACTCAGCTATTTTAGATATTCTCTTTCAAAGGGCCCTGATTGTGAACTGGAAAAGATAAAAAAGAGGACTACAACAAAAAGAAGACATCAACTTGCAACTGAGACAAAAATCAGAGGGCTCAAGTGCCTGTGGTAATCTGAGCAGTTAGTGTAAGATGTGGAAAGAGGATTGGATGCTTTTGTTTTGTCCTTTTAACTACCACAGCAACACTGTGAAAAAAAGAATGTATGTGTAAAAACATTTAAATACAGACATGACCTTCTGAGTACAAAGAGATAATAGCCAGATATTAATATTTATTTTTCATATGTGACCCAGGATCTATTTTCTTTTAGTCTGGTAGGAATGTTTTTTATCATATCAACAAATCATTATTTTGCCTTCAGAAAATCTCACTGATAGTTTACAGTGGCAGTTCATTTCAAACAGGCTGCTTCATTCTCTTCTGTGCTGCTGTATTTAGTTACTACCTGGGTAGCCAATACTGCATTTGGAATAAACAGCAACAATTTATTGAAGCATGAGATGATGTTATTAATTTCCATCTCAGGCTACTGTGTGCACACATGAAGTAACAGAGCACTGAGCTCAAACTACCTCAGAAAGTCCTGTGTGTTTGTGTGTGGATTTTCAGCAATTCCATTTTCTACTAAATCCTTCCACCTCTTCAGCTTCCAGTGATGTGATCAGATTTGTGATCAGCTATGTTGTCCAAGCCCTCATTCTCACTATCCTGTGTTCTGCCACAACAGAAGCTGATAGGATGGCACATCCAGTCCAACCTTGTGGGCAGACAGCAAGGTACTTTCATAAAGTAACTTGAATTTCATAAGGCAAAGATGAGACAAATGCATCAACCTCATCTATGCATAAATACTCCCTTAGCAAGCGCTATTTAGGCAATCAGGATGTTTGATTCTTTCACTGGAAACACCTTGTGGAGATTGTCAGGATTTACCATTTTGACTCTGCAAGTGTGGCCCTCAGGAGTAGTTTCTGAGTAGGTAAATCTGGATTGAGTTTTAGTACCTTGAAATGTAAAAAAAAAAATAAAAAAAAAAAAATAAAAAGGAAACTTCAAAGCAAAATAAAACAAAAAGGAACTCCAAGCTGCCTGTGTGATTTTGCAATTGGTCACTGAGAATGCTCATTTTTCTCACATGAAAAGTTATTTTTTGTGTGAAAAAGAAAGAAAGCTTGAGAGAATGCTGTTTGCTTGTCTTTCATTATACAGAAGAACAGAGAGATAAAATTAACTTTCAGAAATTACAAATAACTAGTAAGCTATGAAATCAACAAAGCCATAATCTTCTACTGATTTCACTACTTCTATGATAAAAAAATTATAAAGAAAAATTATATTTGAAATTAAACTTTAAGAAGATTTGTTGTTGTTGTTGTTTGTAGATATTTTTTAGTTTAGAAGGCCTTATGTAATGGATTCTGGAGAGCAGAGGCAATTTCAGCAATCTGGGGTTTTTGAAGGATTACTTTTTCTGCTTCTGAATTAACTCAAGTAAAAAGATTAGATTTTATAGCGAAGATTAATATATGTACAGATTTTGGGAGGAGAGATAGTGCTGAAGCTGGATTATTCCATCTATCCAAGAGGATGTTAGGAGAAAAAAACTGATCACCAAAACCTCCAGGAAACACTGTTTGTGTGGAGTTGGAAAGGTGAAGGCTTAGTTTAATTAAAAGATTTAATGGGGGATGATGTTGAAGAAACCCACAGAAGATATTAGGCAGCACCAGGATGCCTGGTGGATTTCTGGACTATCTGACATGGACAGAGCATCCCATCTCTGTCCACTCCTTTTTCTGGGCTAAGCTTTGCAATACATGGCTTAGAAATTGCCCCCCTTGAAGCCTGCAATGCAGAAGGCTCAGCGCTTTCCTTGCTGAAGTTGTGAGGCAAAAAGGAGAAGAGTTATTTATCATCCAGCTTTGAAAGAAATTGGAGAAAACAATTCCCTCCCCTTCAGATGGAAAATGCATTGCATGATTCAGCCTCCCTGTTTGGATCTGAAGGCAGTGACACTGAAGTGACACTGAAAAATGGGTGTTGAGCAACCTCACAGGTGTCACTCAAACCCTTCTTGTAGCAGCAAGTTCTGAGTCTTCAGGACAAATGCAAATGTCAGACACTTATTGGACCTGCAAAGTTGTTTCCAAAGCATTGTTTGAATGTTCATCAGTGTTAGGCAGAAGAGCAGGGAAGTCCTAATGGAGGCAGGGTGACAGCTTTCCAATCTGAGGGGGAGATTTACTTGGCAGCAGGATTCTCTCTTTTCTTGAACTCCTTGCAATCCTCATACCAGTCATCTGGCTTTGAAACCTCCAGTCATCATTATTCACTCTATTCCTAGCTTGACATTTTCTTCAGCAGAATTTCATATGGCTTCTGTGGCATGTTATTGTTTCTTTTATGAATGTTAATACGATTTTCCTGAAGGGAACTGTGGAAAATAAAAAAAAATTAAAAAAAAAAAAATAAATTGAACAATTGAACTCCTGACAAAACCAGAAACTAATACATAAAACAAAAATCAATCAGTAAAAACAGCTGTAGATTTTAAAGCGAAAAAATTACTTTATCTACTTTACTAAAAGTTTATCCTAGCATCTTGAAATGTTAGTATGGAGGAGAAGGGAATCAGTATCATGTTGACAATGGAAGACATGGGTAACTGAGAGGAAGCTTAAAATGAAATTTGTCTTTCTTCACTCATGCTACTTTCAAGATTGAATTTACATGCAAGAAACAATCCCACTGCTAAACACTTACTATTACCATTACTTCAGTAAAAATGTGAGAGTTCAGGGGGCATATATGGAATATTGCAATCCAGGGAGGAAAGGAAGGAAAAAATAACATGCTCCTGGGACTTTTGAGGAAAAAGAAAGAGCACTCCTGCCATGACTTTAAACTGCAGTGAAAATATGTGCTGTCTATTAATCACTGCAAGGTTCCAAGGCATTTAAAAAGAGATCTAAAACCTTCTGCATATAAAATAGCATTATTAATTGTTTTACAGAAAAGCAAAAATGCATGTACACACTCTGGCTTGTAATTGTGCTTCAGGTGGTGCAGCATTAACTCTGTTTAGTAAGGATTCTGCCAGAATCAGTTCCCTGGGAGAGATGTACCTCCCAAGCCCTCTGCTGTTTCCAAAGGAGCACTTTTACAGGGGATGGAGCATTTCTGTCTTTCAGGTGATGTGCTGCCAGTGTTTGAGGCTGCAAAGTGACACTGACTTCATGCTGTGATGAAAAATACACCCTTGGGGGTTTGTGTGTGACACAATGAACCGCTCTTAATAAATATTGTTCTGATTATTACCCAAAGCTCTGATCATTCTTGAGCACAGAAGAACCTTCTACATGGTGAATAATGAGGCAAAGTACCCAGTTGTTTATTTTTGACTGTTGTACATCAACTATTATCTCTTCACTTTGTTTTATTCAAACCCCAGTTTCTTCCAACAGAAAATGCATATATTAAAATCTGTCAGCCTTATAAATATGGCAGGAGGACTAATCAATCTGCTTTTTGAATTTTTGAAACTGTTTACTTCCAGAAACTTTCCTTCTTCAGCTGCCTACAATTTTTCAAGTATGTTGCTTCAGCTTTTCAGAAACATTTTTTTTAAAGATGCAGATAATTTAAAGCAGAGGAAAATTCTAAAAATACTCTCAATGTGTGAATATTGTCCCTCAAAGTTTATTTTCTTAGCTGTATTTACTAAAGCCATAGCACTTCAGGGATGATGTAAAATATACAAGAAGATTTGCAGACTTTTCTGACATGCACTTTTCCTAACAAATAAAAACTCTAAGGCTTTACCAGTGTATTAGCTAAAACTGTACATCTAGGTAGGGTTTAAATCATGAGTATTTAAAGGTCTGTTGGATCAAGGTCCATATTCTTTTTGAAAACAGATGTGGCTATAAATAAATAAGACTCCCTCCATTTTGTAAGAAGTAAATCTGTGCATATACCCAAGCAAACAGGTTTTTAGCACTTTGCAAAAAGTGTGAACTATCTTGTTTACATCATTCTTTCTGAAATTCCAAGGAATTTCCCCAGGACACAGTCTACCTTTGTGGACATGAATATCCCAGCAGGGCCCTAAGGAAAGATAGGTAAAAATTGTCTTATTATTTCCCTGGAAATATTAACAAAAAGCTAGATCTTGAACATGAATTTTAGAACTAGGATTCTGAAATCTCTGCCCAGTGGTCACTTTGGCAGCTTGAAAAAGGAGACAGCTCATAAAAATTGCTTCCAAGTCATTATTAAATGGATCAAGGAAAAATATGTACATCAATTAAATAAATTTTTAAAAAGAAAAACCATCACTGGGCACAAGATGCCCAAATATCTCAATAACAGACCCCAAATAAAGATGCTTTTGAAATCTTGCTGTGAGTTCAAGGGAACAGTTAGTAGAGCAAATTAAACACACCACTTGAGGGATGATGTTTAGCCATACATTTTGGCAACTTCCAGCAACCACAAACTGCATCACATTCTTAGAGTCTAATTTAATATTTTGAGCTGGAGCATCCTCTGCCCTTGGAGCCTCATTCTTCTGGATTCTGTAAGAAGGGCACTTTCCTTCTCTAGATTAATATTTTAATGGCTTTTTTTCTAATTGTTCTGCTTGCTGCTGTGAGTTAGATTGCCTGGAAGCAAAATCTGTGTGACTCAATCATTTGTATATTCTAAACAAAGATGGAGAGAGGGGAAGGAAGTAGCATGAATAAAATATAAAAATAAAATGCATTGCTTTGTCTCACCTGCTTTAAATGCCAGATTAATGTCTGCTTGATTTAGGTTTATTTTTTTCCCCTTGTTTATATAACAAATGGTTTCATAGCACTGTGTTGAACACAGTTCATTTTACCACTAAAGCCCTGGATCCCAGTAGGGGTTATTAACACTACAACAGGAGCTCTAAAAGCTCAATACCATGAACACAAATCTTATTAAAGAGAAAAGATTTCATGTGCATTGCTCCTGAATCAATTTAACTCTAAAGCACCTTCTCTAAATTGGAATATGTTTCCTATTCATTTCTTGAGCTATTGTGTTTAAATAAAAGCTTCCTTATGGTCCATTTAGTTTTACTACCTGTACTTTAACCACTGGACCAAAGAACACAAAGACCTGGAAGTCAGGATGCCTGCTCTCTGTACCCAGCTCTGTCATTCTCCTAGGACTCCCTGATGTTTCAATTTCCTCAGCAGAGAGGGAGGAAGTGATAAAATTTTCAGATATTTAAAGCAATTTATACTAACTCTGTGGCTGTTATTAAATTCCAAAAGGTTGGCTTCTACTTTATCTCTTGTCATAATAAATTCCAGTGCAGGAACATTTTACAAATTATAAAGTTATTGCAGCCCTTCTTTCAGATAAAAAAACAGAAGGGATCCCATCCTGTCAGCTTCTTTTGCCCAGAGAAGTTGTGGCTGCTCCATCCCTGGCAGTGTTCCAGGCCAGGTTGGATGGGGCTTGGAGCAACCTGGGATAGTGGAAGGTGTCCCTGCCCATGGCAGGGGGTGGAACAAGATGAGCTTCCAATAGAATATGGTTCTGTTATATAATTTAACTATAAAATAGAGCATTCTGCAGAGATTCATTAGTAGAACTGAATCAAAATTTGCATTTCTATTTTTTGGTTAAGTTTTGAAATTTGTCTTTGTTTAAATAAAAAATTAAAAATCAGTTTGTGGAACCAGTTTGCCTTTGGTTTTGTTTTGCAGAGCTCAGAAATGTCATTGAAGAAAATTGCTTTAGGGAATTTGCCATTTTTAAATTGCACTTTGAAATATGAAGTGTCAACCAGAACATAGCATTTAAAAAAAAAAGTTAATATTTAGTGATTTTTTATACTAACAATAACAACATTAGAGTAATGGTACTGCAAGTAGTCTACTTAAGTATGAAATAAAAGATTTGAGAATTTAAAAATATTATGGACTTCCAAGTGATTGTGGTGTCCTGTGTCTGATCTGAGTAAGGCCAGATGAAAGAGAAGAAACAAATGAGAAAAACAGAGTAGTATAACCTTCATATTGCCAGTATTAATTAGATAAACAAGAATTTGCACTGAGATAATCTGTGAGTATGTTGTTCATTCTCAGGAAAGGAGAAGGTTGAGGGGCATAGGGGGTTGTGTGTGTGTGTATTACATTTCTGTGAAGCACACATTGTGATTAGAGTGAATGATTAGGACAGTAATTCATATATATAGTATATATTTATATATATTTATATATATAGTGAGGCTTCCTACTTCTCCTCTAATGGGCAGCTTCAGCCAGAGCAAACCTTCTGCAGTCCCTGAAAAGAGGGAGGCTCATCCAGAGTCTACACCCCCTCAATCCTGAAAGGCAATTGGGACAACTTCTCCACTTTTCCTCAACCATAAAGCAATAATCTTATCCTGTATTCCATGGGTAGCTGTAAGGGTGCTGCAAGGTGTGCCTCAGAGCAGCAAACATTTTCACAGTGCATTTGAATTCAGCTTGCAGGATTTTTCACCTGCAGTAAGAAATTGTTAAGGACTGCAACGAAAAGAAATTGAAAATCACTGCTTTAGATGCAGCCTAATAAGATTGTCCTTGTGGATCTAAAGTTAGCTGATGTGAAAAAGCTTATATGCTGTTTTCCATTTTCAAAGCTGGGCTAACATGTGAGATTTAATCCACTGGATGAGCTCTGTGAAAACTTAGATCTTCCTGCACCGTTGCACTGCGTGGTGTGACACACTTACATAGCAGTTCTAGGATGCACCCAATTACCAATGCCTTACTCTGCACTCTGATTTCAGCTTATTGCCCTACACGGCTTCAGCACATTTTCTCTCCTATTTTTCCTTTCATAAGGATTCTTTGCTGCCATCTACCTGGCACAGTCAATTACAGCAGCACAAAATGCTACCGAAGCAGAATAGTGACATCCAACCTTCACTTGATAAGGTGCAAATCAACCGTACGACTATTTCCCTGTGTTCTTTTTCTTTTCTTGAATACCTTTTAATGACAGTTAAATTCTTTTACCACAACTTCGAGGTGACCATACTGCTGCTGCATAGTTCATCAAAAGCAGTCTTGGAAAGTGCTGGAGGAGGGCACAGCTCCTTTGAAATCGATAAAAATTTATAGTGGCATTGTGCAGCTGGGTTTGGGGAGATGTATTTTCCATTTTTCTTTTTTGTGTATTCAGATTTATTTTGTTGATACTGGAGGAGAACATGTCCAGATCTCTGTTTCTTCCCGAAGCTAAGGAAAATGTATCAGAGGGGTTAATTCACCTTATTCACCAGCAGGGAGGAGTGGAGACACGGTGTAGAGGAGGGATTCACCAGTGAACTGCTTTCTCCATCCCGAGACCCTGAAGGTGCACCCAGGAAATGCTGATGAGAGATGAGGATGGTGTAGCAACCCCCTGACTCTGGTAAACGCAGTCCCAGCCCAGACAGGTCAGTAACCTTCCAGCTCACTCTTCCATCAGCAGCTCAGCTGGCTCTGCCAGTTTTTGCAGTGAGCTCTGATTAAGCTGAATGTAGCAAAATACATCAGTCGAGGAAACAAAGGCACCTTTCTCCTTGCTGTGTCTGTGTTTGCAGAACACCAAGCATGTCAGAACAGCCCTGTGTGGTGTGCTCTGTGGAAGCAGGAGGATGAATGGAAGGCAGTGTTTCAGGGTATGGCTGCTTTGGAAACCATCCATCCAACCAAAACACAGCCAGAAACAGAAACAGGAGGTGTTCCTGCTACATGGCTTAGTAGCCAGGTCATGTTAAATCACAGTGATCAGGCAGCCCCTATTTTATCAGGGGTTAAAAGCTTGAGCTGTCACAATTAATTTGATATGGTTGATGGGTGGTGAGAGAAGTTGTGCCTCATATCTAAAATTATGTTCAGGAGATTGTTTTTTTCAACAATAACTCTCAGCCTAAAGAACAGGTGTAGCAAGAAAGCAACATCACAGGCTGTATTGCCTGTTGTGTGATTATCAGGAATGGATGTGATGCATGCTATCACTAAGCAGCACCAATGACAAGTAACTGGTTTTGGAATGTTTTGACTGACAAGGAACTTGAAGAGTTAAAAAAGTATTTAGCAAGGGTGCTGTCTCTTCCAACCTTTTTTTTTTTTTTTTCTTCTTTAGAAATTTATTTAAATCAGTAGTTTATCAGTTTAAATTCAGTTTATCTGGTCTGTTTTGACATTCTGTGCAAAGAGGATGCTTGTCATAATTTAGACATGTTGTACCACTTTGGTTGGTGATATCCCACAATAAATTCCAAAGGATATTCCAGAAAGAAGGCTCTCAGACATCTCAGTAGGCTGCTGAACTTTTTTACTTTCCTGATTTGAGCTTTGCACTTGCAGCATGAAAGAAGACAGACATGACCTGGTTCTTTACAGAATTTGTGTGTGAGGAGGGTAAGAGGAGGAAACAAAATGATAAAGAAAGAAAAGCCCCACAAAGCATCTAGAAAAGCCCACAGAGAAACAGGGAAAGTGGAGATGGTTAAGAAGCATGCATTTCTCAGGGACTGGCAGGAGGAGACTGTTGGATAGCACACAGGCTCCATGCAACTTGTGAAGGAAAAGCTGACATACAAGAGAAGGTGTTTTATATGGGATGTGCTGTTCTCTCTCTCCTCCTGCATCAGATTACATCCTAGGTGGCTGACTAACACAAGTGCTGCTGTCAGATCTCATTAGACTTGTGTCCCTCACTGTAGGAACTCTTCTTTGCTCCTGGGGTTCCCCAGAGCCTTGCTCCAGAGCTGCTGGAGTCCAGGCCTGAGGAGGGACATGGCATATGCCAAGTGTAGGACTTCCTGGCAACTCAACAAAAGATGGACCAGAGGAGTGATTTCAATGCTGAGCACAGAGCCACATGCTGCCCAGATCTCAGGGGTGTCTCCAGATGTTCCTCAGTGCCCTCATCCTGCAGCAAAGTGGCTTCTGGATGTCTGATATATGCCTATAAGGTGTTGACCTGAGACCACTGGGCATAATTCAAATTTTAATCCAAATACCTTTGTGAAGATGTCACTGAAATGTAAAGATAGTCCAGTTTCTTTATATGTGAAATCATGTAGTACATGAAATCACTAGGTTTTCCTGGGTTTGTTTCTGTAACAAAGATGAAGGCTGATTTTAGAAGTACCTTGCTAATGACTGTATTTTTTCAGCATTTTCTTGAAACAGTGTTATTTATTGCAAAACCATTTTGTCCATTTGCTTCTCTAGTGAATTTTTTATTATGAGTCATTTACTCCTTTAGCTATGTTATCTTTAGCATGATGTTTTGCTAATTTATCATGTCTGTTCCTGACCTTATTGTGTTGTTATTAGAGAGACACTGCAGTTCCAAAGGTGCAATAGTGGATCAGCTTGGTGGAAATCTGAATTCTACACCCCTACACTGGGCCATGAGGTAATGCTGCTTGCAATCCCTAACTGCAAATCAGCTGGTATTTACAGCTGTGGTAATGTTTTTTGAGATCAGAGAAAACATAACCTGAAAAAATTAGTCTGGGAAAATTTCATGTTGTGAATTCTCCCATTGGGAGATCAGTGCTTTCTTCTGGACTATCAGTCTTTTGCCAGAGTCAGAGAGAGTTGGATGACTGTTTACAGCAGAAATTATGTAGAATAACCACTATAGTCTAAATTAACACTTTGCCCTAGCCTCATTTATTAAGTTGTATATATTTAAGATAATTTCCTAAATAAAGCCATGAGAATCTGAAAGAAAACTGCTTTTTGTGGGGTGACTATGATTAACTATAAGGACAATGTTTTCATTAAAATATATCTTTTTAATCACCTCTATACCTTGTTATAGACAAGGACACTTCCCTAGGGGAAGGCAGCATCTAAAGGAGCTGTGCAGGGAAATGCAGATGCCAAAGGGGGCTCTAGGATAGTTGGACACACTTCAGCCTCCCGTGCTGGGACAGGGAAAGAGATTGAAGAGGCTAAAATAAAAATAAAATTAAATAATAAGAATAGAATAAAATAAAGAATTTTAAAAAAAAGATAAATAAAAACAAAGAATGAAAAATTAGGGAAAAAAAAAGAGAAAAAAATATAAATTAGAAGAAAGATTGAGAATAAGACACCTGGAAAGAGAAGAAAGAGGAGAAGAAAACCAGGAAGGTGAAGACAAATAAGGAGGAAGAAAAATAACAAGAAGGGGAGAAATGAGCCAGAGGACCAAAGCCTAGGACAGAGCAGTGAGGCCCAACACAAGTGCTCAGCACCCTGTGCCTGATGCCCAGTGAATCCCACCAGGGACCAGCCTCCCATGACCAACTTCCCTAGATGTTAGACTCAGCAGGACATCCTATTTTCTGGAATATTCCAGCCCAGGTCAGCTGTCCTGGACATGCTTCCTCCAGTCACCTCCCTCTTTGTCACCTCCTCGATGGCAGAGTATGGGACATGGAGTGACTTCTAGGAACCAGGAGAGTGCTTGAGGAGGGCAAGCCTTACTTAGAACCAACTAAACTATCCACCTGTAATAACAGCATTCCTAGCCTGTGTCCAAACCCAACACTGTGCCATTTTCTGGGAAGAAAAGAAGCCCAGTCAAATCCAGAACAGTGGGAACACCCAGATAGTTCTCTGCAAAAATCCCAATTTATTTAACACCAGTGCTCCTGAGAAGATCCGACCTCCATCTGTAAACACATTCCCGGTAGTCAGAGGCCATGTCGAGGGAGCTTCCTGGAGATGGAGGAACCTCCTTGGTTTCAAGTGGTTCATATCCATGGCAGTGGACATGATCCATTCAGAAGCATGAAGTCTTCCCCATTGGAACAGCCACAGTGTCGTGGGAGCTGTAGGCTACCCACTAGTGGCTCCAAGATACTTCCTGCTGCGACACATGCCTCTAAGCAAATCATCTTGGAGAGAGATGGGATCCCCTTTTTACTTCTCCAAAGGGCTGCCTCCCGCTGCAGTCCAGAAGCTCTCACGGCGATTCTGAGAGGGGTAAAGGCTCTTGACAGAAATATCCCAGAGCTGGAGATGTTCCTCTTCATGCTCCTGCACTGCTGACTGCAGGGCACGGCAGGAATGAGCAGCAGTCCCGGGCTGGTGGATGAAATGTCTCAGAAGCTTCAGGACTGGAGCTGGAGCTGCGGGATGTTCCGGCATGGATGTTCCCCGCTGTGCGGGGCTACAGGGCAGAGAAACAGAGCAGTGAGAGGCGAGCTCGGGATTCCTGGGAACACGAGCAGATGGTGATGCCGACACCTTTTAGTGCGGCAGGGTGTCAATACGGTCCCGGGTCAGTGGCTGCTCTCACGAGCAGAGGTTCACCCCACTGAACAAGCAGCAGCAGCTCCAGACTGGGTTATGGCGGTGGCAGCAAATTCCCTTCCCCAAACAGCAGCTCCGACCGTCCTCCTCTGAAGCCGAGAGAGAGAGCGACTCTGCCTTTATCTGCCCGCTTCTTAAGGTACCTCTACCCCTCGGAGAGAAAATCCCAGATGAGAGAAGTTCAACCAGATCCGCCCCCGCCACCCCCCTCCCCTCCCCCCCTTCCGAGCTTGATCACTTCTTTTGTTGTTTTAAGTACCCATTTGTAAATGGTTCCTAGCAGTTTACTGGCAAAAAATTCTGTAAGTAAAAAGGAACAAAAGAAAAGAAACCCAAACTCCAAAAGAATGCTATTCAGTCAAGGCTGGAGAGATGTAAAAAAGTTTCTAAACTGAAATTGTTCTATAAGCACTTCTCTTGGAGAAAAAAACCTGATGTTGCTACGAGGGATTTTTTTTTAATAGTAAAATCGGCAGAGAGAAAGGGGGAGGGAGGACGGAAGGGAGGGAGGGAGGGAGGGAGGGAGGGAGGGAGGGAGGAAGGAAGGAAGGAAGGAAGGAAGGAAGGAAGGAAGGAAGGAAGGAAGGAAGGAAGGAAGGAAGGAAGGAAGGAAGGAAGGAAGGAAGGAAGGAAGGAAGGAAGGAAGGAAGGAAGGAAGGAAGGAAGGAAGGAAGGAAGGAAGGAAGGAAGGAAGGAAGGAAGGAAGGAAGGAAGGAAGGAAGGAAGGAAGGAAGGAAGGAAGGAAGGAAGGAAGGAAGGAAGGAAGGAAGGAAGGAAGGAAGGAAGGAAGGAAGGAAGGAAGGAAGGAAGGAAGGAAGGAAGGAAGGAAGGAAGGAAGGAAGGAAGGAAGGAAGGAAGGAAGGAAGGAAGGAAGGAAGGAAGGAAGGAAGGAAGGAAGGAAGGAAGGAAGGAAGGAAGGAAGGAAGGAAGGAAGGAAGGAAGGAAGGAAGGAAGGAAGGAAGGAAGGAAGGAAGGAAGGAAGGAAGGAAGGAAGGAAGGAAGGAAGGAAGGAAGGAAGGAAGGAAGGAAGGAAGGAAGGAAGAAGGAAGGAAGGAAGGAAGGAAGGAAGGAAGGAAGGAAGGAAGGAAGGAAGGAAGGAAGGAAGGAAGGAAGGAAGGAAGGAAGGAAGGAAGGAAGGAAGGAAGGAAGGAAGGAAGGAAGGAAGGAAGGAAGGAAGGAAGGAAGGAAGGAGGAAGGAAGGAGGAAGGAAGGAAGGAAGGAAGGAGGAAGGAAGGAAGGAAGAGGAAGGAAGGAGGAAGGAAGGAAGGAAGGAAGAAGGAAGGAAGGAAGGAAGGAAGGAAGGAAGGAAGGAAGGAAGGAAGGATGATGCCTGGGGTGTGGGCTGAGAGGGGGAGAGTGACAGGGACTAGATGGATCACATTACCCATGAAGGGACATTCACTGCACCTCTCACCAGAGGCTTTATAAATGTTCCCAGTCCCACAGTTTGACATATATTCACCAGGGGAGAGACAAGATCCTTGCTTCAAAGGCCAAATCAGGATGTTAAGGTATTCCATGACACTTCTGTAATACAGATCAAGAGCACCATAAAAAAAAAAATGTTATGGAAAAAAATATACTCTTTCAGACTCAGGAAATGAGAAATGGCAGTTCCTTGCTCAATGTACTTCTGAACTGACTCCCCCAGAGACTGAGCTAAAACAATGCTGCCATTGCTATGGAAGGATCTTGTCCAGCACCACACCAAGGCTCTCTCTTCTCCCATGGCACAACTGCATTTTCCTCACAGCCACGCAATGGCAATTGGCAGCCTCAGAATATTTGCTCCTGGGACACATTCTTCTTGCATTGACTTACTAGTGTGGGCTGCACTCAAAACTTCGCTTTTGGTATTTTCCTGCCCATCTGCAGCCTCAGGGATGAGGGTGTTTGTCCCATAGTTGTGGCTCTGAGGGATCAGGGATGCCTGTCCCAAGGGCTGCCTCCCTCTGCAGTCTGGCAGCTCTCAGCGAGGCTCTGGCAGGGCTGAAGGCTCTTGGAGAAATATGCAAAAGATGGAGATCTTCCTCATCCTGCTCCTCCACTGCTGATGCCATAACGTTTCCTGCACACAGGAACACCATCTTTTCTTCTACAGGAACCTCTTCCAGCACAGCACCAAGGCTCTCGTCCTGAGGCCCCGACACAGCATGCAGAAAGTTGTGGCCGAGGAGGTGACAGCTCTGGAAATTGCTGCCATGAGTCTGGCTGCAAGAAACACTTTCTGGAGATTCTTTAGCCTCCAGGTTTCTTTCTGGATTTCCGTGGCAATTCTGCATGCTCAGGATGAGAAGATTCTGCTGTAACCTAGAGGAAAAAAGACAAAGACAATTTGGAATAAGGGAATAAAGAACACTGTTTAGTCAAGGCAGGAGAGATGTAACACAGATTCTAAATTCGACTAAGCAGCAGCAGAAGATAATTCCTCAAATAAAAATGATCTATAAGCAAATGTCTGGGAAAAATTTTGATGCTGCTACTCAGGAATTCACCATGTATATTATTGCTTAGATGACACCTGATCATTTATACTATTGCCTATCGAGGCTCAAGTTATTCTAACCTGATAGTCAAAAAGTAATTAAATATATGCAAATTTTAAAGAAAGGCTTTCAGTATATGAAGGCAGGGTACGTGAATCATTCCTACCTTACAGGTGCCCACGGATCTGAGGGTGCAGGCAATCCTGTCCAAAGGGCTTCCTCCCTCTCCAGTCTGGCAGCTCTCAAGCAGGATCTGGGAGCTATGGAGACTCTTGCCAGAAGTCATACAGATCTTGCTCTTCCTGCTCCTGCACTGCCTGCTCCAGAGACTCAGCTGGATGTAGAAACTCTGCTGCCTTTGCTGCTGGAGGATCTTGTCCAGCACCACACCAAGGCTCTCTCTTCTCCCATGGCACAACTGCATTTTCCTCACAGCCATGCACTGGCAATTGGCAGCCCCAGCATATTTGCTCCTGGGACACATTCTTCTGGCATTGCCTTACTGGTGTGGGCTGCACTCACAGCTTTGCTTTCATGCTTTTTCTGTCTATCTGCATCCTCAGTGATGAGGGTGTTTTTTCCATACTTGTGGCTCTGAGGGAGCTGGGGATGCCTGTCCCAAAGGCTGCCTCCCTCTGCAGTCTGGCAGCTCTCAGCGAGGCTGTGGCACGGCTTTGTGGCTCTTGGAGTAATATCGATGGAGGTCTTCATTATCCTGCTCCACCACTTATGGCAGGGGCTTCCCGGTTCTTGGGAACTCATTCCTTTTCTGCTGGCCAGTCTTTCATGGTGCTCTTCTGAGCGTTTTCCCCTTTGGGTTTGTTATATGATCGGTGGTCCATGGACTGCAGTCTGGGAGCTTCCAGACTACTACTGGTGGGACAGCTTCCCATGGGAACATTTTACTGTTACAGTCTGGGATCCCCTTTTACTTCTGGGTTTTCCTCCTGTATCCTCAGGGTTTATTTGCTGCTGTTCCTCTGTCTTCTTGTCATGTGTTAAAGGATGCCTACTTTTTTACCTTCGGCTTTAAAAAAAAAAAAACAAAAAAAAACTTTGATTCTGTTCTTCCACCTTTGAATACATCATCTCCTCTGTAACTGTTTACAGTGTAGAAATAGTTGGTTTAAGATCTTTCTCAAAACCTTTATTGTGACTCTGCTTCATAAGTATTGTGTTACTAGTTGATATCCTAGATTATACACCACCTGTTTCTAGATTATAATTTTGAAATATATAATACAATTCTTGATTTCCATTGTGTACATGATGTAATTACACACATTTGTCAGGGTGGGAAGTTTTTTTCAAAAACATGGCAAGTTTTTCTCTGTTTATATTCTTCCCTTCTGAACTCATCTGTTTCCTGTTTTCACTTCCTCTACTCAGATGACCTTCCTATGAATTATTGTTGTAATGGTTCTCAATTCCTTCCATACCACTTTAAGAGATGTATGTGTTGCAACATGTAGTTATTAGATATTTTTGTTGATTTATACACTTATAAAATGATAAAACATGTAGTTGACATTTCAGCGGACTGCAAAATTTTTTAGCACTTTTAAGGGAATATATAAATATATCAAAAAAAGTTTGGATAACATAATTTTTAATACAATTGTTTCATTATCTGTCCAGTAGCCATAAATTAGGTCTGTAGTCATCATCTAATAACATGAAGCAAGCTTTTGACTTGACATACACATTTAGACTTTTTTATCCTGCATGAAATAATGGAGAAAAAAATATCCTACTGTAATGTCCTCTTCAACTGCACATCACTTTTAACCTTGAGTGAAGATTGTATTCAGGAAGAGAACCAATTTAGCCAGTGCACCTCTAGACTAAGACATGATCAGAACCTTAGACTGGTAATTAAAAGCAGAAAACAGTTTGGCTGCCATCGTGAGGCAACAGCACATTCTCCTGCTGTCATTCCCACTGTCAGAATAAAACTGGAACTGAGCAATTCCATTCCATCACAACCGTCCCTATGCTGCAAGTGTGAAGCCCTGATCTCAGAAACGCCAGAGGTGGCAGAGGTTTTCCATGTGTGAAGGCATCCTCCCTTCCCAGAGGTATTGTAAGTTCCCCTCTCCCCACTCTATTCCATCTGTCAGTTGAGCACTGACAATCCAGAAAGGTTATACACTACAACTAAGGGGTTGCATTTTCTTCCTTAGATAGATCTAAAGGAATCTGGAAGTTGCTCAGCCTCTGTCCTCTTCAAGTGAGCATTTGTAACTTTTCTTCCTACAATAATCCAACCAAACTACTTTGTTAACTGCTCCAAGTAATTAGCAGACAATTTGGCTGTGTTCTCCCATCATGTTTTATTAAACCCAAGTTAAATAAGTACCACTTTGCAAAAATTGACACTTTCATATTTGAAATTTCCAACATACTACACAGATTGGATAGGTGATCTTCAAACTTCATAGGTAATATTCACCACAGAGAATCAATTGATAGCAACTAGCAGGACAAAAGTTAATCCAATACACACTCCTAAAAATTCTCCATTGTTTTTTTTCTTTTTGGCATTCTGGAAGAAACAAATTTAACATCACTGCCATGCATACAACAAAATGACCCAGGCATGAGGATGATTGAGCAAGCTGATGGTCCTTCAGATTCCAGCTTTCAAGGGTGACATTAGTGGGACACACTGCTTGGAGCACTGCTTGCACAATATTTACGTTAGGATGAAGCTTTCAGAATAAACCAAAACGGGCTTTTTATTGGTCTTGAAGGGGCAATTTCTTCCAAAAAACATCCAAGATTTCTCAGGGAACAGAAGGAACCACACTATGCTGTGCAAGGCTACCGTGATTTAAGAGTCCAGATTATCTTGCACTATTTAAATAACATTGGCATTACCAGCAAAGGGGCAGTGCAAGTTCCAAGGCTACATAAGAAAAGGATGTGTGTAGATTCAGCTGTGAAACAAAGCCCAGCTCCAAGATACATTTGTTTGCTAGGTTTGCAGAGCGCCTTTTCCTCCTGCCCACACCATCCTCTCCAGGATGACTGCAACAAAACCAAAACACATACTCACCAACACAGCTCATCTAAACCTGCCATGAGATCAGTGCATTCAGCTTCTTCTACAGAACATTTTCCAATTTACACACTTTTCTACTCACTCTAAAAACTAAAACTATATTTTTGTGCCATAATTAAAAAAAAAAAAAGTCTTTTAGCTTGAACATAACTAGCAAGCTTATTACAAGCTGCATAGATTATACCATGATCCCTTTTTTACTTGTTTCACCTTGGAAAACAGAATTCCAAGGATCTATTGAAATCAACCTTTTTCTAGACTCTGAAAGATAATTATGTAACAAGAAATAGCTGCAGGAAAATAAGCAGTATTTCATTTGTCCTGAAACTAAGAATTTATAACCTTCATTTTTTGCAGACATGATTTTCCATAAGTGATACGGAATGAAGTTTTCCATCCACTGAAGAAGTGGATGTGGCCTTCCCCACGGCTGCAGTACCTCCAAGGCTGTAACTGCTCTGCCAAGGGTTTACTCACAGCCGTAGCTCTGAGGTGCACGACCCCATGCACAGGCACTGACGCTTCATGGGGCACCTGCTGAGCATGGCCTTACCCACAGCCACGGTAGCTTCAGGTTTATCCTTGGGCCACAATCCCTCCTTGGGCACGGACATGACCACGGCCACAGATGCTCTTTGTTCCCGCTCTGCTTATTACCAGCCACTGATGCCTGGGGGGCCCTGTTCCCATGTGGGCTCATCCACAGGTCACAGTTCCCTCCACTCCAGCTCACACTGGAGTTCCAGCAGCACAGAAACAGCAGCTATGCCCTGGCCACATGCCAGCCCAAGTGTGTTGCCATGGCTGCCATCGAGTGTCCCCAGGCAAAGCACAGGAAGGGGTGAAGCCCTACACCAGCAGCAAAATCAAAATGAAACCCCTAATGAGCCCAATGGCAAGCACAGGAGCCTGACAACTCAACAGCACCAACAGCCATAAATCCAATCCAGAACATTCCAGCCACACTTGCTGTTAACTCAAACCCTTTGAGCTCCATGTCAGGCACCAAAAAGAACTATCATTCTTTAACCCTAGCTGGCAACTCAGCCCCAAAGAGCTGCTTGCTCACTCCCTCACAGTGGGATGGGGGAGGGAATCAGAAAAAGCATAAAACTCACAGGGCTGAGATAAACACAGTTTACTAGGTAAAGGAAAAACAATGCACACAAACAAGGTAAAATAAGGAATCTCTTCCCCACCTGCAGGCACATGTTCAGCCATCTCCAGGAAAGCAGGGCTCCATCACATGTCATGGTGACTTGGAATGACAAATACCACCCACCCCTCTGACACCCCCATTTCCTTCTTCCTCCAGCTTTATGTGCTGAGCACGATGCCATACGGCCAGGGATATTTCTTGGGTCAGTTGGGGTAAGCAGAGTCCCTTCCCATCTCCTTGTGCTCACTCAGCCCACTCCCTGGTGGGTGCAGTGAGATGCAGAAAAGGCCTTGATGCTGTGTAAACACTACCCAGCAATAGTGACAACACCCCTGTGTTAGCAACACTGTCTCAAGCTCAAATCCAAAAACATGCCCATAGCAGCTACTACCCCAGAGCAAATTGCTCAGCTCAGTAGCTCCACAAAGTCTGGGTTCAGTACCAAAATAAAACTCAATTGGGTCATATTTCATATTGTCCGGTGCTGAAAATGGCACTAATTTACAACAGTTTTCACAATCTTTTGTGTAAAATCAGGTTCTGCTGTTCAACATTTCCACTGTTCATCTCTTGACAAGCAACCAACAATCCTCTGCAGGTGTATCTGTGACACTGAGGCTGCCAGTCCCATGGTGTGCAGCGTGAGAGACAGGGATGGTGCTAGTGAACCCATACACTGGCTAGAACCACTGCCATGCACTGCCCTACCCCTCTGTGCCAGTGAGATATATTCTGTCATTCCATTTATACACTCCAATTTTATTTAACAATTTTGATCTCTCATACCTAGTATTCTCTCCTTACTAAAATTCACATACCAGTCTTTGGCACTGGCAGGGAAAAAGCAGCCTTTCATCACTGCAAATGCAGCCACTGCATAGCCCAAGATATTGGCACACCACAGCAGAGGAATCCAGTTGTCAAAAATGATGGTGGGTGAGAAGAAGTGGAAGCAAGAAGCATTTGCAAACCAAAGGACATGGGCAATGATCCAGACCTGAAGCCCATTGATTTAATATTTATTCACACCACCTAAAATATGAAGAAAACATGGAGTTAGTGACCTTGCATTAATACAACTTTTAATTCATAGCAGTATGCACAGAATACACAGAAATTTCATCAAGTGCTCATGAAATGACTTCTCTCTCCTCATCCTCACAACCATTAAATACAGCGAGGCACTTTGATAAATCTTCCTTTAGACTCTGCTGTATCCATCAGGCTTTGTTAGGATGAGTTTTTCTCCTCACAAAACAGAATTTAGACTCTCTCCCAAATGCTAGTAACTACAGTAAGAAGCAACAACTATAGTACCCTTTCTAACAGTTCCCATCACACATTTTCTTCCAAGTCCCTTGGGTTAATGGAGCTGGAGCAGGTAAAACTATCTTGTCAAATACTAGCAATAGTCCACTGACAATTTAAGTGCCAAAATTATCAACCAGTACTTTTCCATCGATTCAAAAGTTTGACAAATTATAAGAGATACAAATGCTATAACTTATTCTAAAATACGAAATAGATTGCTTTCCATTTTTGTTTGAACTGAATATGTGAGGAAGGTGAGAGCATTTATGTTCACATTTTCTCTGGCTACATAATGCCTATTAAAGACGCTAAGAACAGACATACTATCATGCAGAAGATTGCATGGTATGCATGTATTGCAAGGAAGACCTTCCAAGCAGGGGTGACAGCACCTTCTTTTACACCTCTCACATAACCAGGGAGAAGTTTATGGCAGAAGTCAGGAACGGACACATACAAAAGCACCTAGGAGAGAGAGAATGTATTCACAGTAAATACATACAAGACAAAACCCCTCAAAACACTATCCCTTCCATATATGTACCAAATATAACAGTTCTATTAAGTATTGGGTAAGCCAATATGGCAATATATAGCTGCTGTCATTCTAGATTAGTAATACATCTAAGCTATCTAACCAGCTCTAAAGATGTATTTCATGTAAGCTTGTCACCCTTTTTTGGTGGGGAGGCAGGCCAGTTGGTAACTAGATTCAGCTCCATGTCCTTTAATCCTGATCTATTTCTTGTGCATTAATTTAAAACAAATGGGTATTGTTGATATATTAGCTTTTCCTTAAAAACCTCATCAAGGAATATGTCACACGAGGAATATTTTTGTGTATTCCTTACATACCTATTTTTCAAGTACATAAACTTCATTTTGGAATACAAAATGTCTTGGAAAGTGTTAAACACCAAAGAGTAAACGCCAGTGCAACATTCCACCATCCTTTGTGCAAAAGGATTCATCCAACAGTTGTGTGAGAAGCCATGCACAGCATCCAGATCATAACTCAGTAATGTACTTGGAAAGTGACCCAAAGGGAATAAATGCCAGCAGCCCTAGAGGTCAGCATGGCAGTCCTGTTCCACATGTCAAACAGATGCTTATTCCTCGCCAGCAAGTACAGATGTGGATCAGGCACAGAGCACTGGTACTGGGCACAGGACGCGATACCTCGCCGCGAGGGGCACTCATTAGGAGGTACTCAGCAGTGCTCATTCCCTCTCCAGGCTCAGTCCCTCCCTCGCCGGGCTCAGTCCCTCACCGGGGGCCGGTCACTCCCCCACCACACGCCGCTACATCACGCCGCCCCGGCCGCCGCCGCTCCCACTCTGCCACCCCAACCCCCCCCTCAGGCCCCACCCCCCCCAGCGCACCCAGCCAATCCGCGCCCGCTCTGCCCGTTTCACGGCTCCCCATTGGTGACCGAGCAGCGCGCGGGGCGCAGGCCCCGCCCCGTCCCGCTGCTCGCACCGAGGGTTCGGCTTTTTCCGGGCCAGCGGCCGTTACCGCGTGGCTGCGCCGCGCACTCCCACAGGAACGGGGCGGGGCATGAGGGATCGCTGAATAAACCCAAACGTTCTGAAACAGTGCGAACTGGTGTGCAAGGAAATTGTTTACACCTGCTCTTAGGGTACATCACCCTGCAGCGCTACAGGCTGGTTACTTTGGGCGGCCACAGAGCCCTTAAAAGACAACTGAGCCGACTTGACTTGTTACCAAAGCGGCCAAAGAGTCCCTAAATCAGACTGGGCCCCTTGGAGTTGTTAATAAAGTGTCCACATTTCACTGATGGTTCTCTGTAATTTCTAATGGCCCCACACGAGCCCAGGTGGCCAAAAAGAACATTGGCACCCTGGCCTGTGGCAGCAACAGTATGGCCAGCACAACCAGGGCAGTGACTATCCCCCTGTTCTGGCACCTCTGAAGCCCCACCTTGAATGCTGGGGTCAGTTTTGGGTTGCTCACCCAAGAATGACTTTGCGGTGCTGGAATGTGTCCAGAGAAAGGGCTGGGGCAGGCTCTGGAGCACAAGTCAGATGAGAAGTGGCTGAGGGAGATGGGGGGCTCAGCCTGCAGGAAAGGAGGCTCAGGGAGGACCTTCTGTTTCTCTACAACTCCCTGGCAGGATACTGGCTTGGGGGGCATTCCTAGCGATAAAGTATCTATCCCACGACCCTTTGTGCCTAAAAGATCATCACTGGGTCTTTAGGATTTGACAGCCAGGAAATATTGAGGAGGATGAAGGGGTTTGCTTTAGGGCATTTGTTTCTAAAGGCTGCCTAGGCAATTGCACTTTGTGCAAAAGGTCTGTGCTCTACCCGAGACTTTGTGGGGGGTGGGTCTTGCCTGTCAGAGACTGGAAAAGGTAATTTTTTGGGACATCCTGAGGAGCTAGGGGGCAGATCAGACCTTGCTCTGGGGAGGTAGTGCTCTGCCCCTTAATGTCTGTCAGTCATGGCACATGGGAGGCAGCCCCAGTTTTGCCTATCCCAGTCCCCGAGTGGCCAAGAGACCTGAAGTCCCACCTGGGAGGAAGGCCCAGGATGAGCTGAAAAGTTTTGGGGCCACCATAAGGAAGAAGGGTCACCACGAGGCAAGCACAGGTCCTTTAGCCCCACCTTCATTTTGCACTTTTACATCACTGGAACCCAGGTAAATAGATGTCTGTTTTTCTATATCTTTCCGGTCTTTCTGGCTATCTCCTCCTCTCAGCTGGCTTCTGGGGGCACTGGCCCCGCCCCTTCTGGCCGCGAGCTCTTCTGGCCCCGCCCCTTTTTTGCACCATCCAGCAGCGCCCCCGGCCGGGTGTGCTCATAACTGCACCAGAGGGCAAACAGTGCTCAGCGGGGGAAACTCCTTTGTTTGTGTTTGTTCTGTTCTGTACATATTTTACACTAAAGAATTTTTACTCCTTTTCCTGCATTTTTGCTTGGAAGCCCCATCATTTTCAAAGGTATAAGGATTTGGAGGGAAGGATCTTCTTTCCATTCCAGGAAGGTTCCCACCTTCCTTAGCAGACAGCTTTCTTTTTTAAACAAGACAGTATGTGAAAAAAACCCAAACCTGGGAAAACGTCGTGATTTTGTGTCCAGAGACTCCCAGCTCGCTTCACCTCTGTTGTTTATTGCTACCTAGTGAAGAAGAGTCATATTCTCTTTGTCTGTTTGTCGAACATCATATCCTGCTTCTACCAGTTCTTTGCACCGCTCTGGCACTCCACTCCTTAAATGAGAAAAAAAAATCTATTTATTTATCATTTTTTCAGTATTCTCCAGTTTGGAGACTGTTGCATCCCACAGAAAAAATCATCACCCCGCAGTTCCTGCTTGAGCAAATTGCACATTGCATTCAAAGGGAACCTTGTAAAAAGGGTGAGGGTGTACCCTGAGGAGTAGAAATTTCTACTTAACAAACCTGTCTGAAGTGCTTTTGTTTTATGTACAATTGTAGCTGTGTTTTTTCTTCTTCCACTTCCAATGGTAGGTGTGTTTTTACTTCTTCCACTACAGGGAGAAAGTGAAACTGAAAATGTTTCCTTTGTAAAATGGAAGCTTTGTAACAATGGCCATCCTGCTGCTGGAGAAAATGTGTCACGGCCCTTGGAGAATTGGCAGTCACCACTCGCAGGACATTAGAAAAGGAAAATTATCACTCAGCTCAGCCTCCAGACCAGGGCTCACACACAGAGCTCTCGCCCTCCCCTCATGCTGGGCTCCTGCCTGGAAGCATCACAGATCAAGTCAGGCCTTTGGGTTGAGACATGGAGAGACATTCAGGGTACAAAAGGTTGGCAGCTCTCTTAAAAGCAAAGAAAAATTAAAGAGCATGTGCATTTATGAAGAAAAAAAAAAATTCCCCCAACTCTGTTTTGGCAGGTCAGGGCAGTAGACAGAAGACGGCTATCACCTGGTTGCATTGTTGTAACTAGACTGGTTAATGTACTTTCCATCTTCATCAGTTGTTTTCAGGATCGAGGAAGATGTTTTGGGGGGCACAATGGGCCCAATACCATGGGAGGGAGCCAGTCCATGATCTCAACAGCTTTCAGTTAGAAATGAACAGAAAACCTGAGAGACAAAGTCAGTTTTTTTTCTTATCCTGAAGGTGAAATGGAGAAGGAAAAATTCAGAGTTGACAAAAATAAACCATATTGGGGTGCACAAGTGCAAGGAGAACTCTCCCTTGCTGCTCAGCAGGTGTTAGAACAGAAAACAAAGGGAGCTGGGTAGGAATGCCATTCCTTCCACCCAGTGTTCTAAAGCTCTGGGCTACAAGGTGTAAAAAGTTATCCAGAATCTCACCATTATATAGAACAACTGCTGAATGTGAGACTGGATTAGAGGCTGGGTCGACCAGGGGGTTTCCCTTGGGGTTTTAGGGACGTCTTTCTTTCTCCAGGGCTCCTTCCTCCACAGTGGGGGTCTCCTCTTGCACTTTCCCTGCCCCAGCACAGAACCTGGATTGTGTCCATCTGTCCTAGAGTCCCTTTCGGCATCTGCATATCCTGCAAAGTTCCTGTGACAGTCCCTGAACTGAGACAGATGGGGCTGCATTTGCCTGCTGCCAATTTGAAGGGAGGAAAGAGCAAGAGTTCATCAGGGCTCAATCTCAACTGATGTTTTGGTGCTTCTGGTTCCTCTCACAGCTTTGGCAGCTCTCCCCGCTTACAATTCCTTCCTTCACCAAGCTCGGAAAGAATTTTCTTCAGGGGAAAGTGGAAAAAACTTTTTATTAACAAAATACAAAAGAAACACTTCCAAGCACAGACCCAGATGACATGAACTCGGCAGATCTTCGCCGGGAAGGGCAGCAGAGCTTCTTTGGCAGACTTCCAGAGGTGGTCTCCGAAGTTCAGATCCGTTTCCTCTGGAGCCGGTGCAAATCTTAGGGATGAGGAGGGGGAAGAGGGAGAGGGGCCGTTTAGGCAGCCGGGGGGAAAGCAGCAGAAGCAGCAGCTAAAGCAGCGAGCAGCAGCGAAAGCAGCTACGAGCAGCAGCGAAAAGCCCCAAAAGCAGAAACACTCCCGCCTAGATAAAACAGCCCAGGGGAGGGGCCGGCAGCTCCATGGTGGGGGATAGGGAGAGGAGCTAGTCAAAACATAACCCATAACAGCAGCAGAGCAGCGTCTCTGTCCTTGCCACCCACTCGCCCTTGGAATGCCGACATGGGCCAGTGTATCACTTCAGGTGACCCCAAGAGGCTGCGACAGAAGTGGTTCCACTGTTGCAGTTCTTGGGCGGTCAAAACCCCTCCCACCTGTAGTACAGTGCTGGAAGACACAAAACTGCCTGCCTGGAGAAAAGGCATGGAAAGCTTGAAGAAGGCTCAAGGGAACACTCTGATTACGATTTTCCCACGAGATTTCTTTAACTGAAGTTGCTAAAAAGAACCAGACTTGGTATCACAGAATGGTCTTTTGTTGCTTTATTGTTCGAGTCCTCAGTCCTGCATGGGACGTGGTAACTGGGTGCTGCAGAGGCTCCAGCCAGGCGTCAAAAACGCCAGCCCCGCACCCATGGGTGGCACAAGATCTGCTCCAGCGCTGGCCTGTCCGCGGGGTGCTTGGACAAACACCAGCGGATCAGATGTTCGCACTCTGGGGAGAGAAGGCAGAAAGCGTCGGTCACTGGCAGAAGGCTCCTGCCCAGCTGCCGCCCCCGGCGCCTGCAGGACTCGAGCCACTCTGCCCCGTGCGGGACAGTGGCGCGGTGGGACACGGCCACCTCCTTCAGCCACACGTGCCGCACCCAGCCCGTCGGCACGGGCCGCCTCCTGCCACAGCCTGCCTTCTTGAGGGCGGACACGCACCTGGAGAGATCTGGTGCTCGAAGAAGAGCGGCCCCGTCACGATGGCGCGGTCGTCCCAGAAGGGGAGGCTCCCGCAGACCATGACGTACAGCAGCACGCCCAGGGACCAGACGGTGGCCGAATGGCCGTGGTAGCAGCCCATGCCGATCCACTCGGGCGGGCTGTACGCGTGTGTTCCTAGGGGAGACAGGCGTCGCTGTGTGGGCGCAGGCCGCTGCCTTCCAGAGCCTGGCGCCGGCTCCTGGCTGAGGCAAGGGGCCGCGTCGGCGGTCGCAACTCGCACCGGAGACCTCCCCACGTCCCACAACCGAGCAGCCAAAGCCAAGGAACCGCTGTGCAAGGCAAAGAAGCCCAGCGCAGCAGTCCACGGCCTTGTGCGCCGGGCAAGCCGAGGGGCTGGGGCCCGGCTTTTGCAGCCCCCTCTCTGTGGGCAGGGCCGGCTGCCCTTTGGCACGGGGCAGATGCCGCGCCCCAGGAGCCGGCAGCCGGCTGAAGGCCGCAGCCCAGGAGGGAATGGGGCCGTGCAGCGCCTGGCCCTGGGAGCAGGGCCTGGGCTGAGGGCTCACCCGCAAATTGCCTGAAGGCCCGCTCCTGGAGGAAGGTGCCGCAACCAAAGTCGATGAGCTTCAGGTCGCCGCTGTCCGGGTCCACGAGGAGGTTCTGTGGCTTGATGTCGCGGTGCAGGACGCCGCAGGCGGTGCAGTGACGCACGGCCTCCAGCACCTGGCAGAAAAGCCAGCGCGCCTTCTCCTCGCACAGGAACTCGTGCTCCAGCAGGAGCTGCAGGAGATCCTGCGATGCCTCCGGACGCTCCAGCACCAGCAGAAAGCTGTCAGGCAGCTCGAACCAGTCGAGGAGCTGGATGATGTAGGGGCAGCCAGAGCCCACCTTCTCCATCAGCACAATCTCCACGGGAACACGGGTGCCGTCGGGCTGCGAGGAGGAGTCAATGCCTGCAGCAGGCCTGATGCTGCCCTGTGGCTGCTGCCCCGGCCCCTGCCTGGGATGCCCCAGCGCCCCCTCCCCCCAAGCAGCCTCCCTTCTGCTTGGGCTTCATGCCAAGCCCCAGGGCATGCTTGGCAGGTGCCCCCTGCCCGGCCAAGCCGCCGGTCTGTGGCATGGCCAGGCCCGCCATGCCCCGGCTCGCACGCTGAGCCCACGCCCACCATCCCCCGCTTGCCACTGCTGGGGCCCCGGGCTGATCCCTGCACGACCTGCCCCGCCCCATCCTGTCCCGCTGGCCCCGCTCACGCACCAGCTCATCCCACTGCAGGACGCTCTCCCGGGCCACGCGTTTGATGGCCACCTGCAAGCCACGGAGAAAGCAGGGGCTGAGCTCAAGCCCTGCCGCTCCCCGCCCCTGGCCCTCCCCCCACCCCCGGCCGTCGCGGCCGCTCACCGGGCTTCCATCCGAGAGGCGGGTTCCTGCAAAAACGGTGCCGAAGCCGCCCCTGCCCAGCTGCGGGCCCAGCTGGTACAGTTCCTGCGGCTGCTTGCTTTGCCCTGCGGCCAAGAGCGAGCCATCAGCCTTGCGCCCGGGGCTCCCCTGCCAAGTGCCCACCAGTCAGGGGGGCCGGGCCACCGCGGGCCACCTTGCTCTCACCTGCTTCCCGCTGCGCGCCGGGCAGCGGCCGCCGCCTCCTCGCAGCCGTCGGGCTGGCCAGCGGCACGGCTGGGGCGGGGCAGCGCGCAGAGGCGGCTGCAGGAGCCGCGCTGCGGCGGGGCAGGGCGGCACCGTCGCTGTCCCCGGCATCCTGGCCTGCACTCTGCTGTCCGGGACGGCCGGGGCTACAGCCCGAGGCTTGCCACAGGGGGGCGCGAGGAGCAGCTGCAAAGCAGACGGGAGGATTTGAAGCAGCCGGGGACTAGGCTGCTCTCAGGGGCCTTTGGCTTGGCCTGGGGATGCCCCTCAAGAGCGCCGGGGGAGCCTCGCACAGCTCCTGGGCAGATCTCACCTGCTCTTGGAGAGGCCTTTGTGCTGCTCGAGGCCTGTCTTGGAGCAGCTTCCTGGAGATCCCTTGGTGGCTCGAGGGTCCTCTCCACCACCAGGCTGGGGCTGTTGCCAGCTGCCACAACCGGCACAGGGTCCTGGCAGCTGTGGGCCGACAACTGCTGGCTCCAGGGCGCTTGCTGCTCCACCAGCTGCTCCTGGCACGGCTCCCCTGCCTCGGGCTGGGCTCCCATTTGGACTTCCGGGCTTTCCCTGACCGCGTCAACGGTCAGGCTTGCGCCAGTGCTGTTGACGCCCGTGAGTCCAAGGGAGCTGGGAGACCTGTCCACGGGCTCTGCACCTTGCGCAGGTGGACAGGTCTCGCTGAGCCTCTGCGAGGGATGGAGGCTGTCAGAGATAGCAGAGGCTCCTGGCAGGAGGATGGAAGGTCTCTGACAGCCTGAGGCCCCTGCATGGATGGCAGCTCCCGGCTGGTGTGCCACCCTTGTAGGGCTTGAGGCTCTCCCAGGGACAGAGAGACGCCTCTCAAAGGGATGGGGGATTCCTGAGGAGCCAGACGAGCCACAGAGGGGCACGTGGCCGCGCTTCACCAGCTCGTCCAGTTCTCTCCACAGCGCCTGCCACATCCCGGAGTAGAGCGGCGCACGAGTACCATTGCCACGCCAGAGCAGCAGCATCAGATGCTGCAGCTCCTGGGCCACGGCCACCAAGGGGCCGCAGCTGCAGGCGCTGCCCAGGGGGCTGGCGGGAGCACGTGGCCGCTTGCGAGGGGTCGCCCGAGGCCTGGAGGACCCGGGAGCCACAGGGGCTCCTGGCTTCCTGCGGGAGCCTCTGGGCCGCACCGCGGGGCGCTTGCAGCGCTTTGGTGTCCGTGGCTGCCGCCTCCGTGGTTGCCAGTGGCCAAGGGCCCAGCAGGCAGCCACAGTGGCCAGCAGCAGGACAAGCGCAAGCAGCAGGAGTTCACCGTCACCCATGGCTCCGGCGAGTCCCATCGCGACTGCGCTGGCAGCTGCGGGTGCCGGCCCCTCTTATATAGAGCCAGCGCGCTGATGTCACAGTGCGGAGGCCAGGACATCACAGCCCTGCCTCAGGCCAGCGCTCAGCCCCTCTGTGCCGTCACGGCCCCGCCCGCCTCGGGCACCTGCAGAAGCGGCTCGTGGCTGAAGATGCACGTGGCCAGAGAAAGCCTGGAAGGAAGAAGCCCGGAATTACGAACGGGAGCTCGTCCTGTTGCAGCGAATCGTTCCCTGGAGCCAGTGGCACATCAGGCGCAGTGCTGGTGCCAGCAGTGCCAAGGCCACGGCTCCCAGGACGCTGCAGCGTTCCCAACTGGAAACAGCCACCGCTCCGTGCTGGAGCAGACCCTCCAGAGACAAAGGCACTTGAAGTCCCTCTGTCTCTGGGGAGCTCTCCTGAATTGGCTGTGGACGGCAGGAAGAGTTTGTTGTCAGCACCTCACTGACCTCTGCAGTGCCTCTGCTCTAAATAAATCGGCCTTTGCCAAGGAGCGCTGACGGTGCTCCCACTGCTCTGCTTTGGACTGCCATGAGGTCTCTTTCTTCCCAAGAGCTGGCACGTGTTGCGTTTGCATGGCAATGCTGTGGATCAAACAGGGCTGGTTTGCTTTCTGCTGAGCAGGGCTGAGCGGGGCTTGCCCTCTTCAAGGACTTTGCAGTGCCCCTTGGTACAATGCAATGTTTCCCACTTGCCAGGCGATGCCTAGGAGACACTGCCTGGAACAGAGGCTGGACAGTGTCAAGGGAATCAAGTCGGTGTTTATTCCAAGGCCTTCAAAGGATGCACCTTGGGTCGTACAAGAGCCTGGCTGTAACCAGGATGGACACGAGATGGACGAGCGGTCCCAGGTTTTCACACGCTGATAAGTTTAGGTCCATTTCCATTCTTGGGCTTAATTGTCCAATTACAGCTTCAGGTTATCAACTTCCTTCCTGGCCAGGTTGCTTTCCTCAGTTTGCCCTTGTTGACGCTTTTGGGCCTGAAGCTGCAACGGTGTTCTTGGTTCTCAGGCTGCAAAAGGATTGCTTTGTCGAACTCAACTGTGAAGAGAACTTTAGATGAAGTTCAGAGTCACACACGAAGACAGTGCAGAACTTGAAAAATAGGAAAGTTAAAACTTAAGGCATCAAAGGGAGGGACCAGTGTTGAAGACAGCAGCAAAGAAGGCATGAAACAAAGGCAAAGAATGCACGGAACACCTGGACCGTGTCTCTGTCCCTGTTTGTCAAGTGACCATCCACATCCTGGAAGGAAACGATGTTATCTCTACCGTGTTTTTTCCCGTGAACACTTTTATTGTGCACCCTCCTTTATCTTTCTGACCGCCTGCTTCTCCAGTTGAGCTTTCACCGCACCAGATTTCTCCCTACAGTGGCAAGAAGCATCTGTGCATTCTTCTGCTGACCTGGATTCCGCGGGGCACACAGCTTGCTTTTCCGTTCTCTTCCCCAGAGAAGATGCCTGTTCAGGCCAGGCAGCCTTGTGCCTCGCTTGCTTGGCTTCCGATGTGTGGCAATCACCGACTCCTGTGCCCTTAGCAGGTGCTGTTTCAAAAGTGACCGGCACGGACGGAGCCCAGCACCTTCAAAAACATTTTCCCCGGGGACCTTGCAGCCTGAAGTCTGCTCTCCTCGTGGCCCGAGCGGAGGTTTTGCTGGCCCTTTTCCTCTTGTCAGAGGCGTGAAGCTCGATGGGTTTGTTGTGGCTGTGGCCGGGACGGCCGCCAATCCCCGCTTGGCTCAGGGCACGTGGGGCACAGGCGGTGGCCTGCCTCGGGGGGGGCTGCGTCCTTGAGTCCGGGGCGGGGGGGGGGGAGCTCCCCTCTTATTGTGAGGAAGCTCCCTGGGGAGAAAGAAAACTCTGCCATGAGCCACCAGGCCTGGCCCACATTTTCCTGCTGCCCATTAGAGGGAAAGAAAGACGAGGAGTTCATCAGGGCTCAACAGGAAAGGACCTTTTGGTGCTTCTGGTTCTTGTCCCAGCTTTGGCAGCAGAGCAACATCTCTGCCCCTGCCACCCTCTGGCCCTTGCAATGCACACAGAGCCCTCCCTTGTTTCCCTTCAGGAGACACCCAAGTGGCCGCATCAGCTTGAAAGGACAGCTGTTGTTTCACTGCTGCATTCCCTGGCTTGTTAAAGGCCCTCCTACCCGTAGTACAGCCTGTGCTGGAAGACACAAAGTTGCCGTGCTGAAGGAAAGGCATGCAAAGCTTGAAGAAGGCTGAAGGCAGCACTGGCATTCCCCCTTTTGCCAAGAAGTTTCTTTAGCTGAAGCTGCTGACAAGGACCAGACTTGACAGCCCGCAATGGGTTTGAGGTTGTTTTATTTTTGGGTCCAGCGTGGGACGTGGTAACTGGGTGCTGCAGAGTCTCCGGCCAGGCGTCAAAAACGCCAGCCCCGCACCCACGGGTGGCACAAGATCTGCTCCAGCACTGGCCTGTCCGCGGGGTGCTTGGACAAACACCAGCGGATCAGATGTTCGCACTCTGGGGAGAGAAGGCAGAAAGCGTCGGTCACTGGCAGAAGGCTCCTGCCCAGCTGCTCCCAGAGCCCATCGGGGCTTTGGCTCAGTGCGGGCTCAGCGGTGAGAGTGGCGGTGCGGGCATGGAGCAGCAGAGCTTTGTGCCCTCGGTCCCTCCATACTGGAATCTCGGGGCTGCCTCCGCCTCTCTGCGCCGCGACGCTGCTGCTAATGGGCACCTACGCTTGTCCCCCCAAATTGTAGTCGAATGAAGACAGAGCCAGCTACCCCAAATGAGAAGGGGATGGAGCCCGGGCCAGTGAAAACAGTGAGCAGAGACACCAGTGTATTTTATCTTTACCTTTGTTTTGGAGAGTCTTTAATGGTAGCACCATTGGTGTGTTAGATGCATAAGAAAGTTGTGGGCAAGGGAAGAAAAATCTGACTGCAGAGAAATATAGAACCTTGCCCAAGTTATTTTTATGTGTGGACCCTTCCTTAAAAAAACCCAGACAAAATATCCGCTTGGTTATATGTAGAAAATAGTAGAAGAAGAAAGGAAAGAGAAATAGAGAAGTTCATTCTCTTAGTATTCTATTGTATAAAAGTAATACAATGGTTAAATAAATGCAAATAACAAACATTATAATCCAGATATTGGTCTATGGTACTTAGTCGCATCATTATTCCATTTTGAACTTAATGTGAATTAACTGTCTATATTTAGTGTGGGGACTTGAACTCCAGCTCTGATTTTCTTGCCTTCGTTTCACTCTAGCAAATTCCTCAGCACCAGAGGAGAACTTAGCACTATCTGGTGGATAATCCTTTCAGTATCCAGTAGCTGCTGTTAAAGCTTTCTTAGTGTTATCCCTGTCTCTATCTGAATTTTTGTACCTTCTCCCCAGCTTGGAACCTCACCTTTGCACTGCAAGCTGCTCCTCAGAAAAAAAAATAAAGTGTGCAGGAATTCACACAGGAATTTTGGATGGATCACTTTTATAAGGCCTCCATGGGGAAAAATATATTTTTGGCCTGGAATTAGGAAAGTGCCACTGGATCAGCATTGCTTTATAGCCTAGCTGGTTTTTCATATGATCCATCTTTCAGAGCTATATAAATAAAGAATAGTGAATTCTAGCATTTAAGTGGCCTACAGAATTACTTGAGTGATGCCCACCCACTCACTATTATTATATCTACTTCCTCTCTTTGGACACAGATGCTAATGTTTATGTTAGCTGGTCTACATTTTCTACTGCCATTTATCAGGAAGTGAGCACAAAGTTGGATTTGGGAGCAGCTCCAAATTCAGCCAAGACAGTTTATTTTCCAAAGAAAATACTGTTGACAATAGAATCGGAGTTTACAGACTGGATCTTCTGAATGCACAGAGACATTCAAAAGCTGCTCCCTAAAATCTGGAGTAAATACATGAACTGGCCTGTACATACCGACCTAACACTGTCCCTGTGTATTTGTGCTTTTGAAAAAAGGCTCAAGGTGAGGGATTTCAGCAGCTCACAAGGTTTAATGTTGTATGGCACAGTCTGATTTTTTTGCAGGTTTATATTGGCCAATATTTATTGAATTTTATTGAAGAGCTGTATTTTGTTTATATTCTGGCTGGGATTTTGAGATCCCTTCACCAGACACCCACAAATACCTAACTACTTCTAAAAGTGCAGGTTGTACAAGAAGAATCAAGAGACAGCCTATCAAAGCTGCGTTAAAGGGAACAGTGTTACTGAAACTCTGTTCCTGCAATTTTGGTGACACTGAGGGGCTTTGCAGGAGCTGCCCAGCCTTGGTAATTTAGCACAGGCTATAGGAGAAAGACCTGGCAAGATCTAGAGAGGTTTCTGGAGTCTCCAGGAGCAGGGAAAGAGGAGGCAGGTCAAGGCTAGAGCTGGGCTGAGACTCCTCCTTTCTGCACAAAGCCTACTCCCACAGAATGGGGAAGAGCCCATCCAACCTAAAAATCTCTCAAGAAGCAAAATCACAGCAGAACAATAGGAAAAAAGCCTTGAAAACTTTTCCTTGGTTCTTAAAATAGCTCTCCCCTGTGTGCCTGCTCCCCCGCCCTACCCACCATTTATTGGCAGCTGTAGCAAGTAATTAGAAAGGGACTTTCATACTGGGACAAACATACAGAAAGGAAAACATTTTACATTTTTCTTTGCCAGTATGTACATTTCTAAGTAAATATTATTAAAGATACTTGCATGAGCAACAGAGCTTCTTCTCCTGGAAGCCAGATTACTTTTTCTGGTTTTATTCTGCAGTTGACAAGAAGATGTCTATTAACAGTAGAGTAATAAAGTAATTATTCCCTGATAAAATTATAAGGCAAGGCTTCATTTTATAATTATCCATGAACAGAGTGAAAGAGGTGATGTTGTAAAAATCAAAAAGAGCATTTGTCAAACATCAATCACTACAACATATTGCATGAAAGAGAAAACTGGCTTAGACTTTTTCAGATTTGTGCTTTTCATTCTTAAATTTGACTTCATTTTCATTTTGAAACCAAAAAAACTTGACAAAAAATCTCCACCAAAACCAACAAACAAAATCCCTCAAATCCAAAATCAGTTTAAGAAAGCTTTTAAAAACAACATATACAGCAAAAATCCTTCCCAGAAAAAAAATTTGTCTGGACCAGGATATAAGGACCATTCCTAGTCAGACTTATGCCAAACCCATCCAGAATCAGTGATCTCCTCAGAGGATTTCTTTGATTTTCATAATGTTACAGCTCATTCCAATCTTCCACTTTAGTTAACAGCTTGTTTTATGATGGAAAATTGTCCTTCCACAAGGGCAGCATCAGCTCTAGTTTTATAAATATCTACCTCCACGATCAAGATTTATGTTTATAAAAATATTTATGCTTCCTCTCATGTTAGGAGAGGAAAAAATGTATTTTATAATTAGGTAGGATCAACAAATAAGATGTGCGATTGTATTATTAGCATGTGTGAATTCAGAATAGAAAGCCGTGTGAAGCTTTACTTAGAAAAAAAAGTCCTGGGCTTGCACAGTAGGTGGCTGTTAACTTGCCAGCTCTTGCCAGTCTCAAAATACCACGATTTACCGTATTAGCTCACTATGGGTCAGAGTCATTCTCCAGCAGTGGGCACTCACGTGTTAATTAGGTCTCTCTAACAGTGAAGCATCAATAATCCCTGAGCCTTTTTCACTTGTTCTTCTCTCCCAGACAGGTTAGCATAGCAGCAAGGAAAAGAAATGAAATTAAAATATTGAAAGGAAACAGCATTAGACAAATTTATATTTATGCATCTGTACAAATATATTTGTTCATGTGTTTATCCCCAACAGGTTTGCCTTTTTAACTTCACTGACTTTCACGATCACTAAATATGCAAATTCATTAACCTAGAGAGATTAAAATATATTCTAAAGATGTTTCTTTATGGCTGAATTAAAATTTATAGCCTTTAAAATAGCCCCTAATATTAGAGAAACTGTTTAGCTTAATTACCTTTTAGTGCTGCACACCAGTGTTACATTCTAGCACATAAGATAAAAGCAAATGCTTTGCATTAAAATTCCTGGACACCACCTCCTACACAATAATTACACTGAGGTTTAGCCTTTGGATGCTGCTACTTTGAATAAGCAAACTGAAGTTTGTTTAAGTGCTAGTTTAACCCAGTGAGGTTCAGAACATGGTCTGGAACCTGCAGAAGAGTTGAAGCTGGTTAGCCAGGGAGTACAATTTGCAGTACGTGGCAACATGTGTTACTTCTGTTCAAAAGGCTTTTTCTTTGTCCATTAAGGCTCAATAGTTTTGTACTCTTGAAAAAAATAATGCAAAATTAATGTCTTTTCTGACATCAGGGAATTGCTTGTGAAGTCTTCCTCTTAGTGAAGTGCTAATAATTTTTCAGTTTGAGCATTTCTGTTAACAGAGTGCAGCCACTATAGCAATTAGTGCATACCAAGGCAGGCATGAAGCCACCACCCTTTAAGAGTGAATTTATGACCAGCTGATGTGGTTTTAAGTGTGTGATGCTCCCAAAGGGATTAGTCCTGCCCTCCCTCTACTCACAAATACTGAGAAAAGAGTCCTTATTGTGGAATTTCTTTCTTCATCTTCTGCGGACAAATGTGGTCAGCTGGGAGTGTCCTGTCAGTCCCCAGGGCAGCTCAGAACACCAGAAGCAGTGACAGCTGTGACAGAAACAGCCACTGTGGGTCAGCAGGGAAGGGAACTCCCATGAGCACCTGCCAGATCCCTCATGGGTGTTTTTCCCAGCTGTAAAATCCGGTGTGCTGAGTGAAGTGGGAGGGTAGGTGATGATTCCTGAACCCCAGAGAGACTTGTGCTTTGGCTGTACCCTCTGTCCTTTGTCATGTGTGACCACATGAGCCTCCTTGTGTGGACAGCCCATGGCAGGGACCTGCTGGGCAGATGACCACTGCTGGTGGATCTTGCCCTGGGTGCTCAGCCTCCTCTACAAGCTCACAACCAGCATTGTGGGATGGCTTCAGGCCCAGTCAAGCCATCTGGATCTCCTAGAGGCTTTAAGTAAGTCCTGTAAGTCACCCATCACCTTCAGGCCACACTGCTGTGTGGAGGGAATTTCGTGGATAGCATTCAGCATTCTTCTGCAGGCCGGCTCACCTTGGCACTCCGAGTGCACAGAGGATACACCTCACCCTCAAACCTCCCAAATAAACAGGAGCAGAGGCTCTGTGCTTGCAGGTAGCCTGTCAGGCTCTCACAGGTGCAACAGCTTCATTGTTCAAGGCTAGTCTTAATTTGCTGGGCTGTCACTGGGTTGGTCAGGTTAAATTTTGTGATCTGCCCAACACAAGCAGCATGTGGTTGCCTTGCCCACTGATATTTAGTAGCTGTGTATGCCTGCAGTCACACACACCATGCATAGATACAGGTTTCTTTTATAGAAAAGAAATAGATTTTATTTATTTTCTTTAAAAGAAATATATATATTTCTACAATATATAATATATACCCTGAAAACCAAGTTTCTGAAGAGCTGCCACAGGAGGGCTCCTGTGTTTAAGGTTTCCAGATATGAACATATTGGCAGTGCATGCAAAGGGCTTTATTTCCCTTCAATCCTCCCTTCAGCACTAGGGAGGTCTGGCTCACACAGGCAGGGAACAAACACTTGTACTTTGAGCCACTCACAGTGGCTGCTGTGACCAGGCTGTGTTACACTGGAGCTCACCCTCCATGTCTGTCCCATTATATCACTGTTCCCCTGGCCTTCATAATTTCCTAATATTTCCAAACTTAAACTCCTGGTGTGGTAAGTTGGAAGATATTCTTAAAGAACCACATGATGGAGGCCTGTAAAATGAATTTGCCTAATTCACTTTTACTGGCCAAAGCAATTTCTCTGCTCCAGCTTAACCAAATGCAATTGCTTTATCTTCCTGGTCCTCTTATCAGATGGGACTAACCCTGCTGGATCACTCTGAAGCAGCTGAATGAATCAGGAGGGAGTTCCAGGAATGCTACTGCCCACTGGTCTGTTCAGTTGCCCATGGGGTAGGAGAGCTCAGCTATGACAAAGACTCTGGCCCAGGATCCTCACAGAAGGGTTTAGCTTCTCAGACAGGAGGACAATTGCCTGTCCAAAGATGTAAAGATGTATTTCCTTTTTTGGAAAAGGCTAGAAGATAAAGAGCAGAAAAGAAGAGATGTGGAAATGTGAACTTCTACCTTTTTTTTTTCCTTCTTCTTTTTCTGTGTGAAAATTTCTAGTGTGTCTTAAAACTTCTAACACAAGATCTTTTCCATTTCTTCCTCACTAAGTCAATTTTTCTCTAGACTCAGCAAAACAAGCTCCATTTATTAATGTGAGCTTGTCCCAAGGTCTGGTTTTGCCAAGTCTCGAGCACTAGAAATCCCCTAAAAGTCCTTTCCTTCTCATTCATCCTCCCAGCCCTTCTCTCCCACAACATACACAAGGCACTTCCTTAAGGTTTGCTCTGAGATCAGAGTTTCCTCAGGATGTTCAGCCTCAAAGCTTAAGAAACACTGCAACACATTAGTCACCTCCCTCACCACAGTTCCCAAACACCAGCAAGCCAGAATTCCAGCTGATGCAATTCACCAGCATTACCCTGTCAAGTTTCACTGATCCATGGCCACTTGCTGGCCTTGTTTTGTGGGTAACCAGAGAGGCACCATGTGCAAAACAAAAGTGGAAGAAACTCATCCTGTATGCTTAGGGTCATCTGAAGATTGAATTTTTTGTTTGGAGTTAGATACAGATAAAAAGAAGGGGATATTTGCTATTGAGATTTTTAGAAATGTGTTGATAATAGTATATCCTTTAGGAATATCTTTTTGCCTTCTGTGTCCCACACTACTTGAAACAATGAAGCACCTACAAGAAATGTCAACAGAGGGAGTACATAACAAATTACATTTATTAATCATGTGTAATAACTCCACAGTGGATATAATTCACCCAAGGTGAATTAATTATTTTTCTTTCCCCTGCTGTCTTCTCTGGATTTCCAGGTTTTCAATGCCATTTGCTAGAGGACAGTTTGTACAGCAGAGCTGTGCTGTCTGTCCTGATGTGGGGCAGCCACAGGGTAGGGACTGTACATGTTGCTTACGCAGTGGTGACACTCACATTTCTCTGAGGAACAACACACTCGCATTCCCAGCACATTCCAAAAGATAACTCCAGTCCTGTGGTAAAATGCTATCTAACTCCATTGTCCCATAACTCTACAAGCAAAGGGTGAAATCAGGAGAGATGAGTAAAGAGATGAGGAGAGATCAGAGTAAATCTACAGGGAATCACGTCTTTAAGAAATTCTAATCAGCTTCCTTGTCAAAGCCCATCTGTGTTTTCTGCTCGTGTTTTTCTCACTGGATGTGCAAGTTAATATATTCCTAAATAATTTTCCAGAGAAGTTTTGTTTTGTTTTCCAGTTTCACAGAATGGTTGAATGGATTTTCCTCAGACTTTCTCCCAGAAGCCATTGGCTGAGCATAGTTATGGAAAATTTCAGCCTAGAAAGTAGAACCTTTCAGAAACTCAGGAGCAAGGGAAAACGCTGGACTTGGAACAAAAACTGTTTTGAAGCCTTAACTACAATACTACGTCAACACCCATGTGGGTGCTATGGTACAGACATAGCATTGATTTACACACGCAAGTTTTGAGGCTGAGGCAATCAGTGTTAGCTGTTTTATGGACTAGTAACACAAGAAAAACAGAAGATGCACACAGCTGGGTTGTGCTGCTGGCCTGATTTGACTCACCAGGCTCTCTCAGGAAATGCCTGAGCGTGTTTCATTCAGCAGGTACAAGCCTGGGCAGAACACCCCTCTCCTGTTTGATGTGGTTCCTAGGGCTTGCACATCCTTTGTATCACACAGGCTTGTGGGCACTCGGGGCAAAATGAAATTGGCTGATGATTAAATGGCAGGCAAATGCAGTGGCACCCTCCAAAAGTCCTCTGATACTATTAGAACATACAAATCAGAGCCTGGGTAACAAACTCATCTCTCAGTTCACTCCCTGAAACCACATGATGGTGCAGAGGATGAGAAGGAGCAAATTGAAGGCCAGAAACTTGGTAAGCACTCATGGAACTTAATTCTCTACAGGGACACCATCATTCCTCTTCTATGTGAGAAACAGGAGAGAACTTGCTTATGGGGCCAGGCAACAAAATCATTTGGAATCATCCTGGATGTGTGATGTAGCCTTCCCATTTTGCTTTTCATCCTCCGTGAAAAACTTCTGCTGATAGGTGAGAGAGGGTTTGCTAACACAGCCTTAGCCATTGGATTGCAGCTCACACTGCTTCATAAGGAAGAACTGTAGCCTAATTGTGCAAGAGCAAGTGCTCCCAGAATAGCAATTACTGTGTCCTTCCATGCTGTGGAACAATTATTGCTCTCTTATAATACCAGCAGCAGCTCAGGATAAACCCATCTGCTGCTGATGCAGTCTGAAGCAGGAAAAATAGTTAACTTAGAAGCAATCTAAACAAAGTCGTCTTTGGCCTCAGCGGAGGAGCACCTGTGTGAATTTACAGCTTGGACCACCAGTTGCAAAGATACTTTTTAGTCTTCAGATTGGTAAAGCGGTTTTGGGTTCTGTGCAGAAGGTGGTTATTTTTTGTAAGCTTTGATCTGCAATGAAAAAACTTTTTACATTTTAAAGGCAGAATATCTAGCCATTCCTTTGAGAGTAGGAGAGGGATTGATCCTTGCATAAGCTTAGCATAAATATCCAGAAAAGAGAAAATGTATGTTCCCTACCCTAAATGCTTGTGGTTTCTTTGTCATTCTCATTTCCATTAGAGGGTGCCCTTGTTTCAAAATTCCCCAGTCTGGGGTTTCTTCCATCAAAAGGTTGCCTTTAATGCAGGTCTTCAAGTTAGGTGGTCCAGTCCAGTTAGCAAATGCTAAGTAAGTTAGAAGACAGCATGATTAAACAAGATAGCATTACTTATTTTCCCTGCTGTACAAGTCAAGAGCACTGCAGACATTAAAGACCAGGAGGCAGCAGCTGCTCTCCTTGGAGTCTCTCATTACACAGACCCTGCACAGAGCCTCACTAACAGGCTAAAAACACTTTTCACAGTTTCATTCTTTATTTCTTTTGAAAGGGAAAAAGCCAAAGGACTGTTTACATTTGCATTTTAAAGTCCATTTATATGAAAACCTTCCACTTTGTACTGAATACTGGAAAGAAGCTGCATCTGATATTTATAAGACTTTACAACTAGGTGCATTTTAAACAAACCAATAAAGTACAATCAAGAGCTGTATAGGTTTTTCTACTGTCATATTGGCAGCAATGACTCAGGAAGAGGAGATGCTTGATCTCTGCAGCTGTCCAGCCCAATAACCTGCACATGATATCCTCCTTCCTGAAGAGCCTTCCATCTAAAAGGCAGCAGGATATTACTTGAGGGAGATGCTGGCACAAAAGGCACAACAGAGCCACTTTCCATTCCTCTCTTCCCTTCCGTCCTTCCCAGCACTGTTTCTGTAGATGATGAATATTGCCATCAACTGTCCTGGATAGACGTCCTACTTCTTCTTCACCAGCACCTGGTGCCACGAAGCCTATAACCCACTCTATCCTGACAATCCATATGGATGCATTTTTTTAAGTGCTCACACTTCAATGACTTTAAAAGGAGATAGCAACAATGACATCAGGTTCCTGGAAATACAGTGTTGGCTAAGCACTGTCAATATTTGAGAATCTTACAGCTAAACATCTGCCTTGGAGAAGAGGCAGTTGACCCTCCATGTATTGTGGAAGTCCACGCCACCCCCAAGATTCAGCTGCAGGATAGAGAGAAATCAAACTCTCCCACCACTTCAGTTTCAGGCTGTTGCATTTGCAAGTGACACTCCTGGCTATGATTTCTACCAGTGTTCAGCAGCAGCTGTGCCCCCAGCTGGGAGCTTTCACTTTCTATTTTTAAAATCAGTGAGATCAGGAGCATATGGGGCCTATAATTTACCATGTATTTTTAATAATAAAATCCACTCAGCAGTGTATCAATCTGTAATTCTATGCAGAGGATGCTTTGCTCCCTAGGAGATCCTTTATCAGGGTTTAATATACCTGCTTCTATTGGGGGACTGATGTCCTCTGCAATTTGCCATCATCAAACTTTACAGTACATCAGAAAAAGCCTAAATCACACAGAGTTTGTTGCCCAGGACCAGGCTCAGAAGTAAATAAGTGAAAATAGCTTCTCACTTTAGTGCCAAATTGGAAACAGTGCACGAGAGCCATTACATCCCAGCTATTCTTTATTCCTGGATTGTCACAACAGTTAGTGAATAAAATATATTTTGATTCACATTTGTGAATTTAAGTGGTTTGTTCATTTAAGTGCACATGTATTTTAAGCAGTGTTGTATTTTCAGCTGGCAACTATTTCTAGCAAGAAGACAAAATGCAACAGGAGAAGGAGAAAGAAAAAAAAAGTAAATAGTATCTGGCTAAGGGTGAAAAGAAAACTGAGATGAATGGCAAAAAAAACCATTGTGGATTATATAATTTTTGATTGCCATAAACAAGAAGAGTAATTTGGGACTTACAGAGTCAATTAATAATATTTTGGTTTTTTTCCCTTTGGCCATTAGATTTAAAAGTACTTTTTTCATTTCAGAGAGGTGTAAACCACATGTACTACAGCCTAATCTGCATGTCTATCAGAATAAGGCCTGCTTCTGACTTAGGCTGCTCTAATGTTTACATTGAAAGATTTTGGAAAAAATTTTGTTGAAGTCAATAGAGTTACATATGTAGCTTGTAAGAAAAGCTAGAACAGTCAATCACACAAGTCTTGACAGAAATGCAGCACATTTCAAGCACCTCTACACAGGCAGGTAAGTAACTAATTATATAGCAACCCTTCTGGTGTTCCCATGTGTGTAGAGATTCTACTTTTTGCCAAGGGACCTTTTTATGTTAATTGCCTTCCATATGTGAATTTAAAAGGCCACCCAGAGCTTTCTACACGCCGTCCCAGGGTTGCTCAGAAGGTGTCAGTAGGCTTGTGAGGTTCTGATTAAGAATGATCTCTGACATTCAAAGAGTGCCTATTTCTCATTTGCTTTGCCTTATTATGATCTGCTGTAACCAGTTAGGCACTTAAGATTTCCCTTGAGGACCATCCATCCTCCTCTGAAGTGCCAATGCAGAGAAAACATGTGGCCCTGAGGTGCCACTGATTTGCAAAGACATCAGGTCTTGCAAAGACTTCTCACACATTCTCTGTATGTTTGCTGACAGACTATGCCCAACAGGCTTTCCTCTTCCTGGAGATGTTATATGACTAAAACCTGGTCAGATCTCCATCTCTGGTGTACCTGATGAGTCTAATTGTCCCTCCTGGAATGAAACTGAGCTACAGTTGTTGGTGATCTCCTTTAATAACCAATCAAGTTTATAATAAATTTCTGAGTAGTGTTTATATTATATCACTGCACTATATTGTAAATTTTGTTATTGCTGCCTGGAATGGAGAATGGAGGGAGGAGTAGAAAAATCTTACCTACCTACCTGTTGACATAATTTCACTACAATACGGCAAGTAAAGTGACAAGAATAAGTGTTCAGACTATTTTTTCAGGGCCTTACATCTAGGATGTGGGAAATGATATCTTTGAATTGGAGGCTTGACTATGAATGAGATAGGCAATGAAATCTTTCCACAGGACTAGGATGCCCTGGCAGGACAACCAGGGAGAGCTTGCCAATCTGCTGCCTAGCTCATAGGTATAAAGAGAAGCCAGCATCTAAGGCAGAAAGGCCTGCACTTTTCAACACCTCTCAATTCGTGTGAAATAAAATGATGTCAAACAGAAGAGATTGGATCCTGATGGCAAACACCAGGAGTGGAACAAAACTGATGAGAATGACGTGGACACAGCTGCTAAGTTGAATATCTCCATACGCTGGAGCCAGAATTGTTTTCCCAGTGCAATCGTCCCTGCTTTGAAGCTTATGGGAATGGTATTGCTGACAGGTTTAACCCAAAGGTTAGCTGGTGAAAAATAAACAACACCTAACAAAATCATATTTGTCTTCTGCTCAGTCATCAAATTGTATTTGTGTCTTATTTGCTTCTCTCAAAATATTTCCAGCCTTCATACTCAGCCAGTTATCTGTGAAACTCACCAGTAGTAACTGTCTCACTGGGATCAGTATTGTTTGAGTCTTCCTTACTGGAGCAGATAGAGGGATCAAGTGCACCTTCAGCAGGTTTGCAGATGATACCAAGCTGAGAGGGCAGTGACACACCTCTAGGAAATCCAGAGGGACCTGGATAAGGTTGAGAAGTTACCCATGGGAATCCCATGAGGTTTAACATGAAGAAGGGCAGGTGCTGCACCCAGGTCAGGATAACCCCTGGCATTAATCCAGGCTGGGGATAAGCAGATGGAGCATCCCTGGCAGAAGGACCTGGGGTTGCTGGTGGTGAGAGCTGGCTCTGCTCTGGCCATGTGTCCTGGGACCCAGAACCCCCCTGTGCTGGGCTGAGCCCCCAGTGTGGGCAGCAGGGGAGGGCGGTCAGCTGAGACCCCCTACCCTGCAAAGCTCCTCCAGCCCTGGGATCCCAGCACAGGAAGGACAGGGAGCTGCTGGAGCCAGCGCAGGGACACCAAGGGATCACAGGGATGGAGCATCTCTGCTGTGAGGAAAGGCTGAGGAAATTGGGATTGTTGTGCCAGGAGAAGGAAAGGCTCCAGGGTATCTTTTAGTACTTAAAGGGGGTGTATAACAAAACAGAGGCAAACTTTTTATCAAGGCCTATTGTTACAGGACAAGGGAGGATGTTTTGAAACTGAATGAAGGTCAATTTAGATTAGATTTGACAAAGAAATTTTACAATGAGGGTGGTAACACCGGAATAAGTTGATCAGAGAGATGGTGGATGCCTCATCCCTGGAAAAATTCAAGGTCTGGTTGGATGGAGCTCTAAGCAACCTGATGTGGTTGATGATGTCCCTGCTCATTGCAGGGGAGGGAGGAGTAGCTGACCTTTAAATGTTCCATCTGATCCAAACTATTCTATGATTCTATGGTCATTGTCCAGGACTCCACTTATTTACAAGAGCAGTCCTCATTATTCATAAACATCTGCTCAGTTCTGCTCAGAACTTTGCAAACAAAGCTCTGGAGAACCAAGCAAATGCTTTAGCATTTACAGCATTACACTGTTCTGCTCTAGCACTATCTGATGTAGATACAGTCAACTCACTTAAAAGACAGAGGTGGAAACTGAAAAGTAACTTGGCTAATAATGTCCCATGCTTGAACCTGCTTTGACAGTGGGTTAGATAAGATAATGTGATAGAGCTTTTCCATGTTTGGTTTCTAAAGTCATCATAGGACTCAGGAAATGGTGAGTCAACAGCTTAGCAAATACTTCTGTTTATCTGTTCTGCTGCTTCCTTTACTTGCTCTGTATCTCCTGGTTACCCTGGGAGTAGAAGAAAACCCCAAAACATATGATGCAAGTAGGGAGACAGAGAAGTTTGAGACAAATGCGGTTAAATAAAAATTTCTTATAACACATTTCGGAAGGTAATTAATTCTGAGCTGTGCCTGTGGTTGTCTGGGGGACCTGGTTCAAAAATCTTCCTGAATCAGGTGTGTGAAAAAAGAAAGAGAGTTTTCATCCATGTAAAATGCCTTCCACATTGACAGCAAATTGACTGTCTTTCAGACCACAAAGGCAGCATCCTTCCCAGAGGTGGACATGCATGAGGATCACTTGTTTTTTACTAGTTAGGACAGGAAAGTGAAGGATTAGTGGTTAGAGTAACAGTTAGTCAATGTGCTGGGATAGTTTGTGTGCAGAGATGCACTCAGCATTGTCAATGCATGAGAAAATTCCTGGGTTTTGAAGCCTGAAGCTTTCCTACACAGAGGTTACCAACTGGTTTAATTTCTTTGACAAACATAAACCTACAAGGAGCTAAGAAGAAAGTAACTTAGTTATATTCACTTTTTGACCTGAGGTAGAAGTTCAGCTCGTTTACCTGACAATGAAATAGTCTCAAAGCAGTGATTGTCTCTTTCCTATTTTTTAATGATATTCCAAGAACAAAAAAAGACAAAAGAACCTACTCTCAAAATGTGACTTTGAGTTGCTTAAACCCTCTGGTAAAAGAAGAAAGAGAAATTGAGGTTGAATTTTGGGACAGAGACTTCCAAAAGTAAGAACTACTGGTAGAAAAGAAAGAATCCAGATCTAGGTACCCCTTTTTAATATCCTGTTATGCCAGGGGAGGCTGCTGCTCTGATGAAACAGTGGAAGGGCAGAGGTATAGAGGAGACTGAGTAAAACTGAGTGTGCATGCTGATGTCGGCAGTAGGTAAAGCAGCACAGGGCAGAAGGTTCCAAGTTGCTCCAGTCAAGTTGGCACATTCACATGGCACAAAGCCCTTCTGTGATACTAGACCAAGTCCAGAAGCACAGCTCAGCAGCCTTAGCTCTCCTGCTCATTCTATGGCAGGGTGAAAATAAGCCCCTTGTACCACCAGGGCTGAAATGCTGAGCCATTATTTTTCTTTCATAATGTCCATTTCCAACCTGGCTGTGCCTCTGTGCCAGGTGTAATGTGGGTAACATTCACTGTGAAACACTGGCAGTGAATGGGTCATTTTCTAGGAGGTTTCTTTGCTCACTGGCAAAGAGAAAATACCTTCTTCACACCCGTATACATGCTCTCCCAGTGGAACAAAGAACAGAGCAGTGGCATCTCCAGATATGCACTTGCCAGCTCTGTTCTTTAAAGGGCTTGCAAATCCCTGGGAGCAGCAGGAACACTGCCTAGAATGCCATACATATCCTACAAGATGCATTAATTCATGGGTGTGCAGTCCTCCCACCTTAGACTGTGCCTGCAGGCTCTTCTGAGACTGTCCCAGGGAGAAACTTCTCCTGGCTGCATGTCCAACAGGAGTGTGACATCACCCAGAATGCTGAGAATGTCACCCACTGGCTGGAAACTGTGACACTGGGAAGCACAGTCCCTCTTCCTCCACATGACCACATCCACCCCTGGCTCTGCCCATGGTGTCACCTGCTCAGCAGTGAGTCTGGGGAACTCTGCAAAACAGAGCTCTGCCTCTCACAGCAGGGGCTGAGCTCTGCATTAAGCCTGCTTAGGAAGATAAAAGAGTAAGGAATTCTAGGATCTTTTGTATACTTCCTCTCTTTGTTCAAGTAAATAACTCATGAGAGGAGACAGAAGACCTCACCTTAAGCTTTTCCCAGAAAATAAGTAAGCAAGCCCCCCTACCCAAGTCTGTCTGTTAATGTAAATTGTCAGGAATTATCCTTTTAAGAGATAAAGGGGAGAGAAGGAATAGAGAATATGATTGTGCCTTGCAGCCAATTTTAGAGGAAAGCTGATCTGGGTTTGGCATAATGCTGGTTCAAATTTCCCCTGTAAAAGACCTGTAGACATTAAAAAAGCATTCATTATCCACCCAGACACAAAAAACTCATTATGCACTATTTTTCCAATCTTGCTAACTACGTTCTTGCTGAAGGACAGTATTACCTTGCTTCCTTCAGATTGCTTGCAGCTCACAGAGACTTGTTTTTAATGACATAGAAGAGTCTTGTCTAGGCTTCTCACAGATGACCATGGACCTACATGCAGGGATTCCTGGTGCCTCTTGAAGTGTTCAGGTACAACATAACCCCAAGACCTGCCCATTTTTGCCAACTCTTGGGATATTCACACATAACAATCAAGTAACTTGTTGTCCATAGCCAAAAGAGTTCAACCAGAATCTGATAGCCCAAGTGAGGAGTTTTCCACATTTCTGAATATAACGAATCCTGCACTATCTAACAAAGGGTACTAAATGTCTTCCGTGATCTATTTAGCCATTTTTCTGCAATTTCCCTCCTGCATGTGAGAGAAAGGTGCATCTTGAATTTAATTTTGACTGTAGACATCCCTATTAAAGTCTTAGCTGGACCCTATAATTACATTTTATTTCAATTCTGCTTAGATTTTTATTAGCACTTTGACTTCAGGTGTAAATATATTGTAGCTACTCTTAACCATGACATCAAAGCTGTTAGCACAACAATAACCTCTGAGAACCACAGTGTTTTTTTCTTGAGCAAAGGCAGCAATTCTACCTCATGGTGAGATGTTAAGAGAGGTTTTGGCACTTAGTTATGCTGCAGGGCACAGGTACCACCCTGGGTGTGCTGCCTGCCAGTCGTCTCCAGGCTGAAACCAGGGTCCTGCTATCTGAAGGTACCAAGTCTGTCTGCCTACACTGCTCACAACAACCCCCCGCAGCTCCAGCCTGGGGCCAGATTGGTTGGGAAGTGCCTGGTAGGAAAGGCCCTGGTGATGCTGGTTAACAGTGGCTGAAGATGACACAGGTGTGGTCAGATGGCCAAGAAGGTCAATGACACCTGGCTTGGATCAGCAATGCTGTGGCCAGCAGGACCAGGACAGTAATTGTCCCCCTGAGTGGGGCACTGGTGAGGCCACACCTCAAATCCTGTTTCCAGTTCTAGGCCTGTCACTGCAAGATAGACATTGAGGAGCTGGAGTAGGTCCAGAGAAGGGGATGGAGCTGGGGAATGATTCAGAGCACAAGCCTAATGAGGAGTGGCTGAGGGAGCTGGTGGGGCTCAGCCTGGAGAAAAGGAGGTTCAGGAGGAACCTTCTCAGTCTCCCGAGAGGAGGGTGCAGCCAGGTGAGGCTGGTCTCTTCTCTCAGATCACCAGCAACAGGACAAGGGGAAACAGCATCAAGCTGCACCAGTTCAGGTTTGACATCAGGTGATACTTTTTCCTGGAAAGGGTTGTTAAAAATTGGAACAGGCTGCCCAGGGAAGTGGTAGAGAACCCATCTGTAGAGATGCTCAAGAAACAACTGGACTTAGTGCTTTGATCTAGTTGATGTGGTAGTGTTTGGTCAAAGGTTGGACTTGACCTTTGAGGTCTTTTCAAACCTAAATGATTCTGTAATTCTATGGCTGTGTACCCAGGATCTTATTGAGGTAACACCTGGCTTTTTTTGGTGGCATGACTAGTCAGAAATTTCTACCCAAGTTACACCACTGCAGAACATCTCTAGCTTCTCTGGGGCTGCTCTGCAAAGACATTGCACCAGAGCATGGTGGTAGGAAGGAGGAAGTGTGTGGCACATGCAGGGAGTTTTCTCTGGAGCCAAGCTTCCCAAAGATGTGTCATGTTCTTACCCTGTGAGCACGTAAAGGCATCCTCTGGCTCATGTATATGTGTGACAGCTGCTGCCTGCTCTTCTATCAGAGCCCTCACTCTAAGCATATTGCAGCTTTTTCCTCAAGACCCAAAGGTAACTTGGGACTAAATTTTTTTCCTAAGGAGCATAACTCTAGCTTGAATATGCTCTTTGTGGAGGTCTAATTTAACAAAAGCAGGCACTGGCAGTAAGCAATGCTTAATAAAACAGCTAAACACTACCCAGGCTCCCACAATGTGAAAACACAACAGAGAGATCTAGGGGAGGATTTTCTTGCCATAGCTAAAGGCATCCTGCACTGAAAGGGTTTTTCCCTATGCAGACTCCTCGGAAGAAAATAGGATGGTAGATGCAGTGGGACACAGTAGACGAATCACCTCTTATCTGGAAACCCTGGTGCCAGCATGGATGGGTGGCAGACAGTTTGGTGCCATGCAGCATGAGATGGTCCCAGAGCCAGAGTGAAGCTGTGATGTGATGCCAAATGAAGTGCAAGCCCTGCACTGAAGGACTGTGAGACAGAGGACAGCTGAGGGAATCTTCAACCAGAGATTATGAGTCTTGGCAGGTCTGGGACTGGCACTGCAAAGCTGTTGCAAAACTAGCTTGAGGTGACAGTGTTGTGTTTAAAGAATCTTGTATATTTTGTGCTTAAAAAGACAACAGAAAAATCACCAGCCTCAGGCTTTCTTCAGCTCTACAGTCACTTGTAAACTCCAGCAATGATGTGTTTCAAGGTAAGGGCAAAAACCTAAGGAAGTGAAGGATATTTGATTGTTTTTCTGCAGCATTTGGTCTGTGTGTCTCCCACTAGGTGGCTGAATTCCTGTTAAAGAAGTAGCTTGGCAACCCTTTCCACATACATGCATCACCTGTGAGGATTATAACAATTGTTCTTCAGTCCCATATCTATTTCTCTGAAGGGCATGGAGGGAAGAAAAGCCTTAAATGGTGAGAATTATTTTGAGGTGGATTCCCCTGCACACTGTACCAAAGGCTCTTTCCCTCTGTAGTGTTCTTCTCCCACACTTGGCCTTTATCTGTTTTTCCTCTTGAACCCTCTACGTTTTCTTTTCCCACAAGTTCCCATGCCATACACTTACAATGCTACAATTTAAGAGTAGGAGAGAAGAATTCCTATTTTTAGTTCCAGCATATAAAATGTTATCTGGGGACAGGTCATTTTGTCCTAAGTGATCAAGCAGAAAAAGGATATGGCAACAAATCAAACCTCAGAAAGGATATTCATGTGGTTAAGGCATTAGCCTGTTAATTCTTGAGATTTGTGTTCCTCTTCTGGCTCCCTGACAGCCTCCTTAGGCCCCTCATGGGTTAATTTCTGTTTCTCATTTTTCTTCCTGCAGTATGGGGATAATGCTAACTTATCCAACAGCTTGGTGCAATGAGGATAAATTAATTACTCTGTGACAGATTTTCAAACACATTAGTGCTTGCTGCCACAACAAAGCCTTTTATGTAAACAAATACCCCTGGGAAAGCAAGAGGCTGGATTTAGAGCTTGCTTTGGAGGTAAATTCCTATACCAGCACTCCCACCATGGGCACACACCCGCACCAAAGGGAGAGAAAAACAGGACAAATGTATGGTGTCATGCTTTAAAGATCTTGAAAATCAGCCAAATCTGTGAATGTTAAGGAGACTTAATGCAATACTTATACATCCTGGGGCTAGTTCTCAGGAATGCTGAGTACCCTCTGCTCCCCACTGACTGTGAGTTGTTGGCATTCTGCAAATTCAGATGGAAAATAATTGTGTAGTGAACAAAGGGCATTAGAATTAAGCTTTATTCCTCAACTTGTGCATTTTCACAAATGCAAAAGCCCTTGACCATAAGAAGTTCCACAAAGCTTAACTTCTGTAGCATCTGCATGTTTGGAGATGTGTATCTCAAAATATTAAAAGGGACTGATTATCTCTTTTCTCTGTCTCTGCTCCCCCAACCCATGAAAATGTCCTTGTGTGGCTCTCAAGAAGGCAGACAGGGAAGAAAATAGGGTGAGGATTTTGCCATTATTTTCTCAAGTCGCTAAGATGGCTTTGGGTTTCCCCTTGTCTCTCATATGCATCCCGGAGTCCCAAAGCTTCAGGAGTCTGTAAGCACATCCCAAAACACACTGGCAGATTGGAATCCTTCTCCCTTGCACCCATTTCCCTTCATAAGATGCAGGGAGAAGAACGTGATTTCCCACTTGGTCAAAACCAACGTGACAGCTTTGAGTTTCTTGAAAAAGCAGCTGGTTTATTTCTGTAAATGGAGTTTGATTCCTTTTTGATCTGAGACAGCTTTTGAAACTCAACTAACAGTAACACCTGGCTTTTGAGGATGTGTTTGAACCAATGCTTCCCCATCTCAAAACACCTTTGAGGAAGTTTACAGACCTGAGCTTGGTGTGGAGCCATGGATAAAATCTTTGAGGGCGTGTGGGAGAGGGATTTTATGGGTGCAGAGGGTCAGGGTGCCATGGCAGGAGCTGCTGCTGCTGGGGACACCGGGAAGGGAAGGGAAGGGAAGGGAAGGGAAGGGAAGGGAAGGGAAGGGAAGGGAAGGGAAGGGAAGGGAAGGGAAGGGAATGGAAGGGAAGGGAAGGGAGGGGAAGGGAAGGGAAGGGAAGGGAAGGAAGGGAAGGGAAGGGAAGGGAAGGAAGGGAAGGGAAGGGAAGGGAAGGGACGGAAGGGAAGGGAAGGGAAGGAAGGGAAGGGCTGCTGGTGCTGCGGGCCCTGTTTACAGGGGCACGCTCCCTGGGCTGGCCGTGGGTGACCGGCTTTGCCTCAGACCCACCTCAGAGCTCTGTTTGTCTTGGCAGGGCCTGCGACCCCGGGCAACCCAGCCCGGTGTTTGAGCCTTGCCCGGTGCGCTGCAAACGGAGAACACACAGGTTTTTGTTTCAAAGATATTGCTTAAAATAACTCCATCTCTAGAAAGTTGAAGTTGGACACCGCCCCCCCTTCCACCTTTTTTGCCTCGGTCTCTCCTCTTTGCACAGCTGTGGCTCCCATAGGAACCTAAAGACAGATGTGCCATGAGGATCTGGTTATTGTTGCTTATTCCCACCCCACAAAAGAAAAAAAAAAATTAAAAATAAGTATTCCTTTCTCTGGGCTGCTGGACAACAGCAAGTGTCTGTGAGAAGAAGGGGGGAAGTAAAGCATTGGCTGAACAACATCCCCTGCTCCCTTTCCATCCCCCCGTCATCCTATGCTCTCTTCAAACACGTTTTTAAACATACCAGTTTTGGTCTGGTTTCCTGGATGGCACATCTTCATGTCTAGCTGGGCTCCATCCATTTCCTCATGAGACAGGGTAGAGCCAAGGTGACAAGATTGATGAAACATTTTGAACGAGGGGAATGAGTGAGGAAACCCTCCCAGGAAATCAGTGGAAATGGGGCGAGGGAGTACTTTTATTGAAAGGTACTGGCCAAATCTGTTTCAGGAGAGAAAAGGTAATTTATATTCTAGTGACATAATTTGGCATTTCCTCTTGTTTGTCCTACCAAAATGATGACCTGACTAGTTTCATTTTATTCTATTTATTTTTTATTTTAAATTCAGTACCTGAATTTGCCCATGTTTAATTTTCTTTTGCAGTTTGGAGGTGGGTGAGTTAAAATGCCTGCCTCACCTAGAGTTCAGAAGCAACCAAGTTACTTCCACTTCTGGAGGGTCCTATATTTTATTCCAAATTGGCACAAGATCTGTTCAGTTATTCTTAGCCTTCCTGACACCTTTTTGCTTTTGTTACATTAATGCATGGATGTGAAGAGGGAAGGGACTCTGGCTTCTGGATCCTGTTCCACTGAGCTGCTAATTCACATTAAGAAAGGTCAAGTCTAATAGAGCACTGCCTTATGCTGAGGCCAAGAGGAAAAGGAGTTCATTTGAAAACTCCCTTTCCAGGTGTATTAACCCCTTCAAGTGCCATTAGGCTGTGTATCTGTCACAGCAGCAGCTCTTTTATGGGGGAGCCCAGATAAACTGGCTTATTTCTCAGCTTTCAACTCCAATTCTCTCCAGCTCAGATCACATCTCTGCTATGCTGCTACTGCTGCTTAATCTCACCTTGTATCAGACTGTTGCCTGCCAGGAGTAAAGACTCTCCTCCCTGCTAGGGTGTGGAGTCTGTACATGTCTGTTTATTTATCAGGGCACTCTATGCAGAGTGAAAAAAGGCAGCAAAACCAACTAAACAGGATCACTTGATTTTTTTTTTTATTTTTATATTTAAATTTTTTTTTAAAGGCAAATGCTAAAGTACCTACATGGGTGTGGTTGGAAGAAGAGTTTTGCTTCTTGGAGGAATCTGGAAGGGTGAGGGGATACCATGCACAAGGGAGTTCATCTTTGCTACTTGTATTCCAGCTGTGAAATAAAGGACCTGAACAGCCTAGAGGTGCTGGCTTCTGCCTGACACCCTGCATATGTGATTGTAAAATATGATGAAAAAAGGGAGGAAGGCTGGATGGCTGCTCAGAAGGTGCTCGGAGAAATGGAAACAAAGTTCATCAGCTGACAGACAGAAATACATCTGTTTATCTTGAGCAGAAGTAAGAGGTATGAGGAGTGAAAGAAAATTTGCTTTTGTTGAAAAAGAGAAATACAGATCATGGTATTTGGCCGCAACACAAAACCTGAAGCTGATTTGAGCCCTTTGAGAATACAGAACTCTGGGCTCAACCTCAAGGGAAAGAACAAACAATTTACTTTTACTCTGTCTCAGTTCAGGCCAAGGTAAGAAACACTTTTCTGTGACAGGGACAGTGCATGATGGACAAAACAAAGCAAAACTATCACCCTGGGGTTGTGGGTGGTTCTGCACAGAGTTTGATACTGACCTGACTTCTGCAAGGGGAGAGCCCCAGGCAGTCTAGTGAACGTAGATGCACAGCCAACATTGGCTCACAGTGCCCAAATGAACTTGTTAAAATACAAAAAGACTGCAAAAGGAAATGAAAACAAAACAAGAGAGGTATCCCAGCTGTGTATATTCTACTCTTTCAGGATGTCTACTTCTACAGAGAACCTTTTTCCTTAACTTCAAAACAGTTCATTTTCAAATCTTTTTTTTTAGAAGAGGAGCTACTTTAGTGGTGGGTTTTTCTTCTAAATATACGGTGTTTAGTTTATGTCTTGCAGTGAGACTACATCTGTGATACTTTTGCTATGTATTTCTATGCACGTGGGAATGTAATGGTTCCTGAACCATTTAATGGAAGAGGTGTACAATGACCTTTTCCAAAGCTTCTCTGGACAGTGGCAATCTCAAATAAACCCTAGAGCTAGCACTAGTGTTGGCACAATACACCAAATAGCCCTTTCCTCATGAATAAGGTGAGAAGCCACACTGACCAGGTGACACAATGGGGAGCAGAGGTGATGTTGACTGGAGAGCAGAGGGATGAATCTGAGTCGGTGGCACACGGTGCTCCTGGTGAGCACTGCCCTTTTCCAGGCACTCTGACGCCCCACGAAGCTGGCAGGCACCCTCCCTCCAGGAGGGGAACTCCCTCAGTGTTGGCTGGGAGAAGAAATTCAAGTCTTTGCCCTGTGTCCTTCGAGAAAACAAGAATCTCTCAGTTTGCGTTTATGAGAAGATTTCACATTTGATTCCAGCTGGAGGGAAATAGAGAAAAAAACACACCCTTTCCGTAGCCAGGCTGGAGGTTGTCTGCACACACAGACTGGGACTGTAGGTTATTCCACAATGGTTTGAGTATGCCCCACTTCCCAGCCTTGCCAAGAAAGTCTTGGTCCTGGAGGAAAGCAGCACATCCTTGGGTGGGAAGGCCTCAGACGTGGGCAAAGCATGAGGTGTGGTTGAGACAGGCTTCGTGCCACTCCATTTGGCACAGCTAATGACAAGGTTACCCTGTGGCTTGCCAGGAGGGGCTGCTGCATGCAGAGCACCTTCAGTGTGTAGCTCAGCTGTGAGAATATGCATATTGGGAAAGTCTGCTCAGGGCTTTCATTGCTGGTTATTGGTTTCCAGAAGGCCAAGGCATTTTTGTGCAGAATCAGAAATCCTAGAAAGTCTCAAAGCACAAAGTTGTTCAAAATCTGAACTATTTCTGGGGGAAGAGGCTGAGTTCAGGCTGTTATAGGTGGAGGATGCCAAGTCTGGATCCAGACACATTTCTTGAGAAAAAGTCACATGTGAGAGTGCAATCTCTTATACAAAGAAAATAAGAGTGAGATATGCAGCTCAAATTTTGCCACCCCTTATATGTTCATAAATGTGAAGCTCCAGGTGAAACATCTCTTCTTAAATCAGCCAAGGACTTCCCAGGTGCACACATAGGACAGGAGCCAGTGGTCCAGCTGTCTGTGTAGTCCTCTCCAGCTTTGAAGGATAGGATCTGGCTTTGGAGAGGAATGGAAACCCAGATGGGAAGAAGATGGGAACCAAACTGAGCACAAACTGTGCAGGAGCGGGAGAAAGCAGGAGGATCAAACAGATGCCACTCTGAAATCCCCATTCTCTCTAGTTGTCTTTAACATGCTGCTGTGAGTAAAATACCTGGAAAATGGCATTTTGTGCCACCTCTGTCTTGCTCACCTTTCTGCTACGCAAGAAGAGAGCATCTGTTGCAATGTCTGGTCTGCACTAGTGGGTGGGGTAAATGGTTTCATATAGCACCAGCTGTGGCTACAGCAGGATTATGTTTAAACACCTCTGTGCTGTTTTCTCTGCTTTCTATTGTTGTCCCACATTCTGCCATGGCCTGCAGCAGGGCTGGGAGGAGGGCAGGACAATTAGACCCAGAACATTACCAATCATGATAAGAAGAAGAACTGATGCTGAATGCAATTCCCATTTCTCATTACTATGCTACTGTAGCTATGGTTTGGCCGTCCTCCTGGCCTTGGCAAACACGATCCACTTCATCTCCTGCTTCTCCTGTTGGCAGACCTCCCATCCTCCTCTTGGCTCCTGCAGCCAAACTCCTGGCTGGCTGCAGTAATCCCACATAATATTTCACGCAAATTTATATGAAGCCCGTTACAAAGCTCAGCAAGGAGACACTGTTTCTTTTTCGAGATACAATTAATCACTTGTAGCTCTGCTCCAAGGACCAGCCAGTCTCCTGTGTGACTGCTCCTTTCTGTCAACTGGGCTGAGAAAGTGCAGTACCACCGAGGGAAGGGAGAAACCCGGCTCTGCCTCCCTCTTCCACAAAACCCCAGGTGAAATCACTCTCCTGAAAAGGCCCCCTGCCTCCCTCTTATCTGTCTCACCCAGAGCTGGAGCAAGTGCTGGCAGAGACCCCCACCTTGCTCTGCAGCCCAGCCTGCAGCCCGGGCTGCCCTCCTGCCTGCTCAGCACCTCGGTGAACACACTCCAGCTGCTCCCCTTTCTCATCCTGCTGCTGGGAATATTGCACGGGATTGCTCTTGCCTCCTTTGGTTTCCATTGCTTCATGCTGTCTAGTTAATCTTTTGGTACACAACTCTTCCTCCACCCTTCCTTTCACCCCTCAGCCTTTTCAAGTGTTTCTAGTATTGTGGCTGTTTTGGTTTTGGGTTTTTTGGGTTTTTTTGGGGGTTTTTTTTGGCTTTTTTTTTTAATACCCCAGAAAGTTATCCCACAGTCTAATGTTTCTGTGGCTGAACAGAAGACCCAAGTCTCTGGTCTTGTCAATGCAGGACCTCATACTAGTACTGAAATTCAGAGAAACAGGAAAAAATCCAGATCTCTTTTGAGCTTGTAACTGTGACTGTCCACTTCTTCACTTGATACTTCTTGCTTGAGTCTGTCTGGCACATCTCCTGCTTTCTCATCTTCCTCCTTCTCTCAAGTATAGCATCAAGAAAAGAATTAACAAACATGTGCTTAACAAAAACCTATATCTCCCTTTTTAGCATTAGGCCCAGAAAGCAGTTGAAAGATGCAAGCTGTTTTCTGCTACTTCTAGAAAATTTGTAGTGGTCTTTGGGTTCACTAAGAGATAGTAAAGGAAAAAGTATTTAATTGTGTATTTCAGAATTCTTAAGACAAATGCTAGAAGAACTGGCTGTATTTTCTTTTTTAGGCTAAGTATTCAGAATGTCCCATTTTCCCTCCCAGAACAAACTCAGGCCATGTGTGGTAAAAGAAGGAAACAAAATAAGAAGTTGGCCTTTTTCTCTTATTTGCCCCTCCACAGATTCATTATGGGAATGTTCTGTATTCTCTGAAGCACAACCACTGATTGCTGTTAAGTGAAACACTCTTGCCCAATAGCTGCAGTTCCTGTCTTCAAAGCATATTTACAAGTTCCCAAGGAATTTGGGGAACAAATCTATTATACTACAGAAATATTTTCCAGTTGCCACTGGCTTACCTGCCAGACAAGTATTTCCTCTCAGCAGAGAGTTATCTTTCACTGGCTCTCCAAGCTGATGCATTTCAGGAACCTATTTGCAACCCGAGATTCAAACAATAACAAACCAATGGGAAGGGAGGTTGCAGTCACATCTGCACATAATTATTTTGCACATATGCAAAATAATCTCTGGAGGTGAAATTAGCAGGACAGTTTTCTCACACCTTTTTTTTTTTTTTTTTTTTTTTTTTTTAAATAATTATACAGTGATTTTCTTCTAAATTGATCCAGTATCTGAACAGCTGAGCAGACAGCAGTACTTGGTGGAACTTATTTAGAAATCATGGCATCACAGTGAATAAAATGCCGACAGAACAAACTATGAGAGAAAGCCATGGTATGAATCTGATGTTTATCCAACACTTCATCCTCTGATCAGGAAATCTCTGGCTTCCAGAGAATGAGACAGCATACAAAGGGAAAGATCACACTTGGAAGAAATAGGTACCTGTTTCTTATCCTTTTTTTTGGTAAGAAGATAATTATTTCTGCTGTCAGAGATAAGATGTGGGGCCTGAGGAACCCTTTTCACCAGCCTCATTTTCTTACTGCCAAAACTACAAAATTTTTGTGTGTGTCAGTGTGTTCTTTCATTTTGGGTTTTGGTTTAATTTCTTTGGGTTTTTGAGAGTCGAGTTGTAGGTTGTTTGTTTTTCAGTCAGGAGCAAAATACTTTTCTGTCAGTTGTTTATTTTTGTTTGTTATTAGACATGTATTTCATTCACACAATTTTCACATTTCAAAAATGTACATTTAAAATAAAATATAAACTGCTTTTCATATCCTTTTAGAGCACTATTTACCACCATCAGGAATGGCCTACATGAGGGACTTTTCTTTGAACAGTTAAAAGTAAAGAAGGGAATTTTCAGGACAGCTTTCACAAAAGGAGAAGGAATTGAAACTAAGATATAGAGTGCCATATATTTTCGCTGATGTGTTTTTGGAAGATGACAATTTCTTACCACTCTTTTAGTAAAAAATACCACCATCTTTTACTTTGGACTTATACCTGACCAAAGCTGGGATTAAAATAGTTATTACAGTGCCTTGAAGCAGCCAGAAGTTTGAAGGAGACTTGCTTGTATATTTTCCTTAAAGCAAGAATTCCTCTAGAACACCAAAAGGGATTACAAAACTCCAGAGCTGGGGTTCATGAGAACCTAAATTAAAGCAGGGATCTTTTTACAACAAAGAGAATGAAGGTGTTCAGGTTAACACGTATGAAAATGCAGGAATCTGACAATGATTCTCCCTGCCCATTGGAGGTGATAATTTTGGTCAGGTTAGCTGACAGCATGGCAGGATTTTGCTATGCACCTCGATTTTTGTGTGCCTGCTGCCTGCCCTCCTCAGCAGCCCTTGATTTTCTCCCTGAGTTGATGTTTGCTGGCCCCCTACCCCAGGATTTTTCTGTTCAGATTCTCCCAGAGAAGGAACAATATTCCTACTTTCCCTCTTGTCCTGCAGTCAGGGCAAGGAAAAGAGGCAATTCTCCTTTCTATGGCCCAACCACTCCATCTAAAAGATATATCCCAAGGAAAACTGTCTTGTTCTTGGAAATAATAAGTTGCCAGCAGACAAAAACAGAAACTTCCTGTTGCAAGACAGCAAAAAATTTCCTTAATTTTTGTTCTTTCAAAATAACTCTATAGAGAACACAGCTTGGTGTCCCCCTCTTGCTTCCTTCAGCTTCCAACCTATATAACCTGCTCTAAGCATCTTTGGAGGAGAACTGCCTGGTAACTCTTTTATCTATTGGAAAGTTCTTCAAGGGAGAAAATGATGCCAGTGTGTGTGTTGTTGTCTCCAGTGTTAGATGGAAAATTGCAATGACAAGCTGTGGCACCTGCATTCCTGCACCTATGCCCTGAAGCCTGCCTAAGAGCACCTTGAAAGGTGAATCACAAGAGGTCTGCTCTTCCCAAAAGATTTTCAAATGTATTTTTAGGATATTTGAGGTTTTTTCTTCTTGTGTGGTAAAGGGAGAGAGATAGTGTTGCACAAGATCTGTTGATCTCTCAGCTGGAAAGGAGCAGTAATTGTCTTTGAACACCGTGGCTGGGGATCCTAATTCCTGGGGAGTGAATGCTGCCAGATGTGCTTGACCTGGACGCTGCATAGGGAACTGAGGAGGGGCTCCTGAATGTAAACCTGCCAGTACAGTGGGAGAGGAAGTAGTTAGCCCAGCCTCTATTTTTGAGCCAACTGTGTGTGATTTCAGGGCTACCCAGAGATTTAGCTTAAGTGCTGTCTTCTGTACATCAAAGCTGTGAATCCAGGCTGGATGATAGAGAGAGCCATGGCCTGCAATATGATCCAGCAATCCCTTCAGACATGCCAGGATGTTTACTTAACTTTTTTATGAAAGCAGTTGGGAGGAAGAGCTTCAATTTGGCTGGAGAGATTTATTTATTTTTTCCTCATATTTATAAAAATAAGTACAAAAGAAATGCAAAAAATGCCACTCTTCTGGTGACAGAAGTTATCAAAATAGCCTTTCAAAGATCAGCAGCAACACCAAAGCTTCCCTGCAAAACATAACCCACCACTGTTTGTTTCTGCTGACTTACCTTTAAAGACTGCCCTTCCTGCTTCTTTTGCCTTGAGGTCAGAATATTTTGCCCCCAAGACAAAAACCAATCTTAGTGAGGCTTCCAGGATGCTCCTTGGCAGGATCCTGGGAAAGATTGGAAGCAGGAGTACATGGTACCTCCTGGGAAAGATTGGAAGCAGGAGTACATGGTACCTCCTCAAGCAGAGGACAGCAGAGGAGAGCACCCTAGAAAGCTGATGTGCTTTCACAGGCTTTGTCTGATGTCAAGTCATTCGATAGTGAGGCACCATGGTTCTTCAGAGGATGGAGGGGAGTTTCAGGGGCCAGTGGCTGCAGAACAAGCACCTGGAAGGACTTTTCAGTAGAAAGCACATCCTAGAGCAGCTGTACAGTGCTGTACAGTTGCTTTTTCAATATTCTGGGAGCCACAGGCTCTTTTTGTGAATCTTGAGCAGTTCATGTCATGCTATAATGATTTAATATCCCATCTGTGTCTGGTCACTGACAGAAAATTCCCCTGGGCATAAGCTCTGGCAATTTGAGGTGCTATTTCTCCCATGGATGACCCATCCCAAGGCAGGGCATTGCTGCTCTGTGGCAGAGATAAAAGAACAAGCTACAAGTTGCCTTGCAGCATCTCCACTGATAATCTATCACACTCAGGAGGAGGAAAGATTGAATTAATTGGACCCTGAAATGAGCAGTCTGAGCCAGAGACATATGTCCTGTCCTACCACTCCCTTTTCTTAGCAGAGAACCCTGCCAGATGGCCCTGGCCTGGGAAAGCCCCAGTGCATGTGAGAGTGTGCCTTGGATTGCTGAGCTGGCTGCTGCACCAGGGACACCATGACAGTCACAGAGCCCCAGTGAAGCAACACCCTTCTCTCTACACCAGCACTGCCTTGAAAATCTTCTCAGGAAAAACAGAGAAGGTTATTGCCATGTTTCCAGTAAGAAAAGGAGTTCACATTTGTTGTGATGTTAAAGGATTTTGGCTGGAAAAGAGCCTGTAGTTATTTGCACAATTTTACTTGTACAGACACCCAGGTACAGATGCCTTCATGGAAACTCTGGCTACATGACAGTATTAATTTTGTCTGAATCCTGAGACTATTTTTGGGAGCTTTCAGAAACTTACAGGAAGTACCTTTCATTTTCATTTATGTTACTTTTCATTTCACATATATATTTTCATTTATTGTTATTTTTATTTATTAAACAAATAAATGGAGACACTTTTACTTTGCTATATTTCATGCTAATAAAGAAGGTGTGGTGGAGGGGATAAAAGTCTTGGCTGAACTGATTCAAAAACAAGGCTCATGGCAACCCAAAAGTTGAATGCTCTTTCTAGAAAACTGGGTCTTAAGAGCCATGGGCTTCTCTGAGACTGCCTGGGCTACTGCTTGTGTTGTGGCAAAGCAAACAAACAAACAGAGTAAAGTAAAGATGAGAGGGTCCACTGAGATTTGGGTCTTTCACTGTCTCTTTCATGAGTAATGAATGGGGTGACCGCACAGACTTTGAAAGCCCTGCAGTGATTGAAGCTGCTGCTGACTTTCAAACAGGCAGAGTGCAGGTTTATCTGGGATTCACTGGCAGCGTTTGGGAGTCCATTTGAGGGGCTTCAAGGCAAACCAGGAGTTTTTATTGCTCACACGCAGGAGGAAAAAATTTAACAGCTGCTCTTTGCTCTCACCAGTGGTATGTAAGCAGAAACTTGAATTATACAAGAGAGTCTTAAGAAACTTCTGGAAAGGCTGTCTCCCCATCTTGGCTGCCTGGAAACCCTTTTATGAGTATGAACTCAATTCTCAGCAGTAGTAGGGAATCTCCTGTTCAGCCTGAGGTAGCCATGTATCCCAAGGTACTTTCCTAAACATCTGGGTGGTCTCAGCCCCCCTGAAAAAGAAAACTTTCTGCTGAGCAATGACACATCAGGTACAAGGAGCATGTGTTGACCAGAAAAATGACACAGGCTCTCTGAACACAAGCATGCTGTGTTCCACTGCTCATGGCCCTTTGTTGTGTTTTCTCTTTGAGTTCTCTGTTTCCCCTCAGAGATCTGTAATCATGGCTTTAAGAACTTACTGCAGCAAGTTCTTCCAAGTTACATGTGGCAAAATGAGAAAAGCTGTTTACTAGGCAGAGCAAATCTAGTCCTGTCTTCTATGCCTACCTGAGACAACAAGACAAATTCTTTTGACTGCACTTTGTAGCTACAGCAATGGTTCCCCCTTTGCCATCAGAAAAGTACTTGGCTATGGCCTCTCTTTCCCCATTGAAGTTCTTTCCTTTCTGCTTCATTGCCTCTCCTGAGAGAGCATTAGAAAAACTTTATTGATCATAAACAGGATTTGGACATTTTTTTGTCTTTGATCAAGACACTCTGCTCATGAAGGTAAAATAAACTAGTATTTTTTTATCACATGGAAGATTATATGTTATTTGAGCTACTTGTGAAGATGGAAAAATTTCTAGAAGTGCCTTTTGCTGTAGAATTCAGATAGGTACCTTAAGGGTACCTGTTTGAGAGAAAATTTCTGTCTCTGGTACCTTTAATAAGCAGCAAATACATTTTCCAAGCCACTATAAAGAACAAAAAGTCAGAAATGATAAACTTTAAAAAATGTACTATGAAAGAAATCCAGCAGTAGAAACATCCCATGAAAGAATTTAATTTCCATTCGAAGCAGGCAGTGGTATCATAAAGAGGGAAAAGTATAAGAAAAATGGGGAAAGCTAAATTAGGTTATTAATGACTAAAAGAAAACCCAACCCTAGACCTGAAAAAAAAAAAAAAAAAAAAGGAGGCTGCATGCTGAAAATTGTACAAGTTAGAAGAGGAATTAAACCAAAACCAAACAATAACTTTGCAGTCTTTGCTAGCACAGAGCTTGTCCTGACCACAGTGCTCTGTGCCCAGTGGGAATGCAGAACAATGGAGGACTTTGAAGATTAGTGGTTGTTAAAGTCAGAAGGAGCTTGTTGGACTTTCCACAGATAATAAGTCATGGATCTTCAGCCAGCAAGAGGCCACAAAATGTCACTCAATATGAAGCCTAAAATATAAAGACTGAAGCCTTAGATTTGTTCTGTTTTCAACTAACTATAGGTTTCCTGAATGAAATTAGATAGCTAGATATAGGATATGTACAATAGTCAGAACTGCCATTTGTGAAGTGAATCATAATGACTAATCCTGAATCCATTAGGCTGGCCTTAGGTATTTCTCCAGCTGCAGATGGAAAAGTTGTTTTTTGTTTGGTGGCGTTTTTTGTTTCTTTTTGTTTGTTTGTTTGGCTGGTTTTGTTGTTTTTTTGTTTGTTTTTTTTTCTTTTTGAGGGAGGAGGGTGTCAGAAATATTTGGCTTTCATAAGAAAGTCAAAGTTGCAGACAGTCATAAAATTTTGAGACCAAGTTTGAGACAGTTTTTTGAGAGCTTCTTTTCCCCTAAACACATTCAGCCTATGAAATTGCTGAGCTCAGATGAATATCAGCTAAATCTCTTAGAGGTACATAACTATTCATGTCTGCTGTGAAAGTAATAGGGAATAGTGGATCTTGGCATTACTGCTACGATCAGGAGCACCTTCTAACTTTAGAACAGGGTGGTGGGATTACACACATGCTTTCAGTTCCCAAGGGCTTGGGAGAAAAAGAAAGCTTGCTCATTATAATTCTGAGAAAAACCAGAAATAACCCACAAAACCCCCCTCAAATCAGCCTGATCAAACTCTGTTCACCTGGAGAAGGCCAGCATAAATCCTGTATGAAATGCTGAGGAAAATCTCAGCTGTGTAGACACCATGGTGCAGCTCCCATTCTTGCCCATCCTTCATCTGGGGTGGACATGACCACTGTTGAGCTGTGCAGTGATTGCAGAGCAGCAGGTAATTGCTGGGTGCTGTGGGGGATGAGGAGCAGCTGCAGCTGTGTCAGGCTTCCCTCCCTGCATGAGGAGCTGACACTCAGTGCTAGTAAGAAGCTCAAAATGTTCCTCTCTGTCACCAGTCAGAGGTGCAGAACACAGCAGAGTCACTTTTTTTCTTGAGTGTTTCTATGACTTTATGCTCTCTGGACGAGGTGGATTCAGAAAAAGGATGCTTTATGTTATCTGGTGTGCTTCCCTTGTGCTCTTCCAAGAGTCCACCTCAGGTGGGGATGATTTTCTCTGAAAAATGGCATGTAATTTTTACCCTGAATCAGATGCACAAGGCTGGTGTCCATAGCACACAACATTACTGCAAATTGAAGAGGAACTCAGCTTTTATTTCTTAGAGCTCACTGCCTGCCATAACATCTTGACTCGTTCCACATGTTCCCAAGGCTATAAAGAGAGCCCTGAGTAACCTGACACAATGTCACAAATTAAAATAAGAAATACTGTTTTAATTAAAACACTAGAGTGAATTTGTTCAATGATTAGCAGTTGTATTTGTCGGGGAGGTGGTGGGGTCTGCTGTGTCTGTTCAGAAAGGGACCACAGGCTAAGATATACACCATCTCCCTTGAGGGCATGAAGTAAATTGATTAAACAGTGCCACAGGTCATGCTAAGATTTATAGCCAAGGCCTCTAATGTGTTTTTTGAATGAAAGAGTAAAACCCCTATGGCTTTCACTTCAAAACTTTTGGCAAGCTCCCTATTAACTCCACTCACACGCCAGCATGGTGGGCAGTACTGGGAGGGTACTTTATTCTAAGGTACTAAAAACTGTGATTAGGCAGTGATTTATGGCTTTCCTTAAACTCTGAAGTGACTTTTTTTAATAGGAGTATTTTTGGCTGGGCTAATTGAACTAAAAGTTGACTGATTTATGATTTAATTTACAAAACCTTTTGCCACACCTTTAATGATGAAACCTCCTTCTTTTTTCTTTTTTTTTAATTTCCACTGAGGCATATTTTCCATTACTGCTATGCCAGTATAGCATTAAAAAGGCAGTTGCCATCTCAAACATCACTGAAAGGCTCCATTTCTTCTTGGAAGCTGTTTAAATTATATATTTAAACTCATCTTTCCTCACCTCCCTCTCCTCTCAAACAGTAAAAGAAATTATTTCTACAGCATTTTTAAAGCTTGCATGGAGCCTGAACTTCTGTCCTGCATGGAGCCAGTCAGTGAGATTAAGGCTTGTTTCATTATTTTCTTTACAGAATATGTGAGTTTCTCATTCCATGGTACATAGACTCAAGGGGGTGAAAACACCCAAGAGGAACCTATTTGATACACCACTTCAAGCTGCTCTAAAGGCAAAACAAAACTCTTTCTTCTCCTAAGGCAGTTTAGAATGGAAGTCGCCAAAGTGTTACCATTTATTGATTTCATGGTGGTTTGTCTGAAGTGACAGGAGAACAAAGTCAGGACAGAGAGTTCTTTTCCAGCTCTTTTGGTCTCTGAATGGAGCCCTGGAAAGTCATAGTTGGCATGGCAAGTGCTCTGCTGGAGAGTGACAGCAACTCATCCCTGTCTGCACCTTTTCCTGGAAGTTGAAGCAATGAAGGAATGGAGGATGCAAACACTAAAATCTCCTGTTTTCTTATTTCAGTCATATAAATTCTGTGTCTTTCGAAAAATCTACCCAAACCTTTTGGATATCTCACCAGTTTTAATTCTGCTACAGGCATCTCAGACTCCATGGGATTCTACTCTTTTTAAGACTTTTCACCATTCACTCCTTACTCCTTCTCAACATTGCTGCTATAACTTCAGCCTTCACCATTCAACCACAGGGATCCATATTTTTTCAGAGTCTACCTGAATTTTTAGTTATGTTTTGTGCTGCCAATAAGACAGCACTTGAAACACACGTCAGTGCTGTGTAAAATGTATAATATCACCAGTAAAATTAACTGAGTAATTGAAAAACAGAGCAACTCTGGTCAAGCCAAACTCCCTTAGGTGTATGGAGAACAACAGACAATATTTGGAAAAACACATTATTCTGTATATGTGAGCAAATGACACCAACTGTAGAGACACCCCCAGATGATACGAAATTTGGTTTTTTACAGGGATAGTTTTCATGTACTTGCTGTTTTCAGTAGTTTCTGGCTATTTCAGAACAGTATTAAAGCATGAGAAAGGGTAGGACAATCAAAAAGGTTTAAAAACAAAGCTATAAAACTTGATGTTTCACTCCCCTAAGGAAAGCTCCAAAGCTGGAAAAAAAATGGGCCTAGGGCAGTGTTGAAACAGGGATTTATGTCAGACTGTCTTGCAGAGCTTGTCAGAAGTCACAAAATCAGTAAACAGATCTGTGGCACACATAATACTCTGAGGCAATGATCAGTGTTTGGAGAAAGACAATTGAACTTGGAGAGATTTGACTCTCAGAGATTCACATTCACCAGACAAATAGTTCACAGCCAGAATTGACCATTAGTCTGCAAATGAAATAATTTTTTAATGGTTCATACAGAAATCTGTTTTATCCTTGTAATAAAACAGAATAAGGTAACAGAAATGACACAGTTGAAACTTTAGACATATATAGAAATTACTTTGGACATATATAGAAATTATAGATAACCCACACTGAAGATCATAAACTGAAATTAAGTAACATCATGGAAAACACAACCATTTCTGATATGTCTTGGGGAAAAAAATGAATGATAAGTTGTACAAAAAGAAATGGTAAACTTGTTGGATTTTTTCCTTTTTGGGGGGGGGGGGCTTTTTTTTTTTTTTTTTTTGGTTGTTGTTGTTTTTGTCTTTCCTTTCCTTTCCTTTCCTTTCCTTTCCTTTCCTTTCCTTTCCTTTCCTTTCCTTTCCTTTCCTTTCCTTTCCTTTCCTTTCCTTTCCTTTCCTTTCCTTTCCTTTCCTTTCCTTTCCTTTCCTTTCCTTTCCTTTCCTTTCCTTTCCTTTCCTTTCCTTTCCTTTCCTTTCCTTTCCTTTCCTTTCCTTTCCTTTCCTTTCCTTTCCTTTCCTTTCCTTTCCTTCCTTTCCTTTCCTTTCCTTTCCTTTCCTTTCCTTTCCTTTCCTTTCCTTTCCTTTCCTTTCCTTTCCTTTCCTTTCCTTTCCTTTCCTTTCCTTTCCTTTCCTTTCCTTTCCTTTCCTTTCCTTTCCTTTCCTTTCCTTCCTTTCCTTTCCTTTCCTTTCCTTTCCTTTCCTTTCCTTTCCTTTCCTTTCCTTTCCTTTCCTTTCCTTTCCTTTCCTTTCCTTTCCTTTCCTTTCGAGTGGGGGTGAATTTACTGAAGCAGGATATAGAAGGTTTTCTTTGAAAAGTGTGGACAAGAGAACTCAGATGTCCCATGCTATGCTCTTTGTGAGTGTAAAGGAGATATAAGGAAGTTAGTGTTGCAGGTAAAATAATTTTCTGGGGATTAGGCAAATGATGGAAGAATTCACAGAACAGATGCACAAACTGGTGGAGAAGATACGAATAACCTAAGGATGCAGTTCTCTCCATATGTTTGGAGACAAGCCTGATGACAAATATTTTCACAGTAAGTTCCACTTTTGGACAGCACTCCTGAGGCACTGTGGCAGTAAAGCACAAAAGCAAAACTACCTGGGTATATTTCCAGAGCTGAACAGCACGAATAGAATTCATAAATGCAATGACTGCTTCTGTTGGACAGAGGTGATATCCATGCCTAAGGGAGACCTGAAGGCATACACAAGGATGATATTGCAGGAATTACTAAAACAGTGCTCCTTGGTTATTGACTCAACTGGCAGAAAACCTGGAAAATCATTTAATGTCCAATCTGATTGTTAATTACTGCTTTTGTCACATCTTCTCTGGAAAGGAGCATGTGAGGACACTCCACTGCCACAAAGCATCAGTGTGAAATTTTTGGAAGCAGCTGTGGGAGGCTCTAGCACACAAGAAGAGCTGCAGCTCAGACTCTGAGGGAGAGTCCCAGTCTGTGCTTGCTTTGCAGGTATCCATGTATCCTTATGGTGGGTGTCCTTGCTGTGGCTGTTATGGGCTCATTTAGAAAAGTAAAACTCAAAACCAACTGAACTGAACAACTTGAAGACCTATCTGGCTCATCAGTGTTAGTGAGATTGAAAAAATCAGATTGTCTGGAAAGAGTAGTCTCAATTACAGCACAGTTATGTGAAGAAACAAAATCAACAAATCTTCAATGTTTGTATCTCTTAATTAAAATCCTCAGAAAGTGCATCAAGGATAAAGAAGAGAAATGTCTTACTCTATGCATGGAGGTAGCTAACTTTCTTAATTTGATAATAACGGAACTATTATCTCAAACTTGGCATTATTCATAAAGCTTGATTTAGAAAGTAGAATACCTTGAAGATTTGCACTACAACCATTCAAACTTTTTCACAGAAGAAAGGATAATCTCTTTTTTATCCTTTGTGTGTGTGTGCATGTGTATGTGTGAGAGAACTCAAGAATGAGGGAATGGAAACACATTTCTTTATGTCATGAGTAAAAGTTTTGCAAATTTCAGTTTCAGAAAATAAATGTACGAGCATCTGAAAAATAATAAAATAATAACTTGGAACTTGACCAGAACAGATGTTCTCTTCACCTGTTACAATTAACAAGATTAATGTTAAAATACAGTGTTTACATCCTGCTTCTCTTTAGAGATTATTCTGTGACATTGCAGATGTAGGAGAAAAGGGGAAGTACAGAGCAGCAGATTTGTGTGTGCTAGTCAAAAAGTGTCCAGGGGGTCTGTAAAAAAAAGTAGTGCTGCTGGGCAAAAAGCTTAAATTCAATCTTGGGGAAGTCAGTGGCATTACCTTTGATGCTATTATGACTTCAGACTTTCTTGTCAACAGATATGCTCAGATCTCAAATTTTCTATGTAATTTTTGCCCCAGTTTGGTTTGGTAATTTTGAAAGATTGTGCAGGCCAATTTCATACCTGTACAAGACAATGTAACTCATATTTTTTTTAGTTCCAGAGGAACAAAGACTGATCTTTTTTTCATTTTTTAAACAAAATCCCACTTTATATAAAGTCTAAATAAATATTATTTTTTCATCAGCTCTTTTCTAGGTCTTGATAGAATATTGGAAAGAATGCATAGAGGGAGAAAAAAATGGAGAATTCTGATCACAGAATTTTTTTAAATCTGGTGATGGAAAAGCAGATGATCAGTCAGTATTTTCACAGGACTTTATCTCCAGTAAGTGGAACAAATCACATTCTTCACACAGGCCATTTTAAGGAAAACTTTATGTTAAATAAATAAAAGTGTTCATTTTAAAATCACAATAGTATTTCTTAATACATTTCTTAAGAAATGTAACTCAACAAAGGTTTCTGGGATGTTTGCTGAAAACATCTTGAAGTTTTCTGAGAAAACAAAAAGGAATATATTCTCTTTTATACCCCCTTTTCACAAGAGAGGAGTTATCTCTAGCAAGAGGCTCTTGGAGCACACGTGCAGCTTTGATTGTGTACATCTCCAACATGTATGTTTGGGCAGGCACGGGCAGATTTAGCCTTGGGCAAGACACACACTCACATCAGAGGGCCCTGAGAGTGCACAAAGTGTTGGGTCAGAGCAGGCATCAGGGTTCAAGAGCAAGTTCTGAGCAAGGATTACCCACAAACACTGTGGGTAAATTCACATCAAGTGGTGTTTGGTGGCACTTTTGCTGATAAACCTTATCAGGGCCATGTTTACCTTAGAAACTTTATGCAGGACACAGGAACACCAAATCAACATCACCACACCAACCAGAGCATGGCACTGAGCCTTTCTTCAGATACCTCCTTAACTCAGCAGCAGTTTGTATTCTTGTTGCTTCTTCACTTTATCTGTTTGATAGGAGAATTTGAAATCTAGAACCTGCTTTTAACCTAGTAGCTAAGAACTATCTATTTAAAGGTCTTACTAGTAAGAAAGCTCAAAGCTGTGCTCTCTGTTACTGCTAGCAGTAGTTCTGAGGACAGTTCTCAGCCAGCCAGGCCCAAATAGAGAAATTTAACACTCTAGCAATTTTAAGATAGTTTAATTCTTACAGTGACTATTTTCCATGGTGGATGAAAGGTTTGAGGTGAACTTGATTTTGTATTTGCTATCTTACTGTCTCTGAGCAGACTGGACTCAGAAAAGAGGAAGGGAAATTGTTTCATGAATAGACGATATTAAGCAGAGGTGTTCAATACAGAGGTAGGACAAGGGGAAATGGCTTCAACCTAACAGATATTTGGTTTAGGTTGGATATCAGGAAGAAACTATTTACTGAGAGGGTGCTGAGGCTCTGGCACAGGTTTCCCAGAGCAGCTGTGGCTGCCTCATTCCTGGCAGTGTCCCAGGCCAGGCTGGATGGGGCTCTGAGCAACCTGGATAGTGGAAGGTGCCCCTGCCCATGGCAGGGGTTGGGACTGGATGATCTGTAAGGGCCCTTCCAACCCAACCCAACCCATTCTGTGGTTCCCTGAGGATTCTATGAATTCCAGTTCATAGAGAAGGATGGCCATGGGTAGAAATGCATTTTCATTGCACAAACAGCGCCCCAGAACCACTTCCTCATGGAATTCTGACTCAGCAAAGCATCACATCACTGTACATAGCTTTTACTGATGGCCTTTGCTGTCACATGATTTATTCTTGCAGCTGAAGAAGTGAGAGACATTTTAGTTAAAAAGATGAAAACATTGTCATAACTGCATGGAGATTAAAAGAGAAAATATTAAGAGTACTCTGTGATGTCCCAATATGACAGAGAATACTTTTGATACAAGATCTCTTCATACCAGTTCATTATTATAAGCTGTTCTTTTTTGATTCTAGTCTCAGTGAGCTTTCTCATTTAACTTCAGCATCACCCTCCCCACACTGAAGAAATAATTCATGATTCCTATTTTCTAGTTGGGAGAAAGGAGAATGCCCCCAAAAGACATTCAGACCAGATTTTGCATAGGATCTTTAAGTAGTGCTCAGCTTTGAAATTTAGATAGATGGGCATCTTTGAAAATGTTTCTGGGCCATCTGTGCACATTTATGTGTCTCTGTCATAACCCCCCCCCCCCCAACCTGGCTTGAAATTAATTGACTACCAGTTGAAGAAAATCTCTAGCAGAACAAGGCAAAGAAAACAGTGTCTCAAGTCCACAACCAGTTCTTTCCTGACATTATATTTGTCAAAGAAGCAGAACACCTGTGTGTATGTGTGCCTGTGCCTCCATTTGTCAATGTCAGCAATACAGATTTATAAAACCCTCTTTAGAAAGTACTAAGTCAAAAACATCTCTATCATACTTTATAGATCTGACTCCTTCCTCAAATAAGTAATCAGACCCAGTGAGATTCAAAACACATATTTTCAAATAGTTTTAAGTGGTTTTTTTTTTTTTTTTGTTTGTTTTCTTTACTTTTGTTTTTTTAGTTAGTTAGTTTCCTCCAGATTTTAATACAGCCTGGAGATGTGGCAGCTTCTTGCATCTATGCAATTAAAAGGCTAAAAAATTTCTGGGATTAGCAGGACACTCCCAGCTAGGTCAGAGCATCTTATTGTGTCAAAGTTTGGAGCAGTGAGAAGCAGCAGTTGCTGAGCCTTGGCTGCATCCTGTCTATGCTCTGGGCAGTTCAGGTTGTGTGTACGTGTGTTTGTTTTATGCATGTCTGTCATAACTTGCTTTAGGGATTCAACCAAGCATTTGTCTGCAACCTGGCTTGGTAATAAGTAAGTCAGAAGAAGGAGGGGGCCTGGGGGAAAAAGGTAAAACCTTACAGAAGCTTGAAAAATATAAACACTAGAAGAGAAAGAAATTACTTAGAGGGTTTACACCATGGAGTAATAGGATTAAATTCAGCTGGGAAAAACTGATGAGAAATAAGGAAAGTATTGCTGTCACTAAAATGACATTTACAAACTGCTCTGGACAAAAGCATTACCAAATGTACAGTATGAAGCCAGTTTAAATAGATTGCCTGATTTTCTTATACAGCCTTTATTATAATTATGGAGACCCACATCGAAATGAAGAGATTCAAGGCTCTTTTTCACAGTCAGACTACTGTCCTGCGGTTGTGCAATTGCTACATCATCCAGGTGTGCTTCATCATCCAGCCTTTACACATGGCATATTTGCCTGTCAATCCATCTATGGAAAAACACTGGCCATCATCCATCTCTTACCTTGCAAAAAAAAGGCTCTGTGGTCTGAATGGTTCCAAACATGCATAAGACATGGAGTAAGTGCCTTGCATGATTGCTCTTCTGCTTGCCCCAGAGTTTTGTAATCCATCTATCTGTGCCACAGCCCCTTTTCATCTGGGCAGCTGTGCTGTTATGGCGGCTGTTGTGCCTTATTAGTCCCCCTACACCCATGGTCTCAGGGGAAAAGTAGAAAGCATGCCTGTCCTTTTTCATGAATACATACCCCTGGATATGTTGATGGCCAGGGTGGTCTATCCCTTTGTTCATTACCCTATGCAATATCAAATAAACCAAGAGTCTCTGTGAAGTTTGATGAACAATAGAGCACACCCAGCAGCTCAGACAACTGGCCCCGTATCTTGTCTCAGCCAGCAGTCACACTGGATGCTGGAAAGAAAAAGTAAAATAGCTCAAAGCAGTGAAACCTCCTCAGAACATCCTCCCACATCTCCAGCAATTGGTGGCACAGAGGTTTCCTGAGCCAGAGGCAGTGGGGAATGCAGGAGCTTTCAGCTTGTCCTGCAGAGACTGCCAGCAGAAAGGACAGTGATGCACCACAACTCCCCAGGCACCCTGATGGAAGTGAGTGAAGGAAGGAAGAAAAAACAGATATCTTTCCCTACAGCATGCAAAATGCATACAATCTGTGGAGGGAGATGACAGGAAAAAATGTGAGAAATGGTTGAGCCTGTTTACATCTCTTAGTTCTACTGTGAGATGTTAATCTTTTTTTGCATATTCATACATACAGTAATTGATTCTTTCTCCAGCAATTCTGGATGTTATGCTGTCTTTTCTGCACCTTCACACATAAGAGCTGGTGTACTCACACACACTTAAAACACATAAAGGTTTTACTTCATTCTTCCTGCCTAAACAGTGCTTTATCTGCATAATGTTTTTCCTCTATTTCAAAATATCACAGAACAGGAAGAAATTTTAATTGTCTTTTGAAAATAAAGCAATGAAAACTAGACAAGTGAAGAATCAGTCAGTGGAATTATGAAGTGGAACATGGCATAGGTTCATCTCCTTCAGTTACAAAAACTTGTCTCCAGATGGAACAGTCATGGAAAATTTCAAATCTGGGTGATACCCTGGCTGCCTGAATGGTCCAGGACTAAACTCTAACTCGGCAGGTATGAGGAGAAAGGTGTTTCATGCCCCAAGCTTCACTTGTTATGTGTCTATATTGAAGCAGAGGAAGTCAACATCTGGAGTAAAACTCTTGTATATTAATGGAAATATCTGAGAAATGATGCCAGTATCCTTCTAATACAGGTTTATATTGTTACATCAGTAGACTGTACCCTGAATTTGTGAGTTCAGCCAGACATGTCTATAAAAGGCAGAAGAGATTCTATTAAATGTTTTAGTGATTAACCATAATAGTTTTAACCAAGTGTGAAGGTTAAGTGCTGTTGAGGAAGAAAACGATATATGCTCCTACAGATATGCTTGATGGCAAAACAGCTGAAACTGAGAATCCTTGAGATCAAACAAAAATGAGACAGATCTGTCCTGATTTGGGAGTTTTCAGGACATGGCTGAGATGGCTGTTAAGTGCGGGTCAAAAGCTTTAGTGAGATGAGCAGCAGAAAAGATGACACTTCAGTCTAGGATGCAGAGTCAAATTTAATACAGGTTTTGCCTCTATTCACAACTTCGCTCCAAACATTTTAGTGTATCACTTGCAGAAATGAGAAAAGGCCAAACCTTATTGCTCATTTTTGTGTTCACTGGCTTTTTTTGGGAGGACACATTAAACCTCCAGTCATACTCCAGTCCATAATTTCCTAAGAACTTTACACCAGACCCAGATGGTGGATTTGGGGAATTAATGTCTCCTTATTCCTACACTGCCAAGAATGCTTTGGCTTCCACTGCTCATAAGCAAACCAATACCTAACAGGACTTTAGGTGTCCCAACAAGCTGTTGTAGGAACATGGATACACACAAACCTTTGCTGCATGGCTCACCTTGTTCCAATACCTTAGGATGACAATGCCTAAATGGCCAAACATCATCTAGTTGACCAGCTGGACTATATTTCTTAGCCAAGCCAAACTGATTACCAGTCAATTATCACTCTTAGTGTCTTTTCATGGTCTTTAAAATCAGGAACGAACATCATGACACAACAATGGCTATATCAGACCCACTAAGCCTCATTCCCTAAAATGATGTTGTTTTCTTTAATTCCTTCTCTGAAAGAAAAGTGAAGGAATTAGGGAACATCATGATGAAACAGTGTGATTTCCTTATCTGTTGTCTAGATGGGAAGCTAAAACCTAAAGCTGCATTTATTATCTATCCAGTCCTCTTGTTTTAGGAGCTGGATGTACTGCTGGTATGAAGTGTGTTTTCTTTCTAAGGAATTTTTTATTCAGATATTAACAATAAAAAGTCAACAGTTTTAAAGCCTTTGATATAATAGTCAAAGTATTATCAGTTTTTTTCCCCCTAATCTTCTATATATGATGGTGAACCTAATAAAAAGCAGATAATTTATTTGTTGCCTCCTTCATATCCAGGGGGATAAGGGAGAAATTTTGCTATTAAAGAGTAAAGTGAAATTCCCCAACTCCCCTGCATTATACACATCTTGGGTTATTTAAAGCTCTTTAAATCAAAACAAATATATAGAGTAGTGGGTGCTTCATCATAAGCTTTGAATGATTCTGTCTGCACTACACCATTTCTTACACTGCAATGATTAAACTCTCAAAGACCTGCCCAAGCAAGCATTGAACTTAATTGGTAGAAAACTTGAGAGGAATCCTTTTGAGGGGTAATCATTTATTAGGAAGTCACACTAAGGAATTAGAAGGGGTTATATTTTGAGCACTGTGCTTAGATTAGGAAATAACCATGTAGTACCAATGGGCAGCCTATTTCTGGGGCACAGCCATGTCCTGGGAATGGGGAGATAGAAGGCAAACAAATACTCTAAAACATGGATTTCATTCTATCATTCCAGCCATGGTGTCATCTAACATTGATAGTTTTCTTGTACTTCAGTACTCTGAACCAGTTTGCAAAGAGTAGAGCTAGAAGTTTATTTTTCTTTTTATTTCTTTGATAGGGAAAGAAGGAAGGAGAAGATAGGGCAACGAAACAACCCAAAAATGCAGTCAGTGCAAAACAGAGTAGTACTTTTGGGAAATGCCTTGCTTATAAACTCTACCTTAACAGTGATACCACTTTTTCAGTTCAAGTGACATGAAACATTGACACAGCACAATGAAGTCTTTTCAGACTGGTTCCACACTTCAGCAAGTAGCCAAGGCCAAGTACCGTGCATCCAACTGGCAATTTTTTGCTTCTGTGCATGTTAAAATACCTGATATGCCCCTGGCACAGGCAAAGCAGGTTTGATAGAATCCGCAGGAAGGAGGCCACTTATTTTTTCATGCGTAATTTATCACCACAGGTATTTTTGCCTACCTATGTGTCCTCTGCTTAAACTCATGGTAGCACGTACATTTGCAGCTGGACGTGCTGTTGCTGTAGCAATCATGCTCCACCCTTCAGCTCACTGGCAGATCCTGAAACAGGATGTCAGCATGAGCTGCCTCTCTGCAGAGCTACTGCCTATCAGGAAGAAACAGCCTGGAGACACCCTGTGGGGCACTTTTTGAGAGGAACAGGGGTAATTACTTAAGATATTTAAGTATAACATTCAATATTTACTTCTCCTGAGAAAACATTTAAAGTGGCAGTACTTTATATGATTCCTGCAAATGCAAACTCGCAAGCTTGGCCAGGACATTTTTCTTTTATTCTTCATAGAAGTAGAATTCCACATTTTATTTCATATATATATCTGCATTTTTAAAGTTTATTGCTTCTCACTAGCCACCTTACCAAGTTGCAATTTTTGTGAAGAAAAAAGAACAGTTCTGAAGCCTTCTTTTCATCCCAGTCTTGAACCTGTTTGACAAACTTCTGTGAGCTTTTGGGAGTGTTTTTCTTCTGATCGTCATAACAAGCTTTTGATTTTCTTTACTTTAGGTGTAGGCACACATACTCTGTAATTATGGCTGTGCAGATGATTTTGCTTTCCCTCACTGCTTTTGCCTTGCCTTATCATGAAAGGTCGTGGGATGGAGTTGTAATGGTTGCTGCAAAGGGTTTGTAATGCATTTGAAACACAACTTGTGGCTCCAAGTACGTGTGCATGTGCACACACCCCTTTGCTCCAGACATAACTCACTGTTCTTTACAAGCCTAACCAAATCTCTCTTCCCACACACTCCAAGTACTTCCAGTTTGACATGTTATCTCTACACAGCTCCAGTTGTGAACAACCCCTCATCTTGTATTACAGATTTTAATAGCTGGTGTCTGTTGTGACAGGGCATGGGACAAGGAGGAATGTCATAACATGCCTATTATGTACCTTCGTCCACATAGGAAGATTTTCCTCCATCTATTTTTTTGGTGATTTGGCCTGTGTGGGAAGATTCAGGGAGTGTTGAGACATGGAAAGTTAAATCTCCAATTATCCAGAGGTCGTGACAGTCAGCCAAATTGTGTGCTTCCCTTTCCACCTCTACACCCACTGCACTGTCCTGCTGCTGACCCTGGGATGGAAAGACCACCCTCCTTTGAAATGAAATCAAATCCTCCGAACTTGCTCATCCTTGGGCCTCCCCCAAAAGCTCCTGCTGCCAAACATGCCTGATTTCTGCAGTAGTTTCATAACCTGGTGGGTTTCTTCTCTCCTGCGACCTGAGCTGAGGTCATTGCATTCATTTCCATTTACGAATTTGTCTTGCAATTAAATCTGTGCTGTCCCAGAGGCAAATGTGTGTCTGAATTTTTCCCACTGTGTGTGCGCTGCCCTCCTCACACAGATGAGGTTTTTCTGGCAGCCTCTGTCATGTTGTTATGCTTTGAATAATTATTTTTTTAAAAACTTCTCTGGTCCAAAGTTCATTTTTTTCCCTTCTCTCATGCTCTCCCCCCTTCTCTCCTGTTTGACTCCATCACCATCCTCAACGCCTCCATTTTATCTCCGTGTTATTCTTGGCCTGTCTAGGTGCCAGTTGGGAGCTAAGTCAATTTAGGTATTTGTCTGCTCGCCTGTCAGGTTCCATCAAGAGTAAAAAGAATGGCAAGTTAATAAACCCAAAATCATGTCAGGCATGAAGCAGACTCTTATCCCATGCTGTTTATCTGGCAGCAGGTGCAAAAAAGACCAATAAAAGAGAAGAAATACGGCTTTTCACGCGCATGCGCTCCGGAAAGAGGGAGAATGGCTGCGTGCTCCTGTCAGGTGGCCAGCACAGGATTAGCTGGTGGTCTCAGGCCAGACTTTATGGGGCAGGTGTCCACGGCACAGAAACCACAAGCACCATTCACAGCTTCTTGGCAGCTGCAGCGCAGGGACTGACGCGCACTCAGCGCTCGGGGCGAGTCACTCGGTAGGAATTCAGGAATGGAAGCGGGGAGGAGAGGAGGGCGAGTTTTTTGTGCTGCTGGTCAGACACCATGAAGAAAACACGTGGGCTCCAAAGAAAACAGCCTGGTTTTGCTAGGAAAATGGGAACCGTGGAGGTGGCCTGGTCTTTGGGGAGCGTGTTGTGGACTCATGAAATCTGGAGTGAGGGCTATTGTCCTAGAGACAAAATTGTCAAACAACACTACATAAATTTGGCTTCTGGCATCGTGGGGATTTTGTTCAGCTTCACTAGGAAAAAATAAGTTAAGCTTTTAAAATATATTTTAGATAGTTTAGAACAATATTATATTGGGATCAATAGTAAAAACTACATTCTAAGATGGAAAAGTTTAAGAATAAAATGGCTTTGGAGATGTCTAGAAATCTACCCAGATTCTGATGCAAATAAAACAGAATCTATTTGAGAGTCTATTTAGGGAGGAAAGCAAACCCTCCCTTATTTTCCTCTTGGTTTGCTTTATTGAGCTTTGCACCTGTAATTTCCCTTTCTCTCCACTGTGAGAAGCCAGATTCCTGCCTCCCAGGATTAAGGCATGGTGTTTCTCAGCCTCCTTCCCTCAGCAGATGTCTCATGAGTTTCTCTTTACTGACACCTTTCTTCTCTACTTTTTCTGCTGGAAAAGAATGGCAAACTGTATCTTCCCTTATAGCTTTGGACAAAGTGCTCAACATGATCTTGAATGAGAGTTGTACCCAGGAAAATGCTATGACTTCAGGCAACTGGAAAAGCAGTGCACTTTTTGTTTCTGCATTCTCTTCCCCTTCCAATGTCTTCCTATTTATGGAGTTATCCTAGGCAACTGACAAAATCAGAGCCTTGTGACTAAGTGAGAACATCTTAGTGATATCACTGCCAATGCCTCCAGCTTTTCAGGAGTAAACTTCCAAACTGCATCAACAACCCAAATTTCCAGTGGACTTTATGGATGCAAGGTCAGCATTTAACAGCTGGGTAGTTACTGAAAAATTAAAGCCTTAGTATGTGAAAAACTTCAAAGGTTTGGCATCTGTAGAGGGTGGCAAAATACATGTAATTAATTCATAGATCACAGCATGCCTTTCAGCAGCATTGCATATTATGTTTGATTATGTATTTTATCTGTGTTTATATGTGTATTCATAGCTATATAAATTAAACTTGTATAATTAAGTAGAATTACATACCTTTGTTTACATTTGTGACTGGGAGTTTCCCATAACCACTGCTGCACTTTTGAAGTCACACATTTGGTGATAAGGATATAAAAGTTCCAATACCATCTGGAAGTTTATACAGAATATCTTTCATTTAGACACTGGAGGGACCTGCTGAAAACATTGCTATTGTATTTGAACAATTTCATTCAAACCATGAAGAAAATGCATATTTGGTGTTTATATATATTAAGTTCCTATTTATTTTTAATATTCTAATTAATACTTAAAAGCTGACAGATGACTGGTATATGGCCCAAGGGGAAACCACAATCTAAAGAATTATTTTCTTTTTTTGAAGGTTGTTTTTTGGTTTATATTTGTTGTAACTTCTTTTTAGTTGACTTCCCTAACCTTATTGATTTTTCTTTCTGTTCCTCAGTAATTTCCTGTCTGGTCATGCTGATCTTGCTTTTACTGACACCACGACTTGGAAGTGAAGAAATGGTATTCTTAAAATCCTCCTGATTCCAAATATTGCTGCTCAGAGTGGCTACATATTTCAAGCACTTAATTAATAACACCTGTGTTGCAAAATAGGCATTTGACAAGGTGACAAAGTTTACTCTGAAGGCAAAAGTGGTGGAGCAACTACACTGAAGGTTGTCCTACCTCAGGAAGCTTAAACCTGTTGAACCATCTGCATCTTTCTGACACCCTTGAACCCAGGGCTGAATCCATCAAGTAAATCTGACAGAGGGGTAATGGTCTCATTATGGACATAATGGAACAGTAAGCTGGTATTTGGAAAAAAGTTGGTATTTTGGGGACAGGAGGAAGGAATACACTCTAACAGAACCCTAAAGGAAGTACTCAGCCTTCACTCACTGCCTCTGTTGAATGTCACAAACAAGAAGTAGTAGTCAGTCAAATGGCCAGGAAAGCCACAGTTTGGCACTCTCACCATACTGCCCATCTCCTGCTCCCAAAAACACCAAAGGAGGTGAAAAGGGCTGAAGGTGACAGGGGATAGGGTGGTTTGGGCAAGGTGGAACGAGTTCCTGTCACTTTTTCTGGGCAGTGGGGAAGGTTCCTAGAGTGTGAGGATTTAGGGCACACTGGGTATGTATTAGTAAGAATCTATGCTTCGTTGGTCCTACTGCTCATAGACCAGCTTCTGTTTCCATGCTGCTGGGCCTCTGTTCATCATCACACCACAGTGGGTGATTTGTTTTATGCAACTTAATGACAATATTTAAGCAGTGGGACTGTTCACTGCTCACAGGCTTGCTGCAGAGCGGTGCTGGAGGATGGCCACAAGTGACCGCAACAAAGAGCTGTGATGCATCCCACAGATAAAAGACATCAGTTCAACATGTGTAAACAAGCCTGGTGTCTCTTGCATTGAATTCCACTCTTGTTCAACATATCGTTTACAGCACCAGACCTCATCCCTGTGGAGCAATTTCTTTCCCACTTGGTCTGCTTCTGATTAGTGCAAGAGAATGACGTATAGAAATGACACTGTAATAAACATGATGGATAGTCAGTGAAGCAGCTGCAGATTAGGAGAAAAGGAAGCTGACTACTGAAGATTGGCTTAGCAAAAAACAAAAAAACAAAAACCACAAACAACAATACAAGGTTCTAACTGTGCATACAAAAGTCACTTGAAATTTTCCTGGTATTCTTACTAGCATGCCACTCAGAGCATGTAGAACAGTAATTTCCCAATGGAAACAGACTATTCAAAATCATGTTAGGGGACTAAAAGCCTTTTAGATCTGGCCTTTAGATCAAGCACTTACCCTGAAATGCCTTCTCCTCTGAAACTCATACTTCACAGGGAATAGGAAAAAAAGATGAAACCCTGAAAAAACCCAAACAACATCTTCTTTAGATAAAGCTGTTAGACTAGGGTGTTAGTAATTCTGTGGCTTCCTTAAGCTCATACATGGATTTTACAGACCAGGCTGAGTCAGTCTAGCGTGGGATGACAGGATGACCTTATATCCTAATCAGATTTTGAGTGAATAGTTATTTTCCTTCTGTTTGCACCTGAGGAAAAGCTTACAAGTATTTGCACCACCTTCTAAGCAAACAAAATGAATTGGAGCAGCCTGGAATACTTTACTGTACTCCTGATGCTGTGGGGACCTTTCCTGCTTTTGCTGTCTTTCACTAAGAGGTTGCCTTTCATTTAAGAAGGTGGTTCAACATGCCATTTTGGAAATGGGGAAGTGGAGTAGAAGAGAGGATGAGACAAGGGTGTGAGAGGGGCGACAGAAATTTTTACTTCATGAGTCAAGTAGCTCAGCTGTCCAAAAATTTCCCAGAAGATATTCACTTCTTATGTCTGTGTGAGCTCCTACAGAAAGGAATGGAATGGTTCATAGTTTTCCATAAAATCCTCCAAAGAGAGGATTGATCCACTCTCTATGCTGTGTCTATCTTCTGGTTACAGCAGACTACACAAGCTTTGGCCCATAGCCTGTTTGTTGAGTTTCTTGAATCTGACATACATTCTCATAAAAGGATTTGATACTATATTTCTCTGCAGCAGAACTGAAGATGATGGTAGCTCAGTCAAGTTTTTTCACTCTTTCTAATCTTTTTCAGCATATTAAAATAAAACAAAACGATGTTAATCTGCAATCCCTGGATGTATTAAAAAAGCAATTTTGTCTGGCCATGCAAAGCAAAGAACCACACTCAAAAAGAGGCCACACCACAGGGAGAGGAGGTATGAAATTACTTTAAATAAATGTATTTGAAGAAGTTTAGTGCCTGGTAAAGAATCTGGTTTGAGGACTCAGTGATGGACATATGATTGACAGGACAATCAATCAGACATCAATTTTTCAGCTACCTCATGAGGGATGCTGGTGAGCAATTTGTTTCCCCTGTGGGCTGTGAGTCTTCCTCCAACAGAAAGACTGTAGCTAAGACATTATCCATTTATTTTTGCTCTTTGTCTTCAGATTTCTTAACACAATCTTTTATGCTAATGATGTGAATGCAAAAAAATTCTCTTTAAGATGGTTGTGCCAAAATTTATTTCAGATAATTTATTGGATCATCATCATAGATTTCTGCTTTTAAGTCATTAGTTTATCTGAACTTAGTTATAACATGTTAATTTAAGTCCCTTCAGTTCAACTAGTTGGCTCCTAGTCCCACAGCTGCAATAAATTTTGACATTTTACTGGGGTTTTGTGTCGTTTACAAATTCTCTGTAATTTCTTATTATGCAGCCTTAATAGCTGAGGCATTGCTTAAAGGTTGTTAGTGGTTTCTCTGTTATGATTTTAAAATCAAAACCAGTGCCAGCCCATGTGTCATGTATCTCAGCACATGTAACCAGTCCCTAAAGCAAACTGATCTTCCACTGTAGCACACATGAACAGTGTTACAGCAGCCCTTGAACAGCACATCAGCTGGGAACAACTCACTATTTTTGGAGAAGTGAGCATGTCCCACTGAATTAAAAAAAAAAAAAAAAAAAAAAAAAAAAAGACAGATTTTTCAGTTTCAGGATTCCCAAGAGCTGTTACAAAGCAGCTGAGGGTGAAAAAATAGCATTAGCCATTTCATCAAGAAATAACTCTAAAACCCTTTGAATTATTCTGTACATCATTAATGAGTCATTTTAATGAGTAACTTCTTGGTAGCCAAAACATCAGTGGTGTTCATGGAAATTCACCTCATGATGCTGGCTGATCAGATTTTGCTGTCATTGTTACTGGTTTTGCTCAGATGCAGAAGTGGTCAAAAGTGAACAAAGCAGCCTACACTAATGTCTAATTTAAAAACAGTGTTTGCACTCCCCAGACACTAAACAGTTGTTTTTTAAATTTTCTTCCCACCTGATTGTTGGAAAAGGTCCCTGGGGTGAGGAGTGCTTTTCTCCTGTGTTTTGTTCTGGGGAGGTTTGAAATAAAGGGAAAGTGTACCAAGGTGTCAGCAGTGTGAAGCTGTATGGAGGATTAAGGTCAAGAGGCTGTTGACTTCACTGGACTCCAGGTTTTGCCCCATGATGTAATTACACTCAAGTGCCTCAAAGATCTCTTTCAGTGATCACATATCAGGCTCCCAATACAACTTCTTAATCTACTTTGTGAAAAGACAAAATTCGATTTACAGGTGCTCTCACAACTGACTGGAGCAGAACAAGTGGGAGAACAAACATTGCTGATAAAAGCCCCAATGTGCCTTTCTTGCCAGGGATGTTTGTGTTGCATTCTTCCACCCTGACCTGCCCTTTAGTCTAGCCTATTTCTGAAAGGGGCGGGGATGAATAAAGTTTGATGATTTTTCTGGAGTAGCTGCTGCAGAATTTGATCCTTATCTCACAAGGAAATTCACTCCCATAAGCCATTCCACTCAATTCTGCAGAACAAGGAAGGCTGAAAGCCTTGAATAAACTGTAAAAGTGTTGAAACAAAGATTTCAATGGTTCTTAATCTCTACCTATGAATCTTTGTCAGGTCATCCATTATCACTGTCTGCCCACTTAGGAGAATAGAATGAAATAGATCCCAGTGGCTCAGCTGAAATTTTGTGAGCCTTAGTGACACACACTGCCTCTTTTTCCTTCAGGGAATATTGAGTGTATCACTGGATAACCCACAAGCATAAACCATGATTTGGAAAGTAGACAGGATTGCTCCAGATTCTCTCTGTACCATATAACATTAAAATTTGACACTATACTTCCTGTACAGATTAAATGCTGTTGAAAACACAAGGTACTTACTTTAAGAAACCACTACCTTTCTGTAAGGAAAGTCAAGGGTGTCAGAGCTAAGGCCACCAGCCTGAAGTTTTCAGAGGGAGGGATGGGGACACTGAGGTACTCAACCTTTACCAATACCTAAGTGATATCTTGTTTTTAGGCTGACAGGTACCTGACAGCTTTGGGGTCACATAAAACTACTTAAGAACCTGCCTGCCTGATAGTGGGGAAGCTGCTTCAGTAACTTAGGCACAATCCTATGCTTCATATTTTTCAAAACCTTGGCTGATTACTGTTGGCAAAAATGCTATGCTTTCAGTAAGGGAGGTGGAAAGGGTCATAATTTGGTCATCAACATTTGATGCATCCCAGAAGAGGACCTGAAAAGGTATCCTGCTGGGAGTGATGTGTTATTGTTGGCTGTCCTTGTCCCCAGCTGCAATTGAAATGGATTCAGCATTTTAGGAGTGAGAATAAAATAGTAAATTGTTAAGTCCCATAGCTGTTTCTCACTTGGTTTTAAAAATTATAAACTACTGTGATTTTCAGTCTGAGAAGAGACTCTTTTGTCTGTATGATGGTTTTGAGTATTTGTTAGTGAGATTTCTTTCAGTGGGAAAAAGACCATGGTAGATGTCTTATTTTGCATACTTAGATTTAAATAAGGCAGCTTTCTGTCTTTCTGAACTTAAGCTTCTCTCCATCTAGAAGTAATTTGTAGGCAGCAGAGCAGCCAACAGTCTAAAGTGGCAGAACAGAATCCACTCTTCCCAGACCTTCTAAAACTGACCTTCCCTGACATTCTTCACCTTATCTGTCTCTACAGTGCCATGTAAATAACAGAGCCTTGTTTCCCTTTAGTTTCCAGTTTCCTTCTTTAAAGTATTTTTAATTTTAGTGTGCTATTGATACATTATTGATGAAAGATGCCAAGTCAGGAGTGATGGACAGGCATGTCAGTTCTCTAGCAAGACCAAGTCTAGTTTTTACATTTCAAGATAATTGTCTGAAATGATAGTCTGAATATATCCCCCTTATCTCGCATTTTTCACATAAATCCATTTACCCTTTCTGTCCCTCTGTCCCTCAGAGAATATGCCCTGAAAAGGATCAGACAACTTTGCCATAGCTGTGTGTAGCCCTAAGTCACAACCTGGCTGCATCTCACAAGTGAAGTGTGCTACATGGCAGCTGAGGCTGTGTAGACTGGTAAAATCACAGGGCTAAGAGCTCAACTCTTAGCTGAGGGGGAAGAAACTGATTTTTCTCAATTATTTGAAGCTAATACAGAGTAGAAACCAGGTTCATAAGTCCATGGAAGCTAGAAGAGTGTAAGAAGAGACAAGAGTCTGTGTTGGGGTGGCTTTAGGTCTGAAAGATGATAATTATATCTTTTTCCAGAACAATAAGAATTCACTTCTTGAAGTATTGAATTGACTGTTGTCTCTGCAGATTCCCTTACCTTTGGCTGTGAAACTGAAAGGAATATGTAAAATCGTGAAAGAGGCAGTCGTGGATTGCATTGTCTTTCCCACGTTGCCTTTCCTTATGAGGGGTGCTGTGGCACCCCATTTCCATGAGTTCACACTTCCATGTGAAATCGCCTAGTGTAGACTCTGAGCTGGACTGGGGAAACAAACTTTGTGTATAGGTCAAATTTTGCTGTTCTACTGGGTTTCTTTTTATGGCATAAATGCAAATGAATTTTAAAGGATTCCTTCTATTCTCTTTTTCTTTCTTCTTTTTCAGTGCAAAAGTGGGCTCAGTGGACTATGTACACTACAGAAAACTATATCTGAAAATTCAATGTTCAATTAAAACTTCGAGTGAGCTCTAGGCAGAAAAATTCCAATTAGAATGGGATCTCAGACCCTTTGATTTGTAAACTGTGTAAACTTTGTAAACTGTGGTCAGTACTTGAAATATTTCATTTTTAATCAAGGGAAGGAACCAACAGGAAGCTTTGTTGTCTTAATAACTCCTGGGGCAATAGTGGGGAGTACCACCTCTCTACTGGATGTTGTAGTTTGCTTAAAAGGTCAAATGGTGACATGCACTTGATTTGCTAGATCTGAAGAGATTCTGTAGTGAAGTTCATGTATAATAAACTATTTTGGAATCTTTGACCTGAGTCACAGAAGAAAAACAACTGCAGTGTGAATATTATACATGGAGTCAAGACATAGAAATAACTTTCATTTCCCACCTCATCTGTCCACCCTCAAGCCCCTCCTTCAAAGGAAGGAAAAGCAAAGAGATTTCCTTTTTTTCTTTCTGCATGTCAGTATTCCATCTTGTTTTCTTGCATGACAGCAGATGTGTTGAGAAGACACTAGCCTTGAGGAGCAGAAACTGTGACTGTCTGTGCCCAAAATGCAAAGGGATTCTCACAGCTTTTCAGCTTGGGGCTTCTTTTTAATCCAGGGATGTGCATTGGGTTGTTTGGGAGTAGGGAGACTTCACATGGGGACAGGGAGCACTGCGGGGTTGTGCTTGGAGATTGGATTCTTCCTTTGTCACTTTGTGTACAAGTGCAGGAAAGTCACAGAGACAACCAGCTATATCACAGAGTGAGAGGTGGGTGGGATTCTTGGGGCTGTGCTGTGCAGGGCCAGGAGCTGGACTACAATGATCCTTATGGGTCCATTCTAACTCAGGATGTTCTAGATTCTAGGTGCTACTTGGGCAAGTGCAGACCTATTTGCATGAGAGCAAGAGTCTGAGATTTTTAAGTCTCATTCTTCATCACTGAAACTTGTCCAGTGTTTGAATTGTGCCAACAAAGGAGCTCTGCTCTGCTCCCCTCCTCTGTGTGCAAATTCCCCTGCTAACCTCCTCCACCACCCACTGTGCTTTCCATGTCACCACTGAAAGCAAGACACTCTCAAAACAGAAATAAACCAGCAGCAATCAATGGCAACACTAGATATCTCACTGCCCATCAGTCTGCCTCTGCAAGCATTCACTTTGCATCCCAAAGTCAGGCAAAAAAGTTCCAAAAGCCCAAAGAATGTCTTGGGAAAGGAGAGTCACAGCAAAAGACAGCCAGACACAGAACTGAAAATGTGTTTGTGCATTGTCAGTGACACTTGTGAGCAGAAGGCAGTGGTGCAGTCCAAACATGTCATCAAATCAAGAGAACATTCTCTGGTGAAGGTGAGAATAAATGCACAGAACTCCAGCTCTTATCCAGAAAACATAAGCAAGATTAGGACCACCCTTCCTTAAAACTGACACAGAAATGTTGCAGGTGATGTCACAGAATGTCAATAAATGAAAGAGGCCTTAAAGATCATCTAGTCCTGATCCTCTCCCATGGGCAAGTTCACCTCCCACTAAACCAGGTTTCTCAAGGCCTTAGCTAACCTGACTTTGAACACTGCCAGGGATGGGGCATCCACAGTCTCCCTGGGCAGCCTGTTCCAGTGCCTCACTAACCCCACAGTAAACAATTTATTTCTAATACCTAACCTAAATTTCCCCCCTTTCAGCTTGCATCCATTACTCTTCCTTCCATCACTGCAGTTCCTGATGGAGAATCCCTCTTCAGCTTCCCTGCTGGTCCCCTTCAGATACTGGAAGGCTGCTATAAAGTCCCCCTGGACACTTCTCCAGGGTGAACAATCCCAATTCCCTCAACCTTTCCTCCCAGCAGAGCTGCTCCATCCCTGTGATCCCTTGGTGTCCCTGCTCTGGCTCCAGCAGCTCCCTGTCCATCCTGTGCTGGGATCCCAGGGCTGGAGGAGCTCTGCAGGGCAGGGGGTTCTCACCTGAGTGGGGCAGAGGGGCAGAATCCCTGTCTCCTCCCCTGCTGCCCATGCTGGGGGCTCAGCCCAGGGCACAGCTGATTTCTGGCCAGCTCATGGTGAGTTTTCCATCACCCATCAGTCTCAAGTCCTTGTCCCAGGGCTGCTGTCCATCACCCTGTGCCCAACTTGTCAGCATGCTGGGGATTGCTCTGACCTGATGTAGGACCTTGAATTTCACCTTGTTCAACTTCATGAGGTTCACACAGACCTACATCCCCTGCCTGTCCAGGTCCCTCTGGATCCATCCCTTCCCTCCAACGTGCTGACTGCAGCACACAGCTCAGTGTCACCAGGGAACGTGCTGGGGTGCACTGATCCCACTGTCCACATCACTGTCAGAGCCATGGAACACCATCAGCCCCAGCACCAGCCCCTGAGGAACACCACTCATCACTGGCCTCCACAAGATGAGTTAACATCTACTGTCACTTCCAGTCTTTTCTGACTTTCCCATCTCTTTTCAGTAGCTTGCCTGTCTGAAGAATGCAAAGATATTAAAAAATCAGCTGCAAGTAATTTCTCCATAATAAAAACAAACAGAAATTCTGAAATTAATCCCAAGGCAGCAGCAGGCTATGAACTAAGATCTAGTTCAAAGCCGGATCTCTATCTGCTAACACAGCCAGTTCAGCCAAAATAAATCTTTATTTTCACCAGATGCTACATGGGGCTTAAGTATTCCCACACATCTGCACTAGAATAATGTTCAGAGAGATAAGTCCTTTCTTGGACAATGAAAATGTAACTTTTGTGGACTGGTCTTATGATGATCCTTGATTTTCCAGTCTTTTACACAATCCTCTGGCCTTTCAGGGATTAGCACATTAAACAAAGGTGGGGTCACCTCCCAGACAGACTTGACTGCTGTGCCCAAATGATTTCTGGTCATGATTCAGACAGGTTATGCTGTGCCAGCTGACATACACAAGTGCAGTTGAGTGAAACAACATAACAGAACTAAGACTAATCATTTTGGTGTGTTAGTCACATTTTTTGAAGGGCTTCATGAATTGAGACTTCTAAATTGCCCTTACTTTTCGCAGAGAAAGAAAAAGTTTCTGATTTACTTGAAGGCCCAGTCCTCAGTGTTCTTTTTCTCATTATGATCTAAATTGAATTGAGAGCAATATTCTTCAGGCCACCACAACTTAATAAATTAAAAAAAAAAAAAAAAGAAAGAAAGCTTGAAGGCTGCCTTAATTGGCTTGCAACCTTAAAAAATTAGCTCTCAGAACATATTTTCTTTAAATCGCCAGTTTCTTAAGAAAGAAATGTTGCTTGCAGGACAACAGGAATGAGGAGAGAACCTGGGAAAGAATGTATTACATTTTACATTAGGAGAGGGAGAGCTGCAATAGCATTCAGATGTATTGAATAACAGTATCCAAGACTTCTTTTTCATTTTGTTCTACCCTTCCAGTCCAGGATCTTCCTTTCCAGCATGCTGCTGATGTTTGGTGCTTCACTCCAGGTTTAAGCATGTTAGCACTTACCTGCCACAGGGGTATGCAAAAGAAAACAGTGATCTCTAATTTGATGTGGAAGTCAAGAAACAATGAAAAAAGATGAAGTAAGAAAGACCTGACTGCCTCAAGGGGACACATCAGTACTGGAGACACTGCACAGAAGAAAAACACGGTGTTTGAATGATGTGATCTTTGTCACCAACTTTAACTCTTTAAATTTTTAATTCTGTGTATTGAGAAAATACTTTTAAAAACCAACAAGAAACAACCAACCCAGAAAAATAGCAATTTTGACTGACAGGTGAATGAAAATTCCCAACCCTTCAGTGAGATGTGGTGACTGGAAAAAGTAAATATTAATGGAAAAGTTAGAATGAAGGACTTCAGGGAAAAGAGGCAGTTGTCATCTATCCAAAATGTCTGTTGAGCACTCTGAAAATGCAAGTTTCAGAGTCCCCAAGAAAGACTTCCAAACCTCTGGAACAGCCCAAGCCACATGAATGTTAGGGAAGTGTACAAAACCACTGCTTTCCTTTGGCCCATTCACTTAGAGTTGTTAGAGTTTCCTGCCTAGAGAAAAAGAATCCACTACAGGGAATTCAGGAAAAATAGCTGCCTGGAACCACTATAGTTTTTTTCTTAAAACTATACTGATGCCCAATTCACAAAACACACAAAAATGATAATGAAAGTATTTTAATCAACAGCAGGGGATTTCACTGATTCCAACACCAGCCAACACAAAAATACTGCATTAGAAAATCCTCCAGAAATAAAAATATGTCCCCACAGCAACAACAAAATATAAATGAACATTTAATTCTTTCTCACTCATAAAATGTCATCTTTCTATGAATCACTCTTCCTGCCTCTGTTGTGTACAAGATGCGAGGCCACATCCTTAAAAAGGCTCCAAGAAAAGCTGGTACTGAAAAACGGGTAAGGACAAGGAGGAGGAAGACAGACTGCAAGAAAACGAAGTACCAAACCCTGCATTTTTACTGAATGTGCTTATTTGCAAAGAGATTTTCACATGCACATGGTGCTCAGGAAGACAGTGCACTCAGGTTTGTAAATCTCCATGGGCAGAGTGCTGGATGTTGACTCTGGTTGTGCTGTCCTCTACAGCTCTCACAGCTTTCATCCCTCCTTTATCCAATGGAGCTTGGTGGAAACAGGCAGTGAAAGGGACCATCTGTTGTAGAATCACAGATTGTGCTGAGCTGGAAGGAGCATATGTTCTGAGACTGCTTTTTTTCGGGGTTTGGTTGGTAATTCTTATTCCCTCTTACCCATCACATGGAGAGCTGGATAGTCTATCCTCTGCTCCCTCAACATCATGCCTGCTTCAAGCTTTCTTTCTTTTTATTTAATTTCCATAATTTTCCATCTCCTCTACTATTCTCCCCTCCTGATGGTGTCTCCTCCAGTTTGTGCTTCACACAGGCCATAAACTATTTTGGAAATATCTTGCTAGCCCTGTCCCACGAGGAGTTAAATACAGAGCAAAAGGGAAATTTAAGATTTTACAAATTTAAAATTCTGTGGCATTCTGTCTGCTTCAGCCAAAGTTCCTGAATGAAAATGTGGTAGCATTGGGATTGCTTTTGATGTCTTGCTGGGGAATGCACAAACTTGGGTTGAAATGGGGAGCTGCAAAAATGTGGCAGCAAAACCTCGCCTCTGTGAAAATCATGTGTTCACTCAAGGGGAAATGAGGGGATTGCCAGGAGGTCCCAACAGCCTATTGATGCACTGTCAAACTTTTCACCCTCACTGTTCCACCACACCCTATTTTAAATCCCTGCTCAGATTATTTTTACTTTTTTTCAAACAGCTCATGATTTTGTTGGGCCTATAGCTCACAGAGACTGCGTTGCCACTAAAAACACATAGCTAAACACAAGTGGGTAGGATTCAAAGGAACCAAGCAGATATATTTATTTATCATCTATTAAAAGACTCTGAATACAGATTAATGTTCCTTACTTGATATTTTTTTATTGTTTCACCTGCTATACAGTGGGAATTGAAAAGGCTCTCCAGTCATCTAATCTGGCTGTAGCTGCTTGAAGTGTCTGACGATTCTCTGAGGAAATATAAACTAATAAACCACCCACAGTAATGCTTCCCAGCTGCCCTCTGAAGGTCAGGGCTCCCTGTGGGCTGCTCCAGGCTCTCCTGAGTCACAAGAGAGCTGATTCCCGTGCCCCCAGTGACAACCACAGCCCCTACTGCTGTTTGCCTGCTTGGATCCAAAAAGGTGGCACAGATATTCCTGCAATTCATGCAATGAGCCAGGACTCTTATCCTGGACTCCCCAAAAGTGACCTTCAAAGTACTCACTATTTTTTTTATACAGAGTGTCGTTGGATACTGCTGGGAACCAGGGAAAAAGCAGCCTTGAAGCCTTGGGTTTCTCAGGCTGCACAAGGACAAGAAATTATAACAATGATTATGCATCTGCAGGGTGTGTGAGAGATGTGATGTTTTGCAGAAAGCATGTTTTCAAAGAGGTGTTGCCTTCTTGGACCAATGAATTTTTTTATTTTGTATTGCAGGAACTACCCTATATATAAGTGTAGTGTTTCTTTAAACAAAGTTCTCTTTTGCTTCTCCATTACACAAAGAACTATGTTGCATTATCCTTTTCACTGTTCTCCTATAGCATAAATGAAACACACTGGTATATATTTTGATGCTCTGATGGATTATCTTGCTCTTCTCTGTGCTGACCATCTGGAGGCCAGAAGCAGCAAGCTCAAATATGTTTTTTTTATTCATTCTTGCAGGCACAAAGGGCAATATTTATGGAATCCTAAGTGGTGTGTGTTGTTTGTAATTTTCTGTTAATTATCCTCTGTTATGCTCTTTTCCCTCCAGGCTCTCATTCCTTGTTTGTTTTTAGGTCTGTCTGTTATATGTAGTTAGATGATGGTGGCTCCTCTATGGCTTCTTTCTTTTCCTAAGGCTATCATTGAACCTTATTTTTGAAATTTCTGGGTCATCTCTCTGTTACTAAAGCCTGTGTTGTACTTTTCCTAAAGCCAGAGTGTGATATACTGTATTTGGTAGAAGAATCCTGTTTTATAGTATAATATTAAGGGGCCCTGCATGCAGCCATTGTTTTGCTTCTTTGAACTCAGTCTGTGCAGAAAAAAAAAAAAAAAGCCAGAATCATATTTTACTCCATAGTGAAATATTTCCCACACCTAAACCAGCCTGCAGACACATTGCCCATTGGACACATGGAGTCTGTATACTATTTTTCCTCCTGGTTTCAAGTGCCAGTTGTCACCTAGTAGTTGACCTTGGGATTGGCCGAGCATTCTTGGCTTTATCTGGAGAAGAATAATTCATGTCATGCTCAGGCTTTCAACGGGGAAGAGTGTTTCTCAAGTAGAATAGGGAAATTTCAGCAATTAAAATCATTAGACCTAATTTCACTGAGGTAGAATTGAATTTGCATGCCATGCTAGCAAAGCTAGGATTTTTTTGTTAGAAGCAAGCAGTTTCCTTTTCCTTTTCCTCTGGGACTAAAGAATCTTGTATGAGACTAACAGTTTTACAGAAAAAAAATTAAAACTATAGCAGAAAAACTCATGAAATATGACTTTGGAGTTTGACAGTTCCATAACAACAGCCCTGCCCAGCTGGGAAATTATATGCAAAAATATATATATATTTTAATACAACAGAAAAGGAATCTCTTGTGAACTTTTGAACCTTAAAACTTTTTTTTTCAATAAAAATACCTAAATTAACACAGGAAAAATAAAGTTTCTAAATAAAGTCTTCCCCTAGGACGGCATTTGTGTCCTGCCAAATTAAACTAACCAAAACTTTTGTTTCTCTAGCAATTTAGCTTCCCAAGAAAAATATACCTGCAGCTATCAGAGCTTTGCTTGAGCATGCAGGCCTTCTGTCTCATGAACAACATCAGAAGTTCTGCATTGTGGGAGGTTTCAGCCCAAGAAAGGGGCAAGCCAGACCTTTCTGGCTGAAACACTCCTGAATTTGGAGGCAACCTGAGATCTGCTCCAGCCTTACTGGGGTTAATAACTTGTTCTGCAGGCAGACTCTTTGATCCTTTCAAAGCTGGTCCATTCCTTAAGGCTTTGAGGGAAGGTGGGAGCTGGGGTTTGATGAGGTCAGAGGTCCAGGAGGTGAGGCTGCGACCTGGGCTCCCATCCTGCCTGTGCCCCTGCAGTGCAGAGATCTCACTCAGGGCTTCACTGGTTTGGTGTCTTTCAGCATCTGGTGCTCTTACAGATTTCTTTGACAAAGGCAGGTGATTCAATTATAATTTCTGCCTGAACTAATCGAAAAAATCCACCAAAACCCTCTTTTCAATCTGGGTGATTATAGAGAAAAACCTGGAAAGGAGATCTAAAAACCTAAAAATCAGAAGGTCATTGGAAGGGAGAATGACAACTCAAGTATGTTTCAAATTTTTTTTAAGTGCCATGACTTTTTTTAAAGCCAATTTTCTCATTTTGAGGGTGCTGATTCATGTTGTATGAAAGTTTCAGGTTAGCAATGCTGGCAAAAGCAAATAAAAATCAATATAATTAAATAGATCTAGTTTATTGGAAACCTTCTAAGCAACTTTTTCAAAATATGCTTTTCTTTAGTGATGTGATCTCTTTGAAAGAGTTATACAAAATTATCAGCACATGCACAGAGGGCTCATGGAGTTAATTTTCCAGTTCTTGAGTTTATTTACCATTCTTTGAGGCCTGACCTGTGGAATTGAGCTCCTGAATCCAAACTGCTGGGGAAACGCAGCTGTGAATTTACTTGAAGTCCCTCTCCCCATTGCAAGGCTGGATTTCACAATATGCCTCAAGAGCAACCTTCAGTGTTTGTTATTGTACAGACTAACAGGGCAAAGTCTGCTTCAAAGTCTGGTTCAGGCATCAAAATATAGTTTGCTCTGACCCTGCCCTTTTTCACTCATAATGCCAGGGAAATGTTGTAGGAGCTGTTTGAGTATTTCCTCACAATCTCTCTGCAAATGTGAACAAAGAACATTGATGGGCCATTCTGAAAACAGCAGAAGATCTCTTCTGGAGTGAATGACTCTTGTCTCTTCATGGTATTTAGACCTGGAATTGCAAGAATAAACCATTTCTTACCAGAGTTTGCTTATTATTCAAGCCACTCTTAACACCCAGCCTTCTGTCTTAACACAGCAGCTACACACAGAAACCATGGAATGACAGAATGGCCTGGGATGGAAGGAACCTTAGAGACCATGTGTCTCCACCCCACTGCCATGGGCACAACAACAACTTCCACCAGAACAGATTGCTCCAAGTCCCATCCAGCCTGGCTTTGGACACTTCCTGGGATGGGATAGCCACAGCTGCTCTGGGAAACCTGTGCCAGGGCATCACCACTCTCACAGGGAACTATTTCTCCCTAATATCTAATCTGAATTTCTCCTCTTCCAGCTTAAGGCCGTTCTCAGTCATCCTATCACTGTGTGCTTGTGTACAAAGTCACTCAGACCAGGACCCCCCCAGATTCCCAGTGGGATGCATTCCCTTGTGTGCTGCCTCATTTGCTGTGGGACTGCATCCCACCTTGCACCACTGGTGCCACATCCACCACAAAAACAGCAAGTGCAGCTGGGGTGGAGCAGCTTTCTGCATCTGTGGCATTGCCTGGGCAGGGCTCCAAGCTTCACGATGGCAATGGCAACTCAGACTCGAGGTTTTTCCTGTCCTGGTCTTGAAGACATCATTCCATATTTAGAAAAAATTGTGAAGCACAGTGAAGGAGAGGTATGAAAGTTCCTTCAGAAGTACAAGACAGAATTCCTGCAGAAGACAGACATGAGCAGCAGTCCTACAAAGGAATGGGGACTTTGTTTTGGCCAGGCACAGCAGTGAACAACAATCTTGTAGCTGTGTCATTAAAGTTGCCAATGCAGACAGCTCGGAGGGAGCATGAACACTTGTGCATCTGTTCTTCTCCCCCTCCTCCCCATTCAGAAACCTGCCTGTCCCTCATCTTGGCAGCCACTCTCTTCAAGCTCAACCCTCTGATTCATGCAGCAAAAAGTCTCCCCATAGAAAACATACTGGCTGAACCGCCTTGTTTTTCCTAGAGCAGTGCAAACAGTTATTGCAAGGGGAATTTTAGGAAGATTGTGCCTGGCAAGGAGAGTTCACTAAATAAATACATGATGTTAATTATCCCTTGCCTGTTTCAACGGAGCATTTCAAAGTGGTTTGCAAACCATTAATTATGCTGCAATTTAGTACCATGTGGTGGTTAAATATTATCAGCACTGTTTTCTGCAGGTGGGATGCTATGACACAGAAGGTGAAATGGCCTGGATGAAGTCTGTCAGCAGCAGAACTGAGCCCCAAACCTACCTGGCTCACCATTTCCCTGTTCCATTAGACCTTTAGAACTGTGAAAAGATGTGGTTATCTTGTGGGCAATGGTGCATTATCTGGTTTTGAGTCCTTCCTTTGACACACCTCCCATCAGGTGCTACATTATTTTCTACATTCTCCAATCATTTTAGCCAGCCTTCTTCCTTTGCTTAATCACCTGAAGCCTGTTCTCAGTGGACTCCAAATGAATGAAATAAAAATAGCAGGAAAAGTTAAGAATGAAGCATTCAGCTTTGAATGTTCATTTGTCGGAGGAACATTTAGAGCAGAAACCAGGTGCACATGCTTCAGACCTATTTGGGCATCAGCCATCCCCCTTTTCTGTTGGTTTGTACCATTTTGGGTTATATGGATATTTGGGTTAACAGAGATGGGCAATATGGCAGATGGATAGATGTGGGGAGCCACCAGATGGGGCTCCAGGAGGAAGAAAAAAGCTGTGGGATCATGGGAAATCCATCAGGATCAAGTCGTGTGTTTGGCATCCTGGCCTGTGTGGGATCTTTATTGGAAAAAATCGACCATAACAGCAGCATGCAGCACCTGTGCTCTCACCATGGGAAGGGAAAGGAAGGAAGAGTGTCTTCCAAGCCAAAATGTACAGTATTTTACCAGGCAAAAAAACCAACCAAACAAACAAAAAAAAAAGTATCCCTTCAATTGTAAACTCTGAGTGAATGTGCTTATACATTCAGAGCAGGAGGCAGATGGCAACAAACCACATGCTTGTGGATTATCCCACTTTTTCCACATTTGCATTCTCAAAACCACTTTTGGTGCCCGTGGTTTAACCTCTGTTTCCCTAACTTCTGTTTATGAGTAGAATGGCCACATGTCATCATGTTGAGTGGGAAAGTGTGTTCAGGGGATAAGGAGGTAGAAGTGGTTCCATATGGTGAAAGAAGGGACTATGCCAAAGTATTAAACAAATATAGAAAGAGGGAAAGCAAGAGTAAAATCTTTTTAGGAGATCAGGAATCTAAAATGCTTGTGACCTCCTAGGAAGAAAACAGTTTTCTGCATCTGAAAGGGAAATTTATGGTTTGAAATGCTGATAATATAAATTCCAGTGTTTGGAGAAGGGTCAATGTTAAGCAGGTTTACTTTTCTCTGCTCTAGGCATAGTTCAGGTTAAAGGCTGAAAGATTCCAGTCAGAGGCCACTGAGATACTGTGAGACTACCAGCCTTAGTTCTTCCAATTTTAATCCATTGATCAGAATGAAAAAACCCCAAAACCCTGTCCAAAACCAAGAACCAACCAACCAAAACAATCCCAAACAAACAAAAAAACCCCAGAAAGCCAAAATCCAACAAAAAAACGCATTAAAAAAATTAGCTCTGTTCACAATAGTATAATGAAGTTGCTGGCATGGTATTATGTACCATGAGAAAATTCTGGCAGCAAAGGAGACCTTATGCTTCAGGGAAAGGCAAACAAAACACAATAGATGCCCTCTATTGAAAGTGTAGCAAGGGTCAAATTTATTATAATATTGAATAGTAAATGAAATACCAAAAAATGATAAAAAAGCCCCAAACAAATGAGAAATTGCCTCTTAAAAAAAATAAAATAAAATATTTTAATTTTTTTTTCAATCTGATGTTTGAATAGAAAAGCAGACAACAGTATAAAAAGACCTTATTCTTGGTCAGGAATTTAATATTCTTTGCCCTGCCAAGACAAGCTTCAGAACCCCTTTTGCCACCATAATAGGTTACCAGTCCTGGTAGTTTTATTCAGAAAGATCAACCAAAGAAACATGACTTGAAACTCAAACCCAAATTATACTTCTACAATATAAGCATTAATTTATGCTGTGTGCCATAAAAAGTTGGTAAAGGAAAGAATATTTCAGTTACCAAATGTGGTTGAGGCAACCAAATTTTTATTACATGCCGTGAAGCAATTTGAGAAGTCAAGATTTTTAGAAGGATCCTTCTAAAAATCAAGTGTGTCCAACAGATTTCCAGCTGGGCACCCAAAAGGCAAAGCATTTCTGAATACTCAGGTCAAAGGAAACGACTTTGGCTTCGAGAACCAATTATGTAATCAAAAGCTAGTCCCAAAGCAGGATCCAAAGACCAGATCAGCTGGCATTTATACAGTAAATTATTGGTGGTCCTGAGGGTTGCAGTCTTGAGTTGGGAGTGGTTTCAGAAGTGAGACTAAGAAAAGCTGCTTGTGGTTCCAAGGCACTTAACTCTGCCTTCAAGGGAAGCAGACTTTGTGATAGTCTTTGCCAATACAGCAGATGATGCATAGACATCGAGCTGAAAATCCAATTTCTCTTTGCCATCAGCTTCAGTGTGGCCAGGATTCAAACCCAGTTATTTTAGGGACGCATCCAATAGTCATTTTATCAACTCAAAGACTTCCATTGACTTAAATGGGAGATGGATCTCAGTCAGTTAACTCACAATTGCAGCTCAGGAAAAAGTGTGCCACTTCATTAATTCAGAAGTGGAAGTAGAATGGATTAGGCTGAAAATGGGGGAGAAAGCAGAATGACACTCACAGGTCCAGACTACTCCAGTTATCCCCAGGGTGGCAAACCCAAACCTGTTTCATCCCCAAAAAGCGAATTGGATTTCTCGTGGCAGGCCTGAAACTTTCCCTGGGGCAGGTTTAAACCTGCAAATTGAACAGAAACACTTTCCATCCAACAAGACATCCTATTACAGACCTGTTCTATATTCTGTAGGGTTGGTGGTGGGTGGCTTTCAGTTGACTTCCTCCCCACACATTTTGCTGCCAAGTCAGAAAGACGAAAAATCATATATACTTGCATTCACCATGTGATCTCCAAAGCAACTTAATACTGGTTCAAGTCTTCCTTGTCCTATAAATTGGATTCTTTCTGTAGATTGTTTACCTACCACTTTTAGTGTGTCTCCAATAAATTAAATCCTGCTGAAGTGGTAAAATATACGAAAGATATACTGGATGGTCTGCAGGCTGTACAGTGGAGCCATTATTTTAAGAGGAAGTAGGAAAGGCAATCATAAAATTTTGAAAAATTATGCAATAACTTTGTAGTTATTGCCCATCTGTATTCATTACAATGATCTACTTCACAGGCTTATAAATAGAACTGGCAAGTAAAAGATGTGCTGTTTGCCTCCAGACATGGCACTAGACCTCAGCAAATGAAATTCAACTGAAGACTTTAGAAAAAGTGCTGTAAGTGTTCATCCACAGATGGAGTCTAATCACCCATCTCCTCCCACATCCCTCCCCCCTGCCCCCCTCCCAATTTTACATTCCCCCATGCTTGTTCTCACCCCCAGTCAGGACACCTTTGTAAGAAGGATAACAGAATTTAATTGCTTCATTTGCAGGGCAACCTTGATGCACTACATGACTTCATTCTCACAAGGCAACAAATCCCATAAATCACACCTACTGAGTGCACCCATTAGAGCTCCAGTATGACAACTTTATGCCTAATGCTCTCCAAACAAGGACCACACAAAACTAAGACTGTAAAATTACTGTTGACTCACAGCAGCTTTTATAACATGCACTCAGCTCAAAAAGACTTAACTTATATGGGGTTTAATCATATTTGGGCAAAGGAGACCTCTCATTGATTCAAGACAACATATGTTTAAAAAAGAAGAAAAAGCAGAATATATTTGGCTTAGCTCCTTCCCCTGCAGTTCCCACAGAGAAATACGTCAGATTAATGGAAAAATGAATGTTTTATTTTGTAATGAAAGAGGATTCTGAGAAGTGTTTCTTCCTAAAATTGAAGAGCAAAAAGGTCTTTTATGCCACCATAGTTTGGGAAAGGTGTAGGAAAGGTGCTGTTTCTGGGCTAGGTGCTTCACTGGTGTATATCTGCACAAAGCTGTGGAGCAGCTGGAGCTACACACCCTTCTCATCACCAGTGCTACCAGGTGATGTGGCTTAATCCCAACTGGCAGCTCAGCTTCACACAGCTGCCCACTCCCTCCTGCTCTGGTGGGGTGGGGGACACACTCAGAAGAGCAAAAGTGAGAGAAGTCCTGTGCTGAGACAAAGGCAGTTTAATAGGTAAAGCAAAAGCTGCACACACGAGCAAAGCAAACCAAGGAATTAATTTCCCACTTTCCATGGGCAGGTAGATGTTCAGCCATCCCCAGGAAAGGAGGGTTCCAAAACTCACAACAGTGACTTTGAAGACAAACTCCATCATTACTCATGTACTCCCATATCTGCTTCTTCTCCCAGCTCTATATGCTGAGCACAATGCCATATCGTCTGGAATGTCCCTCTGGGCCACTGGGATCAGCTGTCTCAGCTGTGTTCCCTCCCAGCTCCCCATGCAGCCTCAGCCTCCTCCCTGGTGGCACGGAATGAGATGCAGAACAAGCCTTGATGCTGCACAAAGCCCTGCTCATCAGTAATGAACACATCCCTGAGTTACCAGCCCTGCTACCAGCACAAGCCCAAAACACAGCCCCACACCAGCTACTATGAAGAAAATTGAGTCTGTCCCAGCCAAAACCAACACAAAGTGTATGTCCTGCCCCAAAAATACTTGCCCCATAAGGGCAGTGGGCAACAGCCCCACTGCATGGACACAACTGCATAGTGGAGCTGCAGCAGTGTGCTAACACCAGAGAGGAGTGAGCCCTGGCAGGGGGGACTGACTGACTATCCACAATTAACAAATAGCTGGCCTGAAGCCCTGGGAATTCAAAAATATCCCTTGGGAGCTGCCCCGCGAAGCCAGGAGCCTGCAGAGCAGAGGCTGTCAATGCAGGCTCCACGTGAACAAAGGGTGCCTGTGAGTGTATCCAAGGATTTCCATGTGCTTCAGAGCAGGGCTCCCATTGCTTCCCTCCAACAATGTGGCATGCATCACTGAGAATCTCTTATTTCTTTGCACAATAGCTTTTTTTTTCCCCTCACCCTCCCCACGGCTACAAAGGAGACGTAGGGGGTGAATCTTCCATGCTGTCCAACCAACTTCCTTGTGTTTGGAAGGCAAAACCAAGAGGTTTATATAATCAAGCTAACATGCAAACCAATTGAAATTACAATGGTATGCTAGAGTATATTCCTTAAGTATTCAAACCACAGCGAAAAAAAAATCTCTTCCACTAAACTACAAGGGACTGACTGAAACCCGCAAAAGCTGGGAAACAGGGTAAGGTCTGGCTGAAAGCTTGTCCTTACTTCACCCCTGAGGAAAAGAGTAGAGAGTAGAGATAATGCTGGCTGCTCTTTGGTGGGCCCTAAACATATAGCAAATTCCCACAAAATAAATAGGAGGCTTGCCACCATATCCTCCCTCCCATTCCCACACAACCAGACCTCCAACTCACAGGCTCGCAGGGCAGCTGCTTTCTATCTGTCCAGGACTTCAGTCACAGGCATCAGTCTTGGCTCTGCTGCCCTGTTTTATAAGTTTCCAGTTAGCACCTGCTAAAATGATTTTCTTGCTCCTTATCAAAAAGGGTCCTGATAGCACCAGCTCCAGAGAAAACAACACCAAAAAAAAAAAAGCACAAGGAGAATATCTCTGGATTCCTGGTTTCCTATGGGTTTTCCCTCAGTTCCCAAATCCCCCATTCCCACCATCTTTATCCCAGCCACAGCATCATTCCTGCTTCCCCTCTCCCTGGTGGCACACTGTATATCTTAGCAATAAGATGGGGCAATGGTCCCAGCTATTTTAGGGCTGCTTTTTTAGATGCACAAGGAACTAAGTTAGAATTGCCATTTCCTTAGTTAAGGAAATTCTGAATCTTCTTTCTCCATTCTGCTACCCCTTCTCAGGAAAATTCACATGCACCCATCTTCACTTTCATGCCACTGCTGTACTGAGCTGAAATGAGTAGTGAGCTCAGAAGTTACGAGGGGTGGATGAACACACTGTATGCTCACAGAAACATTATATCTATAGGAAACTAACCCAAAAATAACCCCTTCACAGAAGCCTTTAAGACCAGTATCAAATGAACCAAAACTCTGAGTCTTCTGACGTGGCCACCAGGGTGACCAGTGAGGGAGGGGTTAGATTCCTTTGTGTTTTCCATCTAAAAATACATTAATGTGTACACATATATGAATTGTGTACATGCACACACAGGGCCCTTATTTCTTCATAATTGCAGGTTCCAAGCTGTTCAACATATTTTATAGCTTCTTTTACAAACCATGCTTTCTACTCTCCACAGTATTAAAGTACTTTCATATCTGTTTGTCAGCGGAAGAGCTGAAAAACTTTTAAGATCAGGATCCTCATAAAGCAACCAATTTCTTTGGCTTTCAGGAACATTTAATTACTTATGTACATCTGAGAAATTAGCAGTATGGGCCTCAACCTAGGCGAAAATCATAGAAAAGAGAGGAGTTGAATGTAGCTCAGATCCCACATGAATGTCCTGGTTTCATCCTCTTCCATCCATCCTTTAATGAATTACAAAACAATTAGCTGAGAGTGAAAACAAAAACCTCAACCAAAATATATAGGAATTGAGATAAAATAAAGAAAGGTTCCAATTTTACTCATACAGTTTTCCTGTTCTTTGTTAACATTTAGTCCAGCTGTATTCTGAGGACACTTTAAATTACCCTAGGAAATCTGAGAGATCTTGAATAAGATGAAGTAAAGTGAACTTGGTGAAGACAAAATCTCTTTCTGCCTTCTCAGCTCCTCCCGTTATTTAAAAGTTACTTTGGTCTAATGAAAATCAGATTATAAGACTCCATAAAACCCCCAGATTAACATCATTAGAATATGACTTTTTCTGTGATGCTATCTTCTGAAGGAGAGGCAACATGCTGTACAGATGGAAGCATCTTCAAACTCTGCTTGAAGTGGAGGGAACAAAAGTCTCCCTGAAAACAAAAAAATCATAAATTAAATTTAAGAAGCAATATTTCACTTGCTTTATGTGTTGGCATGAGCCTGCAGGCCCACAGTTTAAGACATTAAAACCATGGGTGCACCCAGAGAAAGACAACCCAAAAGTTCTGACACTGAAGCATAATGGTTGAGGCTGCTCAAATATTTCATGTTTTTCTCTGTTTTTAAATGAGTACATGAGAAATACTTGAGGTTTTTTGTGGTTTCTTTTTTTTTCCCCCTCAGAGCAAGAGAGGGTATTGTTTTAGCTGTTAGGCAACGGAGCTGGGAAACCTAAGAACACATGGTATAAATAATGCAGAAATTGGTATAAAGCCCCTTATAGCACATGTGGTCTTATCTGTAATCAGCTCTGCCTCAAAAAAAGAGGAAATTGAAAAACTAGTGAAAAAGAAAGGATTTCTTCATTTTAGACAAGAAGTGAATAGCAAGGCTCTAAAGGCTATACAATATCACAGCAGTTTCAAAAAGTGAGAACAGTCACATTCAGGCAAGTTAAAGGGTGAGTCACATATATGGTGAAAGCAAATACATTTTAGCAATGTGATAGAAACAAAGAAATTAGCAAGATGCAAACAAGTTATACATATAAATATACACATGAATAATAATCATCTCATTGTTATTTATTGATGAAAGGATTAGCAGTATAATTATTGGAATTGGAGAGATGGATAAACATGATTAGCTTTTCAAATATCTGGAAAATTTAAAAACCACAAGAGGCACTTCTGCATAGTGTCGTTTATTGTCACCCCAATCCCCTCACACTAAACCCAGACACTTGAGCTGCAAAATTTCTGGTCCCAAGAGAACATTGTCAACATGGTGAGGGGAGAGCACTGAATTGCCACCAATGCCTGAGCAAGGCCCTTGCAAAGCTAAGGAGGGGAGGACTGAAACTCTTTTCCTTGGGTTGCAATACAGGATGTGGACAGAAGTGTGGATTCTATCACCATCTGTTGAAGCTGGGTGGGATAGTGATTTTCATCATATTATCTGCTAATGGGCCATCTCTAAAACCAGCTGGGGCAATCATCTTTATCTTTTCCACAACCCATCCTCCCTCCAGGAAGATATCATCTGCTGTTCACGGGCCATTAAGTCCCACTGTGTGACTGATAAAATTACATCATCCCACTGAGAGATGCTCCAACCAGAGGGAGGAGCCAAACCTTTCCTACCTAGATAAAAACTGAGATTTTAAACACCAAGATACCTTCTTTCCACTGGATTTCAGAGGAAAACCAGACCTTTCCACATCATCACTGGACCTTCAGAGGAAACTGCACCTTCTACAGGAGCACTGTTCCAGCTGAACCACATCTGCCACTGCAGGAGGATGCAGCCACCATTGAATGGGACTGCAGCCAACACCCTGACTGACTGACAGGGTGTCAGGCTGTCTTCTGACTCAGTCAGTGTTTTGGGATTGTTCTTTGTAACACTGTATTTCTATTTTAATCTTCCTAGCAAAGAACTGTTATTTCTAATTCCCGTATCTTTGCCTGAGAGCCTCTTAATTTCAAAATTAAAATGATAATTTGGAGGGAGGGGATTTAAATTATCCATTTCAAAGAGAAGCTCCTGCCTTTACTGGCAAACACCTGTCCTACAAACCAGGACACACTTATAAAAGGTGTGGCTGAAGTGCCAAAACATGAATTTGGAGTAATAGGGCTTAATCTTTTTGTGTGTCTGCCTTTTAAAATAGCTCATGTAAAGGGGACTGGGGGAAGACATACCACAAATCATTATTTGCTGAAACCTCAGTGCTTACTAGGATCTAAGGGGAGTTCTCAACAAATCACATCCTGCAGGGATTGAATGCTGGCTGTTTTTTGTGTACCAGACCCAGATCTTCTGGAATATGAGAAACAATGCTCCACATGAAGCTTGCCGATGTTTCTGCTTTTTCCCTGCCTCTTCACTTTTTTGCATATGTTCTGTAGCTTCAGCTGGTATTTTTAACTTTGCCATTAAGTAAACTGAGGAAAGAAACCACCACAAATCCAGGGCACTAATGCAGAGAGGAGGAAACACTCCAGTGTACTTGCCATGATGTAGATGAATATATAAATAAATGTGCCACGGCATTGTTGTTGAAACCAAAGTTTATTAAACCAGATTCCTAAATCCCAAGCCTGACTGAAAAATAATTTTCTCTTAAAAAAGACAACAATAGAACAGATGATGCTGGAAGCAGCATTCTTGCCTAATTCCTCTAAAACAGGAACTACTCCCTGAGTGTCTGACACTGCACTTTCAGAGACCAAAGCTCTTTCCATCCAACATCAAAAAAGGAGGGAAATACATCATTTGTCTTGAAATTAATTTTGTACTACTTAGAACACTATTTTTTGAAAATACTTGTTGTTTAATATTTAAACCTGTTTTCAATCAATCATAGAACTGTGTAATAGTTTGGGACTGTGAAGATCATGTCATTCCAACCTCATTGCCATGGGCAGGGACAGCTTCCACTAGGACCTTGATGTACCTCATACATTCTAGAAATTTTTTTTTTTTTCAATTACTAATATCACACTTTTGTTGTGTTTTGAATACTCAGTTTATCAGCAGCTTATATTTTGATGAATAGTCATAAACAGCATTTGCTTGGAAGAGTTTTTGGAAAACACACCTTTTATGTGAGACAACTTCAGTGACTAGTCTTACCAGTTAGGTGGAAAAATTCTCCACTTCTTTTAATACAACACCAGAGTTGTATTAAACTTTAGTTTTTATAGGAGGCAACAATAGAGTTATGTAATACCTTTGATCTCAAACTTTGCTCTGAAAAAGTTAGAAGTTCTTTACAAGAAAATAGCTTTCTGTCAAAATTCTCTCAAATTAAATTCCTCTGCACTTACATGTGTGTGCAAACAGAGCATGGGGTTTGCAAGCTGCTTAGAACTTGCATTAATTAGATTGTATTAGATTAATTAGATTGCATTAAGTCTGTCAAGAAAATGCACTAAATGTATTTGAAAAGTGCATTCAGACTTTGAACTCCAGGCCTGGTTCCCATTGTTGGGTATGGAATATTGAAAGTCAAACCAGTGTGGAGAGGTATGGCCTTGGGGTGCCAAGGAGAAAGAGATTACAAGAATACCTATTGAAAGTGCCACATAATTAGTATAATATCTGATACATTGGAAAATCACACCTAAGGCGGAAGAAAATACTTGATATTTGCTGAAGGACTTGTATGTAAGTTTTAGAAACAGGAAAGAGAAAATAATGAAACTGTAAGATTTGCAGGATGACTCAATGGACTGTGTAGAATATGTCCCTTCTGAGGAGCATGACATGCCTTTAACTGCACTGCCCAGGCCATTTGAGTCCTAGAATATCTTCCCAGCTGACAATGAGATTAATTAGGTGAAAGCCAGAATTTATTAGCAAGTAAGGGTAAAAAACTTTTGGTTTCATACATGGAGAAGTGGTTTTCATGTTTGAACCATTGTACTGGACTTACAGGGAAAGGTTTTGGTAGTGAGGAGCTTATAGGGGTGGCTTTTCTGGGAAGCTGTTAGAAGCCCTGTCTGGCAGAGCAAATTCCAGCTGGCTCAGGATGGACCCATTGCTGACCAAGGCTGAGCTCAACAGGGATGGTAGCTGTTCCTCTGCCTCTGAGATAACATATTTCAGAAGGAGGGATGATAAAACAGCACATTTTACAGCTGGAGAGAGGAGTGAAACCATGTGAGAGGAACAGCCCTGCAGACACCCAGGTCAGGGCAGAAGAAGGGGCAGGAGGAGCTCCAGGTACTGCAGCTGAGGCTCTCCTGCAGCCCAAGGGGGGCACAGGGGTGCAAAGATCCACCTGCAGCCCATGGAGGGCACAGGGGTGCAGAGATCCACCTACAGACCATGGAGGAACCCACTGGAGCAGGGGCATGCCCAAAGGATGCTGTGACCCTGTGGGAGGACCACAGGAGCAAGTTTGTAGCAAGACTGTGACCCTGTGAGGGACCCATTCTAGAGTAGTCTGTTCCTGAAGGACTGACCCTGTGGAAGGGACCCACTCTGGAACAGTTTGTGTACAACTGCAACCATTGGGAAGGACTCACCTTGGAGGAGTTCCTGGAGGACTGCCTCCCTTGGGAGACATCCTGCACTGGAGCAGGAGGAGAGTGTGAAGAGTCTTTCCCTGAGGAGTGGCAGAGACAAAGAGTGATGGACTGACCACAACCCTCTTTCCCTCTCCTCCTGCATCACTGTGCAGGAAAAAGTAGAGAAAATTGGGAGTGAAGTTGAGCCTGGGAAGAATGGAAGGGTGAAAGGAAGATGGCTTTAAGATTCAGGTTTATTGCTCATTGTGCTACTCTGATTCAATTGATAGTAAATTAAACTATTTTCTTTCTCCAGGTCCAGTCTGTTTTGCCTGTAATGTTAATTTGTATGTCATCTTCCCCTGCCCATGAGCCCTTCATTGTTTTCTCTCCTCTGCCCAGCTGAGGAGGGAGAAATGATGGACCAGCTTTGGCAGGTACCTGGCATGCAGACAGACAACACACCACAATAATTTTCTTGGTGTTTGTGACATTCCTAATGAGAAGCTCAGAGCCATGTCACACTGTGGGAATGGATGTTGGTACCATTGTATTCAGTAGAAGATTTACACCACGACTCGCCCATTTTTCCCTTGATGTGCATTATGAGCTCATATCGCTCTGGAATGAGCCTTCCTTCACTCTGCCTAACCAGTTTTATGGCATGCAAGGATTGTGTTATTCTCCTTGGAGTGCTATTGGGCAGCCCAGTAATGAGCTGTGGATAGGGCCCCTTAGCAAGTCTGTCTTCCTAGACCACTTGGAAATGTCCTTTATTTCTGACACACGCCACCCACCCTGCCTGCCCTGGCTTCATTGGTTCTTCCGTCTGAAACAAAGCAGACCTCTCTCTTTGCTTTGGCAGTCACTAGAGAGTTAGAGTCACAAAACCAGGACTGAGCTGCATCTTACTAAAAAAAGCTCCAAACTCCATCTGCTTTGAGCAAGTTTTGCCTTACTGACAGGTGCAGAGAGGTACAAGTGTCCTCTCACTCTTCCACCAAGGTTGCAGGACAGTGAGAAAAGTAACTGGAATTTGACCCTGGTATAGTGAAAACCATTCATTTTCCATTTCCAAATGGTTCCAAGAACCATTTGAAGCCTAAAAGAGCATGCTTGAAGAGAGGAAAAGGCTCTGGCAGACGAGCTTTACGTAGGGGAAGGTTTGTAAAACCTCATGAATAGCCCTGTAGCCAGACTGGTGAAGATTTAATAACAGATGGAAAAAAACATTAGCAGTAGACAGCTATCAAGGTTTGAAAAGATCCCAGTACTTACAGGACTGATAGGCTTTTTTAATTCTCAGTCATATCAGTGGTAGTAGGGCTGTAGAATCTGTCCCTATGTGGGTAATAGCCTTTTTAATTCCCAGTATTTTTAGGAGGATTGAAGAGGTTGGTCTTTCTCTTCCTATGTAAAACCATGATTCATCTATCACATCAAGAGCATCATAATAATAAATATACCTGCATGGCTGCTGTTTTCCACTGAATGTGGCAAGTGTACTCAGAGAGAAATTAAATGAAAATTTCAGGAATTTCCAACTGGGCTTGAAAGTTGTGAAAGAAGAGTGATGATGCTATCAATGTAAAGAGTTATGAGTTGCCTGGTTCTTCTGTTTTATGGAGCAGCTTAGCCATAGCACAGGACCTACTTCACTGCCACTGTGGCCTGGTCCTGGCTATGGCCTTAATTTTTCTGAGGATGTTATTCATAAATGTTCTCTTAATCAAGCTCAGGCCCAGGATTTTACTGTAGAGGTCAAACTAATTGCCAGGATACATGAGAAGCCAAACCCTAGAAGGTAAAGCTAAAATTTGTGTGTCCTGGCTCAGAGAACCACTGTGTTTCAAACCTGAAATAAAAAGGGTTTTTGCATTTCTTAAATAGTTGATTTTTCCACTTCAACAATTAGAACTCTGTGCTTCTCAAAGAATTCACACTGATTAACTAATATCCTTCACTTTTAAAATTTGACCGCAACAAAAATCTTTCTGTTTTTTTGTTTTGTTGGGTTTTTTTTGGTTTGTTTTTTTTTTTTTTTAGAGAAAGAAGTAAAGATTTTTTCCAAAATTATACCTGGCTATTATGCAGGGTTAACACACTGAAAGAGACAGCAGTTTTCTGGGTGGAATGGCATTGCCCTGGGTGCCAAGACCCACATGGAAGTTATGCCAAGGTCTGTGAAGATTTTTATGTCTCTCCTCCCATCATAAACACAAATCTTTCAACTAGGCAGCTGGCATGTACCCCATTGATTGCACCTTTTAATTGAGAAAGGGAGAGATTAATGATTTTCTGTATTCTTTTCACATGTAAAAGTTTCTAGAGCATTAGCAATCTCTTGATTATTGATCAAAATGCAGGCTCCAACACAGAATTCTGCAAGATGTCATAATGTCTTAATATTATGTTCATACGATCATGAAACCCATATGCTGAAATAGTCTCAACCATCCTTAAGGAACTGAAATGCTATTCCATAAGTGACATAACATCCATGGTGGGGTTTCTTAGTTCTAAATCTGCCAGCTCTCACTCTGTGACAGTGGGAAACATTTTGCTTTGTCATCTTCAGTCACATGTGTAAGAAGAAGATAGATGAGGAGACACGAGGTGCATTGCCTGGACAGAGAAGCTGATGAACCTGAAAGCTTTTTCCTCTCTGTTTTATCTCTTGGTTTCATAAGAGAAGGTCACAGCTTCCAGCAGACCATGCATCAGATCTGTGAGCACACCTCCCCATCTTGAAAAGGTTTTCTGCCTGGGTCCATGGCCATCTGGGACATGGCCCATCCATAATATCCCCTGGTTCAGATGGTTGTGAAGGAGCAGCTCTGTAGCAAAAGCTGCCTGACCATGTGGAGCTTCCTCTTCTCAGAGACCACTTTTATGCTCAGCCCCTTGATGCTCACATTAGTTATGCTGCTGGTACATCACTGCCCAATTTAACACCTTCCAAATTTTGGCCCCCATCCCACACATTTAACTTTCTAGCTTGATCTCACACCCATCTTGCCTCTTCAGACTATTTTGACCAATATGAGCTATGACAGTGTGTGGAATTTTGTGACCTTTAATAAATGAATGCTACTGATGCAATAGAAATCCTAACCTGTCATCAGGAAAAGATACACAACCCAGCAAACTGCTAGACAGATACATTAGACAGATATTGTCATCCTGGAGGAAATATTCCTATCCACACCATCCCTCTACGAGGTAAATTTGAAATATTTCACTTGTCCTCTGGAATTCTTTAGAAGATTCTTCTGTTCTGTGCAGATAGATCAGGGCTCTAAAGGCTGGGTCAGATGAGGGAAAGCTGAAAGACTGCAGTCCCTGAAGAAAAAAGAGCTGTAAAGAAACCCTCACCAAAACTCAGCAGACAGCAACAAAAAGCACTAATTCTGTTTCCTTTAATATCAAAGCCAAAAGGAATTTTGCCATAGACTTGACTAAGAACTGTTGAATGGAGAAACATGTTCTCATCAGCAGTTCTTAATTTATCCTTGCCTGTATTCCAGAGCAGTCATTTAAAATTTTGACACAAGCTGCAGGATTGGATAAGATTTAAGTATCAGGAGCCTTTTGCAGAAGGCATGAGTTAGACTTCTTGCATGTCAGGAGCAGGCTTTGTTGGAGTTAGATCCAAAGCATTCATGCTGGAGGTTAGGTTTTTCTACAAAAAAAATCCACTCAAGGCATCACTGCTTTTCACTCTCTTAGGAAATGGTGTCCAAACTTAAAATGCAATTTTTGCAGTGATCTTAGATAGATGAATCTTAACTTGCAGATAGTCTTCCCACAAAGAGTGGGAACAGATAACCAAGGATTAGCTTTAGTGCCTTAAATCATGGTCACATCTTGGCAGCACACACAGGCTTTTTTATGTCTGCCCTTATGCTGGCACCTCAAACCCACTCTCCCACTGCTGCAGGATCATGATGAAACTGAATTATGAAAAAGCTGTGGATTGAAAATGACCCATCAGGGAAAATATGAGTTGACTGAAAAGGATAAGTCAAGGAAGTCCACAAGTAATTGCTGCCAGAACGATAGGCAGGGAATGGAAATGAGCAGCTGGTGTTGGAAGGAAGGGCATGGAGTGGCTTCCACTGATTTCCTCAATGAGAAAAATGTCTGGAGAACTGTGATGTGACACAGTTCTACATCACTGACTTCAAAGCTTGCAAGTTTGGGCACCATTTTCAAGATAAAGTCACAGGTCCTTGTTTTCTTAAGGGGATCAGAAATGTTACTCATTTGGCACAGAAGTGTAAGTATAGATATGAGCTCAGTATGAAAATTGAAATAAACAATTTAAACAGTCATTTTCCCTCTTTCCATTTTTCATTACAGAATATCTCAGAATCACAGAACATCCTGAATTGGAGAGGACCCACAGGGATCATCAAAAGATGCTTGAGGACCGTTTACAAAATTCTCATCTCTGCTTTAATTCAAAACATTTGTGAATATCCTCAACAGACTGGTATTGTTGTAGAATATTGTATGCAATATAGATAATTTCCATGTAAACTTACAAAATAAGGCACTGCAGGCTGCATGGTTGAATGGAAAATTAAAAAGTCACATTGCTTTTGGCTATGTAGTGAAACGTTACTGTGGACAGTTCAGAATTCAAACTAAAGTAAAAAGAATGTGTTTTCCATGAGAATTCTGCTAGAAAACTTCAACCATTCAGTAAAAGTGTACAATGAGGGACATGAAATGCACTTTTGAAGTTAAATGGATAGCTACATGACAATAAAGTTTTGTTTTATTCATTCAAGTCCATAAATATATATGATATAATAATAATACATATAATATAATATAATACAATATAATATAATATAATATAATATAATATAATATAATATAATATAATATAATATAATATAATATAATATAATATAATAATAGATGAATAGGATAAACATTGTGCTGTTGTTCCAGATAAGATCTCAGAACTGTCAGTTCTTATCCAGTTATCTGGATCATTTGGGCATGGAAAAGCTGGGAGGGGAATTGCATGAGATCAGAGAAGCAAAGAGGAAATCTCATGAGAAAAGTGCTACAAGTATCTCTGCTTAGAGTGTTTTGGCAGTTTCTCAATCCAGAAGCACACAGCAAATGAAATCCAGCAATAACAAACTCCAGATACTGTTGGGAATTAATCACACTGCCAAGAACAGGGCAGTTTCTGGGACCCTATGCACAGATAGAGAGGGCTTGTAGCTTGCCATCCTCCACTCTGTTGCTGGTATAATTGTCCAGGAATGGTGTTTACTGCTGATCCACGCTGGCAGACAAGTCTTATTTATGCCAAGCATGATCCAAGAGGGTCTGGAGTGTGCTGTGGGACTGAGGAAATTTGCAGCTGCAGCAGAGGAATCCCCCAGAGAGAGCTCCAAGAACAGTTAAGCTTGAGAAGAATAGCTGGTCTCTGTCCTTGCTGAGTCTATTGAAATGACAGAAGTGAGGGGGTTTCTCAGTCTGCAGCATGTAGAGTCTGTTCAGAAAAGGGTGGGAGCTTCAGCTGCTTACAAACTCTTTCCTGACCTATATCACTCTTTTCTAACAGATTAATCATTTGCAAAAGCAGATCCTGCTTGTATCATTGTCTACTCCAACCTTTTGCATATTAGCATTGATTTTACTAGCTTCAGTCGCTCTCCCTCTGACACATTCTCTTGCTATGTTGGAAAAGGAACCTTGAACACAAACATTCTCATGTGGTTTTTGTTTTACATCTGTCCTGCATAGAGTAGAAATTATTACAAGAACTATAGGACAAAGAAGCTCAGAGTCTGAGGGTGTCTTGTGGCAACCTGGTAACCTTACAGTCTGGCCTTCAGGATCTGCTGCTATCCCTTGGAAAGAATCCTTTACAGATGGAGCTGTCATGAAAGGAGTTTGTCCTTACATTGGATCTTCTAGAATGACACAGGTTGGCACAGCCTCAGTAGGGCTGATGGAGCTGAGCAGTCAGGAGCAGTGGAGAAGCCCAGTGGGTTTTCAAGGAGCACATTTAAAATACGCCCTCCTAATAACAAGATGAGATCATATGTTGACATGGTCTCAGAACATAAAGGATCTAAAAGACCAAGTTGATATGTTGATAAAATGAACAATAGAGCTCTCTGTGTAGTGTACAGTGAGGAAACATCTCCTTCCCCACCCCAAATAAAAATTTAAAAATGGACAGACAGCAGCTGGGTGCTCTTCTGCCTCTGTCACCAAATATCACCAGCAGCCAGAGCTCTTGGTCCCAGGGATCACTAGGGATTTATAAGATCTCTTCCAACCAGACCATTCTCTGATTCCATGATTCTGTGATCCAACCCCAGGCAAAATCAGCAAGACAAGGCCAGCAGCAGGAGTGGACAAAATGCCTCCTACAGCATCCATGTAGAGTCCTTCAGCCAAGTCCTGGAGCAAGCAGGAACAGCCAGGCCTGGATATGTGATGGAACTAGAATTTTAGGTGGAGCTGCTGGGGCAAATAAAACATGGCAGAATTGGTGACGCATGGGTTACATCAGGTTAGCACTTCAGTCAGTTACGTGTGTGACTCCTTCCGCTTGTTCATTGATATCACAATGATTCCTTTGACAGGACCAGAAAGTATTACAAACACATTGTGCCACTCTCCATCCATTACATCTGAGACTATGGTAGTCAAGGCACCTGCCACACACAGGATTTAAGAGTGGAATTGGTATTTGATCTGAATTCTCCTTCCTGCCTGTGGGTTTCTTTACTCTCCTTGATCACTGTGCTATTGTGCTGCCACAAAACCTAATGAAAACAAATTGATTTTTGTCTCTTAGGAATGCCTTGGAAATGACAAGCATTTGCCAGTGTAAGGAAAGACACTTCTACCCAACTTCACCTTTACCCCGTCGAGTTTTTTTTCCCCATCTTACTTTGGAACTGTCATGCTTTGCTTCAAGTACTGATGTGACCTTGCCAGACACAATGACCATGATTTCTTTGCCCTCTTTCCTTTTCAGTTGCTGCAGCTGGTTGGATTTTGTACCTCTACTGAATGCCTGGACTAGAGTCCAAAGACTGGCTGTTATCCCTCCCCTGAGTGGAATAGAATTAATTACTAGTCCTGCAGAGTAACAGGAAACCCACAGAATTTCTTACAATAAGAAATCATAATAATTTTACCATCTGCGGAAGTTTTTTGAGCCACAGCCATCCAAAGGCAGGATTTCTGATGTAAGTCCACCAGGTATTCGCAGTTTTAATTTAATTAAAAACTGTAAAAGCTTTTACTCCACTGGTTCTGGGCATAAGAAAATCTAAATTACCCACGCTTTCAAAACACAGAAAGATCAAATGAATTTCAGGTTGTCAGGGAAGCTGATTGTTGTTCCAATAGCAGACCTCTGTAGCTGCAGATAATTAACCTTAATTACTCTGACGTACTGTTACTGAAAACATTTGGTAACCTATGATGCTTGCAGTGTAAAAGTTTGACAATTGTGCTCACTTGGGGCTGTGTGGTTTGATAGCTAAATGTATTTCACGGGCAGACCTGAGACAGAAATTTGATTGTGCAGCATGATAGAATTTTAGCAGCCATGCTCAGGCTAACAGCCCACCTTCCAAAATTGCTGTGTCTGAACACACTGAGCTCTACATGTTGAGGCAAATTATTCAGGAAAAAAAAAAATAGTGGAAGTTTCATTTATTATTCTTGAGGTTTTTCTGCCAACAAATATACACTATGCATCACCTCATTCTTCTTCTTTACTAGCCTGGCAGAATGAGGAGGAAAACAAGTTTTTCAAGTTCCAAATACCAAAATGAAAAGCCTGACAATCAACCCCATATTTTGCTTCAGTATGAAAAACATCAATTTTGCATTTAAAGAATAGTGGGATAGTGACACAGGAACAACAAAAGTCACACTGCTCCCAGCTAAGAACAACAGCTTGCCTACTGCCATTCTGAAGATCTAAATAATTTTTTCTCCCTTTCCCTCATCTTATGATACTCCATTACAAAAGCTGGCATGTCAGTTTAAACCCCAAAATTTTATGGCTTGCTTGGAATTGAGATACCACTTTTATGTGAAATAAAGTGGTTTGGAAGAATAAGGTTAGAAGTATGATTTTAGTACTTAATTTCTTTCCTTTTTTTTTTTGTAATGAGTGGGATCCAGTAATAGAAGGAAGGAGTTGAGGGATCAGGTCACATTCCTGAGGCTGAGTTAAGACATAAAATGGAACACCTACTGATGCTCACGGGGTACTTTAGGTGCTTGGTCACTGTTTATGTTTTCCTCTGCTTTCTAATGAGTTTCAGCAGCAGCTGAAGCTGTGCTACATTCTGTTATTTGAGATGAGGATATTACACCCCAGGCCACACCTACCTCTCCACCTGAGGGCCTTTATTAATCCTTTTTTTTTTTTTTTGTCTTTTGTTTCAAAATAAGCAATTCTGAGCCACTCCTGGTGGGTGCCAAGATAAGTCATTCCTTCTCGTGGCCACAACACAATTGTAAAACTCAGGCCCCAAAACACCAAAATTGATATACAACTATAATCTTCACAAGAAGAGGATCAGCTTTGCTTTAGAGCTCCCATCAATCTTTTCATGCACTTCAGCAACTTCCTCAGATAATTCTTATGCATTTGTGAAGAATATGGCAAGCCTCAGAAATGGATTAACTTGGGACTTTTAAAACCTGCATTATTGATAGTGGCCATAAATACAAACACAGAAAATTCCACCTCAGCACAAGGAAGAACTTCTTTCTATAGAGGGTGGCAGAGCACTGGAACAGCTGCCCAGGGAGGGTGTGTGGATTCTCCCCCTCTGGAGACATTCCAAACCCTCCTGGATGTGTTCCTGTGTCACCTGTCCTTGGTGACCCTGCCTGGGCAGGGGAGTGCAATGGATGAGCTCCAGAGATCCCTTCCAACCTCAGGATTTTGTGATTCTGTGAAATGCATACAAGAAATGACACAACAGCCACAGTCCTCATGAGTTTTTTGTTTTGACTTTTAATACTTCCATGGGAAGATAATGCACAGTCTTGTAGCCAATCACGCTTCTGGCTGCATCAAATATTTTATCCATTACTTCTTCCAGACAAACAAATGGACTTAGAGTAGGAAAAACTGGCTGTTGAATTTGACCCTTACTCAGGTTTTCTTTGTCCTGGTTCACCATATTCCCAATAATCTAACCCACAGCATTGCTTTCCAAGGTGTATTTCCAGTGATGATCTACAATTCCATCTTATTTACAGAAAGAGGAAAAAATAGTTTAAACCCTCAAGGCTGAGTTCTGACATCAGCAAAGATGTCGCATCTTGGGACATAAATTATTCTATAATACCAGTAGATATCACTTTGAAATGAAAGACACATGCATCCCAAAACAACTGATACACCTTTCAGAAATGTTTTTTGGTACGTGTCAGAGTGTGCAGCACCTTTGGGACAAAAAGCTTTGTGCCAATATTGTACAGTAGAAGGGAATAGCAGCTTTTGGATCATCATAAAACAGTCTGATAATTCAAACCTGAATTAAGTAGTATGCAGTTAAAATTATTTGTGTTGGGTATGGCACTGCCCATTTGTTGTTTCTTTCAGGAGTCAACCATATGAACACAATTTGCTGCCATGAACACTCTCAATAAATTCTGAGGAACGCTAAGAGACTATTCATAAGAAGCAAACTCCTAATTCTGACAGATTGAATGAATTCAGAATGCTCATTCAGCACAGACCTACTCGAGACCAAACAATGCCATGTGATTCATGCATCCAACTGAAACTGGAGAACAAAGATTAAATTTCAATTTTAAATAGGGAGTGGCTATCTAAGCCATTTATAGATGTGGCTTTACAGCATAATCAAGCAAAAGATGAATGGAAGAACATTAAAAAATCCTCATGGGTGTGCCACAAAATGTAAGAGAGAGTAATTTGGGTGAACAGTGGTTGTTCACAAAGGAATAATATAACACTTTACAGTAAGGCATTGATTCAGATAAATAAGGGAATTGGAGGCTGAGATAAAGGTAGAATTATGCAGAGTGATGGAAAGAAAGCCTGGCTTCCAGCAGCCTTGTGTCTCATAGTTGAATTTCTTGGTGTCTAAAGAAGAAAGGGCTCAAAACCCACCCTTTCCCTCAGAAAGGCTCTTTCTAACCATTGCCAGAAAACTTGGTGCAAAATTCCAATGGTTAAGAGCGGCTCCATGTCTGTGCTTAGCTTATGATTTCTGATCTGGATTAAAACAACACCAGTAATCACAGCTGAAACCTGTCTGCCATGGGCAGGAGAACCTTCCACTAGACCAGGTGACTTAAGAGCCCCATCCAGCCTGGCTTGGAGCACTGCCAGGGATGGGGCAGCCACAGCTGCTCTGGGAAACCACTGGATGAAAATAGCCACACACATTTTTGAAGGTGGTCTAGGATGCACCACTGAACTGTGCAGCATAGGAGAAACCTGGTTTAAATTACATTCCTCCTAGGGATGCTGTGGGCCCAGGCAGGCTTCAGCTGGTCTCAGACACATGGGATACTTGGGGTGTCCTGCACAGGGCCAGGAGCTGGACTTGATGGTCCTGATGGGTCCCCTCCAACTCAGGATAAATTCTGATTTCCTTGACATGGTTCTCTTTTCTGCTGACACACAATCATCCATGAACCCTTCACATGTTAGTTAATTTTTTTTTTTTTGAGAAGGATAATTCATTCTAAGAAAGAGTTGAAAAAAAAAAAAAGAAAAAAAGAAAGGCATAAAAAATAGTTATTTCAAATGGTAAATTTATGGATCTGAATTCTGAGCTGGCACCACCACAAGCCTGGGAATGAGATACTACTGCTCTTCAGAGAGACAGTGCTGATTTCTGTTGAGTATTTCTAAGCATTAATGTTCCAGGCTGGAGAGTTTTCATAGTTATTCATTAGGTTGGTTGCTTCTTGGGAGGGCAGTTAATCCCTTCCTTTACCTCTGTGTTCCCTCTTCCTCTCAGCCTCCCATGGAGCTGTCCCCAAACAGCCAGGTTGCCTGCCTGGGTGTTACCACATGGAAACTCACAGAATTCCTCCACAGGCTTTCCTGTAAGTGTGGAGAAGAGCAGGCATGAAGGAATGGTTGCAGGATTGCAGCTCTGGAGCAGTGCTGCTCATGGAGGTGATTAGAGGCATGTTTTCTACCACCTACAAGAGCCAATGCCAGGTATCCTGCTGGACAGATTCCATTTTCCTCAATGTGTCCTTCCATAACAAATTTATAAGGCTGCCAGGGCCCTGTTAGCTAGAAACAAATCTCAAATCATAATGATGCTACAGCTATTCACTCTTTATTATGGAAATAAATCAAAAGCAGGCTTTCAGCAAGAAAAAAATCCCCATGGCTGGAATAACCACTGCTGGGTCCCTGAAGATGCTAATGCTCCAATGTCTTTAGCATTTCAGTGTATGTTTTGGCCACTGGAGGCTCAGTTTTTCAATTAAGGATCAAAAACTCAGCTTCGGGTAAATTTCCCAACCTAGACAATGAGATTCTTGTTCTTAATGAAAAATTGTATTTATTTAAGCTTTAAATTTGCATTCGTATTTACTTTTAAAGAGTGCAGTAGTGCTGGAACTGGACTGCATCACATTTAAGAAAAAAAATTTATGGGAACTGGATTGAAAACAGCAAGAGAGTCACATGAAGATGCTGACAATTATGTATGATAGGACAAGTGGCCCCAGGGAAAGGAGAATTTAATCTCAGCTGGAGGTGAGGGCTCTTTTGCTTTTTTGCTGTCTTGTCTGTGCTAAGGAAACACATCTCTTGATCAACTCCAATCCCCAGCTCCCTACAGCCTATAGGGAACATTTTTGTACCACTGTCATGGCAAACAGAGAAAAAAAATGGGAGGACTTTGTTTTTTTTAAATCAGTCAGAAAAGTAAGTATATTTGAAAATCCACATTGGAACATTTCTTGGGCCTCATATTCTGCACTCAGGAACAGAAAGGCTTTACTGTAGTGTATGGTAAAGTTCCCAATGAAGCAAACCAGGTTTTAGCTGGTTCTGGGGTGCTGAATGCAGGTCTCCTCCCTTCAGAGGAATGTTAATAGTGCACTGTGAATTGCAGACCATTTACCTACTTTTATACATTTTCAGGATGACTCTTCCAGTTCATAGAGACACCTCTGGGCCCTCTCCAAGCTGATGCAGTAAAGTTAAAACCATAACCTCCTGTTACCCTCTTTGTATTTAAGTCTTTTTCCAGTCATTTTCCAACAAGAGCTGGAAATCTGCAATGCCAAGGGAACACTGGTCAAAAGTGGAAGAGAGAGAAACTCATTTATTTGTGATTAATACAAGAGCCCCAGTGATATCAGTGGGTGTAACACAGTAGAATCAGGAAGGAATATTTTCACCTCCACTTTGAACTCAGGAAATCTGAGTGTGAAAGTGCTTAGCAGAACCAATAAAATCACAACAGTTTGTGTGCAAGACTATCAGAGCCTATTAACCCTTTCATATCTTCAAATACTATGTCTGTAAGCAAAATACTTCACTTAGCTTTAGTAGTGAGTGTTGTAAGACAATTATATGGGATTTCAAGGCTTCCTTTGAAGCAGTTACGGATATCTTAAATAACTGAAAGTTTAAAGTATAGTTGCCATTTGAGGGCCCTCAGGAATTCCAGGTTCTTTACATGCTTTCCACTATCCATGTGAAAAGTTCCAGTATCCATATGAAATAAATAAAGAGATGGTTGCTGTGGAGAAGTCTGTGGTGAGTGACTAGATGGTTACCCTGCATTTTAATACCTGGCACCAAAAGAAAATATCTGATTATCTGTGTCATTGATTGCACATGGCTTAACAGCTACAGTTAATGAAACAGACAGGTTGCTGCCCTTTCAGAAACAAGAGCCTTGTGGAGAGATGTGAAGAAGGCTGGAAAATCTAAAATGCTAAACATAGACAAGCAAGGTTGGAATTTGGACCATGCAGACAAGCTTTCTTTCAATTCAGGTTATTTCAAAGGAGTAGGAGCTTGCTAAGGTTTTTTGTTATTTAGTATAGAATACAGATTACACTGAAAAACACTTTTTTCCAGAATACTGAAAAAAAGTGTGCCTTTCAAAACTATCTGCTAGACAGAAGCAGAATGATCAGCATATCTGTGCAATACATTTCTCTAATTATGAGATAATTCTCTAATTATGAGGTAATACCTTCTCTACTTGCAGTGCCCTCTCACATCCCAAGTCATTCTAATTATGCTCATCTTTTTCAGTACAGCAGATCATTTTATAGCAAAAAAAGTCAGATAAAAATCTGCACTGCACTGAAGGATATTTGGTATCCATCAAATTTTCAAAGGTGAAAACTGAGAGAGATCAAAGAAGTATTTTCATTGTGTTACAGTCATACTGCCTATGTTAACAACTCCAGATCCATGGGTTTAGTGCAGCTTGGATGTATCTTAACAAAAGTGATGGCAAACAGGAATTTGCAGTCAATGAGGACAGGGAAGTGAGCACAAAACTCACTTTTAGGAGACTTTTACTTCCTATAGTAATTTACATTTTCTTGATAGTCTGCCTGAATTTTTTTCATATATAACTATATATATATATATATATATATAGTTATAATTTTCTATAGTGTTTAGATTCCAAAAGCTTCAACACTGTTTTTGGAATTTGTAAGTTTTATTTATCTAGTATATACTCCAGAAAATGATACATACTGAGTATTTTATCCTCTTTTGCACTCATTTCCTAAATATAAACCCAAGTAATTTATTTAGATGTAATTCTAATTTCTATTGTAGTCTCTCTCTTCTTGATGATTTAAATCCCACAACTTTCAGAGAAACTTAAAATTCTTATCCATTGCTATAAATCACAGCTCTATTGGTTGAGTACACTGAATTTGTTCTGTGCAATAACTGTTGTCTGGTTATTTATAATTTAACAGTAAGTCTAATTTATGAGAAGAAGGCTTAAGGATACACTCTCTTTCTGAGGGGTTAAATAATTTCAACTTTGGGTCATTTTCTACACATTATCCTCATTTAGACATGTAAACATTCTGTGAACAGCATTCCTCCCTCTGAATTGTGTGACTATCATTTAGATATCTGGGAATGATATAATTCAGGTATCTTGGAAATAAGGATGAAAAGATGACAAAAACAAGGAAACACCCAACATATTCTTTAAAATGGAGGTCATAGTAAATGTAATATTAGATGCAAGGTAGATGCAAACCTTAAAACTGTTAGAGTTTTCTCTGCTCTTCAGCAATTTTACAGAAGGGTGATTGAGAGAAGAGCAAACTCCAGAGAAAAAAGCATGCTCCATACACCTAATTATAAAATTGACATCTTTGTTCCTCAGATATGAGAAGCCTCTAATAGCTCTACCAATGCCTATGAGACTAGAGCACTGCTGTTATTTACTTGGAATCTGATGGATTGGATTTGTGGTTTTCATCACTTCTCCAATCCCTCAATTTGACAGGGTGGAGAAATAAAACAGAAAGGACTGAAATACCAAAGGACTGAAAATTTACAGTTTAATACTGGAGTCCAACAAATTGCTGGCCAAAGTTCCAATTTCTTTAAATGAACAAACAACCCAAAAAATTATAATATTAATGAAACCTAAAGTACTAAAGTTAATATTGGAAAGGCTGGAATTGAACACTCAGGTGATGCAGCTCACAGTTTAATACTTTATTGTGTTCATTAATGGTAATAGTAGTACAAGCAATGCTAATGTTTTGATTATGGGATATAAATATAGCTAACCAGGATGGGAATGTCATTATGCAACATACTGTACAAACAGAGGAGGACACAATGAGATATGGCCTCCTGCTACTTACACTGCCCAACAAAAATTATTTCCATGCTTAACTTCTGAAAACACAGTGCTGGGTGCAAGTGGCTGATTTCATGTGCTGGCTCTTCAGACTGAGGCATGGATTTCCAAAGCAGTGTAATTTGAGCCCACCAAATTATCAGTCCAGATTCTACATGTTTTCTCAGTATTAAGTGTTGACAGGGTGTTAAAGTGGATTTTAAGCACAGGAACGAAGTGATTGTCTTGCTAGGTTTTGCACCTTAATATTGGGTTGAAGGTGTGAAGATACATCCTTAGAGTTTACATTTCTGACTGGTGGCTGAAGGTGGTGAGCACACGATGGTGCCAGATTTTTATGATGCACTTTAGGTCCTGCAGCCATGGGAGATTTCTACTTTTTTTTTTTTTTTTTATTAATGCATTCCTACTCCTGCTCCCCTCCCCTGTTGTTTGAAGGTATCAATTCTTAAGTTCAAAGAGCTAAAAGAGAAGTAAAAGAATGCTAAAATACTTTTTCAATCTCATGATTTGTAAGTCTCTCCTGTGATTCTGGGAGGATGGACTTCTGAACTTTCAGGTATTTAGACTTAGACAATTCCAAGAAAGAGTGTCTGTATGTTGTTATGAGGAATAACACACTGGGATAGGATACTGCATCTTTCTGCAGGCTGGAGCTTATGCTGCTAAAATGCCACAGATGCCAGAAGGGAATCTGTACCCCTTGATAAATGCTTAGAGCTAGCTAATTATGGGAAAGCAAGCAAGCATGTATGTCTGTGTAATTATAATGGTGCAAGCTGAAGCAAGTAGGTACTTAGAGTTGGAAAGTCAAATCCACTGGGCACCCAATTTCTCTTACAAATGTGCCTGGAGGAACAGCAGAGGTAACTGACTAAATAAATGTCAAAAGTAGACCTTAAAATGTGGAAAGAGAGGGAGGGTTTCTTCCTGTTATCCTGTGGCTTGCAGCTGTAGAAGACTGGACTTGGTGTCCTCCTGGTTCCTCCAGGTTCTCTGTGGAGGATCCTCTCCCATCTGTCTGTGGAGTTTGTTCCTGTATCCCACTGAGTTATAGAGGACAAAAGGCTCACCAAAACCACCTGATGAGCAGCTTGAGTTCTGCTTCTTCCACCCATGAAGGTTTTTGTCTGGGGAGCCAATTGCCAGTGCCTGAGGTGCAGAAGACTGGGAATTCCAAACTGGTGTTAGAGTCTGGAATACTGGTATCAACTATGGACTCTCTTGGTTGGTCTGATGGTCTGGAAAGCCATGGTTATTGAAGAAGCTTCTTTCCAAAGAAGGCAGTTTATCCCCTGTGTATTTCTGGTAGAGCTCCATGTATTCATAAGAATAATTTAGTCCCATCACCTTCTTAGCGTATTTTTGCAGATAGAAGAGTGATATATCAAGAACTATCAATACAGCTATTAAATAAATGATCAATTTTTTTTGAACCAATATCCATTCATTCAGGTTTCATTGTGGACTGACATGATGGCAATGGGCCCAGCTGGAACACCTGGAAACTGTCAGCTGGAAAATATGACCAAGACCAGAAGTTTTTAAAATAAGATTTTCTTTTTTCAAAAAAAGCCTAACAGAGCACTTACACTATTTAAATTTTGTTCCAAGAGCTGCTTAAAAATAATAAATTGCTTCCCAATATCTCAAATTCAGACCTTTGAGAAATCAAGGTGGAATACTTCAAACTTGCCCAAAACTAATTGGGTCATTTTTTTTTTTTTCCCACTCAAATGTATGTAAATGCGAAAAAGAAGAAAAATCTCAGTTAATTAAAAAAAGTAAGCAGGCTTTCAGATGGTCATTTTGGCTAATTTCAGTAGTTATTCTGATGAACAGAAGTGCTTTTTGGTTTCCCTCAGTGGCTTTGAACACGAAAGGAGGCATGGGTTGAGCCACAGCAGCACATGGAACCTCATTCCAGTCATGTTCTGCTCAAACCAAGCTCTGATGACTTAGATTTATAATGCCACTTACTCATTTGCATTTTACATAAGATAAAATTCTATCTTTTTTAACGGGGGAAAAAAAAGTAAGAGAATGAGTCAACCTATGCATGTATTTTTCATTAAAAGCATCTTTTATTTTTCCTGACATGAAACTAAGTGCTGATTGCACTTACAAGTACACATGGACTAGCTTGGATCAGGGTTGTTCACATTTCATGCCTCTGAGGAAGATAGGACAGTTGTCTGCTGAAAGTGGGAGATATCTGTAATTCAGCAGAACTGCTATTTCTGTGTCCTAAAAGTTTGGGGTCAGGCAAACAGTACTGCACCTCCCCAAAAGACTGTGAACAGTGGTTCAAGCACACTTTTTTAGCTCTTTCTTGGAAGCACAGATTGGCAGCTGTAATGAAGTAATGAATCAGTCATGAGGGATAGCACTTCAACAAAATTAGCCTCTGTATTTTGATGTTCATAGCCCCCTGTCTCTGCCTCTTCGTGGAGGCCAGCATCCTCTCTGGGCAAGGATGTTACACAGCACACAACTTCTCTGAAGTCATCACTGCCATGACTTAATTAGCTCTAAATATTGAGTTTGCACTGCTGTGGAGCACCCCCAGCAGGCTTCAGGTACTGTGAATCAGAAGTGAATGGGGTTGCTTGGGTACTCATGTGTAGAAATGATACCCTTGGTACAGGAGCTAAAGTTTCCTTATTCCAACTGGCAACTATGCAATAATTGTCAACTAAAATGGAACAGCTTTTGGGGGAGGAGAGCAACAAATAAACTACTAAAGAAATGAGAGATTACCTCTATTCGGTGGTAAGTTTTCTGACACAGATACTGTGGACAAATTGTTGGTGAACCAAGCCCCTTAGTTCTTGAATAGATTCCTGTTAGATATTTGCTCTCTGTATTTCAGCAAAAAAAAATTACTCAGATGATGTGGCCAACTGAATGGATTGCTTTGACTCTTGCACTTTGTCTCTCACTCTATAAAAGATTAAAGTCTGGGACAGCACTGGTGGGATTGGCACCTATATCTTCCAAGCAATGTTTTATTTTGGAGTGGATGCTTAGGGAACTAAGTCAACCCTTTAAGTGTTTTGTTTGGGATATCTTACATGATCTCCTAGGAAACTGACCATCAGTATGCAGCCTCCAAATTTTACTTATACCTTTGGAAAAATATAGATTATTCCTGGAACCCTCCTTCTCATCCTCCGTGCTCCCTCTTTTGGTATAATTGCTCTTGAGAAACAGAATAATTTTTCAAATTACCCAATCCTTTGCTCAACTACCAGCCAATGCAGTCTGGAAGCAAGATGCATACTTCAAGTTGGAATTGTTCTAATGTGAAAAATATATTTTTTTTCAGAGACATTTTTTCAAGTTGTTTATATTAAAACAAAATCTTGGCTATGAACCCATTGAAAAATTTTTGTAGGGGTTTTTTCTAATGTAATCATATTTGTAGAGACAAAAGAGTCATCCTTGCAGGCATTCAGGGCTGTATAGCTGGATGTTCCTGCTCACAGAACACACTGTAAGGGGCCTCTCTCCTTGGCCACAGAGCCATGGAATGACACAAAGCAGACCTTCTTTTTTGCAACCTAGAGGGACATGTTAATTATTTATACCTTTCCTTAATGGACCACCACCATGGTAAAGCTATGAACCAAGCTGTGAAAACACCATCCACTCATATTAAACTCATGTTTAGACAGTGGAAGATGTAATTTTTAATAAGCCTGTCTGTGTTTTTTACTTATTAAGGTTACTTTAGCAGCCATAAGTCTATCACTTGAAGCTGCGGAAGCTGTGCCCTGTCTAAATTCAAGTGAAACACTGCCTCCACTATCAACCTTTCTTCAACCAGCTTTTTTTAAAATAATAAAGTATTTTTGAGAAAATACAAAACACAGTTGGTTATTATCTAAAAAAGCCTTCCACTCTGATTTATGGCTTATTCTGAGCATGAAATGGTGCTGGCACAGGCAGGATGTGAAAAATCTCCTTTTCATTACAAATGGACTTGTCTGTCTTCTGGCTCTGGAATGCTAAAAATGAGAACAATTGGGGTGCCTCTGGCCAGTTTTCAGACACGCACAAATGAATGGAAGCAGCAAGGAATTTCCTTAGTGAGGAGGAATGAATTCATAGCTGTCAGAGACAGGGAGTCTAAATTTGGAAATTGGAAGTATGACCTGAACACCTGTTTTCAAGCCCAAATCTCATTAAGAATGGAAGTTGGAGGGAAGTGATGAAATAAATGGGAAGAAATTCCCATTCACTGAAACATTTTCAAAGACAAGTCCAGGATGGGAAAACTATCTAAGTAAAACTTTGGCTTAGAGGAGGTCAAACAATAAAAAAATCCCCTTACCTTCACTCCTGGAATATTGCCCCTCTTGGACAATTCTAGGACTGTAAGAGCTGGAACAGGGCATGCTGAGTAAAGCTTAGGCAAAAGCCTCAAAAATTCCATTATAATGAAAGGATATTAGCTTCATGACTTTAGCAGACCTACCTCAAAGAAATTTTAAATTAATTTACCTTCCCTACAGCAAAACCAATGCATTGCAGTGGATAATTCCCTGTACTTCCTGCAGCTGGTGTGACAAAGCAACTTTTAAAATGGAACTTTGCCATAAAGGCCTGGATGGCAGAGGCTACATGGAGTCAGCTGTCTAATGGGCCTTGGATTTGGTTAACAGAAAGACATTGTGGTTTATTCAGTGTAGCTGAGAATGAGTGTATCAGTTTGGGTATGAGAGTACAGCCCTGAACCTCAGCCTGAAAGTCAGACTTCAGATCCCTTGTCCCATCTCTGAATTTCCAAGCTGAAGAAAGAAGCCAAGGGACAAAACTCCCCAGCAAAGCCCTTCTTTGGAAAGCTCTTCCTGCTGAAAGCCTGGTGAGAGGCAGCAATACCCCAAGCCTGCCACTCAGGGTGCTCCTGGACATATTTTTAGAAGTGTGCAGGTTGGGATGGGGTTAGTTTTCTTCCTGGCATCCTCTGTGGTGCTGCAGCTTGGCTGGGGCACTCACATAGTGTTGGTAACATATCAGTGCTTTAGTTCTTGCTGACCAGCCCTTTCCCAGCCTCAAGGCACAGTCTCTCTTTGTTCTCCATGTCCATGAGGAGGCTAAGGACACACAGACAAACAGGTGACCCAAGCTGGCAGAAGGAATTGTCCATATTATACAACATAATGCTCAGCAATAAAACTGGGGGTCATTTTTCCGGAGTTCCTGTTGCTCCAAGTTTTTTGGGTGTGAGTCTGTTGGTGGTGGCTGCTTTGGCACCACTTGTTTCTTTGTTCACCTTTCCCTCCTGCTTTATTAAAAAAACCTGCTTTTCTCTTGACCCACAATATGTGTGTGTGAGTTAGTTCCTTTCCTCCTTCTGATTCTCTCCTCCATCCTGCTTTGGAGGAGTGAGAGAGACAGGGTGGAGGCTAAAACTGCCAGCTGAGGTCAATACAAATCACAAAGTTCCTAAAAGCTTTTTTTTTTTAATGTCATTGAATGAATTGTGTGTGTAAAACTTTGTTTGGGCTCTTTGTTGATTCAAGGTAAGGTTAGGTGATGAGCAAAATTTCACAGACCGTAAGATGAGAAGTGCTTTGAGTACCTGGAGTAATTTAAATCAGACATGTACCTGTCTCAGGATGTTTGAGAATATTTAGGAATGATTTCCATGGATGTCATTAATGGTGTTATTGCCATGCATCTTGATGACATCAGGGGTTGACTCATGAATGATAACAGTTCAGAATTCTTCGTTGAGACAGTAACATTTCCAGCTCCTTCATTTTGAATGCACATCTTGCTGAGCTGGACAGCCAAGGCCCCCTTTTACCTGCAGGGCTGGCAAAGCAGGGAAACACTCGTGCGATCCTTCTCTTCTTTCAGTAGTTTTGCTGATGATCTGAATGAAGACATTTTACAGATGGCAGGCCAAGCCCATCCGTGAGGTGGGAGCAGCTTCCTCACCTGAGCTACCTGAAGCAGATGAGAGGTGAGCAGCTCCTCACCTCATGGCCAGTCTCACAACTTGTGTGATCCCGTTCAGCTTTCACCCCTTTGATATCAGCAGCATTAACAACAATCTCTCCTCTTTAAACTAGAATTAAAACGTCTATTTTTGTTTTTATTTTATTTTAAGAACAACAAAGCACACGTGCCAGCAGTGGATAAGACACGGGCCAAAGTCTACAGGCTTCTGGCACTGTGGCCCTGCTTCTTCCAGCTGAGGAGTAATAATTTGACACCTCTGAAGCAGCAGGACCTCGTACTCTGACAACTGCAGCCTTGTTCTACAGCTCTAAGCATTCAAACACATGACAAAAATCACAGTCAGCAACATCCATAGTGGATTTTTTTCCCACCTTAGCAGTTCTTTCTCTCCTCTGATGTGGGTTTGGAGATATACTCTGCGGTGTCACTGTTAAGCTTTTCATTTATTTTTCCACGCTTACCTACACAGAATAAAACACTCCTTTTTAGACGCCAGTCCAAATTATTCAAGAATACTTTTGACAGCTGCCAAGTAATTTAGAATGATACCTTCTTAACACCTTCTCGAAACAGGCCTGACAACCCTGAAGAGTAAAATTCCCCTACTTTTAACCATTTGGTACATACTGAATTTATCAAGGCTGCTAATTTCATTGAAGTACTGGTTTTTTCTTCTTACTTGGGTGAAGGGGCCTCACATTTCTCTGGCCTGAATACACATTACTATTTATAAATTATTTTAATTTTCCTCCACTTGTCACCATAAAAATCCACAGTTTGGCTGATGAGAACTGAACACAATAGAGAGTGTTTTAAAGGATATATTTCCTTTCAGACAATGTCCCCTTGAAACTCTTGATGGGTTCTTCAAAAAACATGCAAGGTACTGAACTGGGTTACCCCTCATTTTTATTTCATCAGTCCAGAGTAATTTACTAGAAAATAAGGTGAGATGCTGGCTGGCTCCTTTAGCAACCCTGAAAAGTGGCCTATAGGTAGAGCAGGGAAAACCTGGCATGTGTTCAGAATGAAGGCTGTCACAGAGGGTGGCTCACTATCAATAAATATTAATAAAACATTTAACTTCAAATGGAGCCCTCACAATGATCCCATTAGAGGGCAAGTAGCCAGGAATGCTTTTAGGTATGTGGTCTTCTTTTAGTTCATATAGCCATGAGCAGAAACCCTTGGGGGCATGGGTATTTAGTTCAGGAAACAACCCAAAATGGGGGGAAAAAAAAAAAAAAGTTGCATCACTTACCTAAAACAATATGCCCCTGTGAAGTACAGGGATATATAATACCTAGGCAGCATAAACCATGTGTTCATCATTATGGATAAATACATCTCTCAGCACTAGACATTTTAGAAAGTAGATTAAAAAAGAAAGCCCCAAGTAGTGTTAATAAAAAAAAAAAAAAAAAAAAAAGCTAAAATAAAACAAAACTGAACAAAAACCCAGGAAGGACCTGTCAGTGCTGCAACAATTAACTTTTCTACCTTATCCCTCAATCCTAAGCCCCTGATGACTATAAATGCAAGAACTGGGAAAATTAAATGAGGTAGATATATACATACATATACATATATATACACATACACACACCTAATCAGATTGTTCCTCTCATTCAAGAACCCAAGAGCCAGACAAGAGGCTGCTCATCACCACAGGATCCCAGGAGTACTGCCCCCTTTTCTATTAAGTATTGAACTGGAAAAAGCCAACCCAGACCTTTTATTCTTTCATTATGCCAAATACTTTTTGTTGTTTTGCTTTTCAAACTGCAAATATGAAACTTTGGGGGTACACTCGTTAGAAAAACAAAAATTTTTTTTTTTGTTGCATTTGGACAGTAAATGTAGCTCACTCTTCCTATCTGCAGACACGTCTCCTAGTCTATGGCTACTGATTTCAGCAATTCAGGGAACTTTTTTTTTTTTTTTTTTTTTGCTTAACACACATTCCTTTTTATATAGGGATGATCACTTACACTGCCACACATACACACCAAAACCTGACACAAGGTGGTAGTGGAGAGAAGGGAAAGAGGAGGGTGAAAGCATTTATAAGTATTGTAGAGATCAAATAATTTACATGTTTTCCGTGTGGAAAGCTCCCAGCAGACTGGAAATTAAGAGGCCAGCAATATGAATGTGATATACAACTTTTAAATTAATGTGAAAAGCTTGAAAATTTGAACTAGAATAAACTGCATTGATGAAGCAATAGTGTGGGAGTCAATGTTCTGGACATTCCCAAGGAGTGACTTTGGCACAGAATGAGAAGCATGATCACAGAGAACTAGAAAATTAAATTTAAATCCTTAGAATTGCAATTGGAATAAGAACTTCATGATCCTAAAGATGGAATGTCTTTGGTAAAAAAGCATGCAGGGAAGAAGAAGGAAGGACATGCCACACCCAGCAGAAGAAGGGGAGTATCTCATCAATGCTTTTAGAAGTTCTACCAAACTAGTCACCATCTTGGAACAGCTACATGCTGTCTCAAACTGGGACACAACAAATCATCTGCACAGAAATCCAGGGAATCTGTGTGGAATAGAAGCCTTTGGTATTTATGCAACCAAAGAAGGAACTCAAGAGTAGGGAAACTTGAGACTGATGGTACATTTTGTAGGCTTCTTAAAAAGAAAAAAAAAATCTGAGATTGATTCATATGATAGAATCATAGGATCACTAAGGTTGGCAAAGACCTCCAAGATCATGTGTTGGGTTGCAATCTAGGATGTAGCCAGCAATGTGTATTCTGTCACCATCTGTTGAAGCTGGGTGGGGCAGTGACCCTTATCTCCATGGCACATATTATCTGCTAATGGGCCATATTTAAACCAGCTGGGGCAATCATCTTTATCTTTTCCACAACCCATCCTCCCTCCAGGAAGATTTCATCTGCTGTTCATGGGCCATTAAGTCCCACTGTGTGACTGATGAAATTACATCATCCCATTGAGAGATGCTCCAGCCAGGGGCAGGATCCAAACCTTCCCTACCTAGATAAAAACTGAGATTTTGGACAGCAAGGTACCTTCTTTCCACTGGATTCCAGAGGAAAGCTGGACCTTTCTACATCATCACTGGACCTTCAGAGGAAACTGCACCTTCTCCAGGAGCACTGCTCCAGCTGAACCACATCTGCCACTGCAGGAGGATGCAGCAACCATTGAATGGGACTGCTGCCAACACCCTGACTGACTGACAGGGTGTCAGGTTGTATTCTGACTCTGTCAGTGTTCTGGAATTGTTCTTTGTAACACTGTATTTCTATTTTAATTTTCCTAGTAAAGGAAAATTCTAATTCCTAATTCCCATATCTTTGCCTGAGAGCCTCTTAATTTCAAAATGATAATTATTTGGAGGGAGGGGATTTAAATTCTCCATTTCAAAGAGAATCCTCTCCGTTTATTGGCAGACACCTGTCCTACAAACCAGGACAATCATCATGTCCAGCCTTGGACTGAACACCACCTTGCCAATTAGTCCATAGCACTGAGTGCCATGTCCATTTGTTTCTTGAACAATTCCAGGGATGGTGACTTCACCACCACCCTGGGCACCCTGGTCATCCTGTGCAAGCATTGCTCAGTGCTCCTCCAGCAGGGAACAGACAAAGCAGAAATAACTCATGGGCTTTCCATCCTTTCATTTTCAATACACAAATGCTGCAAGAGAAGAAAGATGAAAGCAGGGAACTTTGCACTGGGAGTAGGACACAGTGAAGTTGATCACCATTTTTGGTGCATGTGATGATTAATTCGCTGGCTTGGAACAGGTCCCAAGAAAATTCAGTGTTTTGCTTAAAGCAACTATTTCTGAGCAGATTTGCTGAGAGGGTGCTACCAGAAATGCTTCTGATAGGGTTGCAAGGTAGTTGTAACTACTCAGCTTGGGAAGAGCTCATGATGTAGTTCTGGCATATCAGAGCCCTGATGAGCTATCAGCAGATTTCAAAATAGGTTTTGTTTTCCTTTCAAACTTTTTTCCAGCCTGTGCTACAATCCTGGCCATTGCAGGTGCCCTGGTAGCAGCACACATGGTTACTACAGGTAATTAAAGAGCATCTACACTCATGCTTTGAAGTGAATGTTGTTAACTGCTCCCTTAGGTGCTCACATCTTTGAATATGACTGGAAATATGTCATTTACACTGAGATACTCTGTAAATAGATAAATATATAAATACATGGATATGTCTCCAGTGGCTGTGGAGTCTGTACTGTTTTCCTCATACTGGGTGTGATAGACACATGGCAGCCCCTGATGCAAAGAGCTCTAACAAACTTGAAGTTCATTGCTTAAAAAGAGGACTGAAGAAATGTACTGAGGAGAAGAGCTCTGTAATAACTGGACAAATTGCATCAGGCTTAGAAGTTACCTTAGGACTGGGAGAGCATTTGGAGAAAGTATAGTACAATTTGATCTTGGCTTTGTTTGTTAAGCATCTGTTTATGGCCACTGTTGGAGGCTACTCCCTTGCTAGATGGTTTCAAATGACCCTTAGTGCAGCCATTCTTGAGCAGCCAGATGCAACTTGGATTCCCTGGAAAAAGAGATGTAACATGACTGTGTAGACAATGCTTGTGCACATGGGATTTGGCTTGAGACTGAACAGAACTAATGCATGAACACTCCTCAGATGCAGAATCTGATTGGCATCAAGAAACTTCACTAGTTTACTACAGCCCTGTGCAAAATATGTAAAAATATTCTGATTAAAAACTTAATGTTCTGAACTACACTAAGCAAATGAATAAATCAAATAAATTATTTGATTCTTGGTTTTGTCATCTGAAAGAAACATTTAAAATAGTTAATGAAAGTGCTTTCTACTTTTGGATAAAAACTACTAAAAGTGCTGACTCTGAAATATTTGAGAAGTTTAGTTTGTATTAATATCCAAAGGTTGAATTCTTATCCCAAACTTTTTTGGACATTCTTGGTCAGTGGATTGTCTGTGAATGAGTTTTCCCATGTGGTTTGTAGGCCTTTTGCTTGGCAGTGTTAGAATTACCACAGGAAGAGCTTTTTCTCATGGCATTTTGGATTTCGGACACAAGTGCAGCCTGGAAGTCAAGAGGCATGGGAAATTAAAAGAGGAAGGGAAACAGTTAACCAAAATTCTCTGAAAAGGCTTTGGATTCACTGGAAATTATGGGAAGGTCAGTCCTTATTGTATCCAAATCCATTCTCCCATGTCTAATAAATGGCAGAATTAGGTAAAGCCAGTTCAATATATAAAGAAATGCTAAAATGTCTTACGTCTCTCAGTTTGCCAGCTGAGGAATTTTTACCCACCCTGTAGCCTATAGATCAGCTGAGACAAATGGTTAACACCCTAGCTAAGAAAATCCTTGTTTCTTCTCTTGGGATTCCACACCATAATTAAATTTGTAGTGCCCCAATGCTTTTCGCCCACTGGTATTTAGCAATATTGGTTAATTATATTGGTTTTTAATCTAGTTGCTCCTCTGAACTCCTTTGGGTTTTATGGATTTAGATTGTCACATCTCTGTAAAGTAGGAGAACATATTTTCATTTTTAGAAAATGCATAAAATGCCCATAAAATGGCATAAAATGGACATATGACATGCCCTAGACTACACACAGAATCTGAGACAAATAAGGCAACAGAAGCCAGTTGCTCAGTTTTTGGACAAATATTTTAACTCCAAGTTTATCCATGTGCTGTTGGAAGATCCAGTTTGGTCCAAACAGTTGTACAAAACCACAACTGATTTAGAAATAATCAACCCTGCCCCACTCTCATCATTATCTAATCAGATGCTCTTGCCTTGGGAGTGTACCCTTCAATTTTCTCCTGAGAGATTTGCTTTATCCTTAGTACTGGTTTTTGTACTGGTTGTTCTTTTTTTTTTAAATTTCTTCCCCCCCCCCCCTTTTTTCAAAGATTGCCACAGCTTTTTCTTTTCTACCAGGGCACAGATCATTCTGTATCTTCCCTTCATGACTCCCATCTCTGCATTTTACTGACAATGAAAACAACCTTGCAGTAGAAAGAGAGGAATAGAGGTGGTTTAACCTTCAAGTTAATGGAAACTTGAAATTAGAAGTGTGAAAACTTCAGTTGCATAATCCAGGTCATTTGGAAAGCTTGAGTTTTCTGTCTGAATTAGAAGACCTTTTCAGAAAGGATTTCTGAGTTAAGTTGTCTGTTCATCAGTACCCCTTGACACCATGATATGGTTCTACTTTGTTTCAATAAGGTCAATCATCCAAATAAGTGAGATCTCTGCTTTTGTATGGAGGGAGTTAATTTTAGAGAGGTGGATTTCAGGTGTGCAAAAGCATAGCTCTGATTTAGATGCATATTTATTTTTACAAGTATGTAATATGGAAGTCTAGCGAAGAACAACTGTTTTCACCTTCAAGCATTATCACCAGTTTCATTCTGTAGAGGGTAATATTTTAGTAATGTTTGGAAAAATAAGTGATAAAGATAGTAATTTCCTCTTCTGAAGAAAAAAAAAAAAAAAAAAAAAAGGGAATATTGCATATTGTGATAGGGAGAGCTAACTCATGTGAAATATTCAAACATCTTAAAAATTGTTAAAATATAGGAAGTCCACCTCATATATGAGTTGAAAGAGAGTGACAACTAAAGGAGCATTTCAGTAGACCAGAGTTTGGGCTGTATCCAAGGGTTTCTGCCCAGTAAAATGAGCTAAAATGATCCTGTTCAACCCTGTCCTTCCCCATAGGAGAGACAGCATCTTCCTGTTACATCCCCAAGCTGTGAAAATCAGCATAATCTCCAAGCTGCGAGATTCATTGGCCCGGAAGAAAGGGAAGTGGTGACACAGTTATGCAATGACAGTTTTCCTTGGGAAATCTTTGGTCCTTTTGATTAAACAACTCAGTGTTCGTCTGTCTCCTGGATTTATTGCAACAACTGTCTTTTAAGAATGATTTCAGGGTGATGGGATATTGCTCACAGGATACAGGTGAGGTAAGTGGGTCTTTGCTGGGGGGAAGATGTGAAGGTGTGGGAGAGGGATGGTTTTAAATGCTTTATTTCTTGTGTCCACAGCAGCTGGAATTATTGATGTGTGGGAGACATGATTTTAATCCTTAATCTTAGACATGGAATAGACAGTTTGGGAGACATGTACTTTTCAACTGATTTGCTATAAATCAAATATTTGTATATAGATATAGCATTTGATTAGGAACTGTCTGCTTTTCCTCAGTAGACATTAAGGGTTCTGGTTTCAGAGCATCCGTCTTAATATACTTATCTTCAGAGACATCCAGAATGTTTTACCACAGAAAAGTGATATTAAATTACTCTCTCAAAGTTATATAGGAAGTCTGTGGCACAGCAAGGAAATGAATCCACATCTCCTGAATCCTTGGCTACTATTTTAGCCACTTCTTTTTTTTCCCTGCAAAACAAATTTTATGTTAGAATTTAAATTTCTGGGTGTACCTCAAGTCTCATTGGGAGTCCGGCTCCATACATTTAGTAGGGTCAAAGTAAATTTTATCCAAAGCTCTTCTGACTCAGAAAGTGGAAAAATAAAGTAGGTCTTTTATGTAACTGTGTCAGAGGCAATTTAGACAGCAGCCAAGCCTTTCAAGGAAAGTGGATTTCCCTTGTGTGTTCTGGCTTATAAATCCTGTCTCTTTTATTTTAGGAATATAATTGTTGCACCTTCCAAAACAACACACAAAGAGCCAATTGCAACAGTTAGTGTCTTATGTGCCTGTAATGATCTTGGCCAATGCAAGGAAAGAGGGCTTGATACAAAATTAATGAAAAGGAAGGACAGAAAAACCAAAACAAGTGGGTTTAATCACTACAAATAACTCACTTTTGTCAAGACATCATCTGTTGGGTGTACATAGATGAGTAATTTTGTCTCTTGTGATCACTCTAATCAAAGGGGAGGACTGGACCCTTCCTGGTGCTGATTCAGTCCTCCTGAGATAGGTTTCTAAAATAAGTGTGATGAATAATTTTCTAGCAGCTCCTGTCTCCACTGACTGTGGAGCACCTTGCAGTGGACACATGACTTGGACACAAGAGAAAAGCCAAATGTTATTTCTCTCATGTAGGTGCCAGTTTCAAAGCTTGTCCTAAGTTGCAGGTAAAGTGATTAAGGCATCTTTGTATTTTTCACTCTGATTTGCTCCAGTCACAACTTCATCTGTAGACATTTCCTAAGAGGAAAAAAACCCCACAAAACATGATGAATGAAGAATGTCCAAAATCGTTAAATTATGCAGAAGACATTTTCTTATACATAAATACAACTGACTCCATATACACTTGAAATTCCTCATGGAAATAAAATCTGTTTAATCACTTAGTTGTATTTCTTCTTCAGTTAATTAATGAAGGAAAGTGACAAACATGAAATAAAATCAGAATCTACCCTGAAAAGACACTGTGTTGTAGAATCTTTTTGTTCTCCAGAAAATCCTATTTGTCACTTGTCTGCACAGAGAAAGAACATCAAAACTCATAAACTGATGAGCTGTTGCATCCTTTTACCAGGACACCAGGGATCAGCTGCTTCTGCTGCATAAGGTAAACAAGTTCTTTTAGGAAATGAAAAGTAGCTTCCTCTAATTTCCTTTCACTTTCCAGGCTGGCTTTCACCCATTATCTTTTTAAAGGTATCCATTTAGGGCATATTTCACTTTAGAATCTTTCTTCAACCATGTGATTTGAGAAGAAATATCTTACCATTTATACTGTCTAATGTCTAGCACAACAGCACTTTGATATTTCTGAGTGCTATATTTATAATATTAACGATTACAAATATAAAATTATGTACTGGTATTGATTTAACAAATATAAATGTTAATATTAATAAATATTAAAATAATATTTTAATAACATAAAAGCATAAAGCAAATTAAAAATTTAACCTAGGAGATAGCAGTATTCACAATCCAAAAGCCCATTGCAACACCAAAAGGAGTTTCTGTCCCATGATGCTAGGAGTCTTATTCCTGCTTTGAATGTCTGTAGCTTTCTGTAGAGATTTATTATCAATTTAAACTTCGAGGAAACTTCTGCAGAAATGCACTTAGGACAAATGTAATTCTTTCACTTTAAATTCTAGGAACAAAGTGGGGGAAAAGTCGTTTTTTTTCTGTAATGATTGTGCAACTGCAGAATAATCACATAGTTCTTTGCTACTAGCTGTTTAATAACCCTATTTTCCTAGGGAGCTCTTTCTGCCTTTTCCTTTTGCACTGTTTACATTTTTGAGCTTCCCTTCTTAGCATTCTGGTGCAGGTTCTTGCACCTGAGAAGCACAGGGAGCCACCCAGGCTGCCTCTGCTGAGCTTACCAGTCAAGCTGTTGACTCCAAAACATCCTCTGGCCTCAGGATTCCCTTCTGGCAGCACAAGACCTGAGCTCACATCGTTGAGCAAAGACAAAACAGGAACCCAGCTTAAAATAGTAGATGATGCCATATAGCTTGTCTGGATCTTGTTTTTAACTGTGTCAGCCTGGTGCCAGTGGAAGTGATGGCTGAGATGTCCATTTAAAGTCATAAAGTGATCTGGGCTTGCTGGCGAGCACCATCTCCCTCCAGGCTGGGCCAGGGTAGCCCAGAGCTACATCCAAGCCTAACCTTCCATTCTTTCTCTTAATATCTCTCCAAATCTTTGACCATATATGCTATTACCTCTGCAGTGTGCCTCAGTCCCAGCTTATCCCTTCTGCCTGCTCTTCCTGTCCTGTCTGTCTCCCAAATCCCCTCTTCCCCCTCCTGCTAATTCTTCAAGGCACTCTGACACAACTATAGGAAGGCACTTCCTGTCCCATTGCAGGGTCATTTGGAATAAATAATTCCCAGTTATTTTGTCTGCAGCACTGTGGGTCACTTGGAGATGAAACTGAAACATTCTAATCCTGAACGGGAAATTATCAAGCCTGGTGAAGAAAAAGCAGATGTGCACAGCTCTTACAGTGCACTTAGGTTTTCTTCATTAGGAAAGCAACAGGCTTATGCTCTTTTTCAATGAAAATAAAATAGGTATCCTTTCTTCAGACAACAGATATTAAACTGTGGTGATTGAAGGAAACCATAGTTTTTACATGCAGGGTAGATAATTTGCACTAAAGAATATTTAAAAAATTGTCCAAGGAGATCTCAGAAGCCCGATTGACATTGTTTTTTAAGAGAAACTGGGACACCAAGAAACTCTAGAGATTTTATAAGAAAACATGAAGAGTTTAAAATTCACTTGGGACAAGACAAGATGAGCCTGATACTAATCTTGCTGAAATCACAGAGAGGCTGTTGTGTGACACTATCCAAAATGAATAAAAAAATTATAATATCAAGATGAAAATTATGCTGCTCTAAAAAGCTTGTGGCTGTTTTCTGATTATTTCCTTTCTTTTGGATGGTTAGAGATAGTTACAGCAGTTTTTGTAAAAGATAGGATCTTCATCCACTGCTGCTAATACTGGTATCCCATGGGTTCCTTTTCCTGCCTGACTGCTATCAGTGTTTTTATCAGAGATCTCAGAGACTATAAGCAAAATAAAAAATATGTGCATGAACAGGTGTTGGCACTGCAAGAGATGCCATATTAACCTGGGTACAAATTAACAGAGGTCATAGGGTAGAGTGAGATTACTAAAACAGGTGCATTCTAAACTCTGTGAACAAAGAAAGGTGATAATGACTTTAAAATAGGCAAGTTAATGCTGCAAATCAGTAACTCTGGAAATCATGGGGGTTCTAACAAATGGATATTTGTGAGTTCTAGTGATGTATTGAGACCGTCTTTACTGAAATAAATTTTGGTTACAAAAGGAGCAGACAACTGAGCAGGAAAATAAATGGAATATTACTCCTCCATCTGGCGCCAGGGAGAGCTTTTTGGGAGTCATCTATTCAGTTGGATGTCTACCCTGGCAAAAGAACGTAGAAAAACTGGAAAGTGTTGAGAAAAAGCTGTGACAATGACCTGAGATTACAAATACTGGTTTAGAAATACCACAGCCTGAAGGCAATTTCATGTAATAGATAGCTCTCTAATCCAGCAGGACAGGATGTAAACAAGATTCAGTGACTGAGACCTGCAGTTAGACATAATCCAGACTACAAATTTGCCTTTTTAACAGGGTGACAACTCAACCACTGGGATTATGGTGCTTTGTCTCTTCAGCTGAGAGCTTGAAATACAGCCCAGGCCTGGACACTTGGCCTCAGTCAGCCTGAGCTCTGGGCTTAAAACAAATTTCTTGGAGAAGTGCTGTAGCCTGTACTATGTTATAGTCAGTACCATTTATAATTTTCCTGTGCATATTTGAAACCTCTGAAAAACTTCATTTACTTCTTGTGGAAAACAGGAGCAAAATTCCTGTGTCTTCAGGAGAGATGTGGCCATCCACTAAAGTGCACTCTGCAGAACCAGAGAAGGGGAAGAGTTTTATGAGGAATGTGCCCCACTGGATTGTTTAAACTCACTACTTCTGTGGCAGACCTGAATGAGGTTTTAATATACATTAAAATGGTTCCGTAGGCAGTTATATACTGTGAAGCCAAAACATTTCCTTTCCTCTCCCTTTCCCTCCTCCCAAGCCCTAAGGCTTTTGATTTACAGTAGAAAAATGGAGCCAGTAAATCTATACTGTTCTATAAACAGGGCAGCACAATGTGTGTTAAAATTCTGGGCAATTTCTTGTAATTGTATGTACTTAAGTAAAATTTACATGACCATTATGGGCTGCTCTTGGGCAATGGCTCTTTGTCAGCCTATAGTGATTAGCACATTGGTGCTGCCAGGACAAAATTCTGTCAGCACCACAAGAAGCAATTCCATCAGGTTTCTTTTTACACAGGCTTGTGGCTCACACTGGCCCTGCAGCCTACTAGATTTTTTTTTTATATATATTTTTTCCCTAGCCATGCAGTCTGACTCTTTGGATGGAAATTAAAACAATTTTAAGAATGAGGAGTTTTATCCTGTTTCTAAAAATAGCCCTGATCTTCAGCAGGGGATGTGATCCCTTAGCCATGTGCAACAAAGATGACCTCTTTGTCAGGTCTAGCCTGCAGCAGGAGGTGTCTGCTCCTGGTCTACTTTTACATGGGTTCAAAAATAAACAGGCAGTTCCTCTGGCTGGCCTCCCTCTCCAAGGGCAGGCAAGGAACATTCTGTACAAGCAAGAACTCACAATCATTCGAGGGGCCAAGCCTAATGAAGTTAATTGATGCATCAAGGACGTGTGGGAAGGATTTAGCTAACATGTCCATGGGTTGCACAGCTACATATTATGCCAGTGCACAGTAAACACGGTGCCATAAGGTTGGGATACCCTACGGACGTGAGTTGAAAGAGAATGCATTTATTTTTGCAAAATGGAGTCTTTGTGCACAGATCTGAAACTTATGTAACATGCCAGGGACACCAGAATATATCACTTTTCTAAAAACAGTTGAGTAAACGAGAAATGTGTGTGATATTTTACAGAAGAAAAAAAAAAGGGCAAATTAAAAAAAGGGTCACTTGAGTCCTATAGGAATTACATCTTTTAGAAAAACATAACAGGGAAGGGAAAATTTTAAAGCTAAAGCAACATGAAAGTCATTGCAATGTGAACATGATGGAAAATTAACCCCTCTTTTAACAATCTTTAGTATCTAGGAATTAGAAAACTACATTACAACAGCAGGTTTGCTGGGAGAGCAAAATTTGAAGTGACAAATAGGTGTCCAGTGCAAAAGAAGTAGCTGGAATAAAAGAAAAATGTACATTAAACATGTTTTCTTTGTTAGAACAAGAATCTGAGTGGATCACCTTGACAATTAGCTCAATTAAAGTGAGTGGTGACACTAAAAAAATATTGATATGTTAATATGTGATCAAAGCTCATCAGACACACGGAGGTGCACAAGGAGAAAAGGAAAGGAGGGGAGCCCAGGTAAAACCCGGACATGGATACTATCCCAGGAGACATCAACCCCTCAGTGGCTCATCTCCACACAATGGGAGGAACAGAGTGGGGGAACCCAAAAAACCTCCCCAGAGAAATGGAGCCTCACGCTGGCCCCTCCAAGGTCAGCCAAAGGGGATTGCCAGCCCCAGCACCCACCAGTGACACCAAGAGAGATAAAATTGCACAGAACATCTCCCCAGGACACCTCACAAATGGAAGGTCACAGCCTGGGGGAATGGGACCCTTTACAGGATGTAGGGAAAGGGCATCTTGGGTCTGTATCAGATTTTTGGGGTGTTTTGTGAAGGAAACAAAAGCTGGGAAAGGGAGAAATAGAGGTGGTTTGGGAAGGAGGAAGAGTGGAAATGAGGGAGAAAGGGACAAAAGGGGCTGATGTAAACTATTTCATGCCCATATGTTTTCCAGCCCTCTGCCTGGTCTTCCCAGCCAGTCCTGCCTTCCCAATACACACACTTTTCCTGAGGGCTTACCTGTGTTTGCAGGTCTGAGGGGCAACCACTGGGAGAAGACCACTGGCCCAGGCCAGAGGCACTGCTTGGTGCTTCTTATGGTGAGAAGCAAGATCTATTCTTCCTGTGAGGAATGGGTTCTCTTTCTTCCAACAGTGTTAAAATTCAAATTAAATAATTGCAGAACTTAATTTTCTGCAGTAATGGTTGAGTAAGGAATTTGAACTTTAGCAGAAGAGATGTGGAGAAGTACCCAGAAGAGTGAGTGTGACTGTAAGTACATTATTTGATGATTTTCTGGGTCTTTCTAAGTTTATTTTTCTTTTTAAAAAGTCCTAAACAACCAAACAACCCAGTGATTCTGGGTCAGTGGGCACATCATATGGAAAGCATTTAGCATTAAATGTTGGTGCCATCATATAGACATTTGGACAGAGAGTGGTGGAGCGAGTCCCTCAAAAAAACCCCCAACAAAATATTTACTAGTGAACTTTGTAGCTTGGACAAGCTGGACAGATAGAAAACTAGGCTCTCATTGTTTATTGTTATTTTATAAAGTTTTTAATTAGCTTTTCTCCACTCAAGCATTCTATTTATCTCCATGTTTCCCATTTTCTCTTTCCCATTTTTCTGGCACTGAAGGCACCATTAGGCACTTGAGCCAGAGAATTCCAGATCTAAACTGTTTCAAAGGCTGGAAGATGAGAGATGAAAACAGACTTTTGGCTCCTAAAATGTAAGGTCAGCTGGGGATTCAAATTCCACTGAGTTTCGGATTGTGTGATTGTGAGATTCCAGTTCAAGTCCATCTCTCCAGTCATAAGGTGGAATTCATGACATTAAAATTCTTTCCACAGCACGAAAGGGATGTCATCATAAACACTGCATTATGACTTCCCTACTGGTTGCTGCAGAAGAGGAATCTAACCCAGGAACAGCAGAGACATTTAAAAAACATCATGACCTTTGAGTAACAGAAAACATGGGAAAATCTAAGTCTTAAAGAAACAAATTTGATTCTGGTTTGGCACTCTGTGCAAATCCCTGCATAAAGAGAAATTTAGGCCAGGGATTTCTACTCTGCTCTGCCTCTTTAAACTTCAGCCACAGTTTTGCATATAAATGCTCTAAATCTGAGATCTTCATGTATCCCAAACCAGGCATTGATGCTTCTGAAGTGCAGCAATTAATTAGGAGAGTGCCATTGTGAGAAAGGCAACCACAGTAACACTCAAGCTCTGAATCTGGACATGGAAAAAATAACAAAGCAGAAACAAAAACAAAGAAAAGAAACACAGTCTGTGTTGGAGCCTTTCTAAAAATCATATGCAAGAATCCAGATGGAGAGAGTGCTGGCTGCTGTTCATGTCTAACATGATCAGCAGATAGATGAGTGGCTTGGAGACGTGAGAAGTGGGCTAGAGAAAGTGCCAGACTGCTAGCTGGGATTTCAAGGAGTGTTTGTGGTAAGCCACAGTTCAGAATTTTTTTTTTTTTTTTTTTTTTTTTTTTTTTTTTTTTTTGCTGTGGCCTGAGTGCTGTCTTAGAGACCATGAATGGAAACTTAAGGACCAATTATTTTGGGGCTGGTCAGGATTTCAAGATAGTGATCCCATTTTCCAACCTGTAAGCCATTTCCCTTTTAAATCTTGTGAGCACCACTGAATCCAAAAAACAAGCCAGTCTCACTTCACCAAAAGGCTTGTAGCACACAGACCATGGTATTAAGGCTGCATAGGTATTCTCCTCTTCCCGTTTTAAACTTTTGTTGTAATTGCCATTCAATTCTCATCAGCTTTAACTACCCCAGGGTTTGGGCTGGGCAAAGTCTCTTTCTCTTTGCATCTCCCTACTCTGCTGCTACTAGCCATGTCCTCAGCCTCCCAGCTTCTTCTCCCAGTGGACATTTTGTGTTTCAGTGGTCACTTTCAGTCTGTGAGGTTCTGTCCTGGCTTGTCCAAGTGGTTTATTCGCCTTTCTTTTCTCTTTCAATACTGCTGTTACGTAAGGAGGCAGTGAAAGACAAACCTGGTAAAATTCCTGCTGTGAGTATGTGTGGTCAGGCTTTTGTGGACAAAAGTGGCGGTTTCCTATTCCCAGACTTGCTAGAGTGCAGAAGAAAAAGGATGAAAGCCAAAAAGGACATGCAGTGTTTATGCCATCCAAAGTATCTCAGCCCTTTGGTTGGTGTCAGGTCCATTGACTCAGCCACAGACTTTTTCTTGTTTGTTCAAAGAGAGAAGCTGCAATTACACTTTGACAGGTGACAGTGTTTTCCCCCTTACTTTCTGTATTCTATGGAATATCCAGTACTGCTTGCTTAGACCATCCCAGGTTCTCAGCCCAAGTGCAAGAATTATTTGACATTCTGACTTGCAGCAGAATTTGAACTAACCCAGAAAGTGAGGAACCAATTGGCCTGCAGCTGATTCTTTTAATCTGTTAAAAATCCTCTGCCAAATGGGAAACACCAGGAAAGGGAAGGTTCCCAGATACTGGAATGATATCAGTCATTAAGGCCTGAGCATTTACTGCAGATGTCAGGTTGTTTTATAGGCTTGATTCAAAGCCCATTAAAGCCAACAAGCATATTTATCTTGACAGGTTTTGGATGAGGCCCATGCATGTGAAGAGGTCTTAAGTGACAGCTGGCCTGAGCAGGACTGATAGACACTCTTCAGAGAGTGCATGGAAAGGGATGTCCAAGCAGAACACCCGTGGAGTATTTCTGTCTCTGTATCTTGCCATGGGTTTACACTGCTCCAGAGAAGGGCCCAGCACTCTGTGCCTCTCAGTGCTCCAGCACCATCCACAAGCTGGAGAGGGAGAAAAGCCCTTTTCCTGCTGGATTTCCCCTTCAGCACAGCTTTATGTGCTTGAATAATAGGAAACAGCCCTTTCTATTTCTGTTCAAGCTCCAGACGCTTGGATTTTCCCCAGAATTTTTGATTAACAGCTGAGCCTAAACCAGATCTGCCTGGGGTCTCCATTGCCTTACTGACACATCATAATGTCCTTTCATCTGCTCTTCCAAGCCAGTTCCTTGTCCTGTAAGCAGCTCACTCTCTCCAAGAGAGACCATGTCAATCCCTCTCTTTTCCTTTGACCTTCCTGAGCTGTTTCAAAGCAGGATTTGCATCACAACAGGGAAAACCTCTTTGTTTGTCTGAACCAGATTCCAAAAGACACTGGATTATGCAAGGTGTGAGATGGATTTTGTTAAAGGTAATCAGCTTCTGTATGCTCAGGTGCACTTCAGGTTTGCCTGGGTGGCTCAGAGGCCAGTAGAGTAAAGCCACAGCAGTGGATTTTTCACAGCATTTCATGTAAATTAAAGCACTCCTGCAGCACTAGTTGGGATCTGTACATTATTCCTCACCATCAATCATACAAATAAAATCCCTCAGTGTGGTTTGAACGTGAATAAATTCATTTTTTGGAGAGGGAGGAGACCAGACTAAACCAAACAAAACTCATTTGCAGTTTTATATGGGCTGCCATTTAACCATCCCTGAACTAACTGAGTCACACAGGATGTTTTTTAGAAACTTGGTGCAGCTTGATAGCACGGGCAGGGTAAACAGCAAAAACTGTAAAAGGTGGATGGCCAAATGGTAAGATTACTCATGTGTGAACTGTGTGATTAGGAATGCAGCCAGGACAAAGCCAAAGCTCAGATGGAGTTGAAACTATCAAGGAAGGTGAGAATCAGAAGGTTTTGTGTACATGGGTGGAAGAAAGGGGAAAGACAGCATGAATGCATTCCTCAGTGGGTCCAGGGTCCTAGTGACAAGCTGCAGGGGAAAAGATGTAATTCACAGCTCAGATTTCACATGAGATTTACCCTCAGGCCTCCTGAGTTTCTGATTCTCCTTTACAGTCTGTCAGTGCTCACTGGAAGAAGAGCTGGGGATCCCCTCACCCAGCTGAGGCACAGAGGTCCCTCCCAACACAGAAGGGCGCATCTGAGACTGCTAAAGGAGCTGGCTGATGCCACTGAGGAGCTCATTTCTATCCCCCTTGACAGGTTCTGGCAATGAGGGAAAATTCCTAATGTCTGGCAAAAGGCAGGTGTTGCACTGACCCCAAAAAGGGATAAGAAGGATCCAGGGTATTTGTAGCTGGCCATCATAACTTCAGTCCTTGGGAAAATTTGGGAGCAAATGCTCTTTCTTAAACACATAAGGGATGAGAAAGTAACTGGAGGGAGCTGGAATGGATTTACCGAGGGAATGTGTTTCCTGCCCAGTTTCATTGCTTTCCACAATAGGGCCTGACATTATGGACAATGGGAAGGACAGGGATGCTGAATGCCCTGATTGTCACCAGCTCTCAAAACAACCTCTTGTGGTGTCACAATGAGTTATGAGATATTGTGAGATAGAGCTGAATAAGGAAACTGAGTAAGCTTTTACTATGACTCTTTACCCTTAGAACTCAGCATGCCAGACCCTGAACCTTTCTGTAAGTGACATTTTAGGAGGAGTCCCTTTGCACTTTCATTCATTGTGGGACAAGATGAACAGTGGCAATTCTAAGGAAAGTTAGGACCTTCCTAAATACAGAACCTGCACCTAACTGGAGTCATGTGGACACAGCAGTGGATGAGACTAGGAAGACAAGAGTGTTGAAAATGCTTTGCCCTCTGGTTACCCTCAGAGAAGACTGCAGTTCAAAAGAGAATTTGAGTCAATAATTTATTTCACTTATTTCAGCTGCACAAATGTCACCCAAACTCATTCCTACCTCCAAGGAAGCACCAGTTAAAGCCAGAGGGACATAATAATGAAGGAAAACCATCTTCTTCCCACTCTATCAACCCAAGCCCAGCACTGAGGAAAGCTCAGCCAACCCCCAAGCAGTTGTCCCCATTGAATATTTTTCCAGAATGTCACATTTAAATGATGCTGGCCACGTTTTCTGACATTTTTCCCTAAGGATACACACCTATCCATCCTGCCTCCTAATGACTCATGGGAGTTTCAGATGTTTCATTAACAAATCTATAACTGACAATTTTATTTCTCCTTCTTACACAAAAAAAAGACAATCAGGTAATGATTTCAACCATAAGCTCACTCAAATTGTTGGGAATTTAAACAACAGAGGTGTGGAACAAAACTATGAAAAGGAAAAGACTAGGGCATTATTGTAGTGTTAATTTTTTTTTTTTTTAAATGTGTCTTCTCATTTCCTATTCAACACTTTCATTACATAATGTCAAGTATGTCAAAACATCTCCAAATTCCCCCATGCTGACAATCAGGTTATGCTTACACAAAGTTTGTGTGTGTCCTTCTCTGACAGATACCAATTAAATGTCACTGTTTTAATTGCTGTTTTTAGAACTGGCTTTTATTTGTTTCCAGATGAGGTCACAAAGTGCTTCCTGTTGGTTGCTAGACATTTTCCTAAAACTCAAAACGGACAGCAGACGTGCTTTCTGTTGTCCTTTCCATTGCTTTAAAGGAAGGAAGGGTTTGGGGAGATGTGAAGCTGTGGGACTCTGGTCAGGAGGTTGGGAGATGTTCATCCCCCAAGCAATCCCTGCAGCACAGGAAGATTTCAGCCACTCCAAGCTCCAAGCAGACAGCTGTCTCACTTCAAGTATGGATCTTTCAGGATATCAGGGTGCTCATCACTGCTTTCCACAGCACAGCCTTTGTGCTTCACACAAGTTCCTCACCCAGAATCAGACTTTTCTATAATGCCCAATTTTTGCCCAGAGCCAGAACAATTTTGCAGCCTTGTGCTGCAAGTACAGCCTGTGATGTGAGCCTGGGATACTCCCTTCTCCCCATCCCAGCAAGGCTGTAGTACCCCATCACTCTCCAGGTGGATGTCAGGAGACATCCCAGCATTTTCCCACTCATTCTTTCCATGATCTGTCCATGTGAGGACCTTCTGTTTATTCCCCTGAGTCCCTGTGTAAACTAACACTAACTCTTGATCCCCTGTGATGCAGACAGCCCATAACTCTCACAGGCCTTGGAGTGAAGGCTGTGGGAATGTTTACCAGCTGAAGCAGATGATATCCCCTGTCACACCTGCTCTAGATCTCTGACAGACTTCAGACAGGTGAAGTGTGATATTGGCATCCACTACATCTGCACACTGACACACTGTTTTAAATTGTCTGAGAGATGAAGATGAGACCCCAGTACACAGCATGAAAAAAATAGCATTTTTGAAAAACAAGAAAAATTAATTCCTCAGCAAATTACATTCTGTTCACTGGGAAACTTTCACCCCAATGCTTTACCATTTGAAAAATACAGTTAATCAAACACAACTCCTGCTATAAAGTGCAAATCAAAGCTTCCTTGAAGCAAAAATTACCAGATTGATTCTAGACATAAGTTCTCAGTGAAAATGGCTTAAGACAGCAAGTGAATGGAAATAGTACAAACTAGTTTGGTGACCACCTGATCCTAATCAACTCATCCAGATGAGATTTTGTGGGATGCTGTAGTGAAGCCAAAGGGTTTTCTCTCCAGTTTCTTTTGAGAGCATGTAATCTTGAAAAGGCCTCTGCAGTGTCATTGCTCAGCATGTGTCTTTGAGCAGGAGAGCTTAGATGGCATTGTTCTTCACTCTTTCCACAATAGTGGCCTCTGCAAGGATGAAGCTGAGGAGATTTTAAGAAATCAAAATAATAAAGTGCTATATATGCCATGAGGGATAGCAATGCAGTACTTTCCTCCAGAGTCCCATGCACACCTTTGCAGACAATTCACCTTTTTCCCAGAACAGCTCTCAGAGCCAAGTCCATGCATTGAACAGGAGATCATGAATCCAGCCTTGCAGAGGGCAGAGAGGAGGGAGATCTGGAGGGACTGCAGCAGCTGTGAGGAGTGTATGTTATTCCTCACAGGTGGAGTCTGACTTTCAGAAGCTACCAGCCAATTCCAGCATCCAAAAGATGGTGAAGGGCATAGAGGAGAAGCCATATGATGAGTATCTGAGGTCACTTGGTCTGTTCAGCTGGAGGAGACTGAGGGCAGAGCTCACAGCAACTTCCTCACGAGGGAAAGAGCAGGGGCAGCTCTGATCCCTGCTCTGTGTGATAGGGACAGGACTGGGAATGGCTGGAGCTGGGTCAGGGAAGGATTAGGCTGGATAACAGGGAAAGGTTCTTCCCCCAGAGGGTGCTGGGCACTGAACAGGCTCCCCAGGGAATGGTCACAGCCCCAAGGCTGCCAGAGCTCCAGGAGAGTTTGGACAACGCTCTCAGGGATGCACAGGGTGGGATTGTTGGGGTGTCTGTGCAGAACCAGGAGTTGGGATGGATGATCCTTGTGGGTCTCTTCCAACACAGAATAGTCTCCAGTTCTGATTCTGTGAGCTCACTACAATTCCCACCTCTGTGTATGCCAAAGCACACCCCATGTTTTGAAGCCTGCCATGCTGCTGAAGTTCTCAGTTCAAACCAGCACTGTGCACCAGCACAAACCCCAGTTCACAGTTCCCCACCAAAAGGATTTGGCAGTGTGCACACCCTGAAGTTTTAGGTCAAACACATCATTCCCACATTCCTTGCAGCTCCCCTTTGGTTCCAGGCTGTGTGGAGTCTGTGGCAGGAGCACATCAGCTGTTTATGGACCACAGTGGATGGCTGCATAAAGATAAATCACATAGAGCTTCCTTTGTCTCCCATACATACCAGACTTTTCAAAAAATCCACTAAAACACACTCACACATCATGAATTCGGGATTTTAGGAGTATTGGCTATTATTATGTTAATGCTCTTCACTCACTGACTTCCACAAAATCTCAGGCAATAGGTCTGGACCTCTCTGAAACCTCTCTATGACCACTCATTGATCTTTTCACTTTTTCCCAAGCACTTTGGTTGTACTAGAAGTATTTTTAAATTATGACCTAAAGTTGTCTTTCTGCTTACTTCAATCACTTTTAAATCTGTCCCTGAATTGCCCTTGGAAATATATTTGCAATGAGAGGGTGACTGAAGGAAACAGCCGTGCTGGTCTGAACATCTGTGAGATGGGAATGAAAAGAAAAAAAAAAGTTCAAGTTACCCCTCCTAAAAAAAGTGACAGATGTGAGTAAGAGGTACCACTCATGAGACACCTCTGTGGAGTAAACATTTTGGAATAATATTCCAGGCAACAACTACAGAGGCTCTAACAACAGATTGACCAGCCATTTATTAAATTTCAAACAAAATGACTCAAAGGAAAATGTTCCAAACAGGCACCACTGGGCATTTGACTCAGCCCAAGCAGTGTTTTAACTATTTCTTTGCCACACAGCATACACGTGCCTCCTGCAACCCGTGCCCTTCTACATATGCACAGCACATTTGACTAGTTTTTCCACCAACTTTCTAAAGCCTTTAGCCATCACAGGGTGCTGTTGTTTCCTCTCAGTGTGGGATGTCAGGTCAAAACTAATTATTTAGCTATTTTAAACTTTTTCTTATTTTGTTTCTTTTCTTTCTTTTTCCCCTTTCTTAAATAACATTAGCATTCTGGGTTAGCTGAAGGACTAAAACCTGGTTTTAATTTAAATATAAATAAAACCAGAAGTGACCGTGTGATTGTACTAAAAATAAATTGTTTTCTTTTCTAAATGTTTCACTGATCTTAAAATTGGGGGAGGAGGGAAAAGGGGACAGGACGTCCAAATCTTTTTTAGTCTGAGGGTGCCTCAAATCTGTGGCATTCTGTCTCTAGAGAAGCAGGTCGTTTCTGAGATACCATCACTTTATCTGGAAATGTATTTACCACACTTTACTAGCACATTTATTCAGAATGTGGCTCAGAAATCATGAGGGGAAATCACACACTGTTAAGACAGAGCATTCTTGAGCGAGCCCCAGTTATGGCAAATTCAGCAGCAGAAAAAGAAGCTGTGGTGAACGCAGTTACTGAAATTTTCCAAATAAATAAAGCAAACAAGTTGCTCCAGGAACAAACTTGTACCTATATGATTTATAATAGCAGGAGTTGGGCCATGGAGGCAAGATGAACCCAATGAACCAGCAGTCCCAGGCCACCCATGGGCTGCAGGGCTTGTAACCAGCCCGTGACAGCTGGGACAGACCTCATCTGCTCCGAGGTGTGTGTGGCTTCTAGCAGTGCTCAGCAGCTTCTACTGGCTTGCAGGCTGCTGATGAGCTCCAACGTGGGTTAGTATCAACAGGGAAAAATATAGGGATCCTATTTACAGCCTGCTGGCAGCAGATAGGTATTAAAAAAAAAAATAAAAAAGCTCTTCTCCAAAATCAATGTTTGCTTTACTGAGGGCCTCCTTAGGTGTACATTGGAAACAATTCTGTCTGTCTTCCACCACAGTTCAGTCACCCTACAGCTGGGTGTGCCAGCCAGTAGTAGTTAGCAGTCCAGAATCAACAGGTTTCTGCTGTTGAGCACTACCAGACCATATTGGCCAAAAGCAAATGGAAAATGTTAAATCTGACATGGCACCTGATGAATGGTGATAAAGAACAAAAAGTAAAGTAGGGACTATGGGCACCTTGGCTCTTTTTTACCCTATTTGTGGCATGACGCACTGGCCCACACCTCTGATGTGAAGAGTATTTCAGCAGCAGGACTCTTCCCCTTCAGCATAAACCAGCTTCTTCTCTCATTCCTTCTCAGCCTCTCTAAGCTCAAAGGATGTCACAGCACTGATTGTCAGTGCTGTCACTGTCACCCTGTGCAGTCATTTCATCCCAGGCAAAGCCACTAAAAATAAAATCAGTGTGAACTCTCAGTTAACGCCCTTTGATAGCAGGAACTTTACCCCTGCTGTTCAAAACCATGGCTGGCCATCTAATGCTCAGAGAAAGAGGGAGAAGTGCAGTCTCAGGACAGGCTGAAAGCAGCACCTGTGTACTTTGGCTCCTTTCTGATTAACCTGTCCACTCTGTGCCTGCAGCTCTGCACATGAATTGTTCAATGTGAGGGGCTCCCACGTTCAGAAAATGTGTGTTACTAACACTTGGCATTCTGATTTAAGCTTAAAATAATTGCTTTTCTCTTTACAACTTTAAGTCAAGTTATGGGGCGCAAACACTACATACTCCATGTCCATTCTGACCTCATTCTTTGGATTCTAATTGAAAGGTAATATTAAGGCCCTTGATAAGGGGTATAAGTTTTTTCTCAACAAGTCAGTGGAGTGACCATTCAGAACCACAAACTGTGTCATGTTAGATTTCTGCCTGTTTTTCCAGGTGGCAGATGCTCCTGAGACTGCATTCTGTGACAGAGGGATCTGTGCAGGCATGGCAATCTCTATGTTTGCTAACACATCCCACAGCAGCAGAGCACCTGAGAACCAGCAAGGTCTGGCAATGCTGGAGATGGAGCTGTTGGGTGAGGGTCCCTGCTGCAACCAGCCAGATGCACACATGGAATGAAACGGGATGGGTTTCTGGAGCTGGCCATGAAGCCTGGCAGCCCCGGACAGTGAAGGCAAGGATGGACTTTGATAAAAGGGACTTCATTGGAAGCAGAAGGAAGAACTGTTTCTTGCTACCTAAAAGCTCTTTTCTAGCTTTAGCTCCCCTGCTGCACAGCCTTGTCTGGGGCCAGTGGATAAAAGTGCCATCCCAGAGATTGAAGTCAAAGGGACTTTGAACAACTCTGCCCTCAGGTTTGCAGGGTCAGGCTGCAAGCATGGGAGGGTTTTTATGCCACTGGACACAAAACTGGAACTCCAGTCCCTGGAGCAAGGAGCAACCCATGCAATGCAAGTTGACTACAGGAGGAGAGTGTTGAAAAACTCCTCCCTTTCAGTGCCACCAAAGAAGCAGAATTGTGCATCAGTGGACAGAGATGCTGTATTGCTGGAATAGTTATTTCACCTCCAGCTAGCTGGTGGCACTGCACACACCTTCCCCTTGGTGTTGTGCTAACAAACAACACACTCATCAGGGCTTGACCTTCTCCAGGCTGGCGAGCTCTGCCAGGGCTTCATTTATGCACCTGGCACACACTTTGATGGGCCACACTGGAGCAGGCAGCTAAAATAAGCTTTTTTTCTCCTCAAAAAGAGAAGAATGATTTGTTGCAAATCATTCCAGCACTATCAGAACCCCTTTTCCTACCCACCCCCATGTCTAACTAAAAGGAATGTGCATGGTTGTTATACCGATTCCATGTTGTCACAGTTAGATCCTGAAAAGAGTGTGAAATGTGCTTTTCCACATAATTTACTGTTTCCCTGTGATTCATGAAGCCTTTTTTTCACATTAATAATTGGTCACTTCTTGTTTATGTATCACCATGGTACACAGCTCCTAGCAAGCCAAAAAAATAGGGGCTAAGCTAACATTTAATCATTAGAGCTACATGCAGCCTTCCCCCCACCCTCGCTTCCAACTCTGCTTTTTACCTCCTCCCATAAAAAGAAGGCACAGATTTTTCATGAAGGAAATAATTCCTAAAAAAATAAAATTCCAACAGTTTTGCCTTCCTTAGTACTCATTAGCATTTTTTCTTCATGCTTATTTTATGTTTCACATTTTCCAGTGTAAAGAAAACAACTGAAGAGTCTCTTACAAACAAAGCGAGAGGTGGAGAAGGAGGAATGTTCTAAGTGCATGGCTGCTGGGAATGCCAGCTTTCCAAGTACAAATTTGTTTATTTCTCAGGGGTGATACAGTCAGGACATCACTTACCAATGTTCACCTGAATTAGAAAGCACCTCAGCATGTTCTCTGAATAGCATTTCAGCTTCTAGACACTTTAATGACACTTAGTTTTTACAGTGCAGTAAACTGAGGTACAAACTGAATTATTTACAGTTACTACTCAGTGAGTCACTGCTTAAGTAGCTCTGCAGTCAAGCTTTGATTTGCAAAACTCCTGCTCTGTCTTCAACTACAGCATCTTAAACACACATGCTTAGCTCAATGTGACAACATCTGTGATGGGTAAGTGTGGATTTCCATGTGTGTGTGGATATTGGTGCTTCCTGCCTGCAAAGTTGAGGACCACCCTGTGCAGTATTTTGACAATATGAAAAAGAAAAAAAAAAATCAAACAGACAATTTGTCTTGACAGCATCATACCATGGCAAGCCAAACACACATCAGAAAACAGCAGTCAGCAGGGACACTTAGCAGCATAGGAAAAAAACATATTGGCTTAAGAATGGCTATCAATCCAGCCCAGTAGGCCATGTGATTCTACAGAATGAATGCAAAAAAACTGAATGCAAAAGAAAAGAGCATATTTTTTGAGAATTCACAAGGACATTAATCTCCCTTTTACCACAAACGCAAAGCAACATCAGGTTTTAAGGCTGGAGGAAAAATAAAAAAAGCTGCGTGGTTTTTACCTCATATAGACAAGAGACAAAACCAAAGCCTCAAGATCTGATCTTGTTAAAAAAACAGAAGGGTGAGCTGTGACGTTTTTGTTTTCCTTTTTTTTTTGGCAGCCAGGTAGAAACAGGAGGGAGTGAAACTTTTGTGAGTGTTGGGGGTTAGGATGTGAGAGGAGAGAAGAGGACAAAGGGGAGAGAAAAACAACTTCTCAGAGTTGACTTTTCTGATTCAAATACACCTTAGCAGCATTCAGTGGAAAGCAGACTCAGAAGTGGAAAGAATTTCTGGATCCAGATCAAGACAGCAGAAATATCGTAATCTTTGCTGTGCCATAATCTCCTGAGAAGGCTTGTGAGAATTTGATCCTGTCATTCCCAAACTAGAATCTTAAAACTGATTTGGACCAGAAGTATAGTTGGTTTGAAAATATTATTACTTCTTCCTGTGGAAAAAAAAAAAAAAAAAGGAACAAAAATGGAAAATAATTCAGCCAAACCCAAAGTGCATGGACTCATTACAAGCTCAGGAAATCAACTCTATTTAAATCCCTTTCAGCACCACTCTCCAGCTTTAATAGTGCGTGTGTGGAAGCAAACATTACACAGAAGTTCATCCTAGTCTCCTGCCTCCCCCTCCACACCCCAACACGAGTTCTGTATCTCAGTGGTCACTATTTGTATTTCCTTTCTGCTTAGTCTTGTCAAGCCTTTCTCTCTAACCACCATTTTAATTCTTTCTGGTACTGCTCACTCCAAGGTTTCTGTGACCTTCAGCATGGCAGCCTTGCACTCTTGTGTTCAGTCCACTCCCTGCTCTGCTGACTCCTCTGGTGCCAGCCCCTAGTGCTGCCTGCCCCTTTCTTATGAGCAGCTTTGTTGGTCCCTTATTTTGTCTTCTCTCATCCAGTCTTCTGACCTTGAGGACAGAGTGTCTCAGTGTTGGCTGAGTTCACCCAACTCTCTGTTTGCTGTTCTCTCACTGGGACCCTCACCAGGAAATGTGTGCTGAGGAAGGAAGGACTTGGGAAGAAGGAGCAGTGGCATTGCTCTCCCCTGGCACTGGCACTGGCACTGCATGCCAACTTCTTCCTCCAGGCTATGCCCTTCCTCCCTCCTTCCCCTGTTCTTATCCTCCTAGCTTCTGATGGCAGTAGAACAACGGTGTGAGATGAGGAAAGAGCTGTGGGAGAGTTTGCATTCGTTTTCCAGCCCTGTTGACACCACTGGAGTGGGGATCCACTTAGAGGAGCTGTCACTGAGGCTCCAGTGTCAGGGCTGTCCTTGGCTGCATCTGGATCCCCACCCAGCTGTTTGCTCACTGTCCTTCCTCAACAGAACAGAGGGAGAAAAACAAAAAGAAAAATCTCATGGGTCAAGGTATAGGGAGCTCAACTTACCACCAACAAAACAGGTTCATCTTGGGGAAAATGAATTTAATTTGATGATGATTAATATTGAGTTGGATGGTGAGAAACAAATGAAAAGTTAAAAAATCTTCTCTTCCTGGCCTGTTTTTATTTTCCCCCCAGGCTCAAATTTGCCTGTGGGGACACATAGGCTGTGTCTGGCACAAGGCAGCCTCTGCAGCTCCCCTTCACCAAAACCTTGATATCAACACCAGTACAGTATGTATTTTATTATTTATTTTATTATTATAAAGCTCCAGGTTCCAGCATCAAGAAGTTCACCTTTTGTTCTGAATCAGCTCTAACTTCTGCAGGTGGATTCACTGATCTATTCCTCTGCATGTTGCTGAAAAGTTTGAGGAGAATTTTTAGAATTGCAAATTAGTAAGAGTTTTATATTTGTTTCTTTTCAGAGACTAGCAGTATGTTTCTTATTTTAGTTATAAATGTATAGCCCTGTTATTTTAATTTCATGCTTAGTGCCATTTTCACCTGTGCCATTTTTTAGCCTTGCACTGTCGTTATGTTTAGGCAAATTTTTCTTGGATGTTCTTAGTTTCTCTTCAGTATTTGATACTACTTTCTTTAGGGAAATAAACAATTTTAACTAGCCCTGAAAGTTGATAGCCACTGTAGGTGATAACTCAAAATCACTTTTTTGCAATAATTGCTTTTTTCTTGCTTGACAGGTAACTCTCAGATATGAATTCACTTTGAAATGAGCAGACTTCACACATGAGTAGAACCCACATGGCTCAGAATTATCACAGCAATCACGGTTTCATCTGGAAGTGGTTTAAACACCTTTCCCAGGAAACACTAAAACCCTGATTATTCTGAGCAAGTTTATCTAGTTGTTTTTTAATTTTCCTCTAAGCTAATGATGACGAGCCATTTGCTCCACCTTTCTTTTCTCTGTGCAGTGCTGGTCTCCTTGGGAAATGCATAGCAGCAGACCTACTTCAAAGGACAATAAAAATTACTCTCCAGCAAGGCTATTTATTCATGTTTTCCATTCTCTTACATGTGAAATATTACAGCATTGGAAAAAAGAATATTCATATTTCACATTATTAACTCGGTCTTAGTCCAGTATTAAATCATTATTTACTTACAGTACTAAATTAAGTCCTCTTACACTGCTGATGGATGATTGTTCTTCCACATTTTTTCCCTTTTTTTCTATTGAAAGACATAAGCTACCTTTTGGTATTGATTTGTACAATGAGAAACAGTAATTTTCTACTATTTTTCCAGTAAATTCAGGGTGTGAACTGCACACTCTGTGTGCTCTAATGGGTCAAAGACTTTGCTTTAATGAACTTTAGGGGGACACAATAAGCTTTGAAAATTCCTTTGTCTGCTGAGGACCTGTGGTTAGTCAATTTTATTTATGCTATTTATTTTTAACCCTAGTTTAGATATCCATAGGGTAACCAACAGGGAAAAGGATTACTGCTTTTCCTCAGCAGTACCAAGCTTTCCTTCTATTCATTGGCAATCATTTTAGAAATGCAATTGCTGAGATTTAAGTCATAGATCCTGCAAATAGATGTTTTGACCACTCTCTGGACATTTTATCTTGTTGTATAGTGTACTGGAATGAGGCAAGAGTTGAAACTTCCAATGTGAAGAAACCTTCCTGTAAACAGGACCATTGACAGAAATCTGACACGTGGAGCACACGTCAGCTCCCACATCTTTGTCTTATCTGCATCCAAGCTAACTTGCAGCCTGTCAGCTTTGCATGGAATGAGCTAAATAATGTGGGAGTGGTTTATTCAGGGTCTGCATGATTTTATTCACATTTGTGGCCAACCGTCAACAGGAGTTAGTGAGGACTCCACACTCACAACTCAGAGGCTACTGCTCTGGGAGATGCAGTTGGTCAAATTTTTACACAAAGTCTCTCTGTTTTTTAGTGTATCCTACAACAGTGACATTTGTGACATTTTCCTCTGTACAATCTTAATAAAAAAGTATTTACCTAGAGTTTTGAGGTTATATGATATAGGACAACTTGGCAGTGGCACAATGCTTATGTTATCTCATTGGTTCATTCGCAGACTGTAGGATCCCAAATGAAGATCCTGTTAGTAAAAAGTCACTGTGCCAATTAGCCCCAAGTCCCCATCCTGAAGGGCAAGTGAAGTTATGACCATAGGACAGAAGTACCCTTGGTGTAGCCATGGCTGGAATTTATAATATTTGATGTTTTCTTTAATACCATGCCTCTTGGTATGGAATTTTCCCCATAAAGAGGAAAAAAGACTTTCCAGCACTTGCATTTCCAGTGGAAAGCTTGAATGTTAAGGAGTTCAAAATCACAAAGCACAATAAAAAAACATGATTATTTATTATTGAAATGACTAAAGCCACTCTATGACTTTTAAAAATACATTAAGATCTTGGTATATTTGATGATAATGTTTGACTAGGATTTTCTAGCATTGTCAAGCATGTATATATTGGGCCACAGGCCATTTAATAAGAGGAAAATACAAGGTAGAAAATGGGCAATTTCTCAAACCTGTCAAAAGAACACTACACACCACATTGCTGCCAAATCTGAACCTAAAATTGAATGATATATGTTACCATTTCTGCAAAAACCCTAAATTCCTAAGCTGGGGAGGAAGTATTGTGTCCGATCAGCCCATTTTAAGCTTTAAGGGCAAAGGATTCATGTTTGAAGATGTGCAGTAAGATCCACACCCTACCAAACACTAGAAGAATGCCAAAGGTTTTGCAGTACTGACAACCACCTCCTTCCCTATGCAAAGACATATCAGAAATTTCACTAATAAAAAAGAACAGAAAATTCAAGACCTTTCCAAACTTTCTTTCAGTATAGTATCTGGAGTGAATTTAACACAATGCACAAGAGGCAGCTACAGAAAATTCATCATTAAAAGGCCAAGACAGTAGCATAGCATGTCAGGAACCACTGCTGAGTACCAGATGTATCCTCACTGTGCAAGTGTGCTAAAATATTTCCCTCCAAGACTCAGAACACCATAATCTATGTAAAGTAGGGGAGTTCCCCCTGCAAATTTGGAGTACAATGGCAGATTTGGCTAGAGAAGTTGACAGGATGGTGTCTTTGCAGATGGAAGCACCATGTTTCCAGCTGGACTCCAGACTGTAATACTTTTCAGTGTTTTTCTTCATCAGAGTCCTTTCTAAGGGTGGTACAGCTGACTGCCCCCCAAAGCTCCATTGTGAAGAAGGCAAGGCATTAGCTAGAAACAATGAGCAAAGTCCCAGCCTTGCTATTTAACAGCAGGAGTAAAATCCACTAGCAAACTTTGACTTGCAAAATCAGCAAACACATCTGTTCTGGTTGATTTCTGGATGCTTTCATAACTGTATGTATTCTTTTCAGACTATGAGAAACATGACTGACCAACAGACTTTCTTGATTAATAAAACCAAACCAGTTCATTTCCTTCTTTAAAGGAAAAATGTATTCATTTCAAGGAGCTCAACAACAAAGTCTTCAAAGAGTGGATCAGCTCTTGCTATAATGTAGAAAACCTTTTTTAAAGTTGTTAACTGGCTTGTCCTGGACATGGTTGTTATTAAATTTTGCATAACACCAAGAGTATATGAGGGACATAAAAGACTTTAATCCACTTAACAGTTTAACCAAGAGGAAAAATTTGATCAAACCATGTAATTGCTAAAGAAAACTGTATGATTCCCCTGTGAAAACCAGCACAAATCTCTGAATGCTTATGTTTCAAAATAAATATTAACATTTGGTTCCAACATACAATCAGTCAATCAGTCAAACAGTCAATCATCCATTTGAATCTTTCTTAAATATTGTGGAGAATGACTGTGTCATCCCTGCTTTCAACTCACCTGTTCTTTGAAAAATTTTGTTGAAGAAAAATTGTGTTGAAAATGTGCACACACACTGTGACTATGACATTTATATCACATATTGATATGGCCAAAATTGAGTGCAACTTGAAACTCACACTGCTGCTGATAATCTCTGTTCTTCTGAGTAGTCTTGTCATTCCTGTGCAACCATCAGTCCTTTCTGCACTTGCTGTCTGGAGTTTACAGGAATTTTAGTTCCAATCTCTGCAAGTGAAAAATTATTTAATCCGAGAAGCAAACACATTTCTGATTCCCAAGAAGATGATTAGATGATACATTATCTTTGGACACAACATCTGGATCCTCTTCCATTTTATTTGGCAGACACGTAAAGACCTCTCCATTGTGTATATAATATATTTGTTTTTAATACTAGTGTGGCAATCAAACAGGAATATGTTCATCATCCTGATTCAGTCGTATCCCCAACAAGCCCCAGAGAAGCTCCTAAAACATTCTGCTCAGGATGCTCAGGAAACACTGACATTTGTCAGAAAAATGTATTTGGGTGTCAACACGCCAACCTTGCAATGCCTCCAAGTTTTAAAAAGCATCAACTTACATGTAAAAATTTTATTTAATTTTAATTAATTAAAATTTAATTTTATTTTGGGTTTTGGATGTAATTTTGAAGTACAAATTCTCATGTCATATTATTTTCTTAGATGAGACCTTCTTAGCAGCAGTAGAGTAATAATGAGGCACAAGTTTTTCCCTCACCACAACAGCCAATCCACCTTCTCCAGGACACCACCAGCAGAACAAATGCTGACACTTTCTTCAAAAGAGCTGATCACAAAATCTGCTCTTGATTTCTTGGTATGCAAATACAAAACTGTGTGTTATATTCATCATGGTCACAAATGCAAGAAATGTGGAAGACATTTTGAGAAGCAAATAGCCAACAGCAGAATTCCTGCTGACTTGCTGGGAGCCAGCACTTCCCAATCATGCTCTAAATATGTGACCTATTATCATAATAAAAGACTAGGATGTTCAAGTAACGGAATTTTTAAAATTACTGCCACAAAAATAGAGACTGACCATGTATCACCATGACCAGTCATCTTCTGGAAAATTTATGCAGCAAGATAGATGTGAACACTTAAACAGTGCCCTAATTTGGTAGCAGTGTAAGAATTGGAACATCCTTCAAAGTTCACTCAGCAAAAACAGTTCTGTTTCTCCCTGGGTTAAAGAGACTCCTACAGCACTGTGTAGAGGGGGTGAGTTAAGATAAGTTTCTTTTTAAGTGCAGAGAGGCATTTGATGACCATCAATGGACCATTGCTGAAAAAAGAATGCCATTCACTTTGGCTTTTGAGAAAAGAAAAAATATTTTAACTTGAAGGAAGAGAACAAATATCAGTGATTTGACTTCTGATAATTTTCTATACCTCTTAATACAGACTCATTATCAAATGTGAAAAAAGGAGAAATTTGTAGCATTTTGTTGTGAATAATATTTTTAGAATATGTGTATTAATAAACATCTCATTGTTTTACAAGTGTTCACTGCTACACTGATTAAAATTGTTATCTGAAACGAAAGAATAGTTTGAGTGTTCATTTAGTAATAGTTTTTGCATTGTATTATTCATTCTGGAAAGCATCTAAAAATGCTGGTTGTGTAAGTTTGAAATGTGAGGAATTACAGGCAAAATAAGGAAATGTGAATCTCTGATGCATATTAAAATGATTATAATTACTTGGATAAAATATCAATATCACATCTACCACAGAAAAAATATTGTTACTATTATTGCTACTATCATAGGTTAATAACTATAATTATAGTTATTATCACAAGAATATGTATCACTGAAAGGTGAAAAAATACAAAACCTGAGCAACTCAGCAAACACAAAACTTGACAGTGCAACTTGGGTGGTTTTTTGGGTGATGTTCTACTGTTCAAATATGACTCTAATTCAGCAGCAGGATTATTAGGTGTTTTATGTGGGCTTTAAAATTAATAAATGAGGAAAACAATGGTAGCAGATGAATTTTCTTGAAGCCTCAGAAGAACAATATTGTTGGACAGAGCACAGAAAAGAAAACATTTTTTTTTGTCAGTTCCTGCAAGAACATTAAATTGAATAGAAGGCATGAATTGTACCCATGTAAAAAGTGTTTTCCAGTCGAGTGTTTCTTTGGCACATTTATGGACCATTGATGAAAAAAAAATTCCACAGATGTTATAAAATCTTTTTATACATCATTCAGGATGTCCACGTGAAAAAAAACCAACTTAAGACAATCTCATCGACACATTAAGTCACTTCTGCAATGGAGCTTAGGGTACCTAAACCAAGTCAATTTGATAACTGCAATGACACTTACATGATCTGACAGTAACTATGAATTATATGAGTCCCCCTGATAAAAAAAAAAAAAAAATATATATATATATATATTGGTGGCTAATTCCTTCCAGGAAACAAGACAAAATCTTAGCACATATTCCCTTCGTCCAAGGGGTAGGGAAAAATCTGTAAGCTCAAACATGGGCATGGGAAACAGAGGAAGAGCAGGGTCTGAGTATTGTAGGGGAGTTTTGGTGTGAAAAGGAATTAGGCTGTCTAAGGTTATGTCTGCATGGATAATTTCAGACAGTCAGGAATTAGCCTCACCATTTACTGAGCTGGCAGTACATGACACACTTCTGGTCAGAAGCCAACATAAAGATGCACAAAAAATTCAAAATACTAAAGTGATCTCAACCTCTGGAATGACTACTACTTTTTCTTTGTCCTGCCACCTAATAATGCAGTGAAGGAATTCAATGGTTCAAGGAATTAAAGGGTATTTTTTTCAATGAGATTCTTACACAAGGCAAAAATTTAAAAATAACCCCATATCTTAAGTATTGTCAGTATACAAAAACATGTTGCCCATTATTCCCTTTTGTGCATGACTTGCACACATGTGGTCTCAGAGCCAGTCTAGAATCCTGTAGTGGAAGCAGATAAGGAAACAACAGAAATCTACAGAAATATAACATAGATGTGTTGGACTGTATGATGTCACAATATTCAGTATTAACTCTGTGTAAACGACTGGCTGCAAATCACACAAATCACATGGTCTAGAACTGCTCAGTTCTAGACCATGAAGCAAAAGTGTTAAAATAGAGTGGGTCTGACTAACACCAAGGAAAGACAGCCTTTTAAACACTGGGTCTACTGTTGCTCTGTTTTTAAAGTCACTTCTAATACACACAACAGACTGTCCAACCCATGTCTTTAGATAACAAAATTTATGGTTTATTTTAAACATTAAGTATATGACCATATAGATAAAATGTTTTTTATATGAGGTTTGTTGATGTTCTAGTTCTTGCATTTTGATTCTGAGGTTTAGTTCCAGGGTTTCTTGTTCCTCCCAGTACAGTCTTGCCAAAATTTAATGCTACCAGCCAGGCCTCAGAGGCAGATAAAGTTCTACCCTGCAGACATACAACATGCTATTTTCTTTCATGTCATTATCCAGTTTGTATGTAGGAATAAAGAAATAATTTTAAAAAATGTGATATTAACTTCTAGGAGACAGACTGGGTTATGCAAACTTGTCCCTGGCTTTGAACTGAAAGAGAGTGGGCTCCAATTTGATATTAGGAAAGAATTCCTTTCTGTGAGGGTGTTGAGGCCCTGGCACAGGTTGTCCAGAGAAGCTGGAAGTGTCCAAGCTCAGGCTGGATTGGGATCTGAGCAACCTGGGATAGTGGAAGGTGTCCCTGCCCATGGCAGGGGGGTGGAACTGGATGATCTTTAGGGCTTCTTCCAATCCAGGCCATTCTATAATTCTATGATTCCGTTCTCCCAAATGGCTAGATAGAAATAATAAAAAATATCCCAAAGCTTTAAAGCTTTGGGTGCAGTATGGAGGAGGTAGAAGTTATTTCACGCTGCAAAGCTCACCTACTGAATAGATCTGGTTTTGCTGTATAAGTAGATTTCTTCTCTGAGACTTGGAGTTTCAAATGTAGCTCCCAATCTGGTCTTGCACGTCTGTGGTCTAGTCTGTAATTTTGCTTGCAGAGTAGAGAGGAAAATCAAAGTAATAAAATTGTCGGAGGTGAGGGGGAAAAAAGTACAGTTCTCTGTGACCATCACAATACTTAAGAGATGAAACTAAATAACACATGATCTAATGGGAAAGATACATCACAGTTGCCAGTGAAACTGGCATCTTCATCTTACTGACTCCAATCATAACCTTCTCCAAAAAATGCTTTTACATACTGTTGCAAGTCAGAATGCAAATCTTTATTAGGAGAAGGCTGATAGATACCTAAGGCTCTGGCTTTGAAGGGAAACATTTGGATATCTTTAGCAAAAAAAAGGAATATTGTTTCATGTACAGTCCTAGAACAAGACCAAAAAGTTCATTTAGGAATCTGCTCATACCACATCTCCACAATTAAACACGCATTGTGAGAAAGCACTAGACAATCAATTTCCTTTTACAGTACCTCAACATTAAAAAAAATTCTATGAGGACATCTGTGTCATCTTTGGTGCAGTTACAGATATAAAGTTTCACTGGTTTAGGAACAGAAAATGAGTAGGCAACTCATTAACACTAAAGGATTTTCTTATCTGCCAGAAAAAAATGGAAAGTGATCAGTCAATCAAGTATCAAATAGAAGTCTGGATTTTAATCCATTTGCAGGGTAAGGCCATCATCTAGTAAAACCAGCACTGTTGACTTCTTCAATGAACCTTTGTGTATACAAAAGATAAAACCTTTGGGCTTGATTACAAAAATGAAGTATGGAAAAAGATTTAAATAAAAACCTTAACTTTCTGCAATACATATTTCATACTTCCAAATACATATGCAACCATTTGGTGTTCCTTATTACTATAGGAAAACAATTTATGAAAAGTGCTGATGAAAAAAAATCAGCTAAACAAAAAACCCCAAAACAACTCCAAAGAATAAGAACCACACTTAAAAAATGCCCATAAGCTCACCATAAGAGAGATCATTCTTAGTTTATTTATATACCTATGCATGAACACTTATTTTCCCTTATTCAGAGCTCTTCTACAACTAAGGCCCCAGTTCTACAATCAATAGAGTGTAGGCACAGAAATTCCACTCCATCTGTTGCTAGCAAGCCTAGAAAGACCTATGAATGATCCAAGTCCAATAATGTCAGTGGGGAGTTTTTCTATTTCCTTCCATGCACTTAGAAAGGGCATGTGAGGTCAGCAAACTGCACTCCTTATTCTGTCAGAAATTCCACTGAGGCAGTGCAGTATCAGTCTCCACATAATTACATACATCTTCTTCCTGAAACTGAGGTCAGTCACATTAATTGTAATTTCATGAGCAAATGACTTTTGGAATTCAACTAGCTCTGTAAAACAGAAATAAAATACACACTATACATTGGTCATGGCAATGTTTTTTCATTACCCTAATCAGATGCACTGTTTAGTTTTTAAATTTTTCTCTTCCTAGAGCTGCATTTGTTTATAAATGACTTAAGAAATGCCTGAAAACACTTTTATGTTTCAGTACTGATTCTTCTGTTATATATGAAAAGAAGTAAGAAATACTGAGCAACTCAGGCTTACCTGAGGCAATGGACTAGGGCAGATTCCTTGGAAATGGAGATGAATTTGTATCTCTAACCAAATAATTGTTCGTCTTCATTTTTAAAAATGCCAAAAATAGCAGTGAATCAAATTAATCCATGGCACCAAATTTAAAACAGACATAACATGGAAATATTTTCATCATCGCTGCAATTATCTAGAGCTTCAGCCATGGGCTATTAGAAAATATCATGAAAGAAAAATCCTAAATAAAACAGGGTTTTTTTCCAAGGATCTTTTTCTCTCTCATGTTTTCTATCTGGTAATAGTAGTAAAATAAATAAATAAATAAAAGAACATCATCCATGAACATTTCTATCAAACATTTCAGATCAATCTTGATTCAACGGTACAACCCAAAAAGATTGGAATATATTCATCATTTGCTAGATGGAGATTTGCAGCTTCACAAATCACACTGTATCATCAGCACTGAGAATGTCAGTCTCTGTTTTCCTCTGGGGCTGGCTCTTCCTTTAATAAAACATTTAGCTGTTTCTGTGCACATGAAAGGAAAAGTTCCAAACTGTGCAGATTTCTCTGACGGACAACTTCATCAAGCTGTTGAAATAAAAGAAAAAAAGCATCAGTCAACTTTAATAAAACCTGAAAACAAAGTCCAGGGTTTGTCAGCAAAAAGCCAACCACATTCAACAACAGAAATTTAGTAACTGAAGAATCTAAGTAATTTCAATGTATATAATTTAATAACATCTTTTCAATGGAGTATTTGAGTTTCTCCAAAATAAAATAAAAGGTACACAAGGCTAAAAGTGATCACTACATATGACTGCATATTCAAAATATTCAAAGCCTACTAGTAATTTAAATGGCAACATTTTTAAGCAGTTCCCAGAGGAAAAAGTCAACATATTTGCTATTTATTTTGCTTGCTCCCACAGTTTATTCCTTAATGCCAAACAGTGTGAACTATATATATAAAACTATATCCATGCAGTATAGCCAATCTTCCCCAACAAAAAAGAGAAGAACACCATAGCAAGATTTGGCAGGTTATATCTTATAAATGACAAAAATATGGGTTACTGAAAAGCATTTGAATTTTAAAACATTAATTAATAAATAAAATGCACTGCAAAATTCCTTCCATTTGAATGTTGAAGTTCAGATGTCAAACAAATATTATCACAAGTGAGAGACATTTTCAATCTGTCCTTTAATCAGCTCAAGTTCAACTAAATTCCCCTGTAATGATGACATAGTGTGAGAATGAAAGGCAGTGGTACAAGGCTAATGTGGCATAAAAGTTATGCCACTCAAGGGAAAGGAAGTAATGGAAATTTTGAAGAAGTCAGCATTTCTATCAGATTATTGTGCACAAGTTCATATGCAATGGAAAATTGAAGGTTTTTCAAAAAATATATCCTGACTCATATATCTCAGACTGATGGCTTTAATTACAGCTTTCAACAAATCTGATCTGTTTATCAACCAGAAGTCCAGCTAATTGCTCTAACAGTCATTTGAATGCCATTTTGTTTTATAACAGATAGACTATTTTTAAAAATATCAACACAGAATGCAAGACAAGGATAGTGACAGCTTCTCACTTCTCTTGAAAATGCACTCAGGATAAAGTGGCAGCACCGTGATTTAATATACAAAGGGAAACATTTTTATGACCCTATGGAGCTTTTCTGCTCCATGAGTTCCTCTAATTTATGCAAAACCACATAGTTAGAATATTTTAGCAATTTATTTCAACAGAGATGAATGTATCAAATCTAGTCACCAGCAGAACACACACACATATTTTCTAAACACCATACACAATCACAAAACTCTCTTTCAGTAATACAAGGATAGAATCACAGGATGGTTTGGGTTGGAAGGGACTTTAGAGATCATTCAATTTCAACCCCCAGCCTTGGGCAGGGACACCTTCCACTATCCCAGGTTGCTCAGAGCCCCATCCCACCCGGTCTGCCTGTGTTTCTACTTCTGCAAATTTTTAGCTGTTCAAAATTTTGCATCTCTCTGCAAAAGTGGGTATTAGGGCTCCATACACAGTCTGATGAGAACCTAGCCCACTGATTTGCAACAGATTTTAAAGCACATATAGTTCAAATAAATGTCAGAAACATCTGTTCTTGATATATTCAAGTAAAAGCTACTACTGACAAGAAAATGGAAGAAATAGCAAAGTAATCTCTAAAGAAGATGTAAAGAAGTGTATGGAACAAATGAACAAAAACCCCTCACTCTGTTGTGCTGGTGCATTTTCTATGATTTCAAAAGAATCTTGCCTCCTTTGTATCTTCTAGACCCAAACATTTTGCATGGGGAAGGGTGAAGATATTTTTTTTGTGCTTGAGACCCATATTTCTTTGGGGAATGAATGGAAAGATATAGCACAGTTCACATAATACCAACCATTGCATGTTAAGAAAGGACATGAGATACCTCTTTCTCTAATTAATATAATTCTCACATTATGTCATCAGATTCTTTTGCTTCTGGTAGGTATATCAATTGGAGAAACTCAGCATGAAACTGAATTTTAGTGGTTTCCTTTTACTGCATATTATATCATTATACTTCTAGACAGTTGAGCTTTGACCATGAGCTTTGGCTAAACTCTCCATTTTCTTTTCTAGCAGCCTTTCCTTGCAAATTCTACTTCAAAGAGACCAGAGTAGCTCACCAGGTGTGTGTTCTGATATGCTGCTGTTCACTTTCTTTACCAAGGCTGCAATCTCACATTGTATAGGATTAAATTTATTTCATCAAGTACTAAAGTAAATGTTTAACCTGTGCAGTGATTGGCTGCAGCATGAACAAACCAGAATTTCTTCAGGCTTGAGCAAGATTTTAAAAGTCTCAAATGAATTAAGTACACATTTGAGGAGCCTTTGTTGAACTCAAGTGGTTAGTTGGTAGTCTCCATTTGTGCATTAAAAAAGCTTATTGCTTGTTAAAAATTGATGTAAATGCAATAACATAAAACTTGAGAATTCAGTTCCCCCTTGTTTGCTCAGTTTATGAATATGCATTGCCTTGAGCAGGACATTCTAAAAATCTTCCACACTACAGTAAATGACAAAACAATCCAGAAAGACTTGGGATCTTCACATAACACAAAAAGAGAAGCAACAAATGATGCTGGCTTTGAAAATGGTACACTTGAATGTATTCAGGAGGAGAACATGCTTGTTAATGGGAAAATTGGCTTGACTGGGAAATAAAATAAATGAAGCTTTGTTATATAATATATTGTTTAATGAACTGTTAGTAATGGAGGCAGCTTTTTTGAAGAGTGCCTCCACATTGCTGTGCTCCTGCTTGCACAGGATTTTCCCACAAAATGGGAAAATGTATATTTTAAATCTCACTTTTCCAAACAGTCTTCTCTCTATATTTTTGGGTCCTGTTCACTTCATGGAATGATCTCATTATTTAAACAAACATAAATGGACATCTGGCAAATTCAAAAATGAGTGTGACTCATATGCAAATGTAATCAGTATGAATAACATATTTGGGCTGGAACATTCTCACAACCAAACCAACCCAACTTTTTGATTCTATAGATGCTGAAAAATGCATCATATTGGTTCAGATCTGCCAAGAAAGGGCATTTTTCTACACCAGACTGTCACTGTTGTCATTGCTAGTCAATGTTTCTCATTCATTTTATGAAATCTATTAGTTCAAAGTTCCAATTCTTTAGACTGCGTCCAGTTAGTGGAGCTTTAATTTGCTCAAAACTTTAATGTTCCAGAACTTCATTATTTTAAGTTACTCAACAGTATCTTCTAACTCTGTACAGATTTTTTTTTTTTTTTTCTTTAAGAACCAGACGTTGCCTCCCCAGACACTTGTATGGATCCTGCAGAGAAACTGGATATATGAGATTTGGAAAAATCACTTCTTGAATTCTACTCCTTAAATTCCCACAATCCTTCAGACATTTCATTTACCAAAAAATAAGCAGAGTCTTGCAGGACTGTCCAATGCATTCAGTGCTGTTTGTTCCCCTCTCTTTAAAGCTTCAGTCCACTTCTCAGATCTAAGTGCATTTTCACACAGCTTCTGGCCAAAGATGCCTGGATGGGATGCCCTGTGGGGTCTCACCTTGCTCATATCCACAGGACATCCACCCAGGATAATGTGCCATTGAGCCATGCAAAGCACAACCTGAAGGCACAAGCCCCAGCAGAACTCCTGAGTGGGTGCAAGAATGGACTTGGGAAATGGAAAAAAAAACCAAAAAAAAACCCCAAACCAAACCAAACAACAAATAAAGAGGCACTGTATTAGCACCAGGAGAATGCTGCCACCCCACTATTCTTAGGTCTACATTTTCCTAGATTTCTTATCTTGCCTTTCAAATCTTCTGTGAAATGGAAAGAAAACCTACATGAGTGAAGCCTGCAATAGAAATTAGTTTCTTACACAAACAACTGAGCATGCACATCCTCCATATCTTCCCCTTGCAATATCTACCTACAAATAGGGTTTTTTTTCATGGCATTCATGCTTATCTTCCTCTATAAAATATTCACCAACTTTTAAATATACTTCGAATTACTAGAGAGAAATGCATTCAGAACTCCATAATTAACTGCTGCATGTCAGAATTATACTCTTTCTTTCTAGTAACTAATAAAAAAGCACATGAAAAATATAATTTTAGGTTAAGCACTGAAGGATATGAGATGAAATCCTGATCTCACCAAGTAAAGGTGTATTTTGTTATTAATTTCACCACAGTCTGAAGTTTGCCCAGAAAAGTGAAGAAAGCAAAATTAATGTTAAATATGGCTCTTCAATTTTCCTGTCTGCATAAATATAAAACTGTTTAAAAGTATATTTTTCAAAATTATTTCTCAGATAATACAACTTCCCAATACCAAATGCATATACAGCTGTAGAAATAGTAGCTACATTTATTCAAATTCATATTGAAAAATTTACCTATATTTCAAAAGATAATTAGAGGATTAATATATTCAGTAGCAGTGCAGCTCACTACTCTGGCTCTGCAATACTAACAGGAGTAAAAACTGCAATCTTTTTTTATCATAAAATTCAATAAATAGAGTGAACAGAGATTAAAAACGAGCAAAGATGGTTAGGAAGAACGTTTAAAATTGTACATTTATTTCTGGTATTTTTGTTGATCAAATATAAAATAAATAAAAAATAATGTCATTATATTGTAAAGAAGCAGAGCAGTTTCCCTAAGATGATAAAATCAGAAATAAGTTTTTGAGTCCCATTATTTTTCCAGGAAAAATGCAAAGAAGTTCAGAAAGAAAATATTCCAGCAGTGATCCTTACGCTTATATTCATCCATATAGAATGAAGAGCCAATGGGGGAAGACTTAAAATCCTTAAAAGTATCCTATTTACTAAAAGAAAATCACGTTCATGCAAAGACAGGAAAATTTCAAATGCAAAATTAATGGTTTGGGGAATTGAAAACACAAAGTGTGAAGAGAATGGGTTCTGAAGGTGGGTTTAAGCAGCTGATAATAAGGCTTTCCATTTATTTAGTGTTTACAGGTAGCTGCTGGTTGGCTGTTGAACAGGATTCATCACCAAGGCATTGCTTTGAAGCTAAATATTGACTGGTCACAGGTAATTATTCATAGACATCAAACTGGCATGATTTCGTATTTTTCAAAGGACTTGCAGTATTTTTATATATTTCCTGTCTCCTCTCTGAGGAATGTTAAATAGAAAGGGGATATTTTGACACGTTTTAGACAAAAACAATTGAAGCTTTGTTGTAATAATTGGTAAGTACTTTACCCTGGTTTATTTAGTCTTAATTTTTCTATGTATTTTTATTAGTGATAAATATACTAAAGCTTTGTCTATTTCCTGTTTGCAAACTAATTGATTTCAATTAGCTATTTTTCTGTATGGTTTTGCATTATATAAATTTACTAACTAAAACCCTTTTATATAAAAGAAAGTAAATACAAAGTAAAGAATGATGACAGGCATACTTCAGACTGAATTTTTTTATAACTTGAGTGAAATATCTGTTCTGAAGAAAATGAATTTAAGATTAAACTAACAATTCCCATTTTTACTTGAAAAGACTCTGGAATCGTTTTCCATTTTATTCTAAAGTTCTAACTTAGCACTGTTTGATCAGCACTTAGATGGATGTGTCCATGGAGAGCAGAACACCAACCAAAAGTGCTGCTGATGACAGACTGCTTTTCTAAACACTTTTGTACTTAATTATTAAGGACTAGAGGAACAAATTTAAGTCTCTTTGAAATCAGTTGAATCAAGAATATACATTACTTCAGTATAAGGAAGAAAATAGAGTGATGCTTGATTTGTTCATGCATATAAATAATTTACTAAAATATTCTGCCAGTGGCACTCTCTTTTCTGTGCGGGGACTTGCTTGACAATGACAGCATGTTAAAAATATACTGGGCTGCTCCTGGAGCAGGGAATCCAAATATAACACAACTTTTTGCTTAGACTCAACCATTGATGTTGCAATTGAATTCGCCTTTAGGTATTTTTGTTTATTCTAATCACGTGTACATCTGTACCTAACAATAATTACCTAAAAATAGGTAATTATTTTTTAATCATTTTGTCATCAGTCTGAGCTATAAATTATGATTATGGTCTTTCTGAACAATAGTCTGAACTTCAATTCTGAGTGATTAAATGGCTGCATTTAAATCTGTGATACTTTCTAAATACTTCTAGAGACAAAGTATTTTGGAATAATAATGGCTTTTAATGTATGATCAAAACATTAACTTTTGCAGCCTCCTCCTGGCCCAATTGATGGTGCAAAGCACTGCTGCAACTTCGGGTTAGGATTCCACTTCACTGGATATTGGCCAACAAACCCAGTCCAACAGACCCTTGCAGTGTAATTAAACACTCATCAGTGTCTTCTCACAGCTTGATTGGTCAATGCTCCTCCTCGAGGAGACAAGAGGTTTGCTTTGTACAATTGTTGATATATAGAAAGGTTTTCTTTGGGTTTTCCCCCTCCTCCACAACTAACTCACTCCAGTGAACGAGCCTGACATGATCCTGAAAGGTTCTGTAGCTGTAGAAGTTCAGCTACATGTTAATATTTTCTAGTAAAACTATGGGTCCAGAACTATTTCTCAGTGCACTAACATCTTCTCCCCGCAAATTCAACAGAAGACTTTAAAAAAATTCCCTAGCACATTAAATAGACCATATAGAAAAATTATTACCTTGAGGAACCTGCAAATCTGAGAGTAGGATGAGGAAACAATGAACTACTTCCTCTCATTTCTATAATGGATGAGAAGGAAAACAGATCCATATGGTACATATGTGCAGCAGAGCTTATTTTAGAGTTAATCCCAGGGCAGGACATTTTTGTCAGTCCACCTGTGAATTTCTACTATTGATAACACTCACTAAGTATATAAAAATAAGGTTCTTCATGGCTGTAATTTATACAGTATCTGCTGCTCATTAGAAAGTCATCAGTGTTCAAGACTCTAGGAAAGAGTGATGTTTAATAAATTATATTGCCATGTGAAAATGTTTTTTTTTTTTTCCCTTAAAGTAAATAATGCTGCAACTTCTAAACCGTAAGGATTTTATGCTCTGAATTTGATCATTAAATGATACCATATGCTGGACACATCTTTAAAATAGATTTGCCGAAGGTGGTGGTAAAACACCCTGTCAAACCTCTCAGAATCTCCACTGTCTTCCAGCTGGACCCAGGAATGTAAGAAAATACTAGGTTTTCTTTATATAAATACAAGAAAGAAATTTGCTTTCAATCAAAGAAATTAGATCAAGTGCCAAAAAAACTAAAAACAGTTGCAGCACCTGTTCAGATTACTGTAGGAGGTGAAAAATAGGCATTTTCTAAGCCCACAATAATAATAATAATAATAATAATAATAATAATAATAATAATGTATATTTATGTGCATTAGTACATGAGAAATCTCTGCATTGACCTACCTACTTAACAGGTTACAAACATGCGGTTTCTTGACCAAATTATCTATAGACTATCCTCATGCACTAAAAATGAGTTACCACAATTGCTTCTATAACTGCTGATTGGTCCAGAAATCTGATTTTTGTGGTTTTAAGTCACAGACTCAAGATTCTTAAAACAAACATACAGCATGCAAACAGTATCTTCAAAATCTCTGACTGACAAATGGTTAATATTTGGCCCTGGCAAATATCTGCACTGCTTCTGAAACACAATGGATTACAGTCTCCATCAGGCAGGCACAAGCCAGGCACTAACCACAATATGGCCAAATTCATCAAATCACTTCCTCTGATATGAAAATAGAGACCTAGAAATTTACAACAGCACCAAATAAAGGATTTGTAAGTGACACAAGATTGGTTCCTATCCAGGCTTGTCAGACCCTGAGTGCTCATAGAGAAGCACTTAATAGTTTTCTCCTATCTCCAACTGTTTTAAGTAACCAAGTCAGTCTTGGGCACTATAATATCCTAATTTAATACAGCTACAAATGACTTGACAGAGATTACACAGGGCTCCTGTGGAGCTTCAGAAACCCAAATTGCCACCTCTCCAGGAAAATGCCTGAAGACTATCAGACTATGCTTCCTGAAAAGCCCTGAGTGCAGGGCTGGGTGATAGATCTGGTATCAAAGATCTGCTTCATTTGTCAGTATGCAAACGTGCTCCACATTAATCCACAGTAACCATGCTTGGTTAAAAGCAGAAACAATCTTCCTACACATAAAAATTGCTATTGTTATCAAACCAAATAAAGCAAATTATATCTGATGGGCTCATGTTGAGTCATGCTCACAGAACTGCCTTACAGTACCCAGATAATATCTACAGAACTGAATTAATTAAGCCTAACTGAAAAGCAAACAGCAAACACAGACATTGATGAGAACAATCTTTTCTTTGTTACTGTGAGCATGTATTTTGCATTATCTATGAGTAAGTAGGCAAAATAATCATTGCATCAAAAATGTTTGCAGTGTATACAAATTGAAAAAAATGCCCTAATAATGCACATGACTGTGAAACCACAGTTGTGTGACTGCTATTCCACTGCCATGGGTGCTTCCTAAACATCTATATCTAATGTGATCCTTCATGAACAGAAGGCTCAGCAGGAGCACAACTTCCTTGCCTCTAAGAAGGGTAACAAGTGATTGATAACACACACAACAGAGAATGACTGCATTCAGCTGGGAGGTGAAAAAACTGTGTTATATGGAAAGCTGAAGCTACAAATAACATAACGAGTCAGACTGTAATTAATCTACCTAGATATCAAGGAGACTGGAGTAGCATCATGATTATCTGAAGGTTACTGTGAAACTTTGACACTATCTGTCACAACCTCTAAAGTGAAGTGTCCCCTAACAAAACACTGGAGTTTGGTAAATAGAAGCAACAGGAGGAAAATCCCACCTCTTGGTTTTGAGGAACACTTGATTTAACAGCCAGGTTTTCATTTAAATGAAATTTTAAGTTGTGGCAGGACGAAACAGTACATTCTAGAAGTCATGGGCAAAGATGATATCATATGAAATACAGGTATTTTTCTAAAATTGGCATTGTAGGTTACAGTTGATGGATTCACACAAAGAAATTAAATGAGGAAAAAAAGCCTGCAGCAAATCAGCGATAACTTTAGCATTAAATCTGTGGCAATATACATGCATTTAGGTAAGTAATTATATATTAAGATTCAAGGAATACAAAGTTACTGTCTTACCATTCAGAAAGAAATTTTTGAGCTCACATTTACTACTGTACTTCTTCAGTATTGAGAAGATTGAAGATGTTTTTTTACTGACAGTAACATTTTACTGGAAAACTTGGTTTGGAGTTTGAAGCCAAGCTAGTGCAGCGAAATTCAGGGCAGCTGCTGGCAAAGCAAACTCATAAAGCTGCAGCTGTGACAATTCCATCAAAGACAAAGACAGAGATTAAGCACCCACGGCTCTCTGCAGGTCATCACTTCCAACACCCAGGCAGGAAGATTCCAAAGGAGGGAGAAATCACCAGCAGGACACAACAATCTGCCCCACACAACCCCAAATCCTTCCTGCAACTGGCATGCAGCAGAGACTCCTGGGATAGAGTGTATTCCCAAAAAATTCCTTTGGGTACCTGCCTGCCTATTCTGCTGCTTTTCCAGATGCAAATTTGTGTCAAGGCTTTGTTGAGAAATCACACCCAGAATCTGCAACCACAAAAGTAGCACCAATTTTTTACACTGGCAATACTTTTATACATATTACTGAAAAAAACCCACAAACAAACCCAAAAACCCAAAGAAACTGTTGCTTAGCAGGGTGGGGTGAGGGGAAAGGGCAAGGGAGGGAAAAATATACTTGACCAAATTGTATGAGTCAGTAGCCTGCAGCCAAAGCAGAAAAATAACATATATACTTGCTAACTATAAGTCATTGAAGCATCTTGCTGAATTTCTAACACATGGGTGAAGATTTGAATGCAAAAAGTAAACAGGAAATCACATCTCTGCTTCATCTATCTAATCTTGCTATTGCTGTAGGTAAGAAAATTTATTTCTTTACATGTTTCTCTAGCTTCATAGACAACTCAATTAAGTCTCTGATCCCACTGGCTTTGCTGAAGGAATCCAACTGCAGGAAATAATCATAGGAAAGATTCATCAAAACACATATGGTATGGCCAACTTTGCCATTTACTTTTTTCAAATCAGAGCTCAGCAAAAGGACAAAAACAGCAAAAGACATACCTGGAAAAAAAAGCAAAGAAGTTGCAAGGTTTGGAGTAAAAATACCTTGAATTTTCCTGCATATAACCAACTATGAAAAGTCTCAGATAATTCCCCAGCTAAAAGAATAAGTAGATAAAACTACTGAGGTTCAAGCATCTCTACATAAAAGGACTTGGGTGTAAATGAGAAGCAGCACAAAGTACCCAAACAAACCCTGAGCTATGAATGTTCCTCAGCTGTAGGAAAACACAACTCAGAACAGAATAAACCATCCTTAATTCACAAACTTATCTACTCATTTTATTCGTGCAGTGAACAAGACAAAAAAAAATTGCCCTCAAAACTCCACAGCCAAGACAATCTGCCAAGTAATGTGACTTTGTGGTGGCTCTGCAGTTACTCTGGGCTTATCTTATACTGGTACATAGATAGAGAAATTCTACAGAGCACCTCATTAAAACAACTGGGATTTCTGGATCTTCACAACAAAAACACAGAGACCACAAAACTGCCTCTGCATGTCATGGAAATGATGGAGGAAAAGGCCTCCTATATTCTGTCCCTTTCTCTTTGGGCCTCAACTCCAGTGTAATTAAAATAGTATAAAAATCTAGGGATGGAAGGGACAGTGACCCAACCTCTGACAACTGCACTGGGAACTCATAATAAAATCAATCAGAGTGGAACAATTGCCTCTTCTTTTTTGAAATCTGGCAGCCTTGCAGGTGCATGCCAAAATGCCTTTGCTGAGCACGGCCATCATTAACTTTCTAAAACACTTCAGGATCCCTTTGGTGCTAAGAGGTACAGCAGGGACTTGGAAAAAGCCAAGAAGTTGACCTATGACTAAGAAAATAAAACTGCAGATGATATTCTTAGCTTTAATTAATCCAAGTGATCATATTGAACTGATTAAACTTTCCATCTAGTACAAAGCAATGTGGATTACACTAACTTAAAGATCAAATTTATAACTGCTGTTAGGTTACAAATATAACTAGTTGTACATACTCATAAATTCTGAATTAAGAAAAGACAGTGAAATACAAATCTACTTACAAGCATATAGATGAATTTGAAAGAGAAAGACAGCAAACAATTGAGGTTTTATTTTCATAGGAATGACAAAAAAATCCCCAAAGTCCTCCTCCTCCTCCTAAAAGCATTTATTTATTCAGTCTAATAGAATATTAAAAGTTTGACCTTCAAAATTCAGCTGACCTAGCTTTCTCACTAGGATGGCAAGATAAGGGTATTCATGTTCATATGCACACATGGATGCATAGATTTTTCTATGCTGAGCTTTGTTTTTTTTTTTTTTTTTTTTCTTAAATTACCTACTCTTGGTTAATCAAAAGGTCTCTTGAAAATGCCTATGGACAAAAGTCACAAGTTGCACTAAAAATGCTTAATTTCACAAATCTAACCAAGAACTTTGAATTTTTTTTCTCTGCTCAGTATCAAAACATATTTTGTGAGCGCCATACAGAACACAAAACACAAAACCAATCTTCAAACAGTCTGGTTACAATTCTCACATTTCCAGAAGCACAGCATGAAATTCTAACACTGAGGGATAGATCAGGAGTAACACAGGAGAGCTTCACTTACAGGGGGCCAGAGGTGTATAGGAATGCCTCACTTCCCCCATCACACACATGGGCAACAGAGACATTTGGGAGCCTCCTCTGCCTTCTTATCAAATACTTGCACAATAGAGGGACCCTGGATGACAGATCTTGCCTTTCCCTGGACCTCAGCTGGTGATGAGAACACCACACCACTCTCCATTGATAGATTTGGGTGACATTAGTACAGTGCACACTGCAAGTCTTTATGCCTGTGAATACTCCATACCCACTGAGCCAGCTCAATAATTATGTGTTTGCGGAGCAAATCCAAAGTTACTCTTACAGTAATTAAGATGATACACATTGGATTAAAAACACAATACATCTCAATCATAAGAGTAGCTTTGAAATAGTGTAGTATCAGTCATCTCATTGCTGAACATTATAATTTATCCTGTTATTTTTCCTCTCTTTGGCTTTGATAGCACAATATTTTCTCAGTAATAATACCACTTGATTTCAGTTTCAGATGGAATCTCGCCTGACTAAAGAGTACAGGCATAATCTCACTCTTTGAAGATTTATACACTGTGGCACAAAAGGATATATGAAACAGTTTTAACTTCAGTAAAGAATTTCAAACTCTGGCAATTTTATGCTAAAGTAATTGCAGAAAACCCTACAATAGGCTGTGTATGTAGTTTCAACTAAATTGCTTTCATCAGCATAAATGATCACTCAAAGAGTTTGAAAATTATAATGTTGGTTATTTAACAATTTCCTTTGTATTTCAATGAAACTAAGTGACAGATAATTGTATTTTCCCCCCTTTCCATTTGTTAGAGATGGAGCACTATATTTTCCTGGAAATTAAAAATTCTCTTGAATGCACGATGCTTCGCTATTGAAAAGTGGCAGAAAAATGTCAAACTGTTCTCTGAAGAAAAATTCCTAATAGGATCAATTGATAGAAATACTATATTCCTTCACAGGAGACTACAATTTCCTCTTCATATTTAGAAACAATAATTTCAAAGTTTATAGAGACCTAAAAGTTCAGAAAGAAATGGCAGGTTCACTTCTGTATCTCATGGAGGTACATCACAATGCTTCAGGATCCTTATCCAAAGAGGAGAAAAGGAGAGCCAGGTGCACCAAACTCATTTTACACTACAACTTCCCATAAATCCCAGCCTTAATCCTTTGGATTTATGCTGCTCTTTGAGTTGGGTAAAGGAGCAGTGTGAAAATGCTCCTAAAGCCTCAATGTAAATGTTTCTTTAATTATATTAAAGCCACAAAACAGGGCCAGCTGAAGGAGCTGGAAACTGAGCTAAGGAACTCTCAGTGACCCCATCACTACTGTCTCTCTTGGCACTGCCCTGTTGGTCACAAGTTCACCCTGGGCATGGCACAGATGTCCTGACATCAGGTGGGTTCAGGATATCACCGTGGATGGCAGCACGTTCTGCACTAACACCAAGTTTTGCACTGGTAAATTGCAGAAGCTGAGTTGTTAAAATAGCTGATACAGACATATAAGATAGGATTAAATATTTCTGAATGTCACTTTGTTGCACTACACAGAACTTTTGTGTTCCCCAAACATGACACTGGATTCAGCCAGAAATGATACAACTTCATTTTGCTTTTCTTTAAAAGTCAGAAGAAGGGGGAAAAGTTGAAAGAAAAATACTCAAGGTGACACCACACTTTAAAAACTGGGAAACTGGTCTGTTAAAATGTGTTGGTGGTAACATTTAGGGTTTGGACTCCCATTAATGGGGCCCCAGGGAAAATATAAACACTCTTTCTGAAATTAAATCTTGAGTTTGCCCACCGCAGTCTTGTTTTCAGCTTCAGCTGCTGGCACGTCAGCCTGCAATTGAGGCCTTGCATCAAATGCCAAACCAAACATTCAGGAACAAGAATGGTAATGACACCCTATTTTGTTCTAAGGCACACTAAAATATAGTGAGTATTATAAAAAAAAAGGCGAAAAAATCACTCAATTGAGATTAATAACTTAAAAGAAACTGATTTTTGTAACCTCTCCCACTTGCACTTGTCTTCAAATAATAAACTTTCAGAAGAAAGCTGTGCTTTAGTCTTGAAGTGAAGCACACTTGCAAAACAGTAACACATATCAAGGTTCTGATAACAACTGCCTAAAGGCATAAGCTTTACCTACAAGAGCTCAAAACTAAATTTCCTGCTTTTCACCCACAATTTTGAACATGATGTAACACATATGGATCAATAAATGGAACTCACTCATTTGTAAGGTAAGTTTCTTAGGTGGGATCCTTCCTATTCACAGGGATATAATGCACTAATGTCACAACCCTGTTACTGGAACACCTCCTACCAGCATCTAAGTTATCTCTTGTTTTCCCACATTCTTTCCCCAAACACTGTGTTCCAGTTAAGAGTGTGTTGCTCCAGCTGTTAGTTTTCTCCTCTCTCTCTCTCTCTCAAATCTCCAGCCTTCTGTAATCTCTCCATGTAGATGGATCTGGAGTAAGGGATGCAATGCAAGATACAGCCCCTGTTCCAGGTAGGGAATTGGGATCTCTTGCCCAAGAAGGGGATACCTTCCCTGCCTATCCTAATCCCAGCTTCTGTGATGTTTCACGATGCATAGGAACTATCCCTGATATGGGAAAAATTGCAGTCTGGATCTAACATGGGTTGTATAGGTTTTCTTATATAAACACTGCTCTGAGGCACTCAATCCCTGATGTGAATCTGGGGTGAAAATTGATCTGACTCAGAGAGTAGACTGCACTCATGACTCAAACCAGGGATTAACAATAACTTACCTGCAGTGTGTAGGGAATTTGAAGAAGCTGCCAATTTACTAAGGAGAGAGAGAGGGAAAGGTGCACCAGGAATTCATACAGGACTTGTTCCATCACTACCACACAATGTTAACTTGAAGAATATAAGGTACAACGTACTTTAGCCTGATATTATATAAAAGGGGTGAATTCCAAGCTTTATCTTTAAAATCAGCCTCTCAATGTGAATAACAAAGTGAGATCAAGTAGGTGTCAATTCATGGCCTAACCAATAAGCACTGTGTAGAAACCTTGCACTGTTATTTGCAGACTCCATGGATTCTTTAACCAGAGGGTGGTGAGACCCTGGAGCAGGTTGTCCAGAGCAGCTGTGGATGCTCCATGACTGGAAGTGTTCAGGCAGGGTTGGATGGTGCCCTGATGGGACAGGTGGGAGGTGTCCCTGCCCATGGTGATGGGGCTGGAACCCAACATGATCTTCCAGACCAAGCCATTGGGATTCCACAATTCAGGTCTGAAAGCAGCAGATTTGTGTGTTTGCTGTGCCTCCCCCAGAGTAAAGAATTAGAAAGAGGGCAGAGTGCTGGATCCTTATGATTGTTCTAAGTAGAGCCAAAAATGGTTGTAGCAAACATTTTTTAGCCGTGCAAGCACATCAATCCTCAACATGAATCACATCAGCACTCCTGCTGCAACCTTAAAGTCAACCATAAATTTAAAAAACCTGAATATTAGATGTAATAACCTGCAGTAACTATAATACCAGTCTAGTTACTAAAGTTTATAGTAGTACTATATGAGAACAGTTCTTTTCTGTTCAAGACATTAGTAGGTAATTTAAAAGCCTTTCAAAGCACATAATTTCACATTCATATGGAGTACATTTCTGAAAAACAGGTATAGAGGTTTCTTATTTTATTTCCATTCATCACCATGTCAGTTGTGTAACTATTTACTTTATTAGAAATAAAATAATTGAGGAAATTTACTTAAAAGAAAACAAATACTAGATGTGCACAACTGAAAAAAAATTAGACAATATAAAGAAAATAAAAGCAGCAATTTCTAATCTAAATGCTATTAGCACCTGAAGAATCTGAGCTCTGGGTTTAAAGCCACATTAGGATTCACATTTCAAGAGCAGATTTTGTGGAGTTGCAATGGTTACTGTCAGTAGATGCATCATTAAAGGAGTTACCATCATGCATATAGGGAAGCACAGAGAGGAAAGCAAAGGTGCAGCCATCAACAGAAGGTCAAGGACTTCTCAGCTAAATAGAGATGTTACCCACATAATAAAAGCCTAGAAAGCATCCATTTCAATAATTTCAGGAAAGACAAAATACAGATAACCAGTAGTTTATCTCTATGTAAATCCATAGGTGGACAGAAAGCCAAACTGCTTTTTAAATCACTTTTTAATTTTAAAAATTTGCTTTGACTGCAGTTAGGACAGTAAGTGTGAATATTGGTGTATGGGTAAAATGAAAATGGGCCCAGCCTCATGACACTTCCTCAGTGGCAGAAACACCAATTACATAGAGAGATTTTTCGACGGTAATAAAGTCACCTTTGAAAGAAGAAAATTTAAGATCAATAGCAATAAAAAACATGGCATTTTTTCTGTCTTATAAGAGAGGCCAATAAGACAGAGTTATTTTCAATCAAAATGATGTTTGAAGGTGTAGCAATTTTGTAGCAATATTGTTTTAATAATGTTTTTTACAATCATAGCCAGTTTCAGCCACCAGACAGACATCTTATTTCTCTTCTTCTGTACTGATCTTTCTGATTAGTTTGATCTAATTCTTAGTACAAATGGGGTTATAAATTACAAAGTCTTTATAAAGACTATGTGATTTATACGATAACTTAGGCCAATATTTATTCCAATATTGTAAATAACTAAAATGTTATTTCAACTGCAGCATTTGATATGTTAAGGGAGAAGTTTTAGTCAGATTTGTTTAAGGGAAACTTAAAAAAATTGACCATTTTCTGTAATGGTTCTGATGGGTGAATAACAGAGTAACTATGTAGAGGTGCACATACCTTCTCATAAGGTTTCAGGAGTGAATTACAGACAATTCCTCAGAGAATTTGAAAACCCAAAGGAATTTGTAGCAGCCTCTCCTCAACAAGGTGGATAAATCTAATTAAACTTGAGCTTCATGCACTCTTTTTTCAGCCCTTATCTTAAATAACTAAATGTAAGATAAGATTTTATGATGAAAACTAATATCTTAAAATATCAATTAATGAGGAACTTGGATGGAAAATACTCCACATTTTAAGAAAAAAAAAAAAGACATAGAGAATAGTGGTTATAGCAACTTTATAAAAGATCATCTTCCACAATCTGTATTGGTAAAGATGCTTTCAAGATGGATTCATACAGGCTTTGCTGCTAAACTACAAAATCATACATTAAACCCCCAAGAAGTTTTAAAAGTGCATTCATAATAGATCAGATCTGTATGAATATATTTAATTATGAAACATAGCACATACCACTTAAAAAAACCCTGAAATGGGATTTTGTACCATCACCAACCCCAAAAGTCAGTGTAACAGTTAGAAACCTACTCAAAAGGTGAAAACAAAGGTCTGCTTGTTCCCTTCAGACAAAATAAACATAGAAAGTGCACTCCATAAATACCGTATATTATCAGAAATAACCTTGAAAAACAAGACTAACCATGGTGGAAATTAGTTATTTACTGTCATATTATGTCAGATGTGTCCTGCTGTCCTAGATACAACTTGATCACTATTTTTCTTCCCTTAAAAAGCATTGTGACTACACTGTATCTGTTCTCAGAATGAGATGCACAATTCCCCCTTCAAGAGGTAAGTATTTGTTGCAGAATAATCCCACTGAAAATGGGAGAAGGTATGACTTGCTCTTACCTGGAATAAGCTGACCTTCTATAAAGGTGTTTTACCAGAGTGAAACAGTATGTTCCAAATATTCCAAGTCTTTTTCAGAAAAGTATAAAATAACTCTGGTTCTTCTGGTTACATGGCAAAGTGGCAAGCTACCTGTGCTGGCACATCCCATACATCCCTGGGATGGGCCTGGAATTCTGTTTTCCAAAAGCATCTCTATTATTACCAAACTAAAGGGTAATTGCTCCATGTTAAATCAGAAGAGAAACTTGTCTTTTGGTTTTGTTTCTTTTTTTTTTGCTTTCCTGTGAGACAGACACAGCTTATACCAGCTTGCCAGTGATTCTTAAATATAAATACTGGTGGAAATTGGCCGTTAGTTTCTGTAATATCAGAAAAAATTATCTATTAAATACAAAACCCCCAAAAGCATCTCTTTGGCTATTCTCAATTCTGCAGTATTTTGGTAAGTATTAGTCAGAGAAATGTTTAGTTCTGTTTTCTTCTAAAGGTTATGAGGCACAGCTGCACAAATCATATGGGAACACACAGTAGTACAGTGAGTTTTGTTGTAATGGTGACATCTCTGCTCTCAGCACCCAACCCTTAAATCAGTATGGGAGTGCATTTATGACAAGTGTATGACCTTCAGGGAAACAGGGGCTGCATTAAAAACAAATCTGTCATTCCTGTGATTGCTCAAGCCCTAACACTTAGTTTTTCCCTGGCAGGCCAAAATATGCCCTTTAAAGCCAATGAGAACTGTGTACAATTAACAGAAAAAAGGTGACTGATTAATATCCTCAGCTTCACTGTCAGAAAACAAGCAGTAAATTTTCCTGAGGGGAGATGAATGCCAATGTAAATTTAAAAAAATTAAAATTTGCTTGTTGGCTATCTACTCACCTCATGAAGTGAATCTTTGTAATTTAGAAAAGTTCTTTAAATAACCTATTCAGTACAAGATTTCTTGGGCAGAAAACTTCTCCTCTTGTGATTATCTCTCACTTTTGTATTCCAACTTCAAGAATTTTTATCTCTGTACAGCTAATGGTCACAAAAATTAAAAGGTACAGAAAAAGTAGGCATGATAATATTAGATCATTGGGTTTTGTCTGCTATAAACACATATTAAATAAATAAAACATATTGAATTAATATTTTTAAGCATTCAATTGGAATAAATAGGCAGTAAATTACTGAACTATGACATTTATAAACAACTTGCCACATGTTGCAAGTTATAGCACAGGCAAAAGAACTGGATATTACAACAGAACACTTTTGTAAACCTCTGTTCTACAAGACTTCCTAACATTTGTGTGATCTTAGAATTAACAAGGCTGAGTTTTTAACAAAAGCTTTTGTTGAAAGTTTGTAACATTTGCAGATTATGTTCAAGAAGCCAGAACACTGTCCAATTAGGAAAAAATAAGAAGCAGAGCAAATAATTTGCTGATCTGTTTAATAACAAATAACTGGATACAGATCTTAGTTTGAAGTACATCAACGAACAATCAATTGCCTTGATCATCAGAATTTTTATGAGACACCTGGAAATATAAAACTCCACCAGAATTCTCTAGGTGACATTCTGGTCTGTATAGATGTCCCATGACAAACAGACATACTTGCTGAAGTCAGTATTTTCACTCAGTTATTAAAAAAAAATATTTGTATTAAGTTTGATTGGTTCTTCTCTATTCCAATCTGGAAATTAATTTAAAAAATAATCTCAGCCAGTCATATAAAATGTAAATATATTTACAAGAATTGTCTTAATAGAAAAGCAGGAGCTATACTCAACTGCACATCTGTAGGTCCACATTATGAATGCCAACAAAAGCCTAAAAATAAGATGATTAAGAAGCCAGGAGATTAATATAATGCAATACTGACATTATTTTATTCAGATACTGCTTATCTGTTCTTACTATTTATTTTCAAGCTTATTTTCAGTTCAGAAAAGCATTACTTCCTTAAGTCAGCTGGCTTGGCTTCTCTCAGACCAGTGGGTTCTGAAAATTCACCTTACTACCTTAAAGCAATTGCTGTCTTTCACTTGTCAGCTTCATGCACCATCAGGTGCAGGCAGCACCTCCTTTTCTTCACATCTTGGACCAGTGAGAGGAGACAAAGAGCAAGCAAAGGATGAGGGAAAAGCTGTGATCTGGAGCCCACTTTACACAGGGAATGATCACACTTCTCCTTTGCTCACACATCTGGAACCCTTGCAACACATCTCCAAAATTTCAGTCAGCCTTGGAACTGCATTGTGTTCAGGTGCAAACAACAAATGGGAAAGTTCCTTGGAACCCTCACAGCACTTTGGGAAAAAGCTTTGTTTATATGCACTTAATTCAGCATCAGCTAACTGAAGCAAACTGTTTGGAAAATGGACCAAAGCCCCACCTGAAGTCCATAAAAAGTGGGGCAGGGATAGGCCCAGCCAGTCTTTACACTCCTAACAGAGCAGCACGTACCCATTAATCAGATTTTAACAAAAATACCACAGAAGCAATGCAGTTGGGCAGCTCAGGGAAGGCACTGCAATGCCGCTGTTTGGCAGCCCAGGTTTTGAGAGCTCTAATCCTAAACCAGGGTTTACAGGACAATAGGCTTTATTCCTTGTCTGATCTCCAGGTAACAAGCACAAATGTGGATTAATACACCCACATGTGAGAGCCTATGTACAGACATGTACACATATTCCACCACATCAGCAAGATGTTTGAGCAAAATAAAACTATTAACCCTTTAAAAACCACAGAGCTGTTCTAGCTCACCTTCACAATCATTCAGTATAAAAAACACTAGAATTTTTAAACAATTGATGCAAAAAGCTGGCAAACACTTCCCAGGACTCACTAACACAGGCACAGCCTCAGGGGCTAGAATGTGTCAATTAGTGCATCTTGGGGCAATTAATGTGCTCCTCACAGAGCTGGGTGCCTCCAGAGTCTCAGGGGACCAGAAACCACAGCGCAGGACCTTACAGGATGGTGAATATCAGGCAACAAAAGACAATAATGACAAATAGGTTTGTGAATCTTGAGCTTACATCAAAACAGAGGGACTTTGGATACTCAAGGACAAGTACTCACTCTTTATTTAATTCTAACCAAACTGAAAGATTTTGCTTCCCTGTATATCTGTGTCTCAGATAGAGCTCTATGGCACATGATATGCATTGAATCCAAACCAAAAATGACAATTATTTGTATGACAGAAGTGAAAGCACTAGCTTGCCATTTAGCCCTACTTCAGTGCCTTTGTATCTGTGTGCTACCCCTCACCACTGTCCTCTCATTTCCTACCCCACCAGCAACAAGGTGAAATATTGTTTTTGCCTTCCTCATATTTATTGCAAATGCAGGCAAAGCAAGACTACACAGTCAAATATACCTTCATGCAATCAATAAACATAATTTTCTGGACATAATGTGGATGGACCTTTGCTGGTAAAAACAATTCTGGCTAATAGTTGAAGCATGAGAATTCAAATTTGATTCTTCAAGGTGTTACAAAGGTTTAAATAAATCTCTATGAGTTTGGTAGCTGTGAAAGATGTCTTTGAACAGAAAGGACTAGTTCAGTTTTGATGCCTGCTTTGGAATGGTGGTGGTTATGAAATAAGCATGACATAAAAAAGAGTTAAATTCCTGATTGAAATTTCCTTCACATCTTAGATATCCACATTCTTAAAAGTGTTAGCTGTGGCAACATTAAAAAACCTATTTTTCTAGTATAAAAATCTTCATTTAATATAGAACAGAGAAAATAAAACCAAGACTGTTGTATATAATTAGAGCTGCTGCCAATATAGTGCTATATATCTGTAAAAACCTGGCTTCCTATGACATAATTGCAATGCATGCCACATCTTCATTTATTTTATGAAAATACCTGTTCCCATCACAGGTTTTTTGGGTTTTCTTTTAGCTTTAGTGTTCTTTTTTTGAAGGTAGTAAGACATGCCAACAAATTCTTTCCTAGCTTTGGTGACCTTTTTGGCTTCAATAGAGAGGAAATTACATTTATTCTTGTCAGCATTTTAGCATTATTAAATTGTTGCTTTTTGTTAAGCAACTTTCTACTAATTCAAATAATCCCCTGCTAACCCAGTACAAATTATTGCTGTGCCCATGGTTTGAAGGGTTCTACAAACACATTTTCAAAACAATGATGACGCAGAGTGTCCACTACCTTTGCAAGTTTGTACCTGGAATGCCCCTGTCACATAAAAAAAAAAAAAAAAGAAAAAAAAATCCCAAACCTCTCTGAATCCTAGACAAGGCATTTTCCCTGAGTTCTTTCTAAGAACTCCTTAAATAAACTGCTGCTTTTTAGCACAGTCCATAAAGTATATTTATTACTCTTACAGATGTATGAGCTTTGACCATTTCCTCTGCCTCTTATGTAATCATATAAAAGCTATTATGCTACATGATTTGGAGTTAAACAAGTCTTTCACTTTCAACTTGAATACAGGCAGTCTTTATAAATCTTGTATCAGAAAAATCTAGTTCTCCTTATGTATGATTTTTTTTTTTAATTCATGGATATGTGTCAACTGATCAAAAGTAGAAAAAGGTTGGCTGAAATACATGAATTTGCTCTATGAAATGAAAGGAATTTATGCTCCTACTGGATAAACCAAATAAGATTTTGTTTCTTTGAAGGTGATGTTTTTGTATATATCTGCACTGGAGCCCTTATTGACCTGTTTACTTATGACACTTATGAGAAGTTATGAGAAGTTATTTTAATAGTAGACCTACTTTCACCTTCCCCACAGCTCACCCTTCATAAACAACTGACTTCAGATATGCTCAGACATCCTTATGGATCATGTTTTGCACTGGATTCTGTTTAAATTGTCTTTCCAAATCAAACAAATCCTGCTACAAAGGAAATGTCTCCATAAACAGCATAAAGGAAGGAGTTCACCCAACTGCAAACTTAATTAATAGCAGGGTGAAACTTCTGAAGGTAAATCCTATTTCCCATACTATTATTTAACCCATAAAAGCAAGGAATATAGAAGCAGAGGCCAAAATCATTTATACTTTCTTCTCAGGACAACATTCCCCATTAGATTCAAGCTGAGTTATTTTGTTTATTGAGAATACTGAAATTTGATCTTAGGCTGCTACTGCCATATGAATGAGGTTTTTAAAAATTATTTTTTGCTTATATTTTTATAAAGAGCTTCAAAGGGGAGAAGTGTGTTATTTTTTTTCTCTTCCTACTGAAAGCAAATCAAAGTTCCTTGAGCTACATTTTACAGTTTATACACAAGCATTAAACTGCCAGGATATAGCATTAACAGAACAACTGAAAACAACTTTCAGAACTTTGCAACATTTCATAACAAGACCAATGCACTGACTATAAATCACGCTTAAGAGAACATCAGCACAATATTCAGGTTCTCCAATAATATGTGTTGAGAGGAAAAAATTAATGGCCTTTGTGTGAATACAGACTGCACAATAAAGCTCATTTATGAATTTAAAATAGCACCTACTATTTATACTGAAATGTTTTCTATGATCTGAGCTCAGATCACAATTTAAATCTAGATAGACTTTGTTTATGCCCCCCCTTATGTTACTTTATGTAATAAGAAATGCTATAAATTTTAACTGAACTATTAATGTCTGCTTTTCAGCTTATGATGGACTTAAAAGTATACTAATATATATGAAGAAATGTATCACAATAATAAATTGTTTGGAAAAGTGAGTAGAAAACGTGAAGACCTAATTCCTGATTGTGTCTCCCTGTGCATTTTAAGAGAGGTTTGAGGTGTAGCAAACTTTACCAATTTCTCACTTCATGATGAAACCCATTATCCACTGGTAACTCACCCTCTTCTGCTCTTTAATATATTCCATCAGTTCCTCTCTTGTCCTTTCTACTGCTTCTTCAATTGCCTTTTCACTTCGTTTCTGCTCCTCCATTAATGCTTCCTTGACAATTTCCTTTCCAAAAGAAAAGCAAGTAAGTATATATTAAAAAAAAAAAAGTCACAAATGTGATAAAAGGTCATTCCTTCTCCTCCTACTAAATTGTTATTGCCTCCACGCTCTTTTCTCAGTAATAGCTGTCCTCAATGTATGCAGTATCTTTATAAAAATCAATAAATTCAGTACTAAATGGTAAATAAGAGAGAAGTAAAGAGAGAAATAATCACTTTAAAGCTGTGTTAAGAGAAATACAGTGTTCCCTGAGAGCAGAAAACAATAAAGCAATTCAAGTTTTACTTTCCATCAGGAGCAGGGATGGCAGGAATTACCAGCTGCTGTTATCAGGCCAGACCACTGCAGCTGGAAAAGACCTACAAGCTCATCTGCTCCAGCTGCCTGAGCCCTTCAGGGCTGCCCAAGAATTAAAGGGATTCCCCAAAAGCCTCTGAAACACTGACAGTCTTAGGGCATTGACCTCCTTCCTGGAAGCCTCTCCCAGTGTCTGACCTCCCTCTTTTAAATTAGAGCTTCACGATGTTCAATCTGAACCTCCCCTGATGTAGTTTTGAGCCATTTCCACACCACCAAAGTGGGTTGCTAAACAGTGATACAAATTATCAAAACTTTTTAGTAAACTTGCACAAAAACTTCTCAAAATCATGAATTTGTCTCCAAACTTCGGGAATTGCCAGGGACATTCAGTACACAGCAGTAAAAAGCAGCAAAAGATACTCACCCACTCAAATTAGAATTACCCTACATCAAATGCATTACAGTAGAGAAAGCCAGGAACCACTTCTTAAAACATCTCTATCACCTGCAGTATTTACTTAAGGCAACAAATTGCTGGGTAAAGTCACAGTCCCAAAACTGAAGTCCCAGCTTCCCAAAGTGTTCTGTTTCCAAGATTCAGGAGAACAAAATGACAAGCCTCAGATTCCTATAAACCCTGAAAATGTAACATTTTCAGAAAGAAAAAAAAAACTAAACAAAAAACAAAACAAAACCAAAACAAAACAACAACAAAAAAAAAAAAAAAACAAAACCAAAACAACAACAACAACAAAAAAAAAACCCCACCAAACAAACAAAAAAACCCCAAAAACCAATAACCAAGAAAACAACAAACCAAAACAAAAACCCAGTAAAAGTCATCACACAATCCTAAAAGATTTGTCAGGGAGATTAAGAGGAAGATGCACCTGAAGGATTCAGCAGGAAATGGGAAAAAACCCTCAGGACAGGAACACAACATGACTTCTGGTGTATTTATTCACATACACAAATTATTTTGTTTTTTTTTAAATCAAAGCTTTCAGAAAATCAAAGATAAATATAAATGGATTCCTTATTACTCTTCGCTGGTCAGACATAGCACTGCATTGCCCACAGATTTGTTTAGAGGTTTGCTTGACTGCAGAGCAATACAGACATTTTATGATAGTTGTTTACAACTTGGATTTGGGGGAGTGGGGAAGGTTGGCAGGCGGACAGGTGGAATTCTAAGATTTTGGAACTAGAAGATATTTATGTAGCTGCATAATTCATCTGGATATTTAAGAGTGGTATTTTACAATATGCTATTAGTGCACAAAATGAATAATCCACCGAGTTAAATTAAGCTTTTTTTTTTTTAAAGTCCCTTCAGTGGAATTTATTCAACTGAAAAAGAAAGCTCCATTTCAGCCAAAATGGAAAAGTTTCTGCAAAACTACACTTTTGCTATTGTTACAGCAGAAAAAACTCTAAAATTCCAAATTCAAAATGTGCAACTATGTAGTCCCCACTCTTCTGGAATGTAGTGCACATGAAAATCATAGTTGTGAAAAGTGATTACGATTTGTTTTTCAATTTTAATTCAATTTACCAAAGAAAAATCCTGAGAAAATGGTCTCTCTCTAAAGAACTCTGGCAAGACTAACAGAAAAAGTAGCAGAAAATTACATATTACAGAAATATGCTGCTCTTATAATTATATTCTCATGCCAGTTTAATTTGTCAAAAAGTCCCAAAATACTTTCTTGTGTTAGAACAGAAAAAAAATCCCACAATCTATCCCATTAAACTCTTCAAAGTAAATTATAGACCTAATAAGATGCTGTGTCTTAATATGTAGAAAATTTTACACCCATAAAATACTTGGAATCAATTAAAGAATATTAAGTATTCTTGATACTATACTTGAAACACTACATAGCCCAAAAAAGCACTTGGACTATAGAGTCCAAATAAAAACACAATTAAATTCTACAAGTCTGTTAATAAAATGCAAGCAAACAGAAACCACTAGCAATTCCCCCAGGGAACACTAGTTTATTACACTGACACTAAAACAGAAAAAGTAAATTTGGAAATAATTCTTTTTCACTTCCCCTGGTATTGGCACAAGTCCCCAGGGTTGTGGTTAAATCACCATCCCTTGATGTATTTAAAAAATGTGTAGGTGTGGCACTTGGGACATGGATTAGTGGTGGCCTTGCAGTGTGAGGTTAACAGGGACTCAATGATCTTAAGGGTCCTTTCCAATCTGAGTGATTCTATGATTCATCCACCACATTCTAGTTAACCAAAATAAGTGCTGATGTATCTTCCCAATTGATAAACAGTTCTCTGTTTCAGACACTGATCACCTCCTGTTACCACCTGAAAACCATCTCAGCAGTTACTGTCACCAGGCAGACCCTGCAGCCACCAGGCTGGACAACCTCAGTGACTGCTCAAAGAGACTCCTGCTTCAGTGGGCTTCATCCCAACTGCTGGCAGTTGTCATAACACTTTTTGAATTGTTGGGGTTATTCTGTGATTATTCACCCCCCATACCCTAGGATGAATCACATGGATCTGTTTCTCTGAGATCTGAATTGCTGTTTCTCCTCTGAGTTGAAATGTTACCCTGCTCACTGGATTCAGGAGAAATGAAACAGTTCCACAAATCACACAGCTTTCTTCACAGGTTCTGTCTTAAAAACTGGGCCTTACAACCTCTGACAGTGCTCCTGAATTGGCTGATTTGGTTTGCACTGTCCCATACCTGCAGCTCAAAATGAGCAAACACAGAATCTGGTCAAACAATGACACTCGATACTAGCAAAATACAGCTTTGCTGTGATATCAGTGAATGGAAAGAAAACTCTTTTATCCCTTTCACTCAGTTCTCAGAAGCCTTCAAAAAGCAAACACTGCACAATAGTTCCTTAGTCAACTCAGTCATATACTTTTGATCAATGATATTAGTTTTTCCTTCTGTGACAAGAACCCTCACTTCTTTTATACAACCTTCCACTAAGTCTCACTCACTGTATGTCTTTGCTCTATTACTGACATTAGAGTAAATTAGCAACTAATATAAAGGTATTTAAATGCAGATATTACCTATTACTGAACAAAGCCTTAGCTGCAGGTACATTCTTTCAACATGTGTTTACTTTTCCTTCACCTCTTTGCTCTTTCCTTCTTGCTGTATCTACCTTTAGATTCTATCCTGACTTAGATTTTGGTAAAAGTTGGCCATTATTTCATCTTTAAATATAAAGATGAGCCTGAGCTTCTCAGTGCTAGAAAGTGGAAAATCCCAGATGAGCCTGAGCTTCTCAGTGCTAGAAAGTGGAAAATCCCAGTTTCCTGTAAAAAAGCTAAGATCAGTCCAAAAAATGGCACTTGAGGTGCAATTCTTCTCCCTCCTCCCTTTATTTTTTTTAACATATTTGATCTGTGTCTGGAGTACCAAATTATAGTCACAAAGTTGGCTTCTTTACATGACTCTCTAGACATGTGCTTGACATGACACCAGTTAGAAGATTAAGAATACCTAATCAAAAATAAAATACAGTTATTCAAACAATTGACAAATCACAGTCAACTATGTGTTAGAAATGACAACCACACAATCACAACATATAAATCTCTAGGAAGACAGAAAGAAAAAGCAGTATACTTGATACATCAGAGAACTCCAGACAGTATTTAAAAAATAAAGCAAGACATAAGTTGATTTGCAATTTTATAGAAAAATTCTTTCATTTCCACACAAGGATCAGGTGGCAGCACTAAGCTTTATCTAGAAAATGCAACCATAGACTGCAATGTTAGTGGTTTTTCAGAAAATAGTAACCCTCAAATTATAATGTCTGTGGTTATGAACTACTACAATCTACTTCTGAACTCAGACATGGTTAAGGTCTGTATGAAGTGAACTATTCCCTTTCCAGACTTTGCAAGCATATTAAAAATAAACTCATCTAATGGCAGGGATTTCTTTCTACTCCGTGCTACTGAGTTGTGTCCTTCCTCCCACATTCAAGATTACACGACATTTTCTTTTAATGTGTCTCTACAAACACTGGCCACGCTAATGTTTCTGCAAGACAGTGGAAAAACAAGAAGAAAGTAAAACTGAAAATAATGTTTTGCTACCTTTTTGAGAGAAATGTAAGCATACTCACTGGAAACTGAATAATAAAGGCAATAGAAACAGGAGAAGAGGTCCTTTGGAGTTCTTCTCCAGCACATTGTGTGGTACATATTATCAACAGACTATTTGGGTGGGAATTGGGATATAGAGGAATAAACCCCAACAACTTATTGTATACAAATGAACATAAAGAGCATTGTTACAGCAGTCCAAACATGATACTGAAAAAACATTTTTTTTCTTCCCAAGATTAGCACTGACCCTCCCAGTCAAAATCCTACATTCATAAAAAGTTATTTCTGAAATTACATTAAAAAATATGCCACTTTGCTAAGTAGTACTTCAGAAATAGAATAAAGGGAATATTTTAAAATCTGAATCCTCTACAGGATACACTTGTAAAAGATGAAAAAAATAACAAGTGGACAAAGAGACACTGATAAACATGATAGTTTGTATTCCTTTAACTGACAATGCCCTCACAGCTCTGTGTATGATAGATACAAAGAGCTTTGAGGACAAATAAATTAAATTTTAAGGAAATTAAATTAATATTGTGCTGCATTAAAATCCTCCCTAGTAAAAAAAAAAAGAAAAAAAAATTGAAGAAGCGCATGCAATGCCAATACAGGTAAAATTTGATCTTCAGGTAACAAACACTATAAATAGAGTGATTAATGATGAAAAAGAGACAACAGCAAACCCCAAACACAGGCAAAAAGCAGTTTCTAGGCTATTTAACAGAGAAACAATGATGGACTAAAGGGCTGGAAAGTTGCATCAGTAATTATGGCAGAATTTTCAAAGGAAAGGGAAAAAAGCCTTAATAAAAATAAAGGAAAAGTGAGAGCCTGTATGAAATTGTACCTTTGTTTTTAGATATTATATTTTATCTCCTACAGATATTATGTCAAATGCACGCTGTAAACAAAAAATTGAATTTACAATTAGATCTGAAACAAAACCATTATATAGTCCAGAGTAACAAGCAACAGAGCTGGTCTTGAGAGTGCAGAAAGTATTTGGGAAGTGGGAAAGGAAAAAAGAAAGACTAAGAAACCTTTGAGTGATAGTAGTGAATTTATAGAGATATCACAGAGATTTATCATTATACAGAAATGGCTCACAAAGGGGCCATGGAGGAAAAAGTGAGTTAGACTTCCAAGTTTGATATGAACCAAGAGGCAATCTTGCACAGAACAAATTTACTGGACAAGGAAAAAACAAGACAAATGCATAATCCTCATATATTTCCTCTTTCCCCCTTATACTCTCCACCAAAAAATTACTTCAATACCTACTCATTTGATACATGAGAAAAAAGCATTTTTTTAGAGATTATAGGGCTAAGAAAGGGCCATTTAATAGCTAATAAATCTGACTAAAAGCTAGAGTGGGAAGTAAAAATTTTAGAAAAACCTTTTCTCCTTCTTAGTCCTTACAACCTTCTCAAATACATGCCCGTGGAGAAAAATATTTAGACAAACAGTGATTTTCAACAAAAATTTAACAGCCAATTATAGCACTTGTAGAAAAGAAACAAAAGCCAGTTCCTTAGGAATAAAGGCAACAGCTTCATGTTTTCATTTTAATGTCTTTTATTCCCTTACACATGGCTGGGTGTGGAAAACCTTAAGAATTTCAATACCAAATTCATTCAGGCTTGCCAAACTATCAATAGAAGCACTCCCTCAAGTAGATGAGAAATAAAAAAGTTTTGATAATGTAAGGAGCCTTTCACTCTTTAGGACTTAGCACCAGGTGTCCTAGACATTTTTCTTTTACCTTCTAAGAAATGGCATATGCTGATACTCATAAATCCATAGAAATTCATTAAACACCATGTCAATAATAAATTCTTTCTCAACTTTCTAGATGTTTGCCATTAAAATTGTATTAATGCTTTCTAAGACCATACATAACAAATTTATTGTTCTGCAGAGAAATGTGAACACACTAAATTTTCTTTAATTCTTAAATATTTGCCAGCAAAGACAACTGGAAAGTTCCTTTTTTTCTTTTTTTTATAAGTGTTTTAGTTAACTTTTTTTGCAAAAGTATTTTTTTCTTTGTATATCTCAGTATATTTCAGTTGTGGCTTGGCTGAAAGACACACCATAGCCTCAGTTTTCCTGAAATACTTTCCCATTGGTAAGATAATTTTGCCTTAGTGCTTTTCCTCATGTCCAAGAGGAAGCAGAGTTTATGTTAGTTCTTTTAATAAATTAAAGGTTCTTCTTTTTCTTTTTTTTTTTTTTTTTTTTTCCCTCCCTTTCCTCTAATGGATTTGCTGTGTGGAATACGCAGAGATGAACTCAGGCTCTTTTTCCCTGGAGAATGAGGGTAAACTACACTAGATTATACACAGTATGTTAAATTTAAGCCTTCAGGAAATGACAAAGGTGATTCTTTGCTTCAAATACCTTAGCAGAATTATTTATTTAAAGCTATGAGATGGACTTAAATTTCCAGGGCTCATCCTGCTGCTGCCAGCTTTCATTTTACTTTTAATGAATTTATTTTAAAACAAAAATAGTGGATCATAAATTCTCTTCAGTTTTTTTTTTTTTTTTTTTTTTTTGCCAATTCTCTCCCACACTACCACAGATTTCAACTTCTTTATGTAGCTGAGTTTTCAGCTCTATAAAATGATAACAACTGCCATGCAAAGAACTCTGTGCATTATAGCTATGGGAGCTACCCTCCATTCCCCACTAATTATGAATTTCATATAGCAGCATTTATTTAGAATTGTATGGATATCATCATCCTATAGCCCCAAAGAATTTTTGGGCTTCAGTTTTTCAATGGTGAAAAATAAATGTAAAGAAGGATAGAGAGAATTGTCCGCTGTTTTTTTCAGTTTAGAGTTGTACCCCAGGAACTTTACTGGAATTTTGAATTCTGGGGCAAAAAGCTTCTGCTTCAGCCACACTACCTATTATACTTTCTCCTTATCAACAGGATATCCACTTTTTATTTAATAGGTTTTCCAGAAAATAAAAATTCTAGTGCAGAATTTCACCTCTCAACAATGACAACTACCAGACATTAAACTCTCTTTGCAGGAAAGATGCCACTGTAAAAAACGCCAGACAATGTGTAAAAAACAGAAAAGAAAATACTGGAGACATGCCAAGCTACATCTAGTCTGCAGAATAGATGAGTTCCTAATCTATGATGACTTTTCAATGTGTTGTAAAAGGATCACAAGGTTCCTGTGCAAATGAACATTATCTTTAATCAAAGGACTACTTGTTTTTTTTTCAAGGAGAGCTTGGTCTTCCTGATGTAAAATGCAAGCCTGCTCTTTCTCCAAACTGAGGATGCTCTTCTAAATAAAAAAAAAAACAAAACCAAAATAAAACAAAAAACAAATAAAAAAACCCAAACTAGCCAACCAAACAAACAAACTCTTATAAAACCATAAAGCACATGAACAAAACAGTTATAAAACCTGAAGATGCTGCCAGTCTCAACCAAAATGGAAGCCATCTGGACTTATACTACTTCACAGCCTCAAGAGAGGGCTCTAAAAAAACATTTTTCCACTTCCCTGGTGATGTAAAATATCTCATTTATCCCTTTAGAGTTATAAGGCTCCAAAAAATAATACCTTTATTTTAAGTACAAATACCATGTCTCTAAGACCCCAAATCACTGGAACAGTCAAAGCTTTTATGAAAAGCTTTCATTATAAAAAACCAAAACCAATATTCATGTTACTGTAATCCTTTAATTTCTTAAAGAAAAAACAAAGAAGGAGGTATGTCAAGGTTGCTCCATCAAGTTGAAATATTAAGTCAGTATGTCTTAGTTCCTACTTTCATTGTAAGTTTACCTTTACTCTGCTATTTCATATTTGGTAACAAAATATTTGATACTAAATATGATTTGTTTATTAAACTGTCTCTAAGTCTCCCAATTTTTCTTGGGCAGTGTTAAATTAGTATAACAAATTTTAAATGGAAATAGCATTTCCTTATCTGCAGACTTGACAATTTGACTGAGGACAAACTTTTTGGTTTTGGACCAAGTTTTGTCAAGCATGAATATTTCACAGGAAGAAGGCATCTGCATAAACCTCCCAGATTTGCATCCCTTATGGGTGTCCTTCCTGGCCATTCTGCAACACCACCACCAAAAAAGTCTGAAACAATACCTGTATCATCCCTGCAAAGGAAATACTAATCTTTTCTTCTTTTAAACAAATTATTTAGGTGATGAAGGAAAATTACACTGCCAAATTCAGCACAAATGTGATCTTCAAACACTTATTTTTCTTCTGCTAAAACTGCCTTACCAATGAAATGTAAACAACCCGTACTTAAATGTTTTTTTACATTTTCTTTCTCATACATAGCCAAATAACTTCTAGTGCATGAGTTTAAAAACTGGTGGAAAAAACCAACATATTTTATTTTAATAAAGAAAATTAATGGATGAAAAATTAATCTTTTAAACCAATGAATCAAAGCTCTTAATCATGTTTCTCTGGTCCAGAAGATAAAGGAAAAGCTAAAAAATTCATTCCACTTTGACATGGAAATTTATTTTCCCTCATTTTCATAACTTAAATGTTTTGCAGACACACAGTGGTACTACAGCTTTTAAAATACGTCTTTTATCAACTCTCACACCATGCAGGTGAAAATGCTTTTTTCTCTATGGGTTTGCATCCCAAAGAAAATAATACAGTTTTCAATGTTTTTGAATTTTCCCATTCATTATACCTAGGGTTATTTGTGGGCATTTTGGCTGTAAGCCATTCTGCCTCCCCCATTTGCAGAAGACTAGAATGACCCTTTGTGATATTCCCATTTCGCAGACTCACCACATCAGCGAAGGAAAACTCCTTCTCTTTAATACTATGCTTAAATTTCTTTTTAGTTCAAATCAATAAAGCAAATCCCTTTGAAATAACTTACAGCAAAAAAAAAAATTTATTCAAGGACATTTTACATTTCATAGTCTAAAATGTTAAGAGTCTGTGTTTTCATTTTGGCCATTATGGAGCTGACTTAATATATTGCCTAAACAATAACTGCACTAGAGTCAAGAGTGCAGTTACAGCTTTTGTAAGACAAATCTTACAGAAAACAAAACATAAATAAGAAACAACTCTGTGTGGAAGGCTCTACACAAAAAAAAAAAAATAATGCCCACACACAAAGTGCCTTGTAGGCCCAAGTGTTTTTCATTGTTAAACCAAAGCTGTATCTGACACCACATACAAGTTATCATTTGGCACATCAGCTCTGCAGGACTTTTGTTGACAGAAAATTTTAGTGTATGCTTGTAATTGCAATGGCCTAAAGGAGATATGCAGGTTCTTGGCATAGGAAGAAAGAAAAATTTCTCCAAGAAACCAATTTATCTATGAAAGTCCATCCTCCCCAGGGAATTTGGACTCATTAATTAGAGAATAAAGAATGTAACTTCATATGTACCATAGATATATGTGGTAGAATTTTGGAAATCTCAAGAAAAATCTGCATTTTTCCTTAATTAAAAATAGATTAGGTATTTGAAAAATGAACCTGACATGAAGGTGAAATAATCATGTTATAACCAAATAAGATCAATTATTCCTGTTACAATAAAAGTTGTCAGAGCTGTTTGGTATTTTAAAAATTGGAATTAACTAAGGACACTACTAAGGGACAACATAAAGTGCAATGTATTTACAGCAGAATTAATTACAAGAGCCTCCAACACCTCCATGCCACTCACTATCACAAGTACATCACAATGGGAACTACTTGATCTAAAAGAAGTTTGAGTAGAAAAACTTGTCCCTTGGAGAGGCTTCCTCAGGGAAATGCTGACATGGCAGTTGTTTAGGACTTTATCAAAGAATATATCCATCAATAGTAAACAACTTCTAATGTCATCCTGTCTTGTGACAACTTCAAAGGCAACATCAGCCATAAGAGAGTTAGCAGTAGCCTGCAGAGTGAAGGCAAACCTGCCCCAAGTTGCTACCCCAGCTTAGTGCACATTTCTCCCACACCTGAGACACCCAGTTTCCCCCAAACCCATAAATACAGAACCCTGCCTGAACTCCAGCACCCAGCCATGGGACTCTTTCACCAAAAATCTTCAGGATCCATCAAAACCCTTCTCAAAATTTGTTACCATCGTCCTCCTACTAATCTCTTCATGTTCCACAAGCTATAAAATTGCTGCCTTTACTCCAATAAATAAGCACTTTACTACTCTCCCTTCCAGGAACAGATTCTCTACATCACTAGTTCTCATTCTGGACAGTCTGATTTTTATCTAACTAAAGGCCAAGCAGTTGTTCTCAGCTTGAATTCAGCTTTGAACTCAGCTGTTTATCCTTCTGTTCTGAAGAAGAATTTGTCTGCCTGAAGGCTCACTGACAGTCTTGAGAATTGACATTTCTCCATTTGACACTTAACATTTAAAGTAAATAAAGAAGATATTAAAAAAATGAATAATTCTATTTACATTAGGAATTTAGGCAATACAGAGTATGCTAATGGCATAGCACCAACTTTTTTTTGGTAGCTGATTAGGTATCATATGAGGTTATTAATTTTAACACTGGAAAGCGAAATGGCGTCTGTTTCCAAAGAGTACATTTATTTTATTTCTAATTCTTATGTTTTGTGTTTTTTTTTACTTATGCAGCACATGAAAAAAAAATACACCAGTATCAAATTCTGATGCACCAATGAAATATATACTCCTTAAATTTCTGACGACTGTAACATTCAAATATGTCACCAAGAAATCACTGAATTCACAGGCTGCTCCTCCAAATATTTCCATCACCACAGACCACAAAATTCAGCTTTTGGAAGAGTAATTTAATTACTATTACAACATAATAAAAAATCACTGTTGGGATTTTCCCTCTCAATTTATGTTAAGTGACATACAATTATTGTTATAGAAGCACCTCTCCAATGATAAACTCTAGAAATGTTTCTGGTTCATTACTGGTTTAGGTTTCCAGTTTTTAGAACCCCCCTCCTTATTTTGTACCTGTTCTAGAAGGATCAAATGTAACATCTTTAGTCACCCACAGCTATGGAAGTCATCTAAATTGTTAATGCCACTCTCTGAGCTGCTCATCCTGGGCTCCTTGTGAAGTCTTTTTGAGAACAAAACCAGTCATGATTCATATAACTTCAATACATGTACCTGTAAAGGTCACAGGAATTTTGTTCTGTGTCAGCTTCTCTCCATACACACAATCTAGGGGAAGATAAACTGCTTGCTGTGCATTGCAAATCTCAACTGAGTGACAGATCACACAGGAAATTCTACCACAACAACAGAAGACATTCAAAAGTAAAAACAAATTATACAAATCAGGTGGCATGGAAGGGTAAAACATACTAACCTGATTCTGCTTTCTTTGCTCTTGCATGGCTTCTGAAACAGCCTGGGCAATCTTCTCTCTGTGACTGTCACGTTCTGCTTCCCAGAGTTTTCTTTCTTCTGCGTGAATCTTCTCCATATTTCTCCTCTCCTCCTCTACTGCTTTCAGAACAGCTTCCTGCATTACTTCTTTTTCAGCCTGAGAAACAAAACAGGCACGATTAGATGAGCAACACACCCAACCTGAATGACTAACTCATATATATCACCTTCTTCTTATGAGGTCTACCAGCTGACAACATATGGGATGTGAACATTTTCTCTTCTTAACTGTGAAGGCCAATTTATCTAATGGTGCTACCAGGCAGGTATTACCTCTAGGTAATGACTACTTTGCTGAACACACATACATACAAAAAACAAAACAAAACAAAACAAAACAAAACCACCAAAAAAAACCAAACCAAACCAAACCAAAATGCAGCAAACCCATACAAGAGTATGCACACCATGGGTCACCCTTGATATTCCCATGTACGAGATATTCCTGCTCTTATCTATGAATATCTGAAGTGCAAAAACTGTCCTAGCATTTTCTGTAGAAAATTAGCCAATATACAGTTAAAACAAGTGTGTCTTCCCTCCCAAAGCTCCTTAGCCATGCTACAAGAAGTACTGATTATGTTTCTTCCCTCAATCATTTTATTCAACCATTATCTGAAATCACTGAGAATTTGAAGCCAACAGCTCCACACGTGTAGCCACATAAATATATTTATCAGCAGGACAACCACTGCATAATATCTACAAATAAATCATGGCAAACTGAAGTTCAAAATTAATTTAATACTGATTCTACATCAGTATCAAAAATTAATTCCAGCTTGACATTTACAAAATTATTGCCCTAACATCAATGCACTTACTAATGAAATAGACAGGAGAAATCGTATTTAAAATGGAATAGTCACTTTGAGCTAAACATCAGCTTATATAAAATAATTCAAAACCTGCTAAACTGTCTCTGTTTGTATATGATTTTAAGAATATTTCTCTCCTCATTGAAGATGACCATATTCAATGAAAGTTAAATAAGACACGATGTTAAGTGTCTTATTAAGATCATCAGTTGACTCTGCTACACAGCTCTTCAAATCAAGATGCACTAATGTCAAAACACCACAAAAAAAGATTTTTAGGTAACAGCAACAACTGAATTACAATATTATTATATTGTGACTTCTTGTTGTAAACAATTCAGAGGCTATTGTCCAAGAGAAGGAAGCTACATCTCTGTATCAAGGCATGGGATATAGCAGATATGCTCATTTTCAGTAGAACCACCTCCTTTTAAACACAGATGAGAACACAGAGCTTGATAAATACAGTTATGAAACAAAAGTGAGTGTCTGAACTTGGCATTTCTAATGACACACATGAAATCCACATTGCATATCCACTTATTAATGAGAGATACCTTAGCAGCAGCTGCCAGAGCCTCCTTGCTTCTCTGTCTTTCCTCATCCAAACATTTGTCCAGCACTTCCTGCAAATGTTATGAAAAATTAAACTGCAATAGACAATACAGGAGTTGCTAAAATCATTTCAAACAGACAAATTGCTAAAGAAAGCTTCCTCTTCCTGTCAGTATTTGCGACAGGATCATTCCAAATAAAATGCATGATGCTGATCTCTTACTCTTTTGGTAAACAAAAGCAATACCTTGTGCTTTTGTGACTGCTGCATCATAGCTTCTTCTATCTTTTCTGATAACACTTCCTTTTCTGCTTCCAAAATATCAAGAAGTCGCTGATGCTATTGGGAGAAAACATTCATATTTTGGTATCAACATCAGCAAGTAAAACAGACAAAAAGAATTAATTCAAGACACTCAGACTTGTCAGTTACTCACAAAATTACTGAAAATGTGGATTCAGTTAAATTACACTCACAGCACTCCTTTAAGTAATTTCATGTCGTGGAAAAAATTACAATAATAAGAAATATTTAGTCTCCTAGATAATTATTATTTCCTTCCAGTCTAAAAAGTATTGAGAAAAAAGTTGAAAAATGAATGACTATGTAAAAGCAACACAGAACTGATGAAGATGGTCTAAGCAACACCACACTTTATTTCATTTAAACAGTTGCAGAATTTAAATCAGTCTTGCACTACCTCAGTTGTATATACAGAGAGTAGACAGCAAATGTATTTCTTTCAACCATTTATGATATCATGACCCTCCAGAGCCAAGAAATGTGAACAAATGAGAATGCTGTTTTCTTGTCAATTTCTTGTCATTCTAATCATTTTTTCAGGGAAACAATGAACTCTGAAGTGGTCACATATTCTATATGCAGATATAGAACTGTTCATAATCACAATCCATTTCTTTTCTCTGTACCTAGTAAAGAATTTGCAGGATGTGGGTTTTGTCACTAAGAACTAAGCTGTTTCCCAAGACCAAAAATTACTGCTGGAAATTATTGATACTACCTATTTGTCATGGTATAATTGCTAGCAAGTCAGTACATTTTTTACAAGTTATTGAAGAGATGATCTATTGTAACCTGAAAGTGCACTATCAGGGCAATAACATTTTGCAAGATCACCAAGAGGAAAGTTTTACAGTACAGTTTTATATTAATACAAGTATATGTAACAAATGTAAAAATTTTACACAAACAATTAAGCAGGCAAATTCCCCTTTCACCAGCATATCTAAGAAAGAGTAATTTCTGTTTCACAAATTTTATTATGTTTTAATTTGAAGTGTCTCTAATGGCAGCTAAAAATACATTACCAAACTGCAATAATATGTTCTGAAAAATATTTTTTCTTTTGAAGAATAGAAAACTCTTAGACAGCTTTATAAAGTAAAACATGTATCTGCCCTTCCAGGATAAACACGTAAAGAGGCATTTCCTTGTGAATTTACTTAAAATAGGTCTGAATGTGGCAGACATATTCTACTGGAAAACACCTGTGGAAGGAGTAGCAAAATTCACATCATGTTTATACTTAATGACGTGTAACTTACTTTTCTTGTGTTTTCAGACATTAGCTTTAACTATCAGGGCACTTACAGAAATTACATTTTCCCAGTAACTCAAAGGTGAAACAATAAATGGATTTTATGAGTTAAAGGATCTCCATGACCCTTCACTTGACTAAGTGCAAAGGTTACAAATATGTTATTTCACAATGACACAATAGAAAAACAAAAACATGCAAATATTTTCACAGATATATGCCACAAATCCAAGCTTACTAATCCTATCAAGCAAAATACTGAATCCTTATTTTGCTTGTCAAGAATCAGCACAGGAGATTCTAAGGAGAATTCCTAAGAGAAAAACACATCTATCTTGAAAGCACCTGCAATAAAATGGAAGTCAGTTTGTTTAGTAAAATGATACTTTCTAGTTTAAGCCTGGCAGGCAGTGAATTCCAGATTGACTCTGACCATCAGATTCTCAGGTTTTATATGAAGACTGTCCATCAGATTTCTGGGTTACCTGTATCCACATTTCAAGTTGCCACAACAGGCCATCTACCAAACATATTTTGGTACATTCTCAATGGGACCAAAATATTCAGTTTCCAAACTTCAGAAGAGTTTTAAAATTTTATTTTCCACGTACATATAGCAAGACATTCGAGCCCATCCTGGAAGTCCAGGAATGCAGATATTTGAACTAATACATTATAGAGCATGTACACATGGCCAGTGGAGAAAATCAATGTCAGTCCTCTCAATGGTGAAACAGTTTGAAAACCACAGCACTTCACATAATCTAAACCTCCATGCAGAGGAGGTTTAACTTCTCATTAATCTGTCAGGGACCTGCAATTCTGAAAGATACAGATATCACAACCAAAGCTTTAACTACAAAAATGCGTCTAACTACAAAAAAGATGCTGAGTAAATAAACAATTCCAAAAAACCTGAAGGCTGCTGTGACTGCAGTGTCATTACTTTGATTGAGTTAGGCTCTCCTATTTTCTTGGTAGACTAGAAAATCTATATGGTATTGCATATGGAATTTCATGGAATTCACAGAAATTCAGCAGGAACTTAATGAAGAATTGCATCTGTTTATAAAAACATACTAGTTCATATTTTTCAAGATACCAGAGGTAACTATTTGTAAGGATGTTTAGAATGCTGTTTATATGTTCTTACAAATAAAAACCCTAAATGCAAATACAGGCCCCATTAGCTTTCATAGCATAAGCTAACAACTTCTTTCATAATTCAATGCAACATATTTTACATTAAAGTATCAGTACTTCTCATGGAAATACAGAATTTATAATTTCAATACTGTAATTCTCTTGTGAATAGTTTGGCATGTCCTTTCTTGTTGTAATATAAATGCTTTTTCATGTGCAATAATCCTCCCATAGATGATTACCTTCATTTCTGAACTTCCAAAAGATCATTTATCATCACAAATGTTGCAACAGCTGTCCATACAACCCAGTAAAGCAAATTCTCTTGTATTAGCCCCAGACAAATAACTTGGAGAAGTGTTTCTTTGGCTTCAGAATCCATATTTGGTCAGTCTTGTTTTTCAGAGAGAAACATACCTTAAGCTATTACATTACATAAATTCTATGAAAAAATATGTAAATGGCAACAAAGAAAACAGAATAAAATATTTTGTGAACTGCTTCTCCCTCAAACAGGTCTTGAGTCCAGAAAACCCATATGACATAATTAGTATAGGTACAACATGAAAGCTTCCATTCTGCATGTAATTAACATTCAATTTAATTACTAAACAAGAATGTCTTGTTTTTTTCCACAGTACTATGCCCCACAGCAGTGTTAGTCCTCATATAGAGGCACAGAAAGTCCCGGAAAGCTGTGCTAACTAAAATGGTGTAGAGTGATCTTGGTGGCATTATTAATCTATTTTCTAAAAAAAAAAAATGCATTTGAATGCACCAAATTCCTTATTTCAGAAGCACAGATCTTACAAAGGCATATTCAGGGATCTTGGTTATGCATGTCACTTGAGCAGAAAATCTGGGAAATTATAGATAGGAAAGACTTCTGTCAAAAAAGAAATTTTAGCTATTTCTGTATAATGACAGAATTCAGACAGACTTTGGACAAAAAAAAAAAAAAAAAAAACCAAAAAAACCAACAAAACAAAGAATTAATTCAAATAAAGTTATTAATGATTGTATCAGCAGAATTCCAAGCTATTAGTTTAAATGGCTCTGCATCACCAGCTATTCTAACCCTTTTGGAACTACTCTTTAGTCTGGGTATCTAGGTTTGAAATTCAGATTTGGTACATTAAATTTCCAGACATACAGAATGACTTTGGAGCCTGGTACTAAATGCTCACAGTGAACTTTACATACAATCAGTGCTTCCTCAGTTGGTCACTCAGACAAATTTATTAAAGGGAGTTGAACGTCAAAAACAAACAGGAGGTGACAGTTTCACTTCAGCACTTACACATTTGAGAGCCTTCAAGTGTCTTGGTATTTTTAGCTAACAGGAGATAACAGGAAGTTTTAAATTCATCTTAGCTTGTAGATTTTTTTTCAGCTATAGTAAAGGCCTCTGAACAATAGACCACTGCAGAATTAAAGATCATATCTCTTGAGTTAAATGGCTACAGCTAAGCAGCTTTATGTCACAAATCCTTTCTCACCAGGATTTAAAGACAAAGGGTGGAAGTTGAATGAAACTCATTTAGCATTCACAGTTTCCACAGGTAGAAATTATCAACATGTTCATCTCTCTCAGAGAGTATTAAAGGAATAATGGAAGAGTTTTGAGACTTCAGGTACCCCTCTGAGCTACATATACACTGAACTCTAATTCCCAAGCAACGGGGAGGCCACTTACCCCTAGAAATTGTACCTGCCAAGAGCTCACTGCCCAGGCTTTGAAAAATAAACTTAATAAAAGCCTTCAAGGCAGAGTGATCTGTCTCCTGTAAGTAGGATAATGAGTTCATCAGACTTAATGGTCCTCTGAAAAGTAACCAGGTGTCTTCCAGGTTTCCTGTGAAAGTTAGGATGGTGACTTAACAGACATAGGAAGCCTTAAATTTGGAAAAAAGCAATTAACCCCTACAAGGGCCCATGAGGTTTTTAAACAGAAGTTGAAGCAATGGTTTCTTTTATTAATCAACAATCTAAGAACAAAACAGGTAAAAAGCCAGTCTAAATATGTTGGAACTTTGAATCCAATTATCCAATGTTAATAAACAGTTTGATATATATAAAACACCTTACTGAGTTTCTAGAAGAGCAAAGATGGAACCTGATAAAAAGTGTCAGCTACAGAACGGGAAATATGCTGCATAATCAGCAAGGGACAAAAATAAATGTCAGTGAAAGCTGAACTTTGGAGCACGAGGGGAATTTTCACCCAGTGTAAATTAGGCTGCACATTCACACTGTATGTGTATCTAGAAGGCACAGCAGAGAGTTGAACACTATGTAGAGATATTCAGATCTATATATATGAATACTACAGCTCATTAATACATCACTTTACCTGATCTTCACAGCCTAGCACTCTCACTTAGACTTCTTTCCAACAAAGCTGTAATTTACCTCCTTCTATTCCTTAGACACTGAGTATAGGGTGAAGAGTGCAAAATTCTGAGTTGTAGAAATTCTGAATTGCAAATTGTCTCATGACATGATGGCCCAGTAAAACATAGGAAAGAGATTTCCAAGAAAAATAGAAGAAAACCCCCAAACTTTTCTAAAAAGTTGTATTCCACAGTGGAGGGAAACATTAGTATTTCTACCCTACCCTCTGGAAAGTAGCATGAGAGGGTCAAGAAGAGTCTTGTGAAAATTAGCTTAAAACAAAAGGCATTCAAAAATAGGTTATAATGTTTTCCTCCCTGTAAGAAGTTCTCTAGGCAATGGTTCCAAATGAAAATCGTTTGATGTAGATTCAAATATAAATACAGAGGTCCTGTGGTTTTTCTTGATTCCTGTAAAAAAGAAATCAAAAAAATCTTTCTTTTTTTCCTGGAATGTGAGTCAGAGAAGACATTGTAAACAGATTCAATCACATTAGCAACTAGTCAGTCTTTCTTATTATTTTTATATATTAAATTTATTTCTGAACAACTGTAAATTTTTTCTTTCAGGTAAGTATCATTTGAAGGATTACATAGAAGATATTACACCAACCTTGGGGTGAATGAAATAATGCATGAAATGAGCTCCTTTACAGCTAAAATGATGCAATAAAGCTACCAATAGCTAATTCTTACTTAGTGCAATTATAATTCCTTGCATATTCCTATTAATCCTAAACTCCAAATTTAAAGTCAAACAAAAAAAATGGATGTCTTGCATGAACTGAAAGGCTTTTTAAAAAAAATAGTTTCTTTCTGAATCCTGTACTGTTTCATTTAAAAGGAAATGTGTATAGGTTTTCATCCACAAATAAAAATGCATTTCTTTTGCTATAGCAATAGACATCCAATTTGTTTCTGCAGATTGGTTCCTTCTCAAATATTGGGTAAATCATCATGCATGGATCACCAAATTTAGCAGGGATTAATTCATTCTGTTAGCTGCTATTCATAGCTTATGTAAAAGTAGTGAGATAATAATTCAAAAGTAAAACAGCAAAGAACATCACCAAAGTTAATATGACTATCCTAACACTAAAAAGAGGCCTTGTATCATCACTGCAACAAGTTATTGGTATTTCCCTATTCCACAGATCATTGATCTGAGAAAACAATTGTCACACAATTGTCACACAATTGTCACAGCTGAATTATTCTTCAAATAAAGAAATGATACTTGGAAGCTTCTTTTAAGGCCATCATTATAAAAAAACAATATTTTGAGACATTCATATGTCTAATTCACCCTCAGTTAAAGATCAGTTTTCCTGGTCTTTAGTATCTACTGAGTTTTTTAACCTACTGAAACAGCACTGTAGTTAATTTTTTAATAGAGAAAACCACAATGTCATCTGCAATACTGGGGCTTTTTTGTACCTTCATAATATATGGACATAGAATCATCCTTCTCCCTCAAGACTTGGGAAAAATTCAGGAACATTTAGTAAATGTTTCAGCACTTTGTTCATCAGCACAGAAAATAAAACACTGTATGGGGATTTTTAAGAATTCAACACTTCAAATGTGGTCACCTATTTTAAAATAAACTTTCTTAACTCACAAAGTTCTACTTGTATTTCTGTCTCTCATGAAGGGTTCTAACAGTAGGAAGAAATAACACAGGTCATGGGAAACATTATTATCTATGTGAGAGGAAGGTGACATAACAAAAATACATCATGACTTTGTAATGTTATCAAAATATTCCTATTTCTACATCCCATTCAAAATATTATCCTGAGGAAAGAGGCGACCTTATTAAAATACTAATAACGGTTTTCTGCTCCTCTAAACAAGGCTGTCTACATTTAACAGCATTTTCTTTTATACTGAAACTTTTCTTCAGCACTGCTAAGCTCTGCCTATGTCAAATGACAAGAACTGGTAGTTGCAACTGGTTTCTTACACTGTCCTCACTATCTGTGGCATCTCAAGTGTTTGGCAGTTCAAGGTGGAAAATCTGTCTGCAGAATTCCAACATCTGGTACATATTTCCACTTCCTCAAATTATAACTTATTACTGCATGGTTGAACTGTATCTTTTTGCCAGTTTGAGGTCCAAGTGTCTAACAAAGGGGCAAAGCTTTTCCAAGAGACAACTTGGGAATCATCAAAACATTATTACATGAGAAAAGCTAAAACAATGTAAATAAAAAAGGAAAATTGTAATAGCAGTAATAAAATAAGCTTGTACTCAGGGCTCCACTCAGAAGCATACAGTGAGTGCACAAGCAGTACTATTTGAGGCATATCAGAGGGTGAAATTAGGTTTAAAAAATTTTGCTGCATAAGTACTTCATTGTTTTTATAAATAAAGTAGGAAGATCTATAAAGGCATCTAATAATGAAAATACTTTTCTTGGAAAGCATACATAGTAATAGACACCATTAAAAACTCAACACACTTCAACTCCTGGGGATACTGAGATAAGCAACTTTATAAAAATGTGACAATAATAAAAAGGTATCAATTACTTCTTTTCTTTTGTGATCTAATTCATTTCCCAACCCATATGAGTTCTCCACAAATTGCTCCATTTATCAGGAAGAAATAAAGGAAATGAACTCCTAAAATATGACCAATGTAAACAGCAAAATATTCAGTAGTGGAAGACAGAAAAACAGAACAAACCCAATTGGTTTTTTTCAACTACAGCTGACAGAAAAATAACTGAGGAGAAAAATCATTCTATATTACTTAGCTGTTGAGATTATTGACAAGAGTTGAGGGCATAAACTCCTAACAAGTAGTGAAGGTTTGCAGATAACAAATTATATAAGCAAAAGAGAGAAAGGAAAAAAAAAAATCACTCTAAAGAGCTACTTTCAAGTGCCACTTGACAAATCCAAGGAAGCAAATGCAATTTCTTAAAAGGATTTTTAGTGGAGATGCTAAAAGTATCCTGGCTGAATTAACAGTGCAAAGGGACTGCAAAATCAACCTCCAAGCAGCATATGAGAGTGGGCATATTGAAATCAGGTTAGAGAACTCTGGTAAGGGTTTATATTTAAAAAAAGCACTACCAGACAGATATTTCTGTTATCAGACTTTTTTCATGGAATGGCAGAATCACAGAATGGGTCAAGCTGGAAGGGACCACAGTGGTCCCACAAATGGACCACATCTGGTTCTACTTCCCTGCTCAAGCAGGATAAATCCTAAAAAAAAAATTCAGAATTCAGGAAAAAGAAGAAAGCAAACAAACCAAAACCATCCCAGCACAGGAAAAGTTGATTCTCACCCTTTTCATTTTGATTCTCTCTATATACATGGAAATTAAGTAGGTATCAGGAATTCAGGAAAAAAATTTGCCAAATTTGCCACAGGATTATAATCAATCCTTGGTGTTTTTTTTGTAAGTTCTGAGAAAGCGCAACTTTGCTCTTGGCAAAAGAGCAGCAGACCTGAAAAGACACAACTAGATGAATTATGTGAAGGTGAATTACATGAAAATCTAACAGGAAGGACTGATTGGAAGTACTTGGTTTTGAAGGGAATGAATAAACAAATATTTCTACAGCAGCAAACTACAAGATTTCTGGGAATTGAGAGGAAATGCCCGAAGAAGGGAACATGGTAAGTACTCAAAATAATTTCCAAGCCTATCACAGTTGGAATTATTGAGCCAGAAAGGTTATGCCCACCACAGTGTTTGTATTTTCAGTCTGCAAGTCTTCAGGACTACTACTCTCACTGCAAAAATTTGGTGAATGTCTCCTAAAAATGCAAATATTCATGAGACTCTCTACAATCTACTTTGCATATGGTCCCTCCAAAATCAGGCATTAAAAATATTCCATTATTACTACCATCAGATGGGAAAAACACAGAGCCTCTTTTGTTTACAAGAGGAGAAAAACAAAATCAAAGTTCATAAAATAGTCATTATTAGAGGCACATTTTGAGTAGATATAAAAACAATTATTTGAAATCAAAGGAAATTTTATCTCCTGTGAAATTAAGTTTCTCATTCTGAATCTGAAGTAAACATTTTCCATGGCATACAAATAATTGCTGTAAAAGAAAAGGATTTCCCACACTGGACATTCTAGCAGTTGTCAGGAGGCATACTGGTACTTTTCACTAGAAGTTATGCAAAACACATCAAAATGAACCATCCAAATACCAGAGAAGATAAGACACCCATCACATTCCAGAAGTTATGACTATTGTCCACCAGTTTTCTGCTTGTCCACAGGCTGTTCTTGAAAGCATCACAAACTTTTAAAGATGAGCTCCAGCCAATGGCACTTTTACTCTGACTGACCTTTCAGCAATTGTTTTCATACTGAAGATAAACCAGTACTTCATTGAGTCTCAAAGAGACAAAAGATTTCATACAACAGACTTCTGACTACTATTAATCATACAAATGACAGAAAACATCATGATAGAGTGGAAAAACCATTAGAGACATGGGGGGAACTCTAGTTGTTTTAAATGCTGTTGCATCCAAAAGTGTGAGACATTTTGTATGTATATGTAAAAATGTGAGGCAGAAATGTTTCACACACATAAAATCATCATGAAAAATAACTGCTGTAGGTATTTAAGATTTTATTGTAGCTAAATACACAGATCATTGACTGTTTTAAGAAGAATTTAAGAGTGTACCTTGCTATAGGCACATTTTAACACCATCTGCTTTGATTGAACAGTAATAGTATTTAATTAAATAGCAATAGTAATTCAAGTAATAGAATTGCCTTACCATTGAATAGCAAAATTACAGAGTAATTTTAATATTCAGTAATTCTGAGTATTAAAAAATCTATTCAAAAGTTTGTTGATTATGTTTTTCAGTATGTATTTTCACACAGCACGTGGGTAAAAACACAAGATCACAGCTGGTATTCATTTTCAGAAGGTAACATCAAAGGTTTGAGTCTCAGAAAAAGACAAGGATGAAATTTGTGATTTTCCAACTTGTAAAGAACTGATACTTTTTCTACTGGCATTTTCTGATATCATCAAATTCTAGAAAAGTAAAACTGACAAGCATAATTTTTCTAAATATTCAGTAGAGGACATGACTGATTTCTGGCAAAGAGAAAACCAGTTCTCTTTGTCCTGTTAATTGATGGAGGACACTATGACATTGGTACCCCTGAATGTGCCACAAGAATGTCTGGTTTGATTTTTGGAATGTTGACACCATGGAATCACAGAACGGTTTGGGTTGAAAGGGACCTTGGAGGTCATCTGGTTCCATCCACCTGCCATGGGCAGGGACACCTTCCACTATCCCAGGTTGCTCAGAGCCCCATCCAGCCTGGCCTTGGACACTGCCAGGGATGGGGCAGCCACAGCTGCTCTGGGAAACCTGTGCCAGGGCCTCACCACCCTCACAGGGAACAATTCCTTGCCAATATCCAATCTAACCCTGCTCTGTGTCAGTGTGAAGCCACTGCCCCTTGTCCTGTCACTCCAGGCCCTTGTCAGGAGTCTCTCTCCATCTTTCCTCTGGCTCCCTTCAGGCACTGCAAGGTCACAGTGAGGTTACACCAAATCCATCCCTTTTCCAGGCTGAACAATCCCAATTACCTCAGCCTTTCCTCCCAGCAGAGCTGCTCCATCCCTCTGATCCCTTGGTGTCCCCTGGCTCCAGCAGCTCCCTGTCCTTCCTGTGCTGGGATCCCAGGGCTGGAGAAGCTCTGCAGGTGAGGTGTCACCTGAGTAGAGGGGCAGAGGAGCAGAATCTCCCCCTCCCCTGCTCCCCACACCACTCTGGCTATGGGAGTGTATTTCCTTGGAAAAACCAGCAGCCCTAGAATCTGTCACCTGGGAAGAAACCATTCCACTGATCATCATCTAGCATGTGCCTACAGCCAGCCAGTTTGCTGACCATCAAATATCAACTGCAGGTTTTTTCCAGCTGGAAATAGATAGAACTATGCAATGAGGTCTTTCATTTCTTTCCCCATCCTGGAAAAGTCAGCATTGTACACTGAACATTGTCAGCAGGATGGCAGCTCTCTGGACAGGATTTTAACCTGCATCACCGCCCGATAAAACTAAGCTTCAAAATCACAAACTTCAATAAACTCTTACAAAAAGTTAAAGACAAACAGAGAAAAAACTGCTTTTCCTCCACCTCAAAGACACTGTGAGGGAGGGACATGGGAATTTAAGGGGGAAACGGGAGTAAGTAGAAAGCATGAGAAAGATTATCATGAGAAAATCTTGATTGTGTGGAACTGGAAATAAAACAGCAGAAAATTTAAAAGGAATGGCAAACAAGCACAAAAACCCCACGTGGTTTGACAGTTTTACACTTAAAACTTTGAAGGAGAATACTGCTTGTAAGGCAAGAATATTAGAAGGGACAAAAAAAAAGTGATTTTTATGTTGAGTATATACTTGCACTGTGTGATTACTGCTGCACCAAAAAATTCTTTGCAGTGATACAAACACTCATAAATCTCCATGTAAAGGTGGCCATGCATGTACAATCCCATAACACAAAACAGCAATGAAATCTGTGTATAAATATCACCAGTAATTTCATCAAACTCAACTGTTAGCACATTAAAAAAATCATTTGAAGGAAAAGAAGTGTGAAAACAAACACAAAACCATACATTTAAGAATAAATGGGTTCAAAGAGAATAAAAACATACCACCCATTTCTCAGATCTTTCAACAAAATTTCATGAGTGAATAAAATCTGCCAGTATAAATAATATTTAATTAAACCTGATAGCTCAACCACAAGCACCCACACTTGTCTATTTGATTAGGCTACAAAACCCCAATTGTACATTACAATTAGAGGTGAAAAACCTCGATTGTATTGAATGAGAAATTACTTGGAAGTTAGTGAACAAAATTTACACTTTTTCTGGGATGCAAAGGGGGTGTTAAATGCAGACACGATGTGAACTGGGCACTGTGTTTGGTCATACCCACTCTCCTGTCCTATGAGCAGTTCTTTACATTGTTGGGTTCTTCCCAGGGAAATCTAAATGTCTTAAATATGTTTCTACATTTCTATCCCGTTTTTGGGGCTCTGATGCAAATCTGACAGATCACAGGTGCAAATTATTGCTCAGTCTGTAAGAATAATCTCCAAAAATGTTCCTCTCACATTTCTGTATTTCATGTTAATTTCTTTTTAACATTCAGAAAGTGATATCAAGTTACCAAACTACATATTCATTTCAAAAACACATTTTTTTTTAAAAATTTACTTTTACTTGCTCTTAGAGCTTTATAGCAAATATTAAATAACTGCAATTCTGTGCAATAACCTCACTCATGATGCAATCAACTTCTCGAAATTATTACATCTTTCCTTCATAGTGTTTACACAGATGCTGATATATTTAACACACATTTGCACTTGGTGTTAATTGATATGGTCAGAGCAGCCAAATGGTCATAAAACAGTTCTGGAAATGCTGGAGTCCTTCAAGGGGACCTTTGATGTATTTAGGTCTAAGATACTCCACAAAAATGTAAAAAAATATTATACTTTGTACTTTTTGCAGAATTGTTGCTAACAATACTTAAAAGGTAACTTAGTTGCAATATAAATGATTCCAGGGGGCTATTAACAAATTAGCTTTGTGGGTTTTAAACCTCCACGTTCATGGTCAGTATTATTTTGATTCAAGAGCTGTACTTCGGTCAAACCAAGACCTTATTGATAACAAACCAGGTTGACACTGTTCAGATAGTCATCACTAATTGCTCTGATCTCAAATACAGTGTGTGTGTGACTTTTACTCAAGTCATGCTAAATGAGCCAATTTAGGTCATTAATGTATATATCTAGATAGAGATATATAGATATAGGTACATATAAATACACTAATGACATAAATTGGCTCAAAAATAAAAAGCTGTGAGGAGTTATATCCACATATATATATATTTATCTCCAAATAGATAGATAGATAGATAGATAGATAGATATTATGTAACTCCTCACAGCTTTTTATTTATAGGTAAGATTTCTATGAAATAAAAATAGGTGTGGACAACACATCTTTTTGTCTACCATCTAAGAACCATCTCAAAAATTAATGCAAATCCCACACAATCAAATCCTGCATTTAACTACATAAATTAAAAATAATTGAAGGGTTTCTCCAAGACCACAGAAAATGGCAGCTGTTAAGAAGTATTAAGTTGCTCTGAGACTTTTTCTCAGTGCTACACTCTCCTTGAATCTGTTTTGAGCAGGCTCCAGTGTTACAGAACATTTTTGATCCAAACAGATGAAGAGTCTTAATTTATTTAGAGTTTTTAAATACTTGTGTATGCTGAGGAAATAAGGTGAGAGATGGATCATTTTCTTTGGGGATCATATATGTCAATATTATTTTCAAACAGGAAAGAATTGAAACTATAAGAAAATCATGGAAATTCTTGCATGTGCACATTCATACCTGAGCATCAAGGAGCTCTTCACATTTGTGAGAATGCTTTTCAATGGTTAATATATACTGCTTTTCAATAGCTGCTTCTTGCTGCTGAACTGTAGATTGTAGCAGTGCCTGCAAAAAAAAAGGCACAAAATACTCAACAAAGATATAACTGGGATATTTATTGGTAACTGCAGATCCACTAAGACTCATCTACAACCAGAATGTGGAATGCTGCTATAAATTTGGAATGTGCAACGATTAAAGTACCTTTCTATGTAACACTACCGTGTTTTCAGTCATGACTAACATTTTTTGGATCTCAGATTTCTTATACAGTCTGCCTAAAAGACAGCAGCATACAGAAGATAGAGAGAATTTCTCTTAAATATACCCAGTTTAGTGAGACCACACAAGAAGAGGAGAATATGAAAGCTGCTGAAGAGGAGAAAAAAAAAAAAAAAAGCCAGACATATTTCCCTGGCTGACAAAACTCCACATCCTCTCGGCACTATGTAAGATCCCATGGGCCAAGCATGATCTTCACAACCACAAGTCAAGTAAAAGCAGATGGAAATTCTGAGTAACATAAAACATAAAAGAATGCCCCCCCACCCCCAGGATGTTCACACTTAAATGTAAAGCAGTGGAAGTCAAAGTGTGGAAAGTCAAAGTACCAAGGCAGTAGCAAGCAGCTGGTGGGAGCAGGAGTTGTGTGTTTGTGCACACGCCTGAACTCACACATGCTTGGCTAAGCCCTGTAGAACCTCCTGAATGCAGAAAGAGAAATAAAAAACTTGAACTTACGTGAAAAAACCAAGTTATCATTTGGAGAATTACGCTCAGGTTTCCTTAAACAATGGAGGTATCTAAACATTTACTTGGCTCATGTGATTTAAGCTTTTTTCCCTGATAGTATAAAGTCTTTTATGCCACTTTCCAAATATTCATCGGGCTATTTATATACAATGTACCAAACTATTCTTAAATAGCAATCAATATACTGAAGTAGTCAAAATGACGGGGTAAGTTAAAACAGACATGACTTTTACAGAAAACAGACCTTTGGCCCAAAAGCAGACAACGAAAAAAACTCCATCTTTCAAACAATCTTTATATTTTAGATATATGTTTACTTCATGGAACATAACACACACATCAAATAAAATTTGGAATACTTTTTAAAGAACCCAAGAATGTATAAAAAAGATAAAAATCTTCAGACAATTTTTGAATCACCTTTCCAAATTTTCCACTAACTCTCCTCTTATGCCAAAATAGCTGTTCTTCAGTAATGTTGTAGCATAGTAGCAGTTCTCAGCACAAGTTCAGTGATTAAAAAGGTTAAAACTTGTGCTTAATCTTTAAGTGTAAGAATACATTTACTGGTGTTTGCAGGAAATTTAGCAAACTGTAAGTTTACTTTCAAAAAAGACAATTTATTTCTAACGAAATTAAATTATTTTACTCATAGAAGTTCAAGAACTCAGAAAAACTGAACTCTCAAAGAAGTGTAACTTCTGTACACAAATCTTTATACTCTGCATAAATTAGAATGGCCACATATCACTGGCAAAAATTACACCTGGACCTTGTGTTTTGGGTTCCTTTTTTTTTTTTTTTTTTTTGCCTAAACTATTGTAGCAATAATTGTTTCATGTAACTGGTACAAAAGAAAAAATAATTCTGTTCTTTGGTAACACAGGAACAGAATGGTTATTAGGCTTCCATTGCATTTCTCAGACAGTTTCTTGCTCATGCCAAGGGTTGAGTCACCTTATGCACTTCGCAAACTTCACTGGCAACTATTAAAATCATATTAAATGGTATAAAGAATTTTCAGTTTTCAAGAAAATTATTATTTATTGGATGGCATGTAGAGGCTGTTAAATTTTTGTAATTAATTTATTATTAATATTTTTCTTTAGAAAATACATAAAATTCCAGAAACAAAAGCCTGTCTCTTCTGTCATACACACTATTAACCCAGTTTAAATAGTACCACAGGGCTGATGCTGTATTTGACTGTTCCACTAGTTGGCCAAGTAAGGAGAAAGAGAGAAAAATCTCCTTATGTAGAACAGTACTACAGAAATACAGCACAGATGTGTGATACCCATCCAAAGCTCTAATAAATTTCAAAATAATCAACTACTCAAATTAAATAATTTACAAAAATTTCATTTACCAACTAGCTCATTTGCTAAACTGAAACACACATTTGGCTACTTGATGACCAGTATCTCTAATCTTATAGTTACAACTACAATGCCACTAAAAGTCTTCTGATTAATTGCTATTCTGGTCAAACTCTCTTATCACTGCTGAAACATCACTTTCTTCCTTAATTAGTTAGAGAGGAGTTATTAATTATGCTGCTGGGCTGACATTCCATAAATCTATGGCCAGTGATCTAATACCAAGCAGGCATTCTTGAAAAAATCTCCTTTTAATGGAACCATTTCAAGTAAGGTTACAGAAGAATGGAGCCAATGGCATCTGTTGCATGAAGCCAAGGGTAGGATTTCAGTGTGAGTGCTCTTGTTAATTAATTTTTCCTTTTATATATTGTACAATGAACTTCCTTGACACTGGTTGGGAAGAGTTATCATAGACTCACAGGATCACAGGATTTTAAGAGTGGAAGGGACTTTCAAGACCACATAGTCCCTGCTTGGCAGGGACACCTTCCATTAGACAGGGTGGCCCAGTGCCCCATCCAACCTGGCTTCTTTCCCACTTTGTGATCTCTCTACTAACCAAAAACAACTGTCAGAGAATTGATCCTGCTTTTCCTTCAATACTAAAATGTCGTGGTGGCTTCTGACAGAACAAGGAGACTGAAACCTCTTAAGTTCTCTATAGAATCTTCATTCTAGTTTGATATATGATGCATCATAAAATCACAGAAAAAAACATTATTTCCTCAAACCATTATAAAAACCTTCACACATCTAAAAGACTGTAAAATATTCTTAAGTTAAACTAGGTAAACTAAGTAAATTACTCTGAACCTCTGTTTGAGCTGAGATAAAGAACTAACCTTAGCTTTAAGTTTCATAGATTGGAATAATTTTAGAAGACTTTGAACTGAAAGTAAATCCAAATTTCATAATAAGATGCATGATCACCCTAGGGGGTTCTTAAGGGAATACACATCTATTACATGTTTTAGCACTGAATATTCCAGTAATCCTGGAACTGACAGCATAGTACCTGTGTGGTGGGAATCCTGGAGAACAGCCTTCCTGTGTACAGAGCAGGGCCTGAAAAACTGCACTGTGCCCAAGCTTAAAACCACAAATGGTCTCCACACTTCATCCTGTACTTCTACAGTGTGTTATGTGTTGAGTACCAGATTATCTCTAACATTTCTCCTCATACTCAAAAGGCAAAAGTGCACTAACTACGGTTTTGCCAAAAGCGTAACACAGACACCCCAGCCTATTTTTAATACAAACCTAATGTGTTCATCCTACTGACAATAGAAACCACAGCCACTTGCCCAGACAGAATTTATTGTGTAGCCAGAAGCTAGAATCTAGGAGAAAACCTCTTGAATTAAATAGGGACTGTTACCCCCAATTCTTCCCAAATTCTCTAAGATTAACAAATTGCCAAACCCCTTTCTTTCAACTCCTTCTTTTTATTATAGGAAAAAAGCTAGTCAGAATAGAGGCACCAGGAAAAACTAAGCAGAGGTCATTATCCTCTCCTAGCTCCTCTGAAAAAAAAAAATTAAAAGAAATTCTGACCCATGCAAAGCACAGGATTCCAAGATGCACAGCATTCTTTGAAAATGTTAAACCTTCTTATCAGTATGAAATACAAATCATGGTGTACATGTTGCTGGATTATGTTTTAGAATGTTTCTTAAAAGTAGTGTATCAAAAGCCTCAGTAAATCCAAAAGAATATCCTGCTCAAGCATCATTGGCTTGTTCAAGTAGCTACATGGAAGCCTGTACATCAAACCTCTCCTCTTTACTTCAAAACTGCTGAGTCAGGATGACCAAAACAAGCCATCTTTAAAAATAAAAGTTACTAATGAGAAGCTACCACACTGCTTCAAACATGTGAACTGTATTAAATACAGCAACAGTACTTTTGAATTTTTAAGCTTCATAAAATTAGACAATGATTCATCTAATTCAGCATTCCATCTCCACCATTTAATTACTTCCTATTATTTAATTTAAGGGTAAAATGCAATTAACCAATTGCTGAATGACAAAACAGAGCAGAGGACACAATTGCAAATTCATTCCTGACCCGTGGAAAAGATATATTAACTCAATAAAATGCAGTATTTGACTTGTTGTGGTTTAATTCAGCTATTATCTAAGACTGAGATGATGCAAATAAAACTATTAAAAAGATTACTGAAAATGCCTTTTTCAAAATAATTCCACTTATTCACTTCAGCCCAAAATACTGCACATTTCCATGACTGGGTTATTTCCAGGTGAGTCTGCTATTTTAGTGAAAATGAAACATATCCATTTAGGTGCTATGGAATATGGGGGGTTAAATTCAATGAAGGGTTAATGTATTTTTTGCAGTGATATAAAAAATTCAGTTTCATATTCAACTGCAGTAGTTGAAACTGTGTTGATCCATACCAGTAAGGATCACCAACTTAGCTGGAATACTATGCTCGGTTTATCTAGGTAGCTCAGTTTTACTGGTATGCAAGTGTAAAGGATTTGTTTTCCACAAAACTGTTCTCAGAGACTCCTGCCAGAAACAAACTGCAAACTAACTCTTAATCTTCTATTAACCTTCCTATTTTTATAATATTTAACATTGTATTTATTATTCTATGGTCAGAAACACATGCACAATTCATCCCTACTAGACGGGGAGGAAGAGATTCCTTGCAATTTTTATAATTGCTTTCAAAATGTAAAGGCCATTTAATCAATGATAACATATTTTTGATAGCCAGATCTCTGAAAGTATGAGACTTGAGTGTACCTTGCTTTTATCAGAATTCTGTAGAGAAACTTCCATGGTAGCATCACTGTTGCACAGAACTACTCTTTCACTGTAAAATCCCAAGGAATCTCCTTTTTTCCAGCCATCAGCTCTCCATGAGAAAAAACAACGTTGTTTAATTTTCGAGACTCACTTGAATTCTAGTGTGATTTGCACATGAACAAGCATAGAAGCTGGAAGTGAAATACAAGCCCTTGCAACAATTTTGGATTTGGCCTTTTATTCATGTGTCAGGACTTTCTGAGCCAGGATGTCAACTTGGAAACTTAATAAGCTAAGCTGATGTTTTAAAGAGCTGAGAACTGGCCACATTTCAGAGCTTTTCCTCACTAGGGATAAACTATGTCTAAAAAAAGATATCCTGATTCTAGATTAACTTCTTTTGTAATGAAATCCTTTAAAATTTCCTCTGTTTATTAGAGGGCAACCTTTCAGTTCAGAGGTGCATTATTGACACAAATATTTTTTAAGGAAAACCTGACGGACCCCCACATATTCTATGCTTTAAAAATCCCTCTGTTTTTACATTCGGAAAATCTGAAAAAATCCCACCACCTTTCATTGAAAACTGATGGACAAAACTCTTACTGCAGCACTGGCTGGGAAGAACTTTTCATCTTGAAGTTCATTTCTATAAAGGGAACACACATCTGATTCATGTAGGCTGATTTCAGAACACTATTAATTGCATAAAAAAATCTAAGGAAATAAAACCCATCAAATAAATACACCTGTAACCTCATATTCTTTAAAGCTTACATTAGACGATATTTTACATGACAAGAAACAAAACAGATTAAAACTATTAACTCATCTATTTACAGAACTGTGACAATTTCAGAACAAAAGCTTGACTAAACAAGCACAGAAGGAATTCTTATGTTGCTTGTGGTAAATATCTTAAGATGTGATGTGATCCCACAAGCGTAACTTCCAAGATCTACATTTACTTTTCTTTACCATGGTTAATTACCAGGGATAAAAGTTTAAAATAACAATGACATGAAAGACAGAAATTAAACAAAATTAGGTAAACATGAGAAGGGGAAACTTGGCCTACACAGAACACTGAGTTAATTTTTAATTTGCTTTCCTGTGGTTTTTAATACAAATTTCATGACTGTGTTGTGGATGGTTTATTTGTTGTAAGGAAGATTAGTATGTGAGATGCTTAACAATGGCCAAGGCTTTTGAAAGGGTTGTGCTACAAAGCATCTAATGGTCTCTATTAATGGATTTCCCAACACATTCAACAATGAACATTCCAAAGTCAACTGAATTTAATTTTAAGGGCTTTGATATTTCCAGGCCCTTGAAAACAGGTCGTTCAATATTTGACTTCTTGCATTTTCAGTGCTGCTGCCATATTAAGAAGGACCAGTGAAGAGTAGGAATTGAGGGGGTTTGTCCTCAAATTTGAATACCTGGTCTGCCCAGGAATACCACACCAGTGAAAGATCCATGTGGAGAAATACTGTCCCTTTTACAACAAATAAGTCCCCAAAATACAGGAAAGGGACTAGAAAGAATGTATGCCATTTGGAAGTATAGAAGATACATCTACAGCAACAGAGATCTGCTGCAGTACATCTGCAAGGAGTGGAATTAGCTCTGAATGGAAGAAAACTGTGATTTTCTGGTTACCAGCTTGGCAGCCTTGTAAACAGAAGCCACAAAATGGCAAGTCTCTTTTCCTCTGTAAATCAAAAGGAAGGCACATTCACAAATCCACCAACATTAACACCTATCTAGGCCAGGAACACAGAGAAGACAAGTCAGTCAACTTTCTTCCACTGTTGTTCCACTCAAGGTTTTAATACCTAAGTTATAGGATTTTGGGTTTGGGGCATTCTGGGGATTATTTCCTGGGGCTCAGGATGAACTGCTCATATTTTTACAAGCTGTCCTTAAACAAGCAATGTTGGGATTATAAACTGTGCTATGGCTCTGTTTGAAACAGCACCACAAAATAATAATTCATTGGTTTCAGAGAAGATTAGTCAGAATTCCAACACTCCTTACTGCCACACAATCTAGTTAGGGCCTGAGCAACCCCTCAATTGGAATAACCTGCATCAGTTCACTTTATCAAATCTCCAGAAATGCAAAATAAGCCTGTTCTAATCACAAACAAGATTTTCCTTCCCATGCCTTTTAAACAACTCATAGACTTGTTTAGCTGAATTTTCACACTCAAGGTAATTTGGGGATTGATCAGATACTACTTATAAAAAATATATTGAAAGTGGAAATTACTTCTGCATATAAATAATATGTATTAGAGTAACACAGTCTAAATCCTAAAGACATATTTCAGCTCAAAATTAAGTCTGGCTAATCATGAGTAAACTAAAAGAATTAATGAATCTCAAGATTTAGTCTTTCACTAAAAGGACTAATCAGATTTACTTTACATTCCTAAACAAATACTATGTGTAGGAACCCTTATTTGGTTATCTAACTAATTGCCACCTTATCTGAAAAATATAATAAATTCCTAAGAATCTGAGCAGTTAAAAAGCCCCAAGAATGTAAGAAACTACTTTTATAATTACAAAACCACTTTTGATTCATTTACATAAGGGAAAAAAAAAATAACAATCTTAGCCCTGATCCATATTGAAATATTAATAATGAATTAACATTTTAAAAGAATCCATGAGATTATTTTCTCAAACAAAGTTACAGAACAGTTTTTGCCTCCAATGAATTCCCTGATGATTTAGTGTTACTTTTTTATTTCAAGTACATGGCAAAGAGTTACAAGAAAGGTATTACAGTATAAACAACCAGCCAGAAAATGCTTGGGTTTTTTAAACCTAGCAATCTTTTCTGATTTTTTTGCTAACCTGATGAATAAGTCACCTCATGTTTGCAGACAGGGTTGATTGCAGTAATTACTCAGAGCCTGGCATATCTGATACTATTTCTCATCAGAGTGTTCAACTAACTACATGAGGCAACAGGAAAGCTTGTATGAGGTATATTCATGTCATGGTTCCCTGGTATTAAAGAGCGACTTTATGAAATTAGGATATAAACATTCTATGAGAAATAATACGCTAAATATAAGCAATGAAACACAGGTTTCAATTAACTCCCTAATCTTTTGTGCCAAATCTCTGAATCTGATAAGCATAAATCTTATTTTCCAGAAGGCACATCAGATCTACCTAGCTGCTGCTGGCTGGTAAAACAGTTTTCAAAGATTATTAAGGCAGATAAATGTATCCCTTTACCTAACTACACATGAAAAATTATTCCTTTAAAGGGCCAATATAATCCATGCAGCGCTCCCCTTTTGTTCACACAAATCTATTAAAATGGTGAAAAATTACATCTTGAAAATATTAAAAACTTCCATTCAATACTATAAAATTGTTTGATTTCACAATTTGCTTGTATTTTCAGAACTAAAAAGAATGAAACGTAAGTGCAGCAATTACCAAAAGCTCAAAAAATTTTTCAAAATGTAAGTTCACGCAGGAACAGATATTTTACACACATCTAGAGCAAAACAGAAACATCTTGCCACTGAAGATGTTCAGTGCCACACCCAAAGGTGCACACTCCACACAGAATTCCCTTTTGAGAACTTCTAAGGCAAAGGGGTCCTCAAAGAAGTAAGGGAAGAGAAGTATAATAATTCTCCCCCAGAAGTGAAACGAAGGAGCCATGGAGAAGTGGGACACCACCAGTGGCCATGTTTAAGTTTCCTAAGAAATGGAAACTTCTGAAACTTTTTTCTGTATAGGTTCAGAATGAAATTAATATAAGTCATATTGATGGAAACAGACACATTTCTACAGAGACCCAATTTCAATATTAGCTAGAACACTACTAACTGTTATTAGCAAAATTATTAAAAGGCTTTCTAATATTCATAAAATTATTAATATTGGAAATTATCTCTAAAATCATCGAGTCAAACCCCTAACACAGCACTGCCAAGTACACCACTAAATCTTCCTGCCCTCCATGCCAGATCATTTTTTGGTTACAAATTACTGCTACCTAACACTTAAAATCTGAAACTCCACTAACTACATTGTCAGATTTTGTTCTCATCTCACAGCTGCCTATCAGCTCTTAAGTTTCCCTTTCATTTTAAAAACCAGCCTTCATCTCCATTTCCCATTATCAGTTTTCCTCCTGCCAGATCCATTTTTATTCTAATTAGAATTCCTAGCTTTACCTTCTCCTCCTCACTTGATTCAGTTTTTGTCCTTTGTTCGTTTCTTACTCAATAGTTTCCATTACAGAACAGAAGACACAAATCTGTGCTTCATTGTAACATCCAATTCTTTCAACTTACAAGTTGACATGGACTAAAACAGCATGAAAGAAAAACTACAGATTCAGCTTCATTTCACCCATAACTCCCTCCCTTAGTGCTGTGTAGATAAAAACCTGCTGAATGACTCTGATGCTGCTTTCCTGCAAGTGCAGCTCTGGAGACTGAAGAGGTCCAAAATGTGGATTTGTGATAAACAGTCCAACCCAAAGTTTACCACAACTGACTGAGAACCTTGGAGTGTTCTGGTTTTAAGTTTCCTTACTGAAAATGGCTAACCAACTTTATCTGAAGTTTTCCAAAGTGCAGATTGGGAAAACATGTCATGCAAAATTTCAGACCAAACAATCTAAATTGAAAGCAACAGAAAAGACAGTGAGAGAGGTCAAGCAATCAGCACAAGCAGCACTAGTAACTGCACTGCAAGCAGTCATCCTATTCACTATTACAATAACACCATTTGGAAATTGTGTTAGCTTGGCAACTCATTTACCTTGAATTCTTCCACAATAATTGTTAAGGCTTCATGTCCAGCTTTTCTCATGTCTTCTAATTCCTTCTTATGCTTTTCCTGTACAATAATACAGAAAACATTATATACAACATAGGTAGCTGACAAAAAATTTTCCTCAGTTTTGGTATCTTTCGTGAAGAAATGCACACAGCTTGATCCTTTAGATATTGTATATAATGTATATGAACATATATGTGTATATATTTGTTTTTATATATGCTAAATTCAAGTAGATCCTAGTATTAAAATTATTTTAATTCTTAATTTTGCATTCTAGACGCCAGATGATTCTAAATGGATCTCCTTTTTATTTTCTTCTTTGTTTCTTAGAATACCTGTGGATGGCAGGACTTCCAAATCACCTTCTTAGTAAATGTTACTTAATGCCTCTACCAATAAAACTGTTGACATGAAGTAGTATCAGATTGAGTTTCCTCACAAATGCACACCTTTCTCCTACTCATTACATGGCTCCTCTTTTATCTTTTGTTCTATTCTTAAGATTCCTGGGGAAAGTCTTCTTACAAAAGAAATCCTAAACAGATTTTTCAAACAAAGCTGCATTGTTCACTTTCTTACTTTCTGCACAGTTATGTAATGTAAAATGAATCTGGAGAGAAATATTCTAGCATTTTTTCCTTTGCCTAATAGTTTGCTAAGTCTGCCATGTGAACACCTCATTGGATTCTCACCAGCATTTCCCACTTATCAATAAGCAGCACCACTTTTTCCAATTACCAATTAGTAAGAAGATGAAAAACATTCCCTCCCTCCTTGTTCTTTGCTTCAGGGTCTTTTCTTGTATCAGCTCATATGGCAGGATGTAGTTGCTTTAAATCATCTTGGATTTAAATTACTGGGTTTTCTTGGTGCATTAAGCAGAAATACATTAATCAGAAATGTTCCTTTACAGTGATCATAGGACAAAACCATACACAACTTATACTATACTTTTTTTTGCATTTTGGGTCACAATAATGTTGAAATTAATTAATACAATTCTATGCTTCCTAAGACCTGTGTGTTTGGAGTAAGTAAAACCTAGTGTCTAACAAAGCATGTAAGACCATTAAAAATTAATTAATCAGTCTCTAACTGTATTTAACTAGAGATTTCTGCTCTGTCACTCAATTCCATTCTCCTGAAAGAGTCATCTCAGCAAAAAGTAGGCAACTACAGCTACACAACCTTCTTACCTCTGCCCCAAATATAATGAGGCATTTGGATATCTGTAATAAAACTGTGAGCTTTTGTGAAGCCCAGCAAGAACAACTGCTAAGTAGAAGAAGAACTGAAGATGGAAATATTTTGATGTGTACATTAAATGCTACATCAGACAACACCACACAACATGTGGATACATAATTTTAATGCCACTGGGATGCAAACATGTATCACTGACAACACAAATCATTCAAACTCTGATATGGTACAGGTTGAAAAAACCCAATTGTTTTGACTAAGGCAGTAAGACATTCCATTCTGGTAGAAAGCACAGTGCGTCTCATTTGCATTACCAGGAAACCAAAACAGAGAAAAAAAGCCATTTGTTCTCTTATAATTAATTCCTCAAGTTTTTCCAGAACCAGTGACTTGTTCAAGGTCATGTCCTAAATGTGAACAGGTAACACAAGTTGAAGATCAACACCAAGGCATTCCTGTGACACCTGTAAAGAATTCTGTCCCTGTAGGAAATGTTTGAGGCAGTTATCTGAGTTGCTGCTGAGTGCCTGTCCTGTGTAAGGCTGTGGCACCACTCTGAGCCAGGATCCCCAAAAGTAATGCACTCTCTTCCCTCTTCATTTCTGTACTCATGCAAGAACTATAGCTCTCTGCAGCTAAATGAAGTAGAAGACAAATTTCAAATCCATCTTACACAGCTTTGTTTTACGCAATTACATCATTAATACTCTTCATAGGGGACTCCATTGCACTGAGATTTTTGTCTCCAGAAAACCAACTCTCCTTAAAGAGCATAATTTAAAAAAATTACAAATAACATTTAGCATCATAATGATTCTGTTAAGAAACTGAAGATACAAATTTATTATTTGAAGATACAAATATTATGTTCAATTCACCCAAGTGCAGAGAAAAAATAGTAATACTGAATGCAATGGAACAAAATCAACGAGAAATTGAGTTAAACATGATGAGAATCAGTCCATAATGGCTAATTAATATACACACTAGAGTGTGCTATTGTGTATAAAATAGATTGGTCACTATTTCTGTTCATGTGAAATAAGAATGTGAGCATATCCAGGTGTCTAGCAAGTATTTTCACTTTGGCCTGATCATCAACATCCTAGTGAAAGATAGACCTAAGAACCTAAAGATAAGGAAAACTACAGGGAGAAGAGAAAGATTTCAGATATCCCAAGATAACCAAACCTCCCACATTATGCACAATCTTAAGCTTACCACAGGAAGCAAGGAGACACACTGATTTATTTCATACAAGTAAATATCATCTGTACCTGGAGCATAACAATGGAAGACTTTGAGGTGAATAATGAAGTGAGGTAGCAAACAAACTTTCACAAGCAACTGCCTAACATCTTGGTGGTGAGGACATTTCCTGCTGAGTTAGAAATGAGTTGAGCCAGAGCTGAGTGAGTGTGAACAGAGCAGCCTGCTGGGAATATTATGACTGATTAAATGTGAAAAACTATGCAAAGGAAATAGTATGGAAGAGCCTGCACATGCCCTAAACTGAAACATAATTACAGTTCCCACACCATTCTCTGAGTATTTGCAGTATATAACATTTTTCCCCCTACAGGATGTGAATACAGAAACCCTCCACTGAAGAGGACATTGAACAATAAAAAGAAGTGCTAAAGCTAAAGCCTTCTCTGGCTGCCTTGAGGTTTTTAAAATATTACACAGATAGTTGCTTCTTTGGGATGAAGCTACAAATGTGACAGGGCAATTTATGTCCTGGATACTTTGCCACTTCCCCGCATAATCTAAATGGTGGGACAGGATAACAAGAGGAAGCAAGGAAGAAGGGGTGAACAGGAGAACAATGCCAGGGAAGCTGACAAGAGAACATTTCCATTAAGCAACACAGAAATAATGAAAGATATTCTGAGCTTCATTAAGATATTTTTATGTCTTATCTCAAAAGCATCAGTCTTCAGATCAAGTTAAATTCCACCATTGCCCATAAAGAACAAAATATTAATTGGGAAAGGGCTGCCAGCTGTCATGAAATGCTATGAATACTGAATCTGGCTATAACACAACACCACTTTCAATAGCTCATGCATTTAAAAATAAATCAGTATTTATGTATTTTTTTACTGTAGTACATTTCATTATACATATATATATGTATGAAAAAGCTATACTAGGACAGTTTTCCTTCTTCCTATAGATAGGAGACTGACCTGTACACTGCAAGAGTCTGGAAAAAGGATGGCTTAGGGAAAGAGGATCATGTTAGGAAATGCTTAAGCAAGCTGGACATAATTAAGCCCAGGATGAGCCCACAAGTGCTGAGGCGGCTGGCAGATGTAATTGTGAGGCTCTACTCAATACCTGCAGGCTGATCACAATGACTTGGAGAAGTGTCTGAGAACTGGAGGTAGTAAATGTAATTTCTGTCTTCAAGAAATGACAAAAAACCACAAGGAGCTACAGGCTAGGTAGCCCCAGCTCAGTACCTGGGAAGGTAATTGTGCTGGTTTTTCCTGGGACAGAGTGAAGCTTTTCACAGTAGGGGGCCATGTTTTGGATTTGTGCTGGAAAAGGTATTGATAGCTCATGGGGTATTTTAGTTACTGCTGGCTTTTGGCACTTCCCTAAAATTCTCATGATGAAGCTGCCCAAGTGTGGTCAGGGGAAGGTCAAAGTGAAGTGGCCTGAAAATTGGCTGAACTGCCACACCCAAAAGGTCTCAGTGGACAAACTGAGCATGAGGCCAAAATCCTGGACTGCATTAGGCTAAATATTGCCCCCAGATCATCAGAGGTGATCCTACCCCCTCCATTCAGCATTGTTAGGGTCATTCCTGGAGGACTGTGTCCAGTTCTGGGCTCCCCAGCATGAAAACCACATGGACATACTGGAGAGAGACCAACAAAGGGACACAAAGATGATGATGGGTCTGTATCATCTTTCACATAAAGAGAGACTCAGAGAGCTGGGACTGTAAAGTCTGGAGAAGAGAAGGCTCAGGGGGATCTCATCAATGTATATAAACACCTGAAGGGATGGTACAAAAAGAACAGTCAGGTTCTGCAATGGGCTGCCCAGGGATGTGGTGGAGTCACTGTCCCTGGAGGCATTTGAAGAAAGACTGGATGTGGTACTCAGTTTAGTTGATAAGGTGGTGTTAGGTAATAGGCTGGACACACTAGGTTTTCATCCTGAGGCTACTTGGTTTTTCTCAAAACTTTTCCACAGAAAGTACTAAAAAAGATCTTACAAAGCAAGCATCAGTGGAGGATTGCATATTTATCCCAGTGAGGCCTTCCAAAGGACCCTCTGCATACACTTCACTACAGTACGTATGTATTTATTCTGGATACAATCTTTTATTACCAGTTTCAAACATATGAAACATCAAATGTCAAAACTAATAGTAACCAAACCCACAACTCATATCAATAAACTTTAACTAGAGATACCTTATGCACCAAAATTGGTAACATTTCCATCTGCAGCTCTGTTAACTTTGAGAAGGAATCAACATATGCTTTAGAAATACAACTGATTGAAAGAATGTATATTGAATTTTCATGGAGTTGTACTATTTGTAACACATGATGATGTGCACAGCACATTCCTAGAGGATACCTTCAGTCTTTTCATGGATGTTTAAAAACTCAAGACAACTATAAAGAAACTTGACACTGAGTCAAGCAGTTTCAAAATCATGTAGGAATAAATTTCACTTAAGCATGAAAAAAACTTTCCAAGATTTACTTCTAAAAGATATAAAAAAAGAGCTCATAGCATCATTATATGCAAATACTCTAATAATTATATTATTAAACTGTAATATATCTTTGAAATTTTTACAATGCAATAAAAACACGAATTATAATCTTTGTTTTTGAAGTATAGAAAATAAGTTTCATTATAACATAAATAATCATACTTAGCACAAAATCAACAGAAAGAAAAGTTACATCTTTACATTTGAATCTCCTTTTCATTTTTAGTATGTGAACTATTTTCTTTGGCTCTTAAATTAAAATTACAGGAGCAAACAATAGTGATGTACTTATTTCTTCTTTCAATCTTAACTCCTTTTCTGATTTGTAAATCTACTTTGGAACCATAAAAGCATTCCAAAGCAGACATACTATATGAAAACTAGCTAATCAACAGCTATTTTCCATCAAAGTACAAGCAAAGCACCTTCCACACAAATTGTTGCCATGCTCATCAAGGCTACAAATGCATTTTTGTTTGTCAGTTTCCTGAAGACAAGTGATGGTGTGCAAGTTGAACAAAACTCAGAGAATTCCCTGGACAACCAGAGACACAAGTATCCACCTTTGCATCAAGTTGCTGTATTTGTTTGATAAGAAAATTGACAAGAATTGAGATCAGTAAATAAAATATCCATCAGCTTGGCAAACTGAGCATCAATTCAAAGAGTTTGGGATAAAGTAAATACCAAGAAAAACAGGCACTGAAGAAGATGACAACACAGCCTTTTAAATTCTTTCTTAGCTGAAGTTCTGCATGAAAAGCTTCTCTTGACCTTGCTGTTTCAGAGAAGAGTGATATGAAATAAAATCAAAGGCTTGTCAGTTTGACCATATTGTCTAAACCAGAATGCAAACATCATTTGCAATTGAACTCCCAAAATTTTCCTCCATCAGAGAACTGCTATCAAGCTGTAAACCTCAAGATTAACTTGTTGGTTATTTGTTTTACTTCCTGAAAAAAGTCATAAATAGTCTAAGCATGAAGAGGAAAAAAAAATCCAAAGAGATAGGAGTTACACCTTTGCCAGAGAAAACAAATAAATATATAAAGAAAACAGGAGAACTAACTACTGCTCACTTATTTTAAGATACTGCTATAGATTCTGCAAGAAAGGGATTTTTGTCTAACCTCAGAAAAATTCCAGCTGGAAGGAAGCATCTGCCACAGACCAGAAAAAGGTATCCAAATCACAGATACACAGATTTTATAAGAAATCCTTCTCACTTCCAATGTATCTTAGGGAACTAGTAAGGCAGCTCCACATTCTGAATTACTCTGTTTTGCTTCCTGTAAAACCTCACACTGAACATGGATAGGTTTCATAGTACAAGTTCCTATTCTAACATGGCAGATATACTGAAAACCACCAAAAATGTTATATTCCATACAACAATTATTTAAGTTTACAGTAACTGGTATTTTGACTAGTTTACCATTTCAAATACTGCATTAATCAGATTTTTGGTTCAGGCATTCCTGACCCTGCCCTTAATTGGCAATGAGGTAGGCCAGATTGGAGTAAAATATTCCAAATAATTCAGCCTGGGGAATATCCCCTGGACTGGAGTTATAACTTTAGTGACTGGGAGTAGGCTATTTATTTTTCTCAGTTTATGACCAAAGTATTAAATCACAAAATCACACAATCATTCAGGTTGGAAGGAATCTCTGGAGGTCATCTAGCTTAACCTCCTGCTGAAAGAAAGATCAACACTGAATTCAAACCAGATTGTTCAGATCCTTGTCCAGTGAGATCTTGAAAAACTCTGAAGATGGGGATTTCACAACCCCACTGGCTAAGACATCCCAATGCTTATCTTCATCATAAAAGACTTTTTCCTTATAATAATTTGCAACTTCCCATGTTTCAATCTATTGCCATTTCCTGCTTCACCTCTGCAGAACCTGCCTGACTCCATTTTTCTGACAACTTTGTAAGTATTGACCATCTGCTATTAGGTTTCCTCTAAGCCTTCTCTTCTCCAGACTGAGTCAGTGTACACTGCAATCCTCTCATCATCTGAGATTCATCACAGAAGCCAATCAGGTTGGTCAGACACAATTTGTCTTTTGGTAAATCCATGTTGGCCATTTCCAATTACCTTGTTCATGTGCCCAGAAACAGCTGCCAAGAGCACCCACATGATGAAATTCCCAAAGACCAAGAGGCTGGTGTTCCTGTATGCATCCATCCATCATCCTTCTTGCCTCTTTCCAATAATAAGCAGCTTCCCCCAGTCTCTGAGTTGATGCAGAACTCTCTCATAGTGACAGACAACTCTATCATCACTCCTGAGCTCTGTGGTCTGAAGCTGCTCGTTTTTACACACAACACCTCTTCTCTCCCATTCCTTTCAGCTGAGCTGGTGAAGTCCTGGCTCTGCTTGCTTCCCAGACACCACGTATTTGTATGTGCACATTTGGCATGGGTCCCCAGAATCCACTCAATTGTTGTGCTGGTTGATGCATGAGAGCCTGCTTTGGGTTATTCCTTTCACCACCTCCCACCTCTGAGGTGACTAAACCCCCACTTTTTACAAATAGATGCCAAATTCACACGTGGGAGGAGAAAGAAAGTCTTGCTTTTACAAGCAACACACAAAAGATGGACAAATCAAGATGACAGTATCTAATTCTCAAGAATGTGTTAAAGAGCTTGGGCTTGATTAGTAAAGATGATGACAACACGATTTGATCCTGACATCATCAAATTGCCTGACATCAATGAAATTCCAATTCTCCAACCTCCCCCATAAAACCCCCTTGTACTTTGGAGTCTAGATATAAACCTGGGAATCTAAAGAGCAATCCCAGGTGAAAACCATAACATGCATTTATTAATTTATCTGTTTTGATTCCTGTGAAACACTGATGGTACTGAACTAATAGCAAAACCTGTTACTCCAGAGGAGAAAAGTTATGTTTGAGGGTGTGGGACAAGTGGAAAATCTAAATAATCTCTTAAAAAAAAAAAAAAAAAAAGATAAATTTAACCGAATCTCTTCCTCGAAGCAAAGCAGTCTCACTAAAATCACTAAAACAAAGCCTTTTTTTTTTTTTTTCCAAAGTTAAACCAGAAAACATCAGAGGCAACATTTAGAGAGAGTCAGCAATGATTGATGTCACCTTAAGTTACTTAGAGGTAACTAAAAGATATGTTGTGTTTTAATTGTTTTTTAGTGTTTTGGGTTTTTTTAATTAAACTGTGATTTGAAAAACACAAACCTATTATATTTTAAAAACTATAGATCATTAAGCTATGTCAACTAATATATTTTAAAAATGTACTACTACTATTGACCACAAAAAGCAAATAGATTCATACAGATAAATATGCAGAATTCTAGAGTTACAGTAAAAATAACAAAAATAAATATATACCTGTCCTTTTCAAAATATAGTCCAAGAGTATTACAACTCAAGATTCTTTACATCTTTATACACTCCATTTACTTCCTCATCTTGATGACATTAACACTTAAACAAAATTGAAATAAATCTTTGATAAATGCATAAATATGAGGCAGGGACTGACTTTCCCATTACTGTACCTGACACTCATTCACTCTCCAGATCTTTTCCCTATTGCCTTTTCATTGTTTCTAGAACACCCCTCACTTCCACTCCTCACCCTGCCTTTCCCTCCAAAGATGTTAAAACCACAATTCTCATATCTGAAATTTTTTATTTTGAACAACAGTAATTCCACAGCTCCCTCTTTATTCAATATGCTGCACTTAAAAACAAAAAGACAATCTTCCCCTTCCCTCCCTTGAAGAACCCCAAAAGCAAAAAAACCCACCAAATATCCCACAGCAGCCAAATTTTCCCTCCACAGCAAGAACCCTGTTGCTGCTGAAAGAGTGAGAGGGAGAAGCAGAGGGATTCTAATTTGGACACAAATATTGTTTCCTCTAACTCTACAAACCCAAACCCTACAAACGCCGCCCCTTTCAAAGTCCCTCGGTTCCTTTCCCCAAGCCAGCTGGCAAGGAGGCAAAAACAAGCTCACTCTTCCTTTGTTGTATGTGAGAGATTAAAATGTAAATACATTTTTAAAGGCTGTAGCATTAGGACTGAATTTGACAGAAAGCTTGAGCTGTGTTTTAGCTTGGTTTGAAACTTCTTGGTATTTTACACTACGTCAGACCTCCCACAAATTGGCTTACCCAGATGAGAAAAATCATGATTAAGACACGTTCTTGTTCTGAGCAGCTCCTCTCTTCAGAGGGGCACAAACATTGCTTACAGTAAGGCTCTTGGCTAAAAGTGTTTGCAAAAAGGGAAAGCAAATCCTGCTGGAACATGCCTTCTCAACTGGATGCATGCAGATTTATTAAGCATATGTAAAGGTATTTAAAGGACTGGAGGCCACATTTTAAAATGTATAGCAGTGCAGGACCAGTTAAAAAAATAAAATATCATAAACATGAATAAAAATTTTATTCTTCTTAAAAATACTACTGCATTTCTGTAGTGCAATGGAAGATTCATCAGCTATGTCAGTGATTGGTGTAAGATAATTTAATTGGTGGTGACAGAATGGGACTGTGTTGAAAGGTGATAAAATATTGTCATAGCAGTTGCAGCACAACTCAACGAGCTGCTATTTTTATTCAACAAATAATAATTTCTCAAAAAAATGTGAAAGTAAAGACAGACAAATTTGATGTAAGCAGGAGAGTAAGTGCCACTAGACCCCCATTCGTGAGAGAATTCTCTAATGAAAATATTATGGGAAATATGAGATATCTTTAGACTATTCCTGTAGTCTTTGTTAGCTACAATATCCCCTTTCTTCCTGCATGGGAGATGTCCACATTTTTTGGCTGAATTCCATCAAGCCCTGAATAATTTTCCTCAGTTGACAACTGTCACCACATTTATAGAAAATAACAGCAGAGGATATCTAAGACTACCTTAAAACAACAGCACTGGATGTGTTAAAGTGGCACAGAGTTGAAATGAATCTTTAAAAGCAGTGAGTCCAAGTCCCAGAGATTCAGGGAACCCCCCCACCAGCCCAGCTGAATGCAGCTGTTTTCCCACTGGGGATTCTGTGCAGGTAGTGGAACTCCCAAGGGGCAGAGATGTAATCACACTCCATATGAAACCCCTGAATTGTTCCCTCTACTGACCTTTCTCAGGTTTTATTTTCTTTGCTGTATTTAGCATTTTAAACAAAGTATTTTGCAAAAGTATTTCACGAACTGTTTTCACAAAAGCAGGCACCACACACTGTCTGGAATTAGGTTTTAGCTCTAAAAGATGGAAAAATATCTCCTCTTCTGCTTATCACTACCAAGAAAGCTCTTCAAGAATAAAAAGTACCTTTCCAGTTATAAAGTTTGTATATAAGGGAGCTTCAGAACATTTGCCATTCTTTGCTGCATATGAGCTCAAACTTGTTTTCCTTCTGAGCTTCCCTGAAGTTATCAAGACTTATTGCAAATACTCTGCCTAGCATGTCAATGGAAATTTGCCTTTCAATGACACTAATTTCTTACTTATCTCAAAAGTCTGACAAACTCACCCTTTTGAAAACCTAGCACAGAAAATTAACATTCTCCCTACAGAAAGAGGAAATACATTAAGCACAGACTTACTGGCTGAAATTACTCTTAAGATATAAAAAAAATATTGCAATAACTGAAGAAACTCAGAATTTCTCTCAGTCCTTTATCGCAATGCCTTACATTATTTTTTAAGCATTAATCAGACCTTCTTTTTCATAATTTAATTTTGTCATTATGGGACTCACTTCTGGAAATTAATGTTGATCATCCTAACCAATTATTTGCCTGAGAATGCTTTAATTTGTAATGCATATCCAAAACCAAAACACTGCATGTGTTTATCAGTACATTCAAGTAATAGGTTTATTTATAAGGAATTACATAGAACCGAGAAAATCTGTTTTATCTCAATATCCTCCAGGTTTAAGAACAGATGTTCTAGTTTTTATTAGTATCAGCTTTCTTTCAGTGATAAAACTTTTGCCAAGAATAGTAAAAAAGTTCTCAGTAGTTTAAGTACATGATTATTTTAAATGTCACATTCCCTTCTGGACCTTCTAAGCCTTTAATGAGAAAATGCCTTATACAAGTCTCAGCAGCAAAACATTATTTACTAAAGAGCAGCAACAAAAAAGTAACAGTACTTTATCTCTGGAACTACTTTCTCAATATCAGGAGTTATATAGAAGCGGCCTCTTACACACCTTTGCAGTAGTTTAAAATATAAGTAATTTGTTGACACTTTGCCTACATATTAACATTTTGGCAGTTCACTCAAATAAAAAAAAAAAGCAAAGGCATAATTAATTAGGAAGTTTCCCAGGTAACTGAGAAGGGATGAATAAGTTAAACTTTAATATGTAAATCACAAGAGTTTCTTGGCTATGTAATAACTTCCAGTGTGTAAATTAGATTAGAGTACATTTATACAAATAAATTTGCTTAATACTTGGCAAATTATACATTTCAGCTGGATTTAGAAACACAAGTAAACTGTGTTTCAACACCGAGTATATACTATATATAAATAAAATTTAATACAGATTGAAAAAGCAAATGTGAAGGTGTAGCAGGTTAATTAAGCAATAGAAGTTTCAGTAATATATTAAGCTTTATTCTGCCGTCATTCATAGTTTATTACTGAATTATAAACCAAATAAGACAATTTAACAGATAAAGAGCAATGAGGGAGAATTCTTCAAATTTCTTCCCAAAACATAATTCTCATATTTGTTGTGCATCCTATGCCTCCATATGTATAAACAAGAAGCACAAATTCTTTTAAAAGTATTGACTAATTTTGGCTTATATTGGCTAAGATTTACTATTTTGGTGATGTGCAACGCTCAGGTACTCACAATAATTACCCTGTTTCAGATGCCTTATACTAAACACAAACAGGACATGGAGATGCTTTGCCACCATTCCCCACATCTTTTAAGGAGGTACATGCCAAATATCAGATAACTGTCCAGCAAGCATTGCAACATTTCCCTTCAACTCTTAAATCATCTGTCCACAGCTCATTAAGAAACTATGAATGGCTGCAGATTGCTGAAAATTTTATTGCTCATTAACCTGCTGCACTTTTAAACTTACTTTTTCAATCTCTATTAAATTTTATTGATGTAACAGATAACTGGTCTTTTCAGTATTGTCTTAGCTATACAGTTACCTAATTCATTTCTACACAGGTTTCTTCTTAGACAATATTTGCACATTTTCATTATCCCCTCAAAAATCCAACAAGATACTACTCCTACAAAAGCTAGAAAAACCTTCATGTGAAAATCTTGATGAGACAAGACTGGTGGTAAAGTACTCTAGCCAATCAGTGCTAAATATATCTGGGCATTTCATGACAAGTAGAACTTCCATATTAAGTAGAAAAAAAAGTAAAAGATTAATCCCACTGAATGCACTTGCTGTGAATGTGTAAATGAAGAAGTGCAGTAGCTGTCACAGACTTGTAACACACTGAACATCTATCAGTAAATGCACTCAAATAAATCCAGAATGCACTGGCATAAAACAGATCAGGACACGAACAAAGCACTCAGGACACAAAACTTGGTTTAAACAAAACTGTTTTGCTAGCACCTACTTGCACACTAAGAAAATGAAACTTATCTAAGCACAATTTTAAATATACTTCTAAAATCAGGGAGGCAAAGGAGGCAAATAAGGGTAAAAAAATAAATGCTTGGAATGCCCTATGTCTGTAACTGAAGATCAGATTATAAAGGAAGCCAGGCATGTCAAAGCTGTTAAATAACAGCACAACAGAGGTAGATTTTTACAACAAAATTAGAATGCTTAGTCTTAAATCCACTCTTCTAATTAATAATTCTGAAACAAGAAAACAAAACAATTAATAAAAGAATTGAAGTGTAAGTGGAAAATATAAGGCAAAAGAGCAGAATGTTTTGGTAATAGAAAAAAAGTTATTTTTCCTCATGAATGGAAAAATAATTTAGAGGAAAGAAGACATCAAAACTGGGGGGAAGGGGATGAGGGCAGGGGGAAACAGGCCAAAATGTAAACAGCTCTGAAATTATTAATAAATAAAGGCTTTGAATAAAAATTAGTGTCTGAAAGAAGAGTACAGAGAGTAACATTAAAAATATTAAACATGAATAAATAAACGTGAGGTATTTGGCACTCACTTGAAAAAGAGGTGGGCAAGGGATTGTTGCCATATCCATAAATACCTTTAGCAGTTCAGCAAAAAGATGCACTGCTATCTATTAAAGTGTCTTTTCTGAAATTTCCCCTTTTTCATAATTTTAAACCCTGCTGTGACCCATGAAATTTCCTGGAATCTCATTTATAAATTTGTTTGCAGGTACAGTACATAAACTTTTTTTTCACACCTATTTTTTTTTTTGTTATTAACATTCTGTCTCCTCTATGTCTGCACCTAAAACCAACCTAAATATTTTCTTAGAAGATGGTGTTTAACAGGATGTAAGTCATATATTAGTTTTGCAAGAAAACATATATTTTCTAGTACTCCAGCCATAAAAACCACCTACCTCCAAGACCTGTTTCCAGCCTCCTGCAAAACACCTTTTCTAGGATCATAAATGCACTCTCCTGGAAGGAAAGGCCAGGAAGGTGATGACAGGGAGTCGCCTCATGTGCGAGGGAGGAGGTGGGATGTGTAGAGCTCTGTTTTGGGGTGGGAGATCCGTGAAGGATTTGGGGGTCAGCATTAGCAGGCAGGACAGCAAAGTGGGAATTGCTGTGCTAGACAGTCTCCTGAGGGATGAGGCAGGTGAGACCTTCTCCAGACAACAGGAGGGAGCCTCGTGTGATTCCTCAGGAGGAATGTTCCCAAACCCAGAATCTGCCAGTGGGACAAAGCAGCGATCCAGGAGATTCCTGGGGCACATGGATAACAGCCCTCATGAAGCAAAAATCAAAGGGTTAGGAGCTTAGCTGAGGGACAGAAGCTATTATACATATAATGAACATAGTAGAAGCAATGTAGAAAGTGGCTGAGCCAACTTGGCTTTGTTGTGACAAGATGGGTGGTTGGGATATTGTCAAAGTGAAGGAATTGTAACTGAACCCTGAAACCAGCCAGAACCAAGCTGGGAGCTTGAACTACCAGGAACCTAGCAACAAAACAAAGGTGAAAAGTTGAAGGTGAGGAAGACTCCCTGACTTCATTATTAGGAGGCCACTGACCCATTTCAAACACCCACTGACCCATCTGAAGGAAGGAAACGCTTGAGCATAAAAGGACTTTTAATTTTAATACTTTTAATTTTAATAGGAAGTGAGGGTAGGCAGGGTTAGGCAATGCATATGTACATGTGCACTGGGTAATTATATGAATATGTAAGACTTCTGTGGATAAAAGAAGGGCAAAACCAAGGGTCACAACAATGAAGGAAGAAGGCTTTGGCCTCTTTGGAACCTGCCTGGGACATGGGACACAGCCCTACAGAGAAAGCTCCAAAAGATCTGGTTCTTGCTCAGGAATTATCTCCTCCAAACCCAAAGGGACAAGTGGGAAGTCAAGCACAGGCAGCAGGAGGCCTGCATGGATGAACACCACTAAACTCTGACATAAAAGGGAAGTGGAAGCACTAACTTCAAAAATAAGGAACCAGACACGGCCAAATATGCATCCTGGTTTATATGAATTTGTGAGATGCAGAAGTCTAATATATAAAAACCTCCAAAACAAAGGGCTACATTAATCAAAATAAAAATAAAGTCATGCCTCAGAATTAAGGGAGAACAAACTGGCCCAAAATCTCAGGTTTACCATTTCCTATCTTTATATAACTGTATTTAAAGAGTTCCTCATAAGTTGAAGTCATATAATTTAAATGTGACATTTGTACAGGTACTCAAATGAAAAATTCCCTAAAACATCGACAGCTATGGAAATACATAATCGAAACAACATCTAACACCAGAAATGACTGAACTTAGATTATTGTTACCTTTTATCCCAGTTAGGTGTTACTGCATGACCTACTGAATGATCCAAACTTCCTTTGGATCATTCTGTACTGTTCTGTCACTGTTTTCCTCAGGATAATCTTCCTCTCCCGCCTTTCTGAAACACCACTCAAATAAGGAGCCTATCTGATCTGCTTTCTTACACACGAAAATGTTATGTAAAGTGAAGTCACACTTCCAGCCAATTAATTTCCAGTCATGATTCTTTGCAATAACAGTAACACTGCTATATAAAATAAGCATATTAAAGCCTCTTTTAAAATAAATTTTTAAAGATGCTCCGTAAAGAAAGGTGGAACAGAAACAATGGTTTCCAAAAGAAAAAAAAAAAGTTGGTGTTTTCATAACAACTATGGATTTGTTAAGTTGGAACAGAAGTCCGTTGTCAAAAGATAAAAAAGAAGTTTATTTCAAAAAGAAGGGTCACACCACAGCAACTATATTGTTCTTCAGAAAAACAGCCTGTTTAACTTCCAGAAAGAGATGATGATGGGAAAAAATGTGTATAACCACAACTAGAATTTTCCAGTGGCAAAGCAGCACTTCTTCAAATGTGACAGTGTGGTAAATCAACCAAATAGCAGAGAAAAGTACAATCCAGCTCTTAGTGAATCATCACAACCAGTTGTCTGTAGATAGACCAAACATCAGGGGCCTTATCAGCTGAACAATCTGACTGAAGAATTACGTTCCTGCTCAGAGCAGTTGAAACCAGGCATTACTTTCCCTTCTCAAATTTAGTGTTCTCTCACTGATTTACAAACAAGAGAACATCACCTACTGAACAGGAATCTTAATTTTGCTATTGATCGTTTTCACTGTATTACAAACTGGAGTTTGGTAGCTTTAAGATGCAGCCATTGCTTATTTCCACAATATACTGTAATGTGGCTACAACAAAATTTTAGATTTCTAGGATTAAGTGACCACTAAGTTTGTATTATCTTCAAAACCTTGTATGACTTACTAGCCCCAAATGTAAGCAACTCATTAATTAAAAATGTATTAACTCACATCAAAGGAAGAGCCAAAGTGTTAAAAGTTGAGGTTAATATACATACCCTGATCAAAAAAAAAAAAGGGAGAAAAATAAAATTGACATACCAACCAAGAAAATATAAAAATCAGACATACATTTGCACATGTTTATCTCCTGTCTAAAATAATCAAGGAACTATAAGGCTAAGATTGTAATTTTATGGTTTCAACACTGTATGTAAGTCAAAACCCCTAAAATTACACTTCCAATTGGAACTCAGTTCCAATTTGCAAATAAAGAAGTTAGAACTACACTATCTTATTCTGCCTCTTAAATATTACAAACACAGAAGCAGGAGTGTGGGAATTTTATCATACTCTAATTTTAGTAACTTGTATGAATTCAAAACTCAAAGAGACCATTGCATTAAATATCCGAACAACTCTATAATACTAGTTAATAGCAATTTGTTTATTGTTTATGAACCCACTGCTGGCCCTTTACTGTCTCTGGTTGTTGCAGATACATATGGAAATAATAAGAATGTGAAAAAACTACATGGTCTGTTCAATCTTGATTATTTTAAAGCTGATTTTATTTAGATGAAACACAGACCTTTTGGTTTTACACAATGATAAATGTAGCAACACTCTGTTGTCATCTACTGGTTAAATGTTAACACTATACCAAAGATTTGGAATTCTGCCTCCCATGCTTAGAAATAATGATTATCACTACCCTTCAATTCTTCAATTTTCGGAACTACCAAATTCAGTTTAAGGCTTTTTTTAACATCTATGATGAAAAGAGTTTGTGACTAGTCCAGAACAAAACTTGTTTCATTAGAATGGTAACAGCTCAGAGAAAATATTTTTATTTTCTTACCTTGCCTTTCAAAGTTACTTTTTCTACATCAAAAAAACCCTAAAGCATATTTTATTGATGCAATTTTGTGAGAACAAAACTGTGATTAACATAACTGTCACCCTTGACTGAGGCCGAAACCAACAGGAACATGTAAAAACAATAGATTACTGGCTTAATTGACAAAGATCAATGAAATCCTCTCTCAGAACTAAACACAGTAACTTCTTAAAAAAAAAATAAAAGGATCTTATCTAAATGTCACCTTGTTAAAAATCTAATTAACTGACTGGCTTTGCTGTATCTAGAGCAGAATTCTCTGTCACAAGTGCCAGAAGCCAGTTAGTTAGTAAATATAAAGGTGCACGGAACAGTGCATGTTCATATAAAAGGCAGTTAGAAAAATCTCCTAAGGCACTGGTTTTATACTTTTTACTCAAACATTAACACAGCAATTTCATTTTAAAGGAATTAATGCACACCTACAGCTTTGGATGCTGGCATCAGTTCCGTTGGAAACCTCATCTGAGAGTTCCCAAAGCTGTGCCAGAGGCACCATTGCAGTCTGCTTTAAAGCTTTTCAGTCAGCAGCACTAATAACTAGCTGCTTCTACTGGAAAAGGCAGAGCCAGTGGGACAGAGATCTGTCCTGGGAGCTGGCAGCTCTGCTCAGTGTGTGGCCACAGGTGGTGTTGCAGGAGCCAGAGGAGAAAGACAAAAGAAACTAAAAGCTGTAGTAACAGAAAGCATCCACAACTGAAGTCTCATTAAAGTAACTTCAACAAGCAGCTCTTATGCATGACTCACTTTCCTTCTCTAGTTTGATTCTGGCTGTACCCAAGAAGAGGAACATGAGCACTTCTACAAAGTAAGGTAAAAGTTATGACCCAGACTGATAGTTGCAAACCTCAGTAGCCTTTCCACTATTCAAATTTACAATGCTTTTCAAGCAGAAGTAAGTATTAACAACATTAAATCCACCCATTCTATTGTTTAGGATAACCAATAACTTTAGCCACTATAGTACTCCATAAATCATGAGGGTTTTAAGTTGTACTTCCCTTTATATCATGGTTATGTAAACATTTCTTTTACTGAGTAAAGTGTTACACACAAAAAAGGAAAAAAACCCAGTATTAGATAATTATATTACAGTAAATTCCAGAATGTACTGCTGTCAGAAATTCAAAACAAATTATTACAGCAACCCTTTAAGTACAAATGGGAAACAATGCAACAGCTATTAAACACCATTCACAGCAGCTAAAAAAATTAAGTGAAGCTGAATTACAGACACAAACTTCTGAAATGCTGAAACACAGTTTGCTTTGCTCTAACACTGGAAGATGACTGAAAACTTCAATGAAAATTTTCTCTGGGGTGTGAAATTTTACACATGTATTTAATGGAAGTTGTTAACTTTTACAATGGAAAGAATTCTAATTCCATTTTCTATCATCTAATGACACTTTACAAATTTTAATTATGCAGCATAAATAATTCTGTATTGAAGTTAGGTAAGACAGCACAAACAATTGGCCATAGCACTCTAGAACATGCTAAGTCATGCTATTACACACAACTACTGAGCAAAGTGGTTTTCTTTTCATCTGTTTTATGAAATAGATCCTAACAAGGAAGAGTGATCTGAGTTACAAAAATGTAGTTAGGCAAGTGGCATATTAAACTTATATTCCTGCTAATGTAAAAAATTAGGCTGTGATCTAAAAACTTTAGAACTTCTTTTAATTCAAAAGGCTTTGGAGCAGACCCACAGATGCCTAAAAGAATATTTTTTGGACATAAATATACTCTATACAAAACCCTACTGAAAAACAAAGATACTACAAGAAACAAATTACCTGGAGTGTCTTGTAATGATCTTGATGTGGAAGCACTTTTTCTTTTTTTTCCTTCAAGAAATCCATTTCTAGCACACTATGTTTTTCCAGCAAATGTTCCAATTCCTATAAAGTTTGTAAAATAAAACACATGAAATTACAAATATTTGTGAATTGTGAAAATACTGATTCAATCAACCATTCAAACTAATTTAATTTCTGATAACTGTGATATTTGGTGTCTTAATTATCACAGAGATAAAGGGTTGTGCAAGAAAAATCTGACTGCAGTTGTTAAATTGAGACAGTATTTTCAAGTGTGAGGTATTTAAAACCCAAGGCATGTCCCATGTATAAGGAATGATCTATGTGAGGTGGCCAAGGTGCCATTAATTGCATCCTCTAACTTCTGAACCCTGAAGGGTTCAGGCAGTTGGGCATGTTATTAAAGGTCCCTTCCGACAGGAATTATTCTATTCTGTTCCAGTTATTTTCATATTGTTAGTATCTTGCTCTGCCTTTCTGCACTCCAAAAGCAGCATATTAAATGTACTGTCAGCAAATGCTTTCACTGAATAGGCAGGACATATGACATAGGTGCATGTATACAATGATCTCTACCTACATCTCCAAAATGAGTGAAATCTTAAAATATTCTGGGATCTTACAGAAAGCCACTCTGGAAGCCTGTCCAATAGAAAGGAAGAGAATAACACCTCTGACAATAAATTTCAAAATTATTTGCTGCACAAAGAGCTAATTTTTTTATTTTTCCTTAATGCAGCCATTGCTATTGCACATAAGCTGCTGGCACCCTTTCAGTTGCTCAAGAGCAAGGATTTCTCCAAGCGATGCAGGAAGCCAGTATAGAAACAAATGGCCTGCCAGGTCACTGCACAGCTATTCAAACAAAGGCACAACTGAGAGGGTCATGGGGAGGACACAAGGAGCAGGTTTTAGTTCAACCCTGCTTTTGGACAAAGTAGTCAAAACAGTTTGAGAGATTCCCCTGGTGAGATAGAAACAGACTGTGGAACACCAATCTAAAGATTCTCTGTCAACCTGCCTCCTCTTCCAACCTTTCCTTCACACTAGGCAAATTGCAGACCTCCTCATCCTTGGCTCCAGTTATTCACCCTCATTCTCATTTCCAACAAACTGTTTGCTCCTTCCCCAGCATGACTTGAGCCCTCCCAAGAAACAGTATTAAGAATAACAGAAGTTAAACTCACTCTCCCATGCCTCAGTGACCTTTTGCTAACTCTGATGTGTAACTGCAGGCACAGCCCTGCTTGGTGCTCTTATTGTGTTCAGGTCAGAAGGAGTATGAAGAATTTAGCTACTAGAGCTCCCACCCCCTCAAAAAAAAAAAAACAAAGCTCATACTGAGAAAGCTTGTAATTTTTTTCTTTTTTTGTCTGAAACTTAGAAAAATTCAGCCTAAAATAGACACTAGACATAAAAAAAAAAAAAAAAAAAATGTATTCCAGCTAAATCGTTTGATGTGCCCAGTTCTGGCCAGTCCCTGGAGAGCATCCAGAAAAGGACAATAGAGATGGGGAAGGGTTTGGAGCACAAAACTGATGACAAGAGGCTGAGGGAGCAGTGGAGGCTCAGCCTGGAGAAAAAACAGAGGTTCAAGGGGATCTTATCTCTTGTAGCCAGGTGGGGGTCAGGCTCTGCTCCCAGGAAGCAAGGGACAGGACAAGAGGAAACAGCCTCAAGCTGTTCCAGGAGAGATCCAGGTTGGACCTCAAGAGGAATTTCTTCACTGCAAGGGTGGTCAGGCATCAGAAGGGGCTGCCCAGGGAGGTGTTGGAGTCCCCATCCCTGGAGGTGTCCAAAGAATGCCGGGATATGGCACTTAATGCCCTGGGTCGGTGACAAGAGGAGGATCTGGCACAGGTTGAACTCAGTGGTCTTTAAAGTCTTTTCCAACCTTATTGATTCTAAATTTGGTCAGTTTCTCTGGAATTTGGCTGATTTCTATGAAAAAAAATGAACTTCAAACAAATTTCAAACCTCTACTGGCTCCACCTATATTTAATTCCTATATAAATTCCAAATGTTTTCCTCCAAAATGACTACTCATACCTTTTTTATTTTTAGTTTTTCTTCTTCAGCACTGCAAAGCTTGATTTCGAGGTTGGCAACAGCTTGTTGAAGGCAGCTCTTAGTTTTAATTTTTCTCTTTGTCTCAACATCAGCTAAAGTCTTGTCTTCAATTACATTTGAAGAGGCAACTGGAATATCTGCTTGAGTCTAATTCATAGGAGAAAAGTGGAATTGAGTCATCTCTCTCAATGCATCAGGGAAACAAACTCTCCTTGGATTAGTCATTCCATGTTTTCACCCAGTGCACACTGCAGTGGTCACAGAAGGGGAATACAAAGGCTTTGTTCTAAAATAAATATCTCATCCTTAGGCTAGTCTAAGAGAATAAAAGTAATTCAGACATCTCTAAACATGTAGTGATTGCTGTTTCAGTACACTGTGAAAACGGGTGAAACATTGATGGCAAGCCCACACTTGCAGAAAAGAACACAAATAAATTAGGTGATGTTTAAAACATTTTGTGGTATAAATAACAAAAGTCAAAGCTTTATTTATCCCTTTTAAAAAAATTAAGGAGAGGGCAAAGACTTGCTCTTTTTGCTGGAAAAGAACTTCAAGGAAAAAGCTGGTAAATTAATTCTCCTGTAAGAAGCAAAGAGAAGCCATATGTGCCAATTCCACTTCTGAGTACTACTCAAGATTAGAGTCTGGCACCACCAGAAACTGTGTGTATGGAACCTATAATAGGGAAGGATGTTTCTACCTGAAACCTCAAGAGGCTCTGGAACTAGAATTATATAAGAATACAGTTCTACTAATACCACCCTCCAATAAGTGTACGAATATTTTATTTTGGTTTTATGTCCATCACTTTCCTTTAGTTTACTCCTTAGTGCAAAGTCATCTCCATTTCAAAATAATGTTGAAGGACCTGTTCTCAACTCTCTTCAGCAGGACTTGCTAATCAAGTTTTAAAATTTGTACTATTTTCTGCATTACAGAGAATTTATGGAATGATGAGTCTGTCAGTAGCTGAACAGAACAAGATGAGAAAAAGTGAAACATGGACTACAACTAGAATTTGCACACACTCTTAGTCTGAAGTAACAAAATATGTTTTCTATTTTTCTGTAAGATTACCTAACTAAATGACTTTATAGTTTTAAAAAATACCCCTAGGCCTCAGTGTTCTGGAATAACCCAAGTGCTCTTTCCAGAGAATACAAAAGCCAAAATTGCTGGCCTAGCTGAAACAAAAAAGGTTGAAGGTTATTCACTCCTAGGCAAAATTAAAAAAGGCAGGATCTGTAGTGGCTGAAGAAAATCGCTTTTTGATCATCCTGCCAGTAAAAGAAATTTACTTATCAAAACTTTGTCAGACAGCCAGATGAAGAGCCTTCAATACAGAAAATTACCCTGGCTGGCATCAGTCAAAAAAAGAAAACAAACACCTTTCCCTCTCAAGAAAAAAATAAAAAAATTTTTAAAAAACACCCCATAACTTTTGGACTTATAAATTTCTTTTATATCATTTGCACATCTGGGCACATCTCTTCTTCACTTTTTATAGGCTTTCCCCAGAACATTATCCTGGGAACAAACACAAAGTGGTGACCAATTAATTAAATCAAAATTGGTGCCACAGTCCTTCTGGAAGTGTGAAAATACAATTGCCCTTCAAAGGAAAAAGATAAGACTCATTTAAACCAAAACTTGTATTTTGTGAATGTTATTGTAAATAGCTCTAAAGAAATGCTTTTAAATGATCAGAAAATTAAAATCTGACTTAATAATGAAACTCAGCTTTCACCAGGAGCAACCTTGAGACTTCATGAGTCTACCTGAAGAAAAAAAAAAAAAAACCAAGAAAGTGCTAAAATCAGGATGGTTGACAATTAGTCCAAAACATTGATTGCTTCACAGTGAGACAAGACCCTTTTCTAATTCAAGTACACATTATCCCACATCCCGAAACAAGAAAGTTTACAATGAATTAACATGTTCAAATGGGGGTCATTGCAATTATGGCAACAAAAAACTCAGAAAGGTAAATCTATTTAAGTCTCAACTGCAGCAGCTCTGGTGATTTTGATGAAATTGTGATAATCTCCAGGCAGAAAGGCTTTTCCCTTCCTTCCTCACCTAGTTGTTTAGTTAAAAACTAAACATTTTCACACCCAGAAAGAAACGAAGATCAGTTCTGAGCAGCATTGTAACCACAGGAGAGATTAAGAACCCAAAACTAGACCACAAAGACAAAAAAAAAAATCAACATTAAAATAATGGGGAAAAATAAAGTAAAGCAAAGTAAAATTTAACCTCCCTAAAATTAATTTGATTATAATTAAGTAAAGATTAAATGTTAATTATCTAGTCATAGAATGGTTTGGGTTGGAAAGGGACCTTGAAGATCATCTTGTTCCAATGCCAAGTCATGGGCAGGAATGGGAATCCCTTTCACTGGACCAGGTTGCTCAGAGTCCCATCCTTGAAAATCCTAAAAACCTAGTACTAAAACCTCTTGAGAAAACAAACAAGTATGATCAGGTTTGAACAGTAGCCAGCTTTTTGAGAGAACCTTCCTGCTGATGTTTCCTTCATGCATGCCCAGCACTATCAGCCTGTCTTCAACTTTTAATAACTCTAAAAACAATCAAAGTAGTATGGTTTCTATCAGTTATAGGCTTCATAGACAATTTAAAAATCATTTTACTTCAAAGTCTGCATCACAGAAATCCAAGGACCTTTTGCCCTTAAAAAGCATTTCAGCCTAAGTGTGCACAGAAAAAATGCAACATTGATATTTAATACATTAAGTTCCCACATTGAAGCACAAAAATTGTGGGTTTACCTGTTCTTCAGGAACAGCTGGATTTATCACACTCTTCCCTGTTGGAATAGCTGTTGCCACATTATCACTTGATAAAATGAAAGAGTCAGAAGGAAGCAGGTGGGAAGAAGGCACAGAGTGCTCCAGGGGAACATCAGATCTATGGACCTCAGGTACTGGAAACAGAAAACACACAGTATGAAGAACTACCCCAAAATTAGCTCTGTTTCTGCAGTTCATGCCTGGTAAAACCCATCACAAGTTAAGTCATACCAATGCAAGCTTGTTACCTCTTATAATTCAGTTGCACTGAAAAGTAATTCCTGTGTTTTTCAGTAGTATTGAGTTAAGGACATTCAAAGCTGTAGTCGCAATAAATTGAGACTTCTATTTTACAAGACAACAGCTCTCAAAAGGATCAGTTTTAACTCTGTCTCTTTTGATTCACACAGCCTTTCAGCTTCAGCATGATCTTTAATCCGTTTCAGTCAACAAAATTATAATTTCCCAAGTTTTATACATTTTAAAGTTAAAAAAATCTACAACTGTCCTAGAAGCCACATACAAACAGCTTGTCAAGACACAGGATACAAGAGCTTTATATTTTATATGACATAAAAAGACAACAAAGTAAATAACTCTCTAGCTAATAAAATTTAAATGGAATTACCACTAGACTGAGAGATCTTCCATACCAAATTCCAGTCAGGTCATAAAAACCCTGAACAGTGCATCAGCATTACCAACCTGGTACAACAGAAAATCTTGCTTTTAAAAAACACATAAACTAAACAAACTACATAAAAAGAAAGAAAAACATAAAGTTTTGTCTACATTTTTAATTTAACAGCAAAGTCCTGCAAATGACATGATCAGCTCCAGGTGTGTCTTTTCAATAGGCAAGAAAGCACATCCCTTTGTTTCATAAGAAGCAGCTCCCATTATATATTATAACTCTGGCAACATGTAAAAGATGCTTCTAGCCTGGAGCAAGGCTCAGGCTCTGGATATCACTGTTGAATACTGCGCAAGTACTCAGCACAAACCAGTGTGTACAACTGGCCTCAAGGCATTCCAAAGGACACACTAATCCTTGAATCCAGGCACTCTCTGTCCCATCTTCTTCAGCTCCCAGTTCTAGGATTCAGATATAACACACAGGAACATGCAAACCTCATTGAATGAACGGAGGACAGAAAATAGACCATCAGGCAGCAAAGTGTCAGTAGGGTAACTGCAATGATAGTAGATTTGGATGCGTCAAAAACATAGGAAAAAGAAAAATCACAGCTCAGCAGAAGATGGAAATTTGGCTGAAAAGCCTAGAGGAGTGCACTTCAGCAAACAGAACAGGAACCAGTTTAGGCAACTGCATTTTAATAGTTATCTCTTCCCCAAAACTGGAAACAGGACTTTTTTGGCTTTCTTTTATGCATCTTAAGGTAAAACTCCTCTCCCATTCCAAATGCCTTCTTTCAAAGGCAGCTTCCTATAACAATTACCTACTCTGTTAATTCAAGTGGCAGTGAAGTGATATAGATGATCTTTTTGTATCTAAACAAACATTTAAATCTCAGCTTTATTATATCACTTAACACCCTGAGTCTCAGTTTTAAATCAATTTCCATCTGATGGAAAAACAGCTAAAATAATCTACCAGGCAACTTCTGACTGAGTAGGCAAGATGGTTCTCTGACTAAAACTGTCAATTCACATGGAAAAACTGAGCATGATCCTTGTGATGAGTGTGTTCAACCTTTGGTGAGGATTACCATAGCATAGTCATAGTTCACATATAAATAATTTATCACAAAAGTAAAAACAGCCATGGAGACTGGGCACATATGAGGAATGTAGACTTGCTGAGGTTAGAGCTCTAGGTATTCACATACTTTAGGTGTCTAATCCTAGAGATAAAACTTCATTTTTCAGGCAGTAGACTTTTATGTGAAATCTACTACAATCAGGTGGAGCTTTCAGTAGCTCTCATTACAGTAATGAATGCTTAGCATCTTGAAGTGGAGAAAAAAACAAACCAGAAACAAAATCTCCACTCTTTAAGTTGTCAAAATGAAACCTAGGAAATGAAGAGCAACAACTGGTGAGCACTTTGAACACTGTGGTTTAAAATTTTTGACTAAACACATGACCTTGCAGAAGACAAGAAAAGGTGGCAACTCTCCAAGGTATCAAACATCTTTTTTACAAAACCTTCTTTTCACTTTTCAGCAATGCTAAAGATTCAAAAATTAGACATTCCTAGAATTACATGTGATATGTCTGTAATTCAAGCTCTCTTAATTCATTCCTCTTGTGTATATACTGGTGAAATTGCATTTTAGTTCAGCTCAAAATTTGCTTATAAAGAGAACCCCTAAATCATTCCTGAACCATGCCTTAGTTACCATAATGGAAAAGTTTCACAACCCCTGAAACCAAAACTCTCCTCTCTTGGAGCTACCTGACCTGACTCCAACAGGCTAAGTCTGATAGCCCTGATGAATTTCCAAATAAATTTATTGATCATTGATCAGAGCTGCAGCACTATAGAGAACAGAAGCATGCACTCAATCACAGGCACTCAAAAGTCATACACCCAAAAAGACTGAAATAAGATACAGACAGGATTGTACTTTAAAAGTATCTAATAATTTCTGAAACACTGGCTTCCCAATATTAAGAATATTCTGAGCAAAAGACCATATAATAATTATTTTACATATTTTTGTAGAATGCTGCAAGCTACTTGTAGCACAGTTTCCCTACATATAGGTTTCAGCTGTTAAAAAAAAAACAAACCTAAGAAACAAAATTAAATTTCCTTCCTCAACTCCTCTTGTCTTGATATTACAATTCAAGAACACTCCCAGTTATACTGTATACACTGAAAACTCTATGCCTGAACATTTTCAGTGAAAAATAACATACAGGTAGAAAGTTTGAGTTTAAAACTAGTCTTGTGTCTACAATGGGAAAAACCAATCTGATGCATTCTCAAGTTGATTTCTGATAACTCACAGCACAAAGTTCTTCCCCACATTTTATTCTTCCAAAGCCAAAATATTCCAGAAGGAAAGTTATTACATCTACCATCCTAGCATTTTAAATCTACATCCACGTGGTACATGCTACCAAAAAGATAGCAAGAAGCCCAATTCCAAGGACAAAATTACACTGAAATCACTATTGAGGCCTTAGAAATAATTTCTGAATTCTCCCTACACACTGAAAAATACAGCCACAGGCTTCAGTGGTTTGTTTCATGACTTCCCAAACATCAAATATGTAGGAAATTCACAAGATGAGCAACTGCTCCTCTGGAAAGTCCATCAAATCTTGGTTGTAAGCAATGCTATCACCCCCCAAATTTAGCAAAATCACCTCAATAGCACCATAACACATTTGAATATTTCAGCAAGCCTTACTGAGAAATTTCTAGGGTAAGGCAAGAACATCTTTATGTATAGATAACATTGGGCAAACAATTCAGTTATTTCTGTTACTAAAAACATTTACCTACAAGTTGATGCCCAAGAAGCCTTTGACCAATATTATTAAAACCTTGCCTATTGCAATAAACTAATTTATTCACAGCAATATTTGCATTAAAAAGTCATGTAAAGATTTTACAGTAGCAAAACATCCAGAATACAGGAGTTTCTTTTAATTTTGAAACACTTAACATACCTTGGTATAACTTACCCTAGGACTTCTGGGTCAGTTAAAATAATTTTAAAAAAATACGTATTATGTACAAATAATTTCAATTCTACACACTTTACAGGATTTTAATTGGACTTCGCTGACAGACACTGCACAGCTCTATTTGATTTAATTTATTAAACACAATAAGACAGACTACTGAATTTAAGCAGTAATTTTAAATATCCATCAAAATGACGAGAAGAATAATAAAGTTATTTGGAAAAATATCATTTCCTTAGTATTTGTTTTCCTCTGTTTCAATGACAAAACTAATTCTTCTGTAATAGATGAAAGCCAGAAATAAATTAATAAAAACATTCTAAGAACATGATTTATAGAGAGTTCATGTTGAGAAAAATCCCTGCCTTGTTTTGCATAATTTATTTTGCATAACAATACAGTGTGGGTTGTTGGTTCTTTTTGTCCTCTGACGCTGCAAAAGTGCTTTTTTGTTTTATGAAAACAGTAAAATCTACAGATTTTACTACAAAGACTACAAAAAAATCAGTAACATCTCCATAATCTTTTGGTTCTTCTGATAGTATACATTTAATAAACTTCTATCAATTTCTTAAAATCCAAACAGGCACCTGGTACCTGTGTAAATTAATAAAATAGTTCCCTAACGTTTCTGCTTCTGCTTGAGAGAAAGAACATGTAATATATTTTTCAACTACATAAATAGCTTAAGTAAAAAAAATCACTCTCATACCTCCCAAGTAAAAGACTTCCTCACAATCCTATTTTTAACCCTACTTTTTCTGTTTTCCTACGATTTGCAAAAGATCTTCCACACTCAAAAGTAAAGAATATCCCATGAATGATGAAGTTCCATTCCTCTTCTACTGTATATACTGATTTTCTCTTTCATTCCTCAATAAAATTTAACTTTGAGAAGTGCCGTTACCCAAAATAATTGCTCAGGAACATTCTTATGCTAAAATTTTGACTGCTGGCTGTTTTCTATTGTGCATTATTTTATTGTATACACCCTTCTAAGCACTAATTTTTATAGTGAATATATAAGGACAGGGATAGAATATTAAATTTTTACAGTGATTCTTTCAATACCTGTAGGAAATGCTGCCCAAGCAATAGCAGGAGACGTGGTATGCTTTTCACCATTTCCAAACTCATAACTCTCTGCTGCCTGGAAACAAGAAGAAACTGTTACATATTTTACAAAATGCTACAAATGTCCATAAAATAGTTTAAAAAGTTAAATTTCAAAACAAAGTTATCCAAACAGCATACCTCAAATCCTCCAAAGTCATCATCATCCATCTTTCAGCAGGCACTAGAACACAAAAGAAATCTTGATTTTAAAACATTTTTATAACCTCATCCCCTGCTTGCTCAGAAATGAGCATTTAGTCCTTTTCTCTAGTCTCATCTCCACAGCCTACCTAAAATATCCATAATTTTTAAGTCCTAAAACAGATTAAGGGGCCTAAATAAGAAATTTTTCACACAGAGGATGCAAGGCCAAGAACTGCAAGATCTCTCTTAAGAAGCACTTTTGTATTGATAGAGTTAAATACAGAAAATTGGGTATTTTACAATAGAATTTGAAAAACTACAGGGGAAAACATAAGCACTGCCCACCAACATAGTCCAACATCTTTTGAAAGCAAAAATCCAGGAAAAGCTTTCTCATAGAGGAAAATAGGAAGATGTTACCTAAAAGTTATATCTAAAGATTTCAGATATAGCAAACAGGTCCCCATTACTTCAACAAATGATACTACAACCATCAAATAATCTAGGTCTGGACACATATATATATATATATGACCAAAAAACACAACAACATAAATATGTCCAGAAAATAGGATTTCTGACCACCAGATTCCAAAATGAAGGGCTATCTTCACTTGTGAGGAAAACAATCTATCTTAATGCAATCATGATCTACCATGGACCTTGTATAGTTTTGTGTTTATGATTTAAAGCATAAAAAATATTTTCCATTGTTAAGTTGCTTTTTTAAATCAGCACTGTGATTAAATCCAAAAAGATTTCCTGCTTTTCCCATCTCTTCTTAGCTGTCTGGCAACATCAGAACAAACTGCAGCTTGGAAAAAGACTGTGGTGAATTTCTGGAAATATTTCTGATACCACAGAGGTCCGTCCCTAGGTTTCATGGAGGAGCTGATTAAGATTTTACAAACTGATCAGCATTTTTGACTTGTAGCCCTGAATTCTGTGGCATTTGGATGTATTTATAGTTAAACTGCAGTTCCTTTTAAAAAAAGCAGGCTAAGTTACTCAGCTAATGAAAGTAACTCAAGATATACAAAGCTGTTGAAAGAAATGTATTATGCATTAACAAAATATATAAATCTATAATTCTGACATGCAAATGAAGGATGATCAAGAAAACCCTTACAGTTTTTATAGGATGTTAAAATGTTTGTAAAGCTAATTGACTTCAGTTAAAACAATCTATAGGCTGGATAAGCTTTTACTACCGCAGAAAAGATGGAAAGGGACTGTTTACATGAGAGCAGGGTTAGATTGGATGATAGGAAGAAATTCTCCCCTTTGAGAGTGCTGAGGCCCTGGCACAGGTTTCCCAGAGCAGCTGTGGCTGCCCCATCCCTGGAAGTGTTCCAGGCCAGGCTGGATGGGGCTGTGAGCAACCTGGGATAGTGGAAAGTGTCCCTGCCCATGGCAGGGAAATGACCTTTAAGTGATTCAATGATAAATCACCATTATCACAGTGTAAGTAGAAATATTTGTTTAAATTGAAGTATTGCTCAACAGACTCATGTGGTATAAGAACTAAGTATCTTCTTAGGGACTGCAAGGCATTTTGTTGGCTTTGTGTGGGTTGAGTTTTGTGCTGGCTTATTTTTCAAGAGAGGAAGAAGGTAGGTGGGTATTTTTCCCATCAGTGTTAAGGTTAATTGGTCAAACACTCATGCACTCTATCAGCATTCAGAGCTTTAACACATAGCTCTGGAGTGTGTGCAAGTGTGTGCACAAACGATGGTTGGAGACAGTGTGTACAGCACAGGACTGCAGATGGAGACAGCACAAACTGAGAATGTCACTGTATTCATGCCACATTTCAGGAAAGACCATCCAAACCAGACTGGGGATCGACACAACCACAGCAGAATGCAATGTTCAGGTAGCAGGCAGAGCAGCCAGCTGGAGAAGGTGAAAGGCAAACAGGTATTTTATCTACACGCTCTGTATCACATCAACAGGTCTTACAGGCTCTACACAAAGTTCCTTCAAAGCAGATTTTCCCCACAAAGTGCATGAGACGTTATTCCCATCATCTCAGAACTGGTTATGTCTCAACCAGGGAAAGTACATTCAGCACACTGCATTTTAAAAACACATACTGGAACAAGTTCAGAGGAGTTCAACAGGAATTAAAGCAATTTTGGAAAGGCATGCTAAAATGGAGAGGCTCTAAAAAAATAAAAGGCAAACAAAAATAGAAAATATGTAAAATCATGTTCTAAGAAGTGATTAACTACTTTGATTTCTCTTCAAATACAACACTGACCTGAGGCAGTAAAGACAGAAGGCCCTGTAAAGAAAACATGTGAGGATTTCCATTTCTCCTTCAAGATCATTTATAAGAAACTATGCATAAATAAAACAGAAGTTTTGATAGAGAAAAAGAATGTAGGGCAGAAGAAAAACTGGAGAGTAACCTGTTATTGAATCCATCATCTTTTTTATTGCATTTCACATATAGTTTTTTTTTAAGTCTGGTAACAATCCTGGGATTATGCTGACCTAAGATTACCTTTACCCCACAAATTTGAAACACAGACATTTTGTGGCTTACAGTGTGATTAATTTATGAATTATTCCACGTATCACTCCAATTGAATAAAAGATAAACAAAGTCCAAGCAAGTCTCTGTAGTATCAATGGTGTTTTCACATCCAGCTGTTAATCCTCCAATTTCCATCCAAGCAAGTCCCTGTAATATCAATGGTGTTTTCACATCTAGCTGTTAATCCTCCAATTTCCAGTTCTTCAGAGACCCCACTAAGAGATTCTCCCCCAGGTGACAGAGTTCTAGGTCTGTTTGCTCTTTGGGTGCATATAATTTATATTCATACACATCCATGCACCTCTGTTTCAAAATTAAATCCTGATTTGTTTCATGTGGTGTTTGCTGCAGACAAAAAAAAATAAATCTAAAAATATCAGAAATTGGCAAACTCAGTGTGTGTCACAAATATGCAGCAGAAGATTGGAATAGAAAGCATGGAATAAATCCTGAGGGATGCTGATATAAGGTACTTCAAAAACTCAGACACTGAGGTTCTCTTCAAAGAGTGTTGGTGCAAGAGCTCTTATTAGGAGATGTCTTTCCCAAAATGTGATCTCTTTTTGCATAAAAAGGGAGCCTTCTGCAGGGAAAAGGGCCACACCAGTGTTACAGGAACTGTTTAAAGAAAGAAGCAGGAGACATTCACAGTCCTCAAATGACATGTGCATTTAGCTCAAAAAATGTATTAATAATTCATTATATATTTAACTGACAACAATGCTGAAAATATGCCCAAACACATAATTTCTCAATCCTATCCCTTATTTTCATGATGGAAATGCATTTCTAGTACAAATAAATAACAGAAGTAGTCTAACACTCTCCTTAGACCTACAACAAATTTGGGAGCAAGTTCTTTTAATCAACCTATTCCAATCATTTATTCCAAAATAGGAAATCAGACTTTTCTTTGCTCACAGGGTAGAAACATTATTTGTGGCACCAGAATAGGAAAGAATACATTAAGTGCTGACAATCTTCAGGATTTGAAAAATAACAGAAAAAGACAAAACAACCCACACAGTCTTACCATGACTAAATGTGGTCTCTTGAAATATGCCCGATACTGGAATTAAGTAACTGTAAAATTGGGCAACAAGAAATCAACCTCAAAATTACAGAGTCATAGAAATTATGGTTGGAAAAGACACAGTAGGTCATCCAGCCCAGGTCATTTCCAAAACATTACAATTCTCAGACAGTCATGTCCTAAAAGGCTTGAGAAGCTCTCCAGTCACACGCTGTGAAAAGAAGGAAACTTTCCATGGACAACGAACACACAAGCCACTGAATTTTGAGTAGGTTTTATCAACAAGGTTGTATCCACCAAATGGAACAATAACTTCTGCCAAAATTCAGACAAGTAAGTCATCCAACCCAAGCTCCTGCTCAAAGCAGGGCCAACATTGCGTTTCAGTTGAGGTTGCTAAAGACTTTCTCCAGCTGGTAAGGCTGCATGATGAAATTACTCAGAATGATGTGCATACCTGAGAAGCTCACAAGCTTTCCTGTGCCAATTACAGTCACCAAAGCCTGGTCAGTAGCTTAAAGCAGGTCATGAGAACTTTGTGAAACGTGCTTACCCAACAGACACGCCAAAATCTTGGTTTTATACACAGGAAGATCAAGAGCCATTCCCAAGAAATATGGCAGAAAAATGTAAGCTGGGAAAAAAAAGCCCCTCTTCTCAATTCCAACAGTTAGGGGGAGAAAGGATGTTGTAATCTTACCAGAAATCCTGGTGTTCTTCACATCCAAAAGGCAAAAGTGATGGAAAGACCAAATGGTGAATACGAAGAATTCCCCATTCACATCCACCTCTGGTTAGTGAGAATTCAAATTAATCAAGCCCTGATCCATTACTTGATAATCCAAATTTTTCTAAGTAATAGAGAACTGATTCTTCTGGTACAATCAAGTGACTTCTGCATAACCTGGCCTGTAAGTTTGAGGCTGAATTTTGTACATTTTAACAGAACAACTGACAGAGTATACAGCTGTTTATATAGTGTGTGAGGAGCTGCCTGAGGGTGGGGCTGCTGCACTTGTATTTCTGGCAAACCCCAGGAGTGGGTAATTCCTGTCTATGACAACCTATCAGTTTTACTTTCATTCTTATGTTTCCTAAATGCCTCTTCCACTGTGTTTAGTCCAGGACAGGTTTATTAGCTGTTCCTTCACTGGACATAACATAGACCACAACATTTGAAGAATAAATTTTTGGCTGAAACTGCAGGTTCCAAAAAGTCTACCCAGGATAAGTATGAGATTAAAAACAAAAACAATAAAAAATATCCCAATAAAACTAAAAAATGTTGCAATTTAGAAAGCATGCACACTGGCAATACCTCTATGATAAAGAGCAGGGCAGATGATGATAAACTTCTGTATCACCAAGATCTAACCAGCCCACATGCACTTTTCCCCATGGCTCTTTCACCAAAACTCCAAGTATTCTTAGAAATTTTAAAGCAGGAACAAACTTTCTTATTTTGCCTAGCTGATTCAGGCTTTTCTCCTGATCTATACCAATTACAGCTGCAGGATAAGCATTTGGCATCTTAAAGACTTCTAAGAGCTACTAAGCCATTAATTGGAAAAAATAATAACACAAGACACATCTACAAAAGAACACTTAGCTCAAGAAAGACCAGAATATGAATGTACAGCATAATGGAAACAAAAATATATTCAGAGCATTTGTAAAATTTCCTAAAGAAGAAAATCCACCTAACAATTCTGCATGCTGCATGTTCTACCCCATTGTAAGACAGTGAAAACCAGGCAACACCAAAATACCAGTGCTCTCCATGACATTCCAGTGTGGAATCCATCACAAAATGGGACATGTGGGAAATTTCCCCTGGCAGGAAGCAGAGTGCTGGTCAGCTCCCAGAGTGACAGGGCTGTTAGCACCTTTATTTTAACAGGGGACAGGAGCCTGCCCAGACACAGTGAATTAAGACAACTTCAAAGTTATGGGGAATAAGAAAACAACATAGAAGACGTCACAGCAATTTCTCTGGGAACTGAGGTTGGTTCATTTAGCCCAGAGAAAAAGAGGCTCAGGGGGACATCACTCCCTGACAGGAGGGTGCAGCCAGAGGAGGGTCAGGCTCTTCTCCAATGTACAAAGTGATAGGAGAAGAGGAGATGGCCTCAAGTTGTGCCAGGGGAGGTTTAGATTGGATATTAGGGAAAATTTCTTCACCAAAAGTGTTGCCAGACATTGGAACAGGCTGCCCAGGGATGTGGTTAAATCACATAAAGTTATTTACAAGACATAGTTGTGGCACCTGGGGATGTGGCTCAGAGGTGGACTTGGCAGTCAGAAGTTAATGGTTGGACTACATGATCCTAAAGGGCTTTTCTAATCTAAATTATTCTATGATTTCACTGCCAGTACTGACTCAATAAACACTTAGTACATTATAATAATATTAAAACTTTTCTAATAGAGAAAAAAAACCCCAAAAACCAAAAAAGTCAGCAATTGCAGACCCACCTATTTTACAGTTGTAGTTGCTTATATTACAATTGATTCTACTCAAGCCTATGGTACTTTTAAGAAAAATGAAAGCCTGGCCCATTGTAAGGAATTTTCTTCCACAGCCTAAATAAAGCAGCACAACATTAAAGGAATCACAATTTAGTTTGCAAAGCTTCTCAGGACAACTCATGCAACCTAACCTGAAAGCAAGGCCAGCTCAGGCACTGCCTAAAACCACACAGAGTCAAGTTTAGAATATCTGCAGGGACTGAGACTTTGGTCTAAGAAGCAGTAGCAGTCAGGCACTGGAGCAAACACCCAGAGAATTTACTTTTCACCTTTTGGGTCTACCCTTTGATCCATTTATTCTGAAGAGTTTCCAGAAGGTTTCAATGCTTAGAGATGATGACAGCACATTAAGGAATGTGACAATATAAGTCAAAGAGAATTTGTAAACCAAATTACAATATCTAAAATCCTATCAGTTCCTTCAGTGAATTTTAGAGAGAGAGAAAGAGAGAAAGAGAGAGAGAAAGAGTGAGAGAGAGAGAAAGAGAGAGAGAGAATGAAAGAGAAATAGAGAAAGAAAGAGAGAAAGAGAGAAAGAGACTCCTGAACCAAAAGATCCAGATCCTGCAAGAAGCATATAAGATTCCATATCCTATGATGTGATGTTCCACATCTAGCATCACCAGCAATTTTGAAATAACTCTACTTTTACATGCCAATGCTGCAAGTAACAGAACAGTACCAGAAAAATTTGTAGCATTTGTATCATCTTCATGTAGCAAGACCATCTTACACAACATATGACTTCCATAACTGCCTTCCCCAATGTTAAAAGCATTTTTAGAAGGAAAAAGAACCATATTATACAAATAAACACTTCAGCTTCATATAGCTTTTATTAAGGAAATATAAATTATCGTTAGGAACAATATTCTCATCTTCAGGGGACTGAACTAGGATGAGAAAAAACCTCAGAAACTCCACAAAAACTGGTATTAAGATAATCTACAAAATCAACTCCACAAAAATTTGTGGTTTAGAACTTGAGGGCACTCTTCTTCGGCATATACCTCTTGGCTTTTTGAAACTGTGAGCAAAGCAGGAAAAAACAATGAAGCACAAATTCAAAGCCCTTTTCACTTCCATAGTTCAAACACAACAACACAAAAAAGAAAGCAAGACTTCCATTTTTACCCACAGGAGGAAAATGAGCTCTGAGAACTCTTACAGAGAGGGCAAGTCAAATTCAGTTATAACATAGGAGGGGGAAAAAACAAAAACAACCCACAGCATCACAGCCTAGTGTGCAGAACATATTAGAACATATCAATTCCTCAGCCATATCCTAGAAGAAACTAACAGAAAACTGGGAAACCCATGTTCTAAGAAATTTCCCCCAACTTTGACAATCATCTACTTAAAAAACACCAACTTCTTCTCTCTAGATACTAAAAGATGATTTCAAATAATACATTACCTACTACAGAAGTATTAGATTATGGTATTATTCAGCATATTTCAGTATCTGCAGAACCTATGTTTCCCAAGACTTAATCCGAACAATTTCAGGAACTCAAGGGTTAGATCTTCAGTCTTCACCATAATTGGTTTCTTGTGAACATGGAAAGGCTGGTTTTTGCTTTATAAAAATAAGGAATCATACAGTTAACTATTTTTTACATTTCTTGAATGGCTGTCTCTAAGCTTTCTTTATCACAAATATACTTTTCTTTCAAAAGCCACACATTTTTACAGGATGCACATAAACTTCTGTGAGAATTCTGGCAAAGTGGCTACAAATTCAAACACACTGTGCTTTGGAGGAAATCCCTTTCCTTTCATGAAGCCGTCTCCTCATCCATCTCCAAAAAAATCTCAGAAAGCAGCTTGAATTAAACTGAAATTAAACATTCATGTTAAGTACAGCCAGGCAATACCTATAATTAATCAACATCAAGTCCAGAACTACAACCTCTGAAAACCTAATTCAGACTAATGATAATCAGAAGGTCTGGAACGTAGTTTGCATTAAAAAAAATAATAATAATTTTGACTTCTCATCTGCTAATTAGGTCACAAAGATCAGACATCGTTGAGTCCCACAAATGTCTGAGAAAAAGTGACCATGGTAGACTAAAAACTCTCAAAGTATTCTTATTTTATTGAAACCCATAAATTAGACACAGGACTCTAAAAGACAGTGCCAGGCTGTTCTCAGAGCTGCACTGGGATTAGGACAAAGCCCTTAGGACAGATGTCAGAATAGTGAAAATTGTGACCAGATATTGGAACAGGCTGTCCACAGACATGGTGAACTTGTAATTCCTGATGATAATTGCAAATAATTTAACTGGACAGAGCCCTGAGCCACAAGTTCTAACCAGATCTGCTTTACACAGTGGTTTGGATTAGAAAACCTCCAAATGCCCTTTCCATGGATGGTCTATGGTTCAATGTATTCATTTTGATCCACAACAGTATCATAAAAGAAAAAGTTAATCCACTGTTGACATGGCTTTTCATCTGAACCATACTCATAACTACCAACATCTCTCCAAGATCATTTATGACTGGGTTTGCTGAGGACAGAACCAACCTCAACAGAGGAGCATGAAAGGGGAATAGAAGCTCTAGAACCTTAATTGCTGCAGGAGGAATAAAAGGAGTGAAAGTCTAATGAATGTACCTGAAGGGAGCCAGAGGAAAGATGGAGCGAGACTCTTGACAAGGGCCTGGAGTGACAGGACAAGGGGCAGTGGCTTCACACTGACACAGAGCAGGGTTAGATTGGATATTGGCAAGGAATTGTTCCCTGTGAGGGTGCTGAGGCCCTGGCACAGGTTTCCCAGAGCAGCTTTGGCTGCCCCATCCCTGGCAGTGTCCCAGGCCAGGCTGGATGGGGCTCTGAGCAACCTGGATAGTGGAAGGTGTCCCTGCCCATGGCAGGGGGATGGAAATGAATAAGCTTTTACCTTCCAACCCTAACCATTCTATGATTCCACAGGTCTATGAAATATTTTCATCATGAATTCAAAGAAAAAAATTCTTGCATAAATCTTTGTACTCAACAAAAATGTTTCTTGAAAAAGGTTTAGTTTCTGACATTAAGAAAAAAAAATCTCAACAAGAAAGCAAAACTGGTGGGGATGCTTCCTCTTTGGAAGTAATAAATCACTTTGTTAATTCATTAAATAATTCAAAATCTTTCCTGGGAATCATTAGATTCTACTATTTGATCATGAACATGGTAAGACATTTACAAATAACAACTCTTTCTCTCAAAAAGAAAAGCTTCCTAATGAATCAATGGCTCTTTGAGACAGGTTCAGTAGTCTCACATTTTATCTTCCTCTTAGTCTTAACAGACACAGTGCATTGTAATTCAGGGCTTCCCTCTCAAAGGAGGAGCTGATATCAGTTCCAAGAAGTTCATGCAATCAGGCACTCCAACTACATGCTTGAATTTTATACAGCACTGCTTTAGGAACACAATCTTTTTTCTTAGAAGCAAATAAAAGATACAGAAACACCTCCTGTTAAGGGATTGGGAATGCTATAACAAATCCTGGCCTTTATTCTACAGTTCCTGTCTGATAAACTTCAGAAACAGAGGATTTACTAGCAAAATACAAGGATCACACATTTCAAATGCATTTCCACTAAAAATATTATTGAGTTTCAAGAACTCAGACTGACAACTGAAATTCTCCTGCTTTTCCATGTCACTAAGCAGCATTAGCAAATGCAATAAATTCTTTTTACCTGCAGATCCCAGTGATGTGCTTTAACAGAACTTAAAAAGAGGTGTCTGCACAAGGGAAAAGCTTTCCAAGAGTAAAAGGCACCAAGTTGTGCCTAAAGCAAACTTTGTCACGGAACAGTTATGTGAAAATAGAAGATTTGACACAATCTTAGCAACAGTAAGAGCATCATAGCAACACAATTTAATGTAACAACATGTCAAACAAACATCTAAGTCTTTGAATGCATGCTTATATGGATGTGTGGTAACTTGCACTAATAAATGTCATTAATGTCATGAAAGAGTGCTCAAGACGTTTCACATTAAGAAGGAATATATGCTTTACAGGAAAATAAAAAGGAAAAAAAACCAACTAAACAAAACCAAACCCAGAGTAATACCAGGTTTTGGCACAATGCACTGCCTAGGAAAGTCTGGTGCTGAGTGAATCACTTATTCTAAAAACCAACACTCCTTTACCAGAAGAATCTTTAAAGTAAAAAAGATAGAAGGGAAAAATGTATAAAAATTCTGGAGATAATTTTTTTATGCACTTGAAATGAGGATTTTTCTCTTAATAAAAAGTAACACATTATTGCACCTTTTCTCCCTTTAATAATACTTAAAAAGAAGACTTGATGACTTTTTGTTCACATATTAAGCAGATTGATTTTCCATACTGTCCTAAAGGGATGGTCTGGTTCATGAAGAAGCAACTCAAGATGTGACTTAAAATTCGTTTTCATATGACTCTTACGAAGCTAACTGGAGAGGTTTCACAGTGTCCAACTCCCAACTCATAAACAAGTAAAATGAAAATGCTAATGTGCTTTCCAACAGAAAACACTGCTGCCAGAATGTCTGTGCACATTATCTTTCTTTTTTTCATCTTTGTTTTTGGTCTGCTCCTAAGCATGCAACACAACACTTTTCATCACATAACCTTTGACCAAATGGATATCATCATAATTGTATGTTCTCTGTTGCAATCAAAAAAATATTTCTCACAGAAAAGGCTGATTACCATTGCTGTCTTTGCAATACACTGAGTGAGCTGCAGAGATTCCAGATCAGACCAGTGCGAAAACAGGATTTGAGCTAACACTTAAACGCTTTTCTTTTAATCAGATCACAGTATTTTAAAATAATTTATTACTTCAGGTTGATTCTATATGCCTACTTTGCATTTCTAAAATACAGTTTTTCTCTAGGTTCAAAGCTTTTGAGAAAGATTTGTCAGAACTACCAGGTCCTTCTCAGAAAGAGAGAGACATTTCCTAAGAGGTTCCATACTCAGCACATTACCAGGACATTTAAGGACCAAATATGTGAGGAGGGCACTGGCATCAAGAATATCAGACATCAGTTAACAATTAAGCAAACATTTTTTCTCATTCAATAAGAGTTCAACTCCTCCCCAACCCCAAACAGACAAAACCAAAATGCTCCACATCTTCCTTGTTTAAAAAAACCCCAATTGTTCCTTCGCTCATGCAATTTATTTTTAAACTACAATTTTATAAGTCCTCCAAGACCTATGCTAAACTGGAAATAAATGCATATTACAGGTATTCATCCTGAAGTATAAAACTTCCACGCACCTAGAATAGATGTACAAAAACAAAATAGTAACAGGCTGTAGTGGACACTCATTTATACAAGCACACAATGAAATTAGAAATATATACTTGAGAATTCATGGAATTATTTAAGGTAACAAGGGCCTTACATATTCACAGAGCTTAATGGCTTTTAACCAGCACTGTTTAAAGAGAACTACTCAAATTTACTCAGAAATTACTACGCAAAACTATCCCTTCTGGCAATGCTGCGAAAACCGGCAGAATGTTCGGGTTCCAAAGTGCAAACTACACGTAGAGTGATATCTTTTAACCACATTAATTACTGGGCAATTACATAGTCTTCAGTCAGCAAAATTCCCAATGAAAACAAGTTCTGCTTGACTAAAGTCAGCAAGAAAAAACTTGAATATCTGAACAATAACCATTAATGCCTTACACTCAATAGTAATTAAAAAAAAAAACGTATTTAGCAATTAAAAGTTTCAGGTGATAACTATAATTTTCTGTAGAGGCTTTGACAAAAAATTGTATGTGAATGGCCAACTTCAAGCTAATCCAGTCATCTTCTAAAATGCATGATGGTAAAAAAAAAAAAAACAGAAAAACTGACAAATATCTTCCTTCACTTATAATGAATAGAATGTTAGGTTATTCCTATACTCAAATGATTCTTTCCCCAGGGCAAATATTGCTGACTGCACAACTTATACAGAAAATTAATACTGTAAAACATTTCACTAAATAGGAATAAAGAAAAAACCCTTTTATTTTAATCCAAAATGCCAAAATAATTTTAAGAAATTCAAACCCAGTGCATTTCATGGGAGCAGCTGCTGAGGAGGGAGGTTGAGGCTGCCTGGCACCCGAATTCTGACCAGGAGCCTGCCTGCTCTAATCTGCCTAAGACTAGAACTAAACTCAACTCTGAGAATGTTAGTCTCCTTTCAGCCTTCTCTCATTTTTTTATTTGGTGTGTGGGTTTATAATTCAAACCCCATGGAGGAACCAAGACTGGAGTAATAAGTAAAAATTAATCATTAGCCCCTGCTGTACCAAAGACACTGTCAGTGTTCCATCCTTTGTTAGCTTTACCAACTCCACATATTCTGCAGTCATGTAGAATTAAACCAGGTTAAATACACTTAATATTTTAATACAATAATTTTTCTATGGGATTCAATGTTGACATAAAATTTTACATTTAAAAATCTTAAAATAAATCCCTAAAAACTCTTATTTATTAACTAGAAACTTTAATCAGATCATGGTGTATTCTACACCATGAGGAAATTGGAAAGATTTTAGCATAGATGGAAGAAAACCACTTAAAACAAAACAAACAAACAAAAAAATGCAATCTAGAATACAGTAAGGCAATTTTGCAAGCATTTTTAACCCTTTTACTGATAAATTAATTTGTAAAAATATTTTGAAACCTTTTACTGATAAATTAATTTTCTAACAGTATTACCTTGGTCCCTTATAAAGGAATGACAAATGTGGTTAACTCCTAAAAGTATGATCTGAAAGTACTAGGGATTTATACTACATTATTTCTGCTTGCTATAATAAAAAAAGAAAAAAATAAACACAAAACAAAACCCAAAAAAACAAGTATGAAATTTGCTCACTGAGCAACACAGGGGTGTATATATGTATGTGTATATACATATATAAAAAGAAAGTCAAAGAACACACTTCTTTTCAGACAGTGATACCAAAAGGATCTATATATAGCAAAGTCTTTAGGGCACACAGTCAATTTAAATGAAATAGTTTCCAAACATAAGCATAATTTGCCTCAGTTTTTGAAATTTTCAAGCACATTAATTCTCATCTCTTCTCCCCTTAAAGATTCTTAAACCAATATTGTTCTTTCAACCTTGATGAGAGGGCAAGTCAGGCCTCTTTGTAAACATTAAAGGCAGTTCATAAGTGCATTTGTAAGGATAATTTAATTAAATCCCAGGTATGTTAAATATTGATGGAAGTTAAATAGCTGTATCACACACTTTTAAAGTATTTTTTTAAATAGAAAAAGTATCTATGAAGGTCCTAATGCAGAACCTATCTTTTAGCTCCTAATAATAAAATTAATCTGGTCCTGGAATATCAGTATCTCATTTTATCATTCATCACACTGTGATTAATCCTAAATTTCTATAAGATTCATTTTTAAGTGGATTAAACAAAAGTGACTTCAAAGTCATCTTTGAGATCCCTTTAGAGTCAGTTTACAATGCTATTGTCCATCGGTGCTAACCAAATGAGCAGGAATTTGTCCAGTGGGAAAAAAAAAAAAAAAAAGAAAAAAAACCAAAACAAGGTGTTGGGGCAGAAAGTGTTTTGGTTAAAATCAGAGGAAAGGTGAACAAGGCAGCTCTACTGGTGGGAGCATGTTACAGCCCACCCAGCCAGGATGAAGAGAGAGAGATGAAATATCCTCTAAAGGACTGGGAGAAGTCTCAGAATTGCTGGCCCTTTTACTGGGTGTCTGCTGGAAATACAACACAGCAGAAGGGAAAGAGGACTGCAAGGATGGCATGAGGTTCTGCAGGGAGGAATTTAGGAGGGCCCAAGCCCAAATGAAACTTAACCTAGCTACCACCATAAAAGACAATACAAAAATGATTTTATAAATACGACAGCAAGAAAAGGAGGGCTGAATCTCCATCCTTAGTGGATGCAACAGAAAATACCAGTGAGAAAGAATGAGGAAAAGGATGAGCTATTGCTGCTGTCTTTGCCTCTTCAGTAGCAGGACCAGGTGTCCCCAGGGTACCCAGCCCTGAGTGGAAGAGAGGGAGAGGCAGCAGAATGTGCCCCCACATTCCAGAAGATGCTGCTGTGCCTCTCAGACACACACAGGATCTACAGGGCTGACTGAGATCCACCTGAGGGTGCTGAGCCAACTGCTGAGAGAGCCCACAGAGCCACTTGCAATCATTTAACAGCAGTCCTGGCTATTTAGGGAGGTCCCAGCTGGCTGGACATTAGCAAGTATTCCTCCCTTCTACAGAGAGGGAAGGAGGATCTGATCTGATCTGTGACAAGGTAACCTGTGTTTTGGATGGGGGAAAGGCTTTGGCTGTTTTTTACCTGGACTTTAGGAAAACTTGTATTTTTCCAATGTCTTCATCTGGGGAAATGGCTGCTCCTGGCTTGAACATGTGCTTGAACAGGCCCAAAGAGCTGGGAGGGAGTGACTGGGAATCTTTGGTCTGGAGAAAAGGAAGCTTGGGGGGAACCTTCTGGCTCTCCACAACTCCCTGAGAGGAGGAGTAGTCAGGTGGGGGTCAGGCTCTGCTCCCAGAGAACAAGAGACAAGCAAAGGGGAAACAGCCTCAAGCTGTGCCAGAAGAGGCTTAGATGGAACGCTGGGGAAAAAATAATCTTCCCAAAAGGGTGGTCAAGCACTGGAAAAGGCTGCCCAGGGCATGGTGGAGCCACCAACCCTGGAGGCATTTAAAAGACGTGTGGGTGTGGCACCTGGGGACATGGGTTAGTGGTGAACTTGGCAGTGTGAGGTCAGTGGTTGGACCCGGCCATCTTGGTCTTTTCCAACCTTAACAATTCCAAGATTTTAAACTAAGTACAACTTTTCTTCAGTCTATGGTTGATCAAGAACGGTAACATAGTAAAGTGTTGTTGAAGTTTTGAAAAAAGCAAGCCTAGCACAAAGAACTTGACTGTAGGTCTCTCCTCCTCAGAAATTTAAAAAAATCCCAAACATCATTGTGTTCTGCAATAAATAGAAGATACTTAAATGAAAACAGAGGTATTTAATATAAAGGGCACTAAAACAAATTCTAAGTAAAGCAATTCCATCTTTCTGTAAACCCGCCTCAAGATAAAAATTCTAGCAAGTGGGTTGTGGCAAAGTATTTGATGAGGAATAAAGAATTACAAGACCAAGTTTTGTTAACAACACACAGAATATTGGATAGCTTTTACCTGCATTCACTTTATTCAGAAACCTTAAGGAGACACAGAATAAACATTAAGGAAACACAGAATGAACTTTCAATATTTACTACATTTATTTATTTACAATCTAACGGAAGTTTATTAGAAAAAATAATTTCTAAACCTTTGAGAGTTTTGCATTTTCAAATCTTCAAATTTTACGTGGAATTGTTTCATTTGAATATAAACACCTGGGAAGGAGACAGAAAAATTACTAGGAGCTTCTAATTTTAAGGCTTGTAGGGTTGTTACAAAGAATCCTTTTACAATCTTGTACAATGAGATCAAACTGCTTATGAATTCATGCAATGGATTGTTAGTTTCTGCTTCCCAGATGAAGGGGGTTTGTTCAGCTGGGTTTTTAAATGTTAAACTGCTTTCAGGGCTAGGTTAAGCAGCCTTGTTTCACTGCAGGAGACTGTATTCTCTTTTTGTGAGCATGGTTATTAAGGGATGAAGCACCTCTAAACCTGCTCACCTTCTTCCAGATTTCTTCTGCCTCCAGCTGATGTGCCCAAAAGCACATGTGCAACAGCAAGGACGTCTACAGCAGTGATTTCCTTGAAAAGTCCATAGCTTAGAGCAAGCATCTGTCATCCCTTTCAGCTCATACTTATTCAATATCCTCTCCAACAGCTGCATCCCCTCCCCAGAGTGCTCACAGAACAGAACAGCTCCAGCTACAACAGACCTACAACAATCATCTGGTCCAACAGCCTGAGCCCTCACCAAAATTTGGAGCACATTAGGAAGGGCATTGTCCAAGTGCCTCCAAGGCATGGACACCTCCTGTGCCACCAACCACGGAGCTGGAAGCCTCTGCCCTGCCTGGCCACCCTCATGGAGGGCACCCCTCAGCCTCCCTCCCTCCAAACTGGACAAACCCAAAATCCTCAGCTTCTCCTCACAGGAAATCCAGACTGAAGTATGGTATTTCCACTCCATTTTCACACACAGTCATCATCACTTAGAAGAGATGATTGCCATTTGTGAATTTTCATCTTCATCCAAAGATGCAGTGCCTTGGTGTGGCTGTGCAGCCAAAGGAGAGCTCTCATGAATGCAACGGTTCATAGCCAGAGAGCAATTCTCCAGTATACACAAAACCTGAGACACAATCAGCCATCATGCTCAAACACTGATAGCAATGTCCCTGTGAACTTTTCTATAAATAACACAGCACATTAAATCCCTTTTTAAGCCCTTTGTTGAAGGAAAAGCAACAGCTCTAGAAACAGATCCAAGGCTACAGGCTTGAAATTACTAGTTTTCATACTGGAATAATTTGTTTGGATGTTTTGCACCTCAAGATGTGCTTGCACACCCTAAATCCTTCATTTCCAAAGATACCAAGTTTTAAATACTGTCTGCCCTTAGTGCCAGATTCCAACTGTATTCCTACAAGCAACCTACCCTCCAGCAGAGATTGCTTTTCCCTGTACACATCTGATACAGCCTTATAATCCAGAGGAAAGATGAATTTTCAATTTGGAACCACCTCTGCTATCAGCATTAATTATTTTAATTACTTTTTCCAAAAGCAAACAAACAGCCCCAACGATTACTGTTGCACAGTCACCAAAGATCAATTTATGTATGTGCACAAAAATTTGCTGTCTTTTCCAGGGTTGAACTAAAATGACAGGAATATTCCTGAAGTCTACGGAAGAATGGATCTGAATGGGTCTGTGGAAAAATGGGTCTATGGAGGAATGGGTCTAAACCTGACTTAAGTTTCACTGCAAGTGAAAACTTTCCTATTTAATATTTGAGTATTATGATGCCATATATTATCAGATAAGGAGGTTCAAGTTTGGTTCCTTAATCAAGAAAAGTGCTGAATAGGTGAAAACTCTACTTTCTAAAACTTACCACAGTTGTTTGTGGGAACTCCAAAAATCAGGATTTAGCTCTTTATAATTTTCACTAAGTGGAGGTTTTTAAAGACTTCCACAAACTGCCTGAGATTTAGGTCTTTTTTTGGTACTAAATTAGCACTATAGTTTAGATATGCTTGATTTTCTTAAAACTAAAACTTTGAACTTTTGCATATATAACACAAGACATATTTTAAGCTAATTCAATTTCCAAATTCTTCTCTGAAAGAAATTCAAAACCTGAACTTTTATCATTCTAATGCCAAACAGAAAAACCTACTTTTCTCTTATGGGCATTATATATAGGTATGATAAATATTTTTCTTTCTGAGGACGCAAAATGACTTTATAAATATTATAAATTATAAATGATTATAACAATATAAATATATAAATATAAATAAATATATAAAAATTATTATAAAGTCCATTCTTGTAGCTGTGACTCAAAGGATGGGAAAGTTTACTAGGCAGTGTCTGTAACAAGGTGATCACAGGAAATTTTAGCCTCATGTACACCAACTAACTTAAGGCAGACACAGATGTCACACAAAGCTGCTGGAAAACTACAGAACTCTATAAAAATTACATCCATATAAACCTCTTGAAGAACATCCATTGCCACTAGTACATGCAAGTAAAAAACTTAATTCACTTTTTTGTTAATTCAGAAAGTCCTCTGTGATTAGTTAGAAAGAAATTTATGGGCACGTAATTCTTTTTCTCCAACCACTCCCTAGAATGGAATTTACATTTTTAATGGTTTAATTGAAAGAGTGGACAAACCCCCCAAAATTCATTTCAGTCACACCTAAAATAAATCTGCCAAGTGAACAATGAAAAGGAAAAAAAGCCTGCTATGTCAGAAAAGCAAAGTTTTTCACATTGGTCAATCCCAAACTTTTCACGACAAAGTAATACAAATCCTATTGTATGCTAAGTAAGTTTAGATAATATAATTCTACATTTAAAAAAATAACAAATCCCTTAATTTTTATCTGTCAAAATAGTGCTACATCTGGAGACTCAGGTCTAGAGTGCAGGTACCTTTGCTTAAAGGATGCAAAATCATGAGGGTTGTGAGAAGCCTTAGCAAAAAAGATAAATCCAACTCTCAAATAAATCCAACTTTCTTTTTTTACTAACACTAGCATGGGTTACTTCCGCATAAGTCTTCAGAAGAATAATGTAGGAACAAAACCAACCAAGTCCTGCACTTTGAATTTCTGATGCATTCCTACATTTACAAAGGAACAAAGTAATGAAGCATAACACTATTAAAATACAGTGTCTGAAGGACACCTTGAAACACTTTTTAGATGATCTGTCAGTTACACAGCACTTAAAAGTAGATTTAGTCCACATAACTTAAAATTTAGTAGCCTGAGACTTGGAGTGGGAAGGGCCTACAAAGAAACAAGCAAACAAACAAAAACCAACCTGAAAAATTCAGCTGAAAAATTGTGAGTATCAAGACTGGTTTAACAAGAGTTTTTCTTCTTCATTATCATGACCAAATTAGTTTTCCATGAGCAGAAAGGAGTCCTCTGTAAGGGCACTTGGGCATGAAGCACTGCACAAATGGACAGCAGCATTACACCACTCATGAGGATATCAGGCACACACAAACCACTCCTCATGTACCTGAACATGCACAGGAAGGTGCTATGAACTTTACATTTAAGGACTGACAGAAAGTGTGTTTCCATCATAACATAATTTTTTTTCCATTTGATGTTACAAGCTTTCCTGAGTTGGCTTTTCAGTAGGAAGCCAGCCAAGTGCTCAGAGACACCTGTCCTGGTTTGAAAGGACAGGTGTCTGCCAGTAAGGGCAGAAGTTTCTCTTTGAATCAGAGACTTTGGTTCCACTCCCCCCAAGTATTATAATTGTTTGAATCAAGGACTCTGAGGCAGAGATAAGGGGGTGGGAATAACAGCTCTTTTACTAATATATCTAACTGTACAAGCAGAAAACAACAGCAGTTGTTAAAATTGCTCACAGAACAGATAACTCGGTGTCAGTCCCTTTAGATGCAAGCACGCTGTTTCTGTGCTTAGTCCACAGCCCGGAGCTGCCAAGGGCAGAGGGGGGGGGGCACGGCAGCGGCCACGCCGGTCTCGGTGGGAACGGGCTGGAGCGGCGGCTCCTCGCTCACCGTGTGTGTCTGGGTGATCAGCTGTGTCCGCAGAGGCAGGAGGCTGGAACGGGGCAGATGCAGGGCAGGTGATCACAGAGGGTCTGGCTCTCCTGTGCTCCGGCTGCGTGGGCTGAACGATCCCAGGCGTCCTCCTCCCAGCTCGCCGGAAACGCGAGTGCCCTCCCGGAAGCCTCAGAGGCCTCTCTGGGAGCCGCTGCAATTGACACCTTTTGTCTGGAGTCATCAGAGACCCTGGGTGTAACCCGGCCAGCTCCATTGGCATGATAATGGGAAAAATTCTTTCAATTGACACAGTAATAGAAAAAACACTCAACCCCCAACAACACCACACTTAGATATCTACCTCAGAACAATTCTGTAAAGATTTGGGGAGTTATTGCCCTTAAGACTGCAATCCAGTTGCTCCTCTGGACCAGAAATATGCTTCATAGCTGCATCTTGATACCTCTAAATCTGTGTGGCTGTCATCAGCCTGACACCACAGAAGCAGATAACAATCCCTACGCAGCAGATGCTCTTCACCAAGCTCTGGCAGTAGTGGTGTCACTTGTAAAGAAATGTTAAGGAGCTGACCCAACACCCCATGGTCTTCAAAGACATACAGTTAAGGAGCTCCTAATTTATTGCGAAAGGATGGAAACTGCACTTGGAGCTCTAGTGAGGCACGATTTGATCACTGTGTTTCCAAATCCTCATGAAGGTTTCTGTGTGAACATGACAGAAGCAAATGTGTCACCTAGTATGCTCAGTTTTCAACCATTCCTGGTAGAGTCAAACTGGTAGGAAACCTTAAATTTTTTTACAGCAGAGGTCAGAGAAAGATTTGGATAAAAACAAATCCAAACAGACCCTATTTTAATGTCAATTGCCTCAATCTGGTGTTCACATGATCCAGCCACCACTTCAGCTGAGCTACAGTAAAACACCATCTCAATGTCCCAGACTAACAGCAGAAACTGGTTAGTGGTGGAACTATTCACACAGACACACTGAGGCACAGAGCACATGAATTTATCTCCTGTATTTGACTTCTTTAAAAACACTCTTAAGAATCTCTTTAAGAGGCTACCCCTCATTGAGCATCCAAGCATCACCTGTTTGAACACTACTGGGATTTTCTTCTTTCAGATCCTATCAGCATGAGGATCACTACTGCACTCACTGTCTGCCCTGCACTCTGTGTTTGAGGATGCTCAGCAGTCTGCTTCCAGTATTATGGAGTGAGAAACTGAGAGACCCTGAATGAAAAAGAAGGAAGTAATTACAACACTTGCATCAACATTTACTTCAGACAGTCAAGCCATGGATGTGGGGGCACTCAGACCATGGTCATATATTCAAATAAGGTATGTGAAATAGCAAAATCTGAAGAACAGCAAGGCAAACAGCCAGGAAGTGCTGAGAACAAAAACTATTAAGCAGGTCTACAGAAACAGGTGTTCAAACACTGTGACAAAAACTACCCAAAGTTTCACTAAAATTCTGCAGTAAGGTGGCAAAAGATGCATTCACAGTGTGCAATTGATCAGCAAAAGAATTACTAAAATATAAAAGAAAAACTGCTTATGAAACTAGAGTCTCCTGACAAAAACCAAAGCTGCAGGCAGAGTTCATCATGACAATATCCCAAAAAAAGCAGGGTGGGCTCAGGCACTGAGGTATCAGGAGGACACAATCAACCCTATTACAGAGATCAGAGCTCCTAAAATGTTTAAAGACCAGAATTATAGAAAGTGATTTAGATGCATGAAGATTCTGAGAGATTTTCAGGAATACTTCAACACCTAACTCTGTTTATAGTAACAGATACTAGGCAGCCACGCAACTCTGAAAAATCACACAGGAAATATCACAACTAAAAGATTCTGGACTATGTTTGAAAATTTGGCCATGTACAGTTTGGCCTCAGAAGCAGAAGAACAAAGAACTCTCAGCCAGGATTTCCAAAGGCTTGGGCTAGAGAACTGGACCAAGGGTTCTCCCATTGGCAGGGACACCAATTTGATGCAGGGAATAAAGGTGCAGCTCCTGCTACTCCTCTGAACTAGTTCTAAAATCTCCTTATGCCCCATCATCAAGGACATCACCAGCGCCACTCACCACTGCCAGTGCTGCGGCACAGGGAGGGTCAGGCAGGTGAGGGGAGAGATGAAGGAAGGAGAAGGCAGGTGCAAGCAGGTGCAGGCAGGAAAAGGCAGGTGAGAGTAAGTGAAGGCAGGTGAAGCAGGTGGTGGCAGGAGGAAAGAGGTGAAGCTGCGAACAGGTGGAGGCAGGAGAATGGCGGGAGGTGGAGTTGGACCTCAAAGAGGTCCTGCACTCAGCCAAGCCATAGCCGGGCTGTGCCACCCGCTCGGTCAGAGCAGCTCCTGGATGGGACCCGGGGGGCAGGGCTCTGATCCTCGCTGGCAGGGCTGGGCTGCCAGGGCCATGATTCTACCTGCCAGGGCCCTGACCCGGGGCCGGCGGGGCTCTGACTCGGACTGGCAGGGCCGTGACCCGGGGATGGCAGGGCCGTGACCCGGGGATGGCAGGGCCGTGACCCGGGGATGGCAGGGCCGTGATCCCGCCTGGCACAGCAGCGATCCATCCCGCTCCGGCCTGCCCGGCCCGGCCCCGCTCCCCGCCCGCCGGCGCGGCCTCACCCGGATGCGGATCCGGCCGCCTCCCCCTCCCCGCGGCCGAGTCACCTTGATGCCTCCGAGAGGAATTGTCTGTCCCCAGGCTGGGTTGTCTCACCTTGTGTAAACGCAACTGATGGCGTCAGATAACTTCTACAATACGAGTTGCTTAATGAAGGAAACAACCTTGTGTTTGGAGCATGGCGTAAGATTGCATCACCGGATAAATATGCATTAGGTAGGCGGAGAGCGTGGATTAGATAGGCGGGTCCATGTGAATTTTGCTTTATAAATTGTTACCACCTGAGCGTGGCTTGTGGAAAGTCCTGCCGTGCGCCCTTTAGAGAATAAGCAGAAATTATTCTGTAAAGTTTCTAAACCGCTCTGTCAGTGTTTGGGGAGCTCCCAAAGCCGGGAAGAGCCCCCGCAGTGCCGAGCGCTGCTGCTTGTCCCGGCCGGGCTGGGGCCGCCCCCGCTCTCTGTCCCTCCGGGAGCCGCTGGAATCACCGCTGGATCACCCCGGGATCACCCCGCAGTCCGTGTCGGAGCAGCCCCGGCCCTCCATGGAGCCTCTGCCCCTTGCCCTGCGGGTCCCGGTCCGTTTTCGCTCACCCAGCCCGAGCGCAGGCTCGGTGCGTGGCAGAGACCAGCGGCGTCCCTTCGGTGTCACCCCAGAATCGCAGGGTCCTGAGGCTTGGAAGGGCCTCTGGAAATCATCCAGTCCAACCTCAGGGTCGTGCAGAGAGATGGCACAGAGGTGGGTTAGGAATGGCTTCAGAGAGATCCACACCCCCCTGAGCAGCTGTTCCAGTGCTCTGCCATCATCAATGGGAACGAAGTTCTTCGTGTTGACATAAAACTTCTCGTGTTTTAGTTTATGGCCATTGCTCATCATACTGTCGATGGGTACCACTGGAAAGACTCCGGTCCTTACTTTTGGCACTCCTTTGAGATATTTATCCTCATTAATGAGGTCCCCTCTCAGTCCTCTTTCTCCAGAATAAACAGCCCCAGCTCCTGCAGTCTCTCATCAGAGACCTGCTCCACACTCATCACCTTTGTGGCCCTTCTCCACTAGCTCCTTGTCCTTCTTGTGCTGAAAGTATGGAAATGAATCAGGAACTGTCAGGACACTGAGGATCACACCAGCCCTGGCCTGGGTACCAGGAGACAAGTGCTCCTTTGTGCCACTCTCTGAGGACATGGCATAAGGAGGCTAAAGTACTGGCAAGCAGCCGAGTTGTGAATGACACATTATGATGAACTGGGAAAAAAACAGGTTAATTTCACTACCCAACCTCTTTTGTGAATACAGCAGTATCAGTATCTAGTAGATAGATACTTAATGAACAGTACATTAGAAGTCATACAATGAAAAAGATGTAACATTATGCCACTGGAACGGTACCTTGCAGCAGTTTTCCTGTTCCACACTACATGAAGAAACATAATATGATAGAATTACTGACTGTTTTGGCTTGCAAAGGATCTTAAAGTTCATTCAGTTCCACCTCTGCCCTAGGCAGGGACACCTTTCCACTACCCCAGATTGCTCCAAACCTGTCCAACCTGGCCTTGGATATTTCCAGGGATGGGGCAACCACAACTTCTCTGGGCAACCTGTGCCAAGGCATCACCAAAATATTATTAAAAATTGAAGAGATATTATGGTGTAGGTTTTGTGTCCCATTGTATCTGACTGCAGTGTTCCCAAAGGTAGCTATAGAACATGATTTTTGGGGGGTAAATAGCATGCATCTTTATCAGTCTTCTAAGATATACCATGGAGAAAAAATAAAATGCTTCTGCCTGTGTGACTGAGCACTATGAAATTGGACAGTTTGATGGAAGTTTCTGATACATGCATACTCAGCAGACAAAACCAGTAATTAAGGGCTTGTTTTCTGCATTAGTTAATCTTCTACTGCAGTATTGTCCTAGCTAAAGACCATTATATAAGTCAGTCAGATGGTAGAATTTCTTCTTGCATGTAAAGAGGAAAAAAATTTCCCTGGAAAAGCCTTCTCAGTATTCTACATTAATGTTGGTACATTCAATAGGTTTCGTAGCTTTTAATCAGTAGTTATTTGTTTGGTTTCTGTAATGCTAAAAGTGAACATTGAGATTCTCAGAACTTCAGGAGGTTGTTTCCAGAATGGTGTTCAAACCTGCTGTGAGGCCTGGAGTGCCTGCTCCTGTTTTGTCAATAAACTGAAGATTTCACTTGTTTTTACTATAAAGCTATTATTTTCTTTGTAGAGATTGATGTAAATTTGGATTACTGAAGGCACTAATCCTTAAGTATGTTACATTTATCATCAGTGTGTTCTTGTATTGCATCTCTGTAGCATGTTCCTTTTTTGTTTTAGAATTTGCTGTACTATTTTTGCAGAAGGAATAAATGTATTCTGGGCAAAAAGCCAAGAAAAAGTAACTCTTTCCAAGCCAAATTAGATAATTACAGTTTCACTGTGTCTATAAAGTACAGCTGTGTCTTTTGGGTTGTGAGAATTAGTATTTGGTACACATAACTTTACACTTTCCTTATCTGAAGAAAAATGTCCCCTCAAAATGTAGACTCCTCTAATGAGCTGATTTTCTCCATTTTGAAATTTAGTAGAAGTAAATTTATTCCTTGTTACAATCTATTACTATTATTCCTGAGTTTAGTCAATCATTTATAATGGCCATTATCAGATTTCTCTTACTTTTTTTCCATGTCAGAATTTGGTAGATGGGAAAAATAAAAGTAATTTTGTTTGATTTTCCACTGAAGCAGCTGCATTAATTTTGTATCTTCTATCCTTAATTTATATACCAGCAATACAAGAGGGAAGTGTGCCTAGTATACTAGAATTGTTCCAAAAGAGAATTCAGATATTAAGGTTTTTTGTGTATGATTATACTTAGCTTGTCCAAAAGTCCATTTCAACATCTCTTCCACACAATTTAAATCTTTGTAACACAGGCCTCTATTTCTGGTTGGAGTTTTTTGTTTATTTGTTTGTTGGGGGTTTTTAAGGCTATAATTTTCAAAATATCTGTATTTTTGGTTTTCTTGGGGTCTGATGTGGTTTTGTTTTGATAATCATCTTCCCATCTTCCCTACTGAGTTGCCACACTGTAGTCCTTGAAACAAGCTACTCTTGGTGAATCTACTTTTACTTTTGCTTTATCTGACCTGTCTCAAGGCACCCATAAGCTCACTTTGTAAATCTCCCTGCATAATGCCCCTTATATTTTAGGAGTATTTCCTGTTGTAGTGCACTCTGAGGAAATGGAGCCAAAATTTTCTTACTGTCCAGGACTGCATTTCATTGAATACCCCAATTTGGTCAGACTATCAGTAGAAATTGTTGGCCTTTTTTCCAAATCAGTATTGATTCTCAACAGCCACCTGTATTTTGGAAAACTGAAGGGCAAACAAGCAAAACAGAAACGAGCAAATCAATTTGTCTCAGCCTCAGACTCATTCCTTGAAGTGGACAATTTAATAAGCATAAATTCAGAAAGTAGGGAAAAGCAAGCAAGAGGAGGAAACACATTGCAAACTATGCAGTGATTATAGCTTTTAAAAGGGATCAGGAAGAAGAAGCTGTGTTTTGGCTTAAGGTTGCATGTAGTAAATAGCAAAATGTTGATTGTTTATATTTTTTTAGCTGAACTCATGTTGAAACTATGTTCCTCTCTAGAGCTTCATGAAATATGGAAAAGACCTTTCATAATACTGAAAAATATTAGGTTCAGTATAATTGCACCCAAAATAGTTTGAACCAATCTAAGACCAAAAAGCATCTTAATTTGGACTGAATGTTATTGTTTTGTCTCCTAGAGAGCAAAGTTTATAGAGATTCCTGTCAGTTCTGGAACTTTTTTTTTTTTTAAATTCATTCAGCCTTACATGGTAACACTGGATGGTTATAAATAGGTGGGTGATACCCCCCTCATTTGAGCATTTTTGTGTGGTATGAAGCCAGTCATATTTGTGGGTCTTTCAAAGGAAACAATGTTTGTAATGCTGTTGGACTGGAGGCTTTTAAAAATCCTAGTAGAGAAATAATCAAAACTGCTGAACAAGCATGATTTATAAAGCAGATATGGATTGATTTACCACTATTAAATGCCATCATTAACCTACAGGGCTGACTTCTTTACTGAGGAAAGTTGGTGACAGAACACAACAAAATGAATATTTACTTTTCTTCCCCCTGGAGCAGATGGAGACAATGTGGCATGGGACAGTGAGATTCTTTATATGAAAGATAACCACCTTATTTTTTTTTTCCAAATATATCCAAGGCTTAGGGAATCTAAAGTCTTTATGATCCATTGTTTGATGATCAGCAGGGAAGAATGGATCAAATTAATCTTGTTGCCAAACTACCATTTCCATGACAAGAACCAACATCTTCTCTCATTCTTAGAGATTGGTCACTATTAGGAGCAAGGTCCAGCCAGTTTGAAAGGGCAGGAGAAGAAAATGCTGTGTTAACTGTGAAAGTAGTCATCATGTGTGGGATAATTTAGTCTGTTTCAACTTAAATGTCTGATTTTTTCCCTATTGAGGTACCTACCTACTTCAGTCCTCACAACTGGCAATAAAGCAAAAAATGTATTTGATGCTAGACCATAATCCATCTTAGAATAATTCTACCACCCTTTTCTACCCACTAAAAAACCCAGTCAAGGCATGCTATATAGCTTGTTTGCCTTTTAGGGTTGTATAGGAAAAAAACATAGTATAGAAATCATTGTAATTTCCTTTCAAGAAAATTTACTAAAAGTAGACAGTTAAAACTTCTGCTGTAAAACAAAAACCACTATAGAGTAACATTTCCCCTCTACCTATTATAATATATTTCTCCATTAGATGACAGTAGCAGAACCCAGAGGCCACATTCTAAATTGTTTTTCCCCCCCATTTATAGAATCTGTTTATTGGCAGAAATGCCAAGGTTTCTGCAGCTTCACCAAGAACCATTCTGCTAAAATGTTGAACTATTCCTGCCATCTGTAGTCATGCAGTCCTGTCCTTCCAGTCAATCAGTAGTATCTGCCTAAATAGCCTTTTCTAATTATCACAGCTTTTGTGCAGCTAAATAATGTACTAGGTGGCTTGGTTTTTTCTGTGTTGCATGTTTTTGTTTTAAATATTGGATCCTGCTGGTTTTTTAATCCTGTGGAAGTACTTTTGAATTTGTAATCAGTGATCTATTTTTTGGCTACCTTTTTTTCCTGGTTTAATTGATTTATATGTTAAGTCCATTTGTATAAGCAGCAATGCTACACTGGAGATATCTTTGTGAAATGACATTAAAAGGTTTAAGACAGATTTTTGATTCACAAGCACAATTTTTTTAAAAGCAGCTTTTGTTTGAATCTGCAAGAGCAATTTATGAACGGTGCTCTTACTTGAAGTAGTATTTTCCTACAGTATTTTAGCTTTCTTTATTTAATGTCAAAATAAATAAATATTTGAGTTCACAGAAATTCTGGAGTAAACAATATTGCACAAAGAAGTCACCTAGTTAATCACAGAAAACTGCCCAAGTGCTGGGAGAATGGTTTAGCTGTGAGGGAAATGTCCAAGCAGTTCTTTTTAAAGCCATTATGAACATACTGGGGCACTTAAAATCAGCCAAGCCTCACCAACAAGACCTAGGGCAGGATTCATCAGCTGGCAGCTCATGTACACACATTTTGTGGGCATTTGAAAGAGTGGACAAACAAAATCCATAAATTCTTTCAACATTGAGGGTAAGAACTCTGCACTTTACCCAGAAGAAATACTTTTGGAGGACAAAATTATTGCCACTTGAAAGCAATTCTGTTTTCACACTTGGCTTTCTTAGAGCTTCAATCTTCAAGGCTTCTATGGATTGCACTGAAACACAACTTTATTTCTGACATCATTAGCATCTTCTCCACCATGTTGCAGAAATACATGAGGTTAGTACATGATTACATGTTGTGGGTCAATGTCCAGTAGCAGAGAAATTCAATGGGCCAAAAGTTTTCCTAAGGCTTTTAGTCTGCTTTCTAAGTTTTTCCTGTATTGTTGTTTTTCTGCATTTCTTTTAATTTTTAATACACCCTTGAAAAGAAAATGACAGGTTTTGCAGCACTACTGGATTTATCCCAATGATGCAGTTTTGTGGAGAAGAATGACAAGAAATGAGTGAGAATTAAATCATTCCACTTCCTTACATTTAGTACCTCTACCCAGAGTACCTATATTTGAAAGATAGAGCTTGATCATAAGAATTTTGGTTGTTTATTATTATTTCATAATAAGTTTGCTGTATGAATAGTAATGATTTGACAGACATTAGGTAATCTAGGAAGTCATTCACTCCATCCTGAACTGCCCTTAAGCAGGAACTGGCACTATTTCCTCCAAGGTATGGAAATCCAGAGCTGAATCTCAGAATTTCTAGGATCTCAGAGATGTCAGCTAAATGATCCAACAGCTAAAATGGTGGGTGTAAAATTTTCCAGAGAACTTGGATGAGCAACTACTCCAGTTACTCAGGGGACAAGCTGGAACTCCAAAGAAGGACAAATACTATTGTTTTGGAACAGCTTCTTGGAATTGTGTGTCCTACTGTGCAAAGCATGACTCCAGTACAGTAGTTGCACCAGATGCAGTGCCACATTATTCAGTCCTGGAATCCTCTCTGACCAAACTTGCTGGAACCAGGTAGTGCCTCAGATTGTTCAGTATATTAGCTTGTAATTCCTCATGAATGTCTTTATAGCCTCTGTTAAAAATAGCTTGCAGTAAGACCTAAAAATCTTCAGACTGAGTGTCTGAAAGCTGTCCTGGAGTTATTTATATCTGCCTATGAATTTGTTATGTTTGAGACAGATGCAGGCAAACAGACAGAAAGAGTCTGAAAGAAAAAATATCCTCCATTAGTTCTCGTTGTAGAAAGCATGCACCTTTTTGGAGACCTGGACTTTGTCAGCAGCGGTGGCTGCAGCCATCACTGTTGGACAGCACTTAGCCAGGGAATGGCATTCCTTCCACTGGCAGTCAGAGGGGATTGACCATTCCTTTCTCCAGCAGTAATCCAATCATGGTGCCAGGCCATTGCACCACCGGGAATGTCATACCCCTGTCTACATATAGTCAAAGACCAAGCTTGAAATTACAGAACTAAAAGGAACTCGTATTCCTGTTCCACTCCTCTTTCCTGAATGAAGGAATATTTTTGCCACCTCTTCATGCTAAATTTTAGGGAGAATTACTAACCACACTGTGCTTTTTGGAGGGATAACATCATAGTAATAACTGTCAAGGAAATAGGTGGTTGCTGTTCTGATCCTGATTATTCATTCATATACTAGAGGCTTGTTTTGCTGTTTAAAACATTTCCAAGTAATTCAGCTACTATGCAAAAATTTAATCAAAACTATAAAAAGATAGTTTGACTAGCTGTTTTTATTGAAAATAGGTAAATGTTTGCTTATGTGCAAGTGAATCAGAGAAAGTTCCTGTCAAGCAAAGAATTATCAGTAGCATTGGAGACTTTTGATCCTCTTAAATTACATCATCACACTGGAAAAATGAGTGAAAAAGATACTCCTAATGGTTCCTTTGAAATAGAAAAAAGCTCATTGGGCAAACCCAGAAAATACTAATCAGGTTATAAGTGCTACCAACTCTTACTAGTTTTAGAGGGAAAAACTTCTGTTGATGCAGCTATCAAGATACTGCAATTTCAAAAAAAAAAAGCATCCCGCATAAAACCCTGTTAAACATTTAGCAGGTATTTTAATTACAAAAGAAAAATTAAAAATTTACTGTGCTATAAACTAAGATTCTTGCATTTAATCCTCAGAAAATGCCATCATAACATTAGAAATGAACCTCTACTCATGATCTACCAGTGGTACTTGAAAGGCTCGGCAATTATTTTTACCAAAACAATCAATTTTAAAAATATATTATTGGCTTTCTGGTGAGATATTTCAGTAGGCAAATTGTGGGCCACTACAGTTGGTGGTTTTCATGAACCAACATTTTCATTTCGCAATGAGCAAAGGAATATTCCTGCTAGGAACACTGCAGATGTATTCATAGCACCAGAAATTTGGGTCCCAATGTTTTGTGTTTTCATACCCATTAAGGTAATAGAGTCACAGAGTGGTTTGGGTTGGAAAGGACCTTAAAGATCATTTATTTCCAAACCCTCTGCCTTGGGCAGTATTAGTTGCATAGAATTACTTTGGTCAGTCAAGGAATTTATGAGAAAGTACTGAACACCTGGCATAGCCTGAAATGTTGCAATCTCTCAGTTTACTTGCAAGATATTTGTGAAACAACTTATGCATATAGACAAAATTTGCATTTTTCAGTTGCTCTAAAGGTAAATAATCCTTTAAAATAGTGGAAACATCTGTCTTTTTGAAAATATGTATTAAGAAATGTGTCCACATGTTAAAAAAATTAGATAAATGCTCGCAAAATTGCTCAGGAGAATTTTGATCTTAATCCATTGATCCACATTTTAGTACACTATGTGCATTAGAAACAACATTATTTATTAGCATATTATAATGGAATATCACACCAGTATATTGTTTGCATGAGTGAAGAAAGCAAAAATGTGTTTCCAAACTTGAAGATTTCATCATTTAAACAAGAGTTTTGGAGAAGCAGTTGTGCTAGAAAAGACCTAGGAGTTCTGGTGGACAACAAGTTGAACATAAGCCAACAGTAGGCTCTGATGGCAAGAACCTTAGTTTCTAGTGTAGCAAACATCTTACTTTTTCTTTTGCAGTTAAAATACTTAGTGGTCCAAGGTTTGGGGTTTTTCCTTTGTTTTTGTTTTTTGTTTTGGTTTTGTTTTGTTTTTTTGTTGTTGTTGTTGTTTGTTTGTTTTGTTTTGTTTTGTTTGCTTTTTGGAGTGGCAATAGCTTGATAGCTGCATCAACTGCTCACTAGCAACTGGGTATTGCCAGCAGCTTGAGGAATGCTTCCTCACTGATCTGGTTTTATTAGTTGGGATCAATGGATTCACTGGGAAGTTTCATGTTAGACCTCAGACCTTGAAAAAGGACTGTGCTGGCTGCTCCTGCTGACACAGCAGGTACTTTTCTGTTTGTGAATTATGAGCTAAGTATTAGGAGGGACAATCCTGAAGCTCCCTTCAGTGTGTCAAAACACTACTTTCTTTGCAGCTGTGTGGGGAAGATTTCTTCTTCCAATGCCCCTAAGCAAATAATCCAGCATAGTGGTTTTGTGGCCTATAGCTGAGATGGAAACAAGACTTCAGTCTTAAATACAAGAGAATCAGATCTTGTAACACATAATCACCTCAAATACTCAGTTACTATCAAATGTCTGTGTATTGCTAAAGGAAGGGGATTTCTGCTCATTTGTTAGAGAATGAATGAATGACTCTATTGTTAATTAGAATCAGATTGCAAAAAGTGTTTGCATTTCTGTGAACAAACTTCAGTTTGAAAAGTGGCTGTTCAGTCTTGCCCATGGTTTTGTGCACATACTTTCTGAAATCAGCAAGTGTTGGCGAGCACTGTGGTGCATAAATGACACTTGCATGTGTCTAGGGGCAAGATTGGCCCCACAGGCTGTAGGGCTTGCCACCACCTAACCCTTCACTTTCCATAGACACTGAAGGGATAAACACAGTTCATGCTCATAAAAGTGCCTGTGCTTTTTAAAATTTATCATTAGTACTGTTCTTTTATATAGCTTGTACACCTATTTATAGAGCAATATGTGATATCTCAGTTGATGTACATTTTCTATTCGCTCAGGTTTACTTTGTGATGGTTTTCAGTTTATCATGGTATTCTAACTAGGTTTATAGAGAATTCTAACTAGGTTTATAGAGAATTCATTTTCAGTCATGCCAAGGAAGTTAGGGCATGCATGTAGGATAAGGATTTTCACCAGATAATTGTTTAAATACCTGGTTTCTATAGTATGATACCTATTCTCTTGTACTTTGACCTTCTAGTGTGTCCATATTTTTATGTTTCACAGAGATATGAAAGACCTGAAAGGTTCAGGCCCTGGGGTTGTGCACAGGCTGCCCCCATAGCTTATGTTTACTCATCCTGACCTCAAACACTTAGGAAATTTTCACAGTAGAATTTTGGATTTCCCAGTTTTTCCATGTGTGCTGCACTTTTCATGGCAGACCCCACACTTGTGCTCACCACTGCAAACATCTGCATCACACCTGTGCAGTCAACAGGGTTTGCTCTACAGGACCTGCAGTGATGGTCTGCAACTGAAGTGTGTGTAGGATCCCCACAGCTGTGGCAGTGGGATTTCCAAAATATTCCTTCTTGTTAGGGTCCTGCTTGTTAGGTTGGGCCCTTTGGTCTCACACCCTGAGTCCATCGTGGGGGATATGGCCTAACTTACCTATTTCACTTGTGGTCCTGGCAGTGAATTACAGGGGCTCAAAAGTTACATCATGTATGTTAAATCCACACTGCTTTCCATGGAACAGGCATGTGTGTCCCTGCAGGGCTGATTGATGTTGAGGATCTGTACGAGCAAATATTAAATTCTTCACTTTTTAATCTTGTATTGTGTTCTTCTGTTGCTTCCAGATCAGAGTCATATTCCCTCTGTGGTCTTCTTTGTTTGGCGGTTAGAGGAAAACGTTTTCTTCCTTTAAATATTTCCAGAAATTTTATTTTTCTCCTAGGCTCACATAATTCTCTTCTATATTGGAATTCACTAACCCGCTTCATGTAAGAGCTACGTAATCCCATAAAGACTCCCTCAGGAGGCACAAGTGTGTTTCATGCCTCACAGATTTTTAGTAGAACTCTGAGATTATGTTGCTCTTGAGTCATGGTGGAAGGACATGGCAAGATTATATGGTTTTTGGAGGACTGGAGCCAGGGCAAATTATTTCAGCCATGCCCGTTGCCTTCTGTAACAATAGAGCTGAACCATAAATCAGATCCCAATCCTCTGTTCATGTTCCTTCTCCAGCACAGAGGTTCCCTGCCACTGAGCTGGTGGTATATGCCGAAGCTGAGTCTGAACATGCATTTACACCCAGACAATAAAGCTGTTACATAAACTACATTTTAAGCTTAGGATTGTGCACACATGACAGTGAAGGTGTATCCCAAGGAACCAGGAAAGTTTATGCTCTGGTATAGGTCCTGCTGACAGAAAACATCCTTTATTGAGGGCATGGCTCTCATTCTGAAGTCCACTGACACATTTCAGGTCTACTGCTTTGTTCTAGCAGGCATTGTAAGAAGCCATGAGAGTAATTATGTGGTAGTGATAGAATCTATCCAGCTTCAGGAACACAGGACTAAACCTGTTCTTAGTTTTGGGAAGGGATTCATTCTCAGGGATTCCATTTTGTTAAGGGTGGGTCGGTTTTGGCTTTGCTCCAACAAATATCCTGAGGTTTGACTGAAGTAAAAATTTACTCTCTTTTTTTTTTTTTTTTTCTTTAAAGCAGATTCATTAAGTACATTCTTTTGAAACAAATGTTAAGACTTACATCAACACTGCCAGTTATGATTCTTTTGTGCAGCAAATATGAAATGAGAGAAGAAAACCCCCATGAATGATATATAGACAGTGTCTACATGGTTGTGACAGGCTGGCAGTGGCAGTCATGGGTTCTTATCAAGGATTTGAAAGGAAGGGAATTATCAAATTATGATTGTCATACTATGGACATCCCCAGATATTGAAATGCAGGGGTTTTAGTGGGAAAGTACTTATGGGTTCCAGAAATGTGTAATAATCTTACTCTACTGAAACTGGAGAATCTTCAAATTATTTGTGTTCTGTATTTTTATTTATATTTAATTTTATTTCTTTTTTCCCCTTTTTTGTTTCTGTTTTTTGAAGCTGGGTAGTTGAAAGAGGCCTTTCCCTTTATAGAAATGCAAATATCCTGCCCATAATCCCACAAAAGATGCTCTTATTCTAAGTAAAGCCAATAAATAGAGCAAGGCATTTGTGAGACAGGCAAGTGGCAGCTGCTCTTTTTCTATACTTGCTTTGTCTTATCAGCATGGAACTTGGATAATATAATTATGATTAATTAGTGATCACTTGATTATGCTGCCCTGATCAACCTGAACTATCAATGGTTTAGCAGTAAATAACATGGTGCTGTTATAATAATGATTATATCTACCTACAGTTCACAACATTTATTTACTGTATCTTTCCCTTACAAATTACTTTGAAGTCAATGCCATTCTCATAGACAGCTAGAAAAGGAAACATTTAATGTGTGGTATGGGTGTGCCATAATAAAGATATTTTATATTGTTGGACAATTCTCTAAGTATAGTTCAGGGGTTTTGAGCTTAATTATAGTAGATAATAAAATATGTTGCCACAACACTAGTAAAATAGCTTCATTTTTTTTTCAATTGAGACATATACTAAAAAGAGGCATACTGTTATTCATACTGTATTTAACATTATTTGTTTATAATTGCTTTCCTTGATTGCTTCTACGAGGCTTTCAGAGAGCAATAAAAGAGAAAAACACTATCAAAACATGGTTATGGATCATTATATTTAACTACTAGTATTTCAAGTTCATTCTAGAAACACATTGAATTTCATTCAGTTTTCCACATGGCACATTTAGAATTTTGTTTCCCCTGGAAAACAAAATAATCAGGCAGTTTGTGAAATGTTTTAAAACAAATCTGAATTGCAATTGCCTTTTATGAACCCATTTTGTATTTTCAGTGGGAGTGTTATCAAGTTTATTTCATTTTGGATGCATGAAAACAAATTTAGCAACTACTTTCTACCAAAATAAACAGCAGTAGAGGTGATTTGTCATGGAATTATCTACTTAGCCCACGCTGTTATCTGTGTAGAAGATGTGTCTGAATGGCTTCCGTAGAGCTTGAGAATGCAGCATTTGTCTGCAAATATTTTAGTTGGGGTTTTAATTGAATATAAACATGAACTGCATGAACTTTGGCACTTGAAGGACTCCTGAGAAAAAGCTAGCACCAGGAATATAAAAGTGTAAGTGCTCGTATATTGTGAGGATATTGCATCAAAGCTGTCGCTTGGTAAGCAGATCAGCCTTTCACTTCTGTCTCAGAAACCAACAGGATGCTATCTAAGTGTGTTTAGCCAGCTGAAAGCTATCAGAGAGTTCCTCCAAACAAACATTGTTTGAATTAATACGTTATTTCCAAACCAGTTACATTGGCAAGGTATAAGGTAACATGTGGTTTAGAAAAATAAACCTAAATAAAATGAAAACAGAAGCAGCAGAAACTCTGTTTGAGCCTTCTATGAACTGTGTGCGGATTTCATCTCAGACGGCAAATGACTGAAAATTAGAAGCAATATTCTGAGGAGAAAAGGTCAAAACACACAGGGTAAATTTTAATATAGTGGAAGCACCCATTAAGTCTTGGTTAAGTGTGGAAGCATACATTTGGTAACATATAAATACAATTGCTATACCTTGTTAAATAGGTATTTTTCAGCTCTCATGGTACTACTGGCACCTGTTTAAACAGATTTCCTATATATTTGAGATGTGATCCAAAGGCCAACAATGTCCATGGGCTGTTTCTGTGGTTTCCAATGGCCAAAGGAAGATTTGGAGAAGCCGAGAGTATTATTTATACACCAAGGATGACTGGCAGTGAGGCTCGACTACAGACACCTGGGTTCCCTGCAGGTTCTCCAGTCCTGTTTTCAGCTTTGGTTCAAAGTGTTCTCTGATAAAGCACTGGTTGATCAGACACTGCTCCTGCTGGTAGCCCTGAGTTATGAATAAAACAGGACTGTGAAAATTACAGGAAATTCCCTAAATGCAGATTACAGTTTTTGTTTTGGTTTGGTTTGGTTTGTTTTGGTTTGTTTTAGCCTGAAAACATGGTGAGGATGCTCATAGGTGAGGTTTAGGGATAACTGGGGAATGAATCTACAAGGCCACATTTCTTTCAAGATATTTTTCTGTATAAATGTAGCTCATTCAGAACGATCTGATCATTGGAGCTGCAGCTTGCAGGATCAAACCACTAAATAGTGCAAGAATGGGAGATGAAAGATATGACATACCTCCCTTTCTTATATAAAAGAATATTAATGTGGGAGAGGTTAATGGAACAAGAACTTTTACTGGACTTAACTGATTTTCTGTTTGCCTGTGAACTCACATGGACAGTAAACATTAATTTGTAAAACCTGTACAAATACTTACATTTTGAAAGGTTCACTGAAAAGAATTTCTATACTCTGAATGTTGCTACAAATTATTATTATTATTTTTTTTAATCACATTACTTTAGTTTTTTTAATTTGGTGAAATCTGTCAGTCAATGAGTTGATCTTTAGCATTCGGTAGATACCAGAGCTCAGTTGCTGATTAATAAAAGCATGTTTGAACATGGCACAGTAGGGTTTTCAGGACCTTTTTGTATTTCAATTATTTCTATTAAGCTATAAAGTTTTCCTGTTCTCCATTTCTTTAGGAAATACATTTTTTTTCATGGCCATGAAAGTAGACAATACAGGTGGACCCTCAAAATGATCTGAGAAACCATCTGTTAATAAGAAGGATTGTGTTTTGTGTTCTTAATTCACAGACACAAACAAACCAAATGGATATTTATTGTTTTTTAAAACACCTTAATCTTCTCCATGTGACATGTCCTACCATAAAGCTGTTTCCAGAAATTATCTGGATCTCTTGATGGGAGATTGTGCTTTAACTTTCTTGAAATACTAAAATCTATTGTAATGTGTTTAATCTGTGAATTAAAAAATGCTTCTTTCCACTATCAAGAAATCAAATTAGTGAAAATACATTTTATTTGTTTGTGAATAATCTTCCTTGTTTAATAACAGCACACACTAGTAAAGGATTTGGAGAAAAAAAAAAAGTTGAGAGAGCAATTAAAATAAAAAAAAGGAAGAGGTGTAAAGTTGTGTAACCCAATGTCCTTTGTGCCCCTAAAGGGCATAAAATAGACAGAGCAGGTACTAGAGGGGACTGACCCCTCAACTTCTGATTTGCTCTAACCGTTATTCTGAAGTAAAGTCTAGAAGGGGTTCAAGTTTTGTTTGAATTTATCTGTATTTATCTGAAGAGTCTCTTAGTGTCCAAGCTGTAGGCATGCCACTTCCTTTCCATGAAACATTTCTCCCTCTGGAATCAGAGGAGTTCAAATTCACTGGATGGAAATATGTGTTCAATCAATTTTCAGTGGAGCTGTCCTTGGGAAAAATCAGTGTAAATTGCTAATTGTAATCAGAGGGCTAAGAGAATATATTTCCAGTGTCCCCTTATCCTTCCAGATCCTACCTCCATTATTTTTTGTACTTTTAGTCTTAAAAGAGCTCTCTTGTACAGGTTAGCTACCATGATCTCCTGAGGAAGCCAATGATCACAACATGAGAAAACCCAGGAAATGACAAAGTTTTTCTTTGTCAATAATGTAATTATTCATCCAAGCTTTATAGGCATGATTGTATGTCCAAGCAGTTTTTGCATACCACTACTTTAACACCATCTTTTGGGGAATTTAAGAATTCTTTGGGAAATAATTTGAATGATTTATCATGCATGGCACTTTTATAAATTCTCTTTTCAATTTTGGCTTGTATTTACTGTTCATTTGATTTCATCACCTGCTAAAAGATTTGGAAAAATTTAGATCAACCAGTGAAAGTTTTAATTTCCAGCATCTTCCCTCTAGATCCCATTTTGATACTATTGCAGTTTTTAATCTTCCTTTGGTTACAGTGGAGTGATGAGTTCATAGGCAGTTCCATATCATCCAGTACTGTGATAAGGCAAATTGTATTCCCAAATGATTCTTCTGCATTTAAAGAGGTTTAAATGGCCTTGGAACGAATGACTGGATTCATTGGAATTGTACTCAGCAGTGAAAATTGTAGCCAAACTTTATTTTGTAGTCAAAAACTGTGACAGTTTCAGCCTGAATGTGATGTTTGACTGCTGTGTCTTGCTCTCCAGAACACTGGTTTGAGTTGTATCTTCCTTTTTTGGACAAGTAGAACATACTAAATGTTGGAATCCACATATTTAAGCATATTGCTGCCATCACATGGCTACATACTTACTTGTCAGAATGGTACAATGAAAGCAGTTCTGCATCTGAAAAGAAAGGTTTTTATGTAAGGGAGCATAAAGCTGCACAGAGAAGCAGTAATGGGTGTTATGATGTTTCTAATCCTTTTTCATGTTTAGGCTGTAACAGCTCTGCCTGTCTCAGAGTGTGAAATACTTGTCTCCTGAAGCTAAATGAGTAAGATTTGTGTGATCCATAACAAAGTGACATAGAAATAATGAACATAAATATTAGTCAGAAATTAGACCGTGGGAGAGAAGTCAGTGGGAGTTTTGCCTGAATAATGAGTGAATAAAAACTAGGAAAAGCTGTCAGAACTCATCCCAGGTGGTTACAAAAGTAGTTGTGTCAGTGTATTACAGTAATTTAAATCAAATTCACTCTTATTCCTTTTGTCTCTGATCATCCCCTTTTTGGAGCTTCTCATGCAACTTCCATCAATTCATATGTTGGCCGTGTTTGACTGATTTAAAAAAAAAAAAAAAGAAATAAATTGTCTTTCCAATATCAGGCCTATATTTGTGCTGGCAGGCACAAGTCATGTTGAAGCAAACTCTATTTCCTTTCTCCTTATTTGTCCCATAAAGATTATAAGCACAGTCAATCTGGCAAACATAGTAACAGTGTGGCTAGTAAGAAAAAAAAGGAAAGGATGGGGATAGAAAAGGAAGAATACACCCTTATGAATATGTTGTATAGAAACTTTACTTGGGGTAGGGAAAACTAAAATTAAAACCAAAATTAATGTAATTTTTTAACATTTTTGGAAATAATAGCTATCAGTGTGATGAAAACTGTCAGTATTTGAAGAAAAAAACTGCCTTTTATGTTTTAACTTCCAGTAGTGTAAAATTTCACATTATCAGACCTGTTCAATTTACCTCAAATCATTCACCCTGCATTAATTTTTACCACATATTATCCATAGGAAGTGAAAGACTTAGGGGTAAACTAGATGGTTCATAGGGTTGTGTGAAATATAGCCAAGAGTGCTTCCTCAGCCATCAAAAATGCATTCTGACTCTATAATCGTAATAGAGGGAAACAGCAAAAGAAAAAAGTGATAGGAAGGACAATAATTAAATATTCTGGTCCATCAGTGTAATGAATTTTTAAAAGTTCAGAAAGACATTTTTGAAGCACAAGGATATATCATTTCCAGGTGAGGTTTTTTGGATTGATCAAAAATTCCAGGTCAACAGAACGGCGCATTCAAAGGGGATTTTAATCCCAAATAAAACTGCCAGACTGCAGCAGACAACAAAGATAAGCCCAGCTCTCACATATATTGGAAACAGATGTTGAAAGGATGTAACAGTTCTATAAACATGAGTTTGGAATTGCTACATTGCTCATAAGTGATGAAATAACAAGTGCAGATTCTCATAAGTTTGCAGGGTTTTATTGGTCCAAAGGAAGGAATGACAGAAATAAAAAACATCTCTGTGATGGTGTTCTCTCCCTATAGAAGGATTTCTTTCACCTTTATTTATTTACTCTTTTACATTTGTGGAGTTGCAATCTGAAACTGGTTTTTCATCTCCCATAGCCTGAGGATGCTCATGTAGTGGCACAAGAGGAAGGCTGGAAATCCTCTGGCTATCCCTGCCAGATATATCATAGGAATATCATCCCAAATCTCCCTCAAAATCCCATTCCTGTGGCAGTCAGTGGAGTATTTCTGGGGGAGGAGAGGAGAGGAGAGGAGAGGAGAGGAGAGGAGAGGAAGAGGGAGGAGAGGAGGAGGAGAGGGAGGAGAGGAGAGGAGAGGAGAGGAGAAGAGGAGAGAGAGGAGAGGAGAGGAGAGGAGAGGAGAGGAGAGGAGAGGGAGGAGCAGGAGAGGAGAGGAGAGGAGAGGAGAGGAGAGGAGAGGAGAGGAGAGGAGGAGAGGAGAGGAGAGGAAGGAGAGGAGAGGAGATGGAGAGGAGAGGAGAGAGGATGGAGAGGAGAGGAGAGGAGATAGGAGAGGAGAGGAGAGGAGGAGGAGAGGAGTAGGAGAGGAGAGGAGAGGAGAGGAGAGGAGAGGAGAAGGAGAGGAGAGGAGAGAGGAGGAGAGTGCACAATGTGTTTACTCAGGCCATGAGAACCCAGGTCCTTGGTACTCATAATCAACCTCACAGCCAAAATCCATTTCTTATATTCCAGCTAGGATTCATTCCACAGCAAGGAGCACCAGGGGCACCTGTTGCAGCTACCAGCAGCCCATCTCTTTCTGGTGCTGTGTTTTGTAAGATTTTGGATTGCACTCAATGTAGTTTACTTTGAGGTAATCAGTCCTGAAGTGTGAAAGCAAGGATCCTAACAGGAAATTCTACAGTCAAAGGCAATGTTTCAAGCACAGGCAATACAGCATTTTGGTAGCTTCTGTTCCATGATCAGAGAACAGCTGGTATCCAACAAAACCAAAGGTTTGCAAATGTTAAGTAAGGAAGAGTAAAACAATTAAAGATTTAGGGTTTTATAGTTCAGCTGCAATGCCCAACTGTGCCATCAATTTAATCCCTGTTGCACTGGATGAATCAGCAGATTTCACCCTTCTGCATTTTGCCCATACTTTTGGCAAGGCACCACTGCTCTGATGTTGGAGGAGTGATAAAATTGTGATAACACCCTAGAAACAATACCTGGATCCTGGGTATCTCCCTCTCACCCAGCAGCCTCACATACACATTGGACAGGAAAGATGGCAATGCAGATCTCCAGTGTAGTCCCTCCTCAGAGAGCCTTCAGGTGAAGGAAATGGATTTTGCATGAGATGTTCCTGGAAAAACAAATTAGGAGAAAAAGTAGCAATTCAAAAGCAATGTTCACCACTGTTGTGTAGTATGAAAGTTATTGAAATGTGGAAGAGAAGCCTTGTAGTGTTGCCATAGCCATGAAGTCATAATTCAATCTCAGACTGATGGAACCAATGCAATTTCCATCCCATACCCACCAAATAAAGGAACTGAGAAGGATCAAGGGAATCTGAGGTAAGATCTTTGGGAATTTTCTTTCCCATGGGTTTTGATGTGATTTTAATGTCAGAATACAAATATTAGGTTGATAGTTAATCAAGTCACTCAAAACTGTGTGCATCTTTCTTTGTTACGAAAAAACAGTTATTGCATATTATCACACACAGGTAAAATTGACTTTAAAGCCTTCAAAGTTTTTATAGTATGGTGAAATCATAAAGTACTTAGACTGTCAGAATTTTGTGTCACCTTTTGTATACATCCATTGAGATTGTGAGATTAAAGACCATATTGCTTTTTGTTTTCTCCAGGGAATCTGTGTCTCATTTTGGCAGAGGGTGGAGAGATTTCGGTTAGTGAACAGGCATCTTTAATACAGGGTTTTCTTCAGCATGTGATTTAGTGCCCTGTTTATTGCAAGCCCTTGGATCCCTGATGTAAACCTGGAATTGTTCATTTTTCCCTGGCCTATTATGTTTAACATTCATGCCTACATTTTATAAATTCTTCACAAATATTTCTGGTATAAATTTCACAAGACAGTCTAATGGAACACAGTATTACAGGTGGAGAAGAGAAGCACAAAGGTCTCAAGGTCAGAAGTTTTCACTGATTGTGTGGGTTGGATCTTGCATGCCTAAAAATAGATCTTTTCAGATCTACCACTTCATGTGCTTAAAGCGCAAGTCCCATACATACCCAATGAGATCTTGAGCTGCAGGCATTTCTATAACCAAGCAGACACCTAAAAAATGGAGAACAAACCTGCAGATCATTTGGGAAAAACAAATTTGAATCAGCTGTCTGATATTACATGGGAAGTACCAGAGTCTAGAAGAGAATCCTCCAGGTTGGTATCTGATAGTCATTAAGATATTCTCTTAATCTTTCTCTGCCTTATAACTCCTTTTGACTTGGACTTCTGCTTTAGCTAAAGTTTCCTTCATTATACTGAAAAAAAACCTGGGATCTTGTGTATAAATAACTATTCAACTATGTAATTAAATATGATATTGCAGCCCTGTATATGGTGGCCAAATGAAGGTTGCATAAATTATTCTACTTTGAGCTTTTCATAAATGTTAACAGTCGACATTGTAACCCTAGTGCATAATTGCCATGTAATGTTTTAGTTCTTCTTAAATTTTTAAGAAATGAACTGGAAAAAAGTACTGTATTCTGGCAGCATGTGAAATGTCAGCAGGATTGGAACCCAAGTCCACTGTACTGCTTAGCCCTACATGAACTGACAGAGTGATTGATTGCAAGATGACTAACCATTGTCTAGGTGAACCAGCATAAACAGAAAGAATACATTTTTTTTCTACCAAAGTAAGAACATGATGCCTGATAAATCCTGATTCTATTCAGGACCAGTCTCTTTGCCTCCCTCAGGGATTTTTTTTTGTTTTTGATCCAGATGGACTTTCCTTGTACAGATACTGAGAGAGCCAGCAGATACTCACTGGACAGTTGTCCAGCTTTTCCTCCTCTCCCTCTTGCTTGTCTACATCCAGCACAATGGGAATGTCTAGGCCCAGTTTTCCTTTAGTTGGAACTTCAGTTCCAGTTCCAGGTTGATGGGAATGACTGCTAATCAATCCCTTCCTCTCCTGATCCCAGACCTACCAATATCTCCCACGGTCTTTCCTTCCTGTCAAAGGCTAGTCTTACTCCCTCCTCCAGTCTTTCACAACTTAACCCCTCTTCTTCTCCTCACCATGTATTCAAGCATCCTCCTTCTCTCTTCCTGCCTTTCCTGGCTAAAAGGACAAACTATTTTGAAATGTAACCTCCAGGTTACCTAAACCTGGCCTATATGACTAGCACAAAGCAATCCTGGCAAATGAATGTGGCCACTGGTTCTCATTCCAGTACATCCCCGTTTCTCACATTTTCTGTAAATAGATAATTCTAGGTTTTGGGTTGTTTGATTGTTGTTTTTTTCCCCTCTATGCATTTTGATCAGCTGCTTTCTTATTTTACCTCCAGTCAGCAGTATTTTGGCTTATCTGTTTTCAGAACACTTAGTGTGCTGTGAAGTGGAGTAAAAATGCATTCTCAACTAGATATAATCAAAGTCTGATTTCTGCCTCATGCTCTAAGTTTGAGTAGGACTGGTTCTATCAGTCGTTCTAGTCCCCACTTTCACTGCAAAGAGAATAAGATTTTACATGCAGAATAATACTGTGCAAGTTTGAGGCAATTGAATGTTTTGCCATTATGGGATTACACTTATGAGGAGGTGCAAAGAACTCCCACAGACAGAACCTGGTGATTAATTAGGTATTGTGGGTGCTTGATGTTTTTAATTTGGGCTTTCAGAAATTCATGAGCCCTGCTGCCCTATGGTGGACATCTTTCTTCCTCACAACACAGTAAGTATTCACAGCTTTGAGCCTACAGACTACTGAGTTATGGAATTAAAACAAAAGAAATCTTGGTCTCTATAATTGGGAGCATTAGCCCTTGCCTTTATACCCATTTTAAATACAACTGCATTGAAAAACTCTGCTTACTTGATTTTTTCCGTTATTGTTTTGAAGTGAATGGGGTTATTAATCTCTTTTGAAATCCTCTATGTTGTTAAATGACTGCATTTCGTTGATCTTGCTTTATGAACTCAGCTTCTTTCCAACAGCAAAAAAAGCCTGGGAGCAGCTGCTCTGCTGCCACAGGAAGGCCCTTTGGAGAGAGCAGGGGACAGAGAAGGGGAAGAGAGTCAAAGGTACTCAGTGTTTTCCTCTCCTCTGGGGGAGCAGCCAGCTCATCCCTGAAATTGCTCAGCAGAGTGAGAACACGTCCCCATTTACTGCACATCCTGGGCAGTCTTGGCCAGAGCAGGTTCAGGGGGACCCCACCCTTTTCTCTGTTCGTGGTAACATTTCATTTGCTTTTGATTGCCTTTCCACATTAAGCAGATGTTTTTATTAAGCTCTCCAAGGTGACACACAGGTCATTTTCTTGGGTGGTTACTGTTAATTCAAAACTCAACAATGTGCGTTAGTAATATCCTTCCAACACACCTTATTTTGAATTTTCCATTGTGACTTCCTCTGCCATTGTGCTGCCTAATTGCCTAGGTTTGTCTTGACTAACTTAAATAACTACTCAGTTAAATAATTGTTCCTTGTTTAACAAAACACTTCCATGGCAAATCATGCCACCATGTTGAAGTTCTGTTAGTGCTCTGCTGCTAACCTCTGCCATATTGAAAACTGAGCTTTTCATTCCATGCTGTTCTCTTCTAGCTAGCTTGTGATCAACACACAACTACAACTCCCACTTCAAAACCTCTCTGTTTCCTTACTAGCCTCTTGTGAGGTATATTGTCAAAAGTGCTTTAAAAATCCCAATAAATTATGTCAGTGAAACAATTCTTGTTCCTCATCCAGCTGAATTCTTTCAAATGTTCTCTGAAAACTCTCAAAATGCATTAATCTAATTCAGAAAAAGAGTCAGGAATGCTAGTAAATTATGGTTGACTTGCTTGTTTTTAGTAGTTGGCAGCAACTCTATTGATGCTGTGACTGGCTCTAAGCCATTTAGATTCCTGTCAGAAAAATTAGTAGCACTAATTGTAGCTCTGGGATTCCGCTGAATCCCAAACAATTTCCGGTACCAGAGGGAGGCACAGAACTCTCACTGCACACCTGGTCTGTCTGGGAACTCTGTGTTCTGGGCAGTAGCAGCAGTGGAGATGCTGGGCTGGAGGTCAAGGAGCATTTGCAGAGACTGGATGAAGTCAAAACTCTGTGTGAAGAGAATCCCATCACATCCCACGGTGTCTGCCTTCCCACTGCCAGGAAACCTTAATTGCTTCCATGGAAAGCTCTCACAGCTGACCCAACCTGCTCACTGGCAGCTCTCTGTGTCTGGGGGACAGGAAGAGTTTTTGGCAGGGAGAAGACAGAGAACATGCTGAAGGTACTACAGAGAAAGTGCAGTCAAAAAGGGATGAAATGATTTTTGGGGAGTTTTTAAACTGGTGAGGGGGGCTAAGGGAAAGTAACCTGGTTCTGAAAAAAATAAGATGTGAGATAGGAATGATGGTATTACCTTTGTTGCTAAGAGATACATTAGTCTTTAGGGACAATTCCTAATGTCTATGGGACTGAGTTCCACTGAGCCTTTCCATTTCCAGAGATGAATTCACATTGCACATCTCCCCTGAAAGGTCCGGCCTCAAATATCTGCATCATATCAAAGTGGTCTCAAGAAACAGTCTCAGCTCTTTGAAAATTTCATTGTCACTCATCAGCATGCACATTTGCTCAATAAACTTTCCTAGCTCCACCAAATACATATATTCTAAGCAAACCTCAAAAGGGAATAACTTAATATCATGGAAATAATTACCAGGAAGTCATGTTATGCTTCCTGCCAGTTCACAAGAACCGGTTTTCCAGAATGTGAATGTTATGTTGCTGCTTAATGGACTCTAAACTTCAAAAGAAATGGTGAAAATCTTTTATCTTGGCAGAGAAGAAAGGCAGCACTGCCATACTCCCCAGCTACAATCTAGAACTGCTTTAAAACGAGTGCATGACCCAAACACTGCTAAAGACTGGAAGGTGAAAATTGTCTAGACTGGAAAGCTCCTTCCATATACCTGTACTTTTGGTGATATCAGGAAACACTGCTCTCACATTTAATATATTGGCAGTTCTTATGAAGTAAATTTTCCTACAGAGAGAAAGCTCTCTCTTTTGTAATGTATATTTAGATGATGTACTAGTCAAGTTTCATCTCTCTGATTTCTTCCATCACTCCACCAAAGTCTCTTGGAAGCACTTAAAAATTTGGGGGTTAAAGCCTGGTCTCTCATGCTGAGGGGAGTTGCACCATCAATTTCTTTTGAAATGTGATTTATCAAAGGGTCAGGCTTTGAGTGGTTCTTGTGCAGTGATGTAAAGCAGGAGCAATGCCACTGAGGTTCTTCACACAGTGCCAAAGCAAAGTGGATGGAAACCACTGCAAAGCACAGCTGTTGACTCAGTGGCATTTGGGTTTTTTTTGCTAAGGCATCTGCAGTTTTGTCAATAAGGGGGAAGATAAATTAGTGTTTGTTGAAATATTTGCTTCCCTATGCTACACATTGCTGGCAGAGAAGCTGAAGTGCCACCAGTGCTCACAGCAGAGCTGTTCCAAACCTGCTTGGGAAGATCCCTGTCCTGCTGCAGGCAATGGCTGTGATGGATTGTGCTTTATCTCTTTTATTCTTGTTTTAACATTGACTTTTTTTCATAGTCCACAGATGGCACCTGAAAGTACAGTATGTGTTCCAAAAGAAATTCCAAGCTCTTTTTTTCCCCTCATCTTCTTCCAAGAGAAAAAAAGTACACATACTTTTTGTGTGTTATGGCCTTCTGTGGGACACCACCCACAACCTCACCCTTTTTTCCCCTTCCATGGATAATCTTTTCACAGGGTGGAGAGGGGATGGGATGGGATGGGATGGGATGGGATGGGATGGGATGGGATGGGATGGGATGGGATGGGATGGGATGGGATGGGATGGGATGGGATGGGATGGGATGGGATGGGAAAGAAAGAGTTGCTTTCATGTTTTCTAGCAATGATTTTGTCTGCAACTATTTCCTTCTTGACTTCTTACTCACTGTTTATAAAATCTCCCTGTACTTTAACAATAGCATTGTTGCCACAGCTGCACTGATTATATTTCTCTAACTTCTCTCATTTTGGGGCTTGGAATCAGTGTGGTTTGTTTTCATACATGGTAACTTGGAACAGCCTATAATAACATTGCAGAAAGCCTTGATAATATAATTGTAATGTGCACACACACTACTTTCTCTGCTATTTTGTCTCCAGGATCAAATATCTAATTTGTTGGGCTTTTTTTTTTAATACTCTGCCTACAACAAAAAGTGAAGACTTGATTCCAGATAGCTACATTACAAAATGTAGGGTTTTGATAAGCATATTAATAAGGGAGGTCAGTGAATGTTTTAAGTGTTTTATTGCATAGCCATGTATCTCCACATGTGAGATTTGGGTTTTCTGGTTGTTTTTGGTTTGTTTTTTTGTTTTTGTTTTTGTTTTTGTTTTTGTTTTTTTTTTTTTTTTTGTTTGATTTGATTGATTTGGGTTGGGTTTTTTTGTTTTGTTTTTTTGGGGGGTGGGTGGGTGGAGGGTTCTTGTTTTTTTGGTTGTTTTGTTTTGCTGTTCGTTTTTTGTGGAGGTGAGCTTTTTCTTTATCTATTCATTTGTTTATTTATGTCTTTATTTAAATCAGCTATTTCCATTCTTCTCTTTAAGATAAAAATGAAAAATAACCAAGAAAACAATTAAAGTGTGTAATGTGTTTGTTTTAATTAGTTTTATTTTAGGTTGTAAAATAATATTTTGCTGCTACTCAGAATGAGGATATGGCTCTTGTTTGTACTGAAAATCTTCATGCGACCTTTTGCAAGACAAAGGAGGAACCTGATGGTGCAAGGTTTCTCCCTGCACAGCTGAAGTTCAACCTTTGAACTTCAGGACAAGTCCCCCTTTGCTGGAAAACCTCTCAATGTTCTTGATGTCCTTAAACATGAAGCATGTGTATTAAATATGTCAGATTAGAAAGGCCTTCACTTGCTAGATTATGATCTGGAGGTGTAGAGGTGTAAGTAATGAACAGCTGCTGCAATCAGCAGCTCCCCAGCACAAAAATATGGGTTATGGGACATTCATTTAAACATGTTAGGTAATGCAGCAGGTCTGCCTCCCTTTCAGATTGCATCAGATACCTGCAAGTCTTAACACATTGAATTCCCCTTTGTTTTGGGGCTGATTAGTGCTGACAGAAGATGGCTCACTGGCAGTCAGGGACACATCATTTCCTTAACCTGCAAAGCCCAGGCAGGGTGAAAGGAAGTCAGGGCATCACCCTTCTGCCCTGCTTTGCTGCACAGATGCTCTCAGAGAGTTTCAGGGGATGGGGTGCATGTGTTCTGAGCTGCCCTGCTGCAACCAGCCTCTGGGATGGGCACTCAGGGACAAAGTCCTGAAGCAAGCTGGACATGCCCCTTGTCACCTACAGAGGGGACAGAGGGGAATATACTCCAGCACTGTCCTCCATTAAAAAGCTCTCTCCTGAACACTAATGTCACCTAGAAATGCAAAAGGAATTGGACACTGATGGTATTCCATTGTTACCACCGAATCAACAAGTCTCAAACAAATATCTTAGAAGCAAAGCAGACTGGTGGGTTTTTTTCAATTATTCCATCAATTACTCATGTTTTATACAATCCATCCCAATTACTGTATTTTTTCTAGCATGTGGAATATAAGTAAGGTAGTTATTAAATCCTGAGTTGATGAATAGTTTTAAAAGCTGGCTTGGCACCATTTGCTTTTAGAGATGCTCCCCATATGATGACTTCTAATGAACTAGAATTGCAGAATTCACAGTTGCTTTTTCTGGTGTCACTGCAAATACTTAACTGATAAGAAGCAGGAGGCAGCATGCTCAGATATGTTAAAGGAGAAAGTGAATTTAAGATCCATAAGGCAAGTTTTTCTGCCTCTTCCTAGTAATTGCTTTTTGGCAAATCCTAATTGAAAGAAGAGCCAAAAACTCTTTAGAACCAAGCCTGGGAAACAAGCATGTTTCCAGGTTAATCAATGGATCAAATCACCAAATACTTTCAGGCATTGTCTAGCAGATTCCAAAACCCCTTAAACACAATTAAAAAGCTGGATTGTCTCCACAGGCCATGATAGATTTGATTCTCAAATAAATAGTTGGTAAAAAAAAAGAAAAATTAGTATCTGATGTTGAAAGAAAATGTTTGCACCCAACGAATTAGAGAGGTCATCAGTCAAGACTCTTTAATACAAGTCAAAATATCACCATTGCAATAAACTGGCAAATTGATCATCAGCTTGAGTTATCTCTTGTAAGCACACAGGTTTTATGTGCCTAAGGGAAACTGTTGCAACTTGCATATACTTAAACTTGTTTCAAATGTTGTTTTAATTTTATTTTATGAGCAAAGTTTTCTGTTTCTCCTCTCTTCCCAGGTTAGCTTGCCTCTCACCTTATTGAAAGTGTTTGGGAAGTGCAAGATGCACATCTGAATAGAAGCCATGCTGGTGACTGCAGGCTAAGGTCAAATTATAAACCTTTAGTGAAATTAATGTAATTCTTATGAATACCTTACAAAGTTGCTTGATTTTTATTGAAGAGCTTTCTCTTAATAATGGCACCCAAGTTTAAACTGCCCTTTGGGTGCACTCCTGCTGTTACTCCAGTGGAAAAGAATCCCAAGAACCATATGTGTGTTACACTTGAGATTTAAATATCAACCAATTGTCATGGGGTTGAGCACAGCCTCAGTTCACCTACAAGCTCTGAGCAATTAATTTCCTCATTTCTCTGTTGATCCCTGGTTTTGCAAGCATCTGTGCTTCCTGCTTTCATCTAGTATTAGAAGCAGAAGTACTGATACACACTGAAAGAGCTCAGGGAGGAAATCATGTGGATTTCCCCCCCCCCCCCCCCCCCCCCCTTAAATTTTAAAAACTACATGCTCAAGAAATCTGGGCAATGTGTACTTGCTTAAGTACTTTCCTGAACATAAACTACCAAACCTTTCAATACTGAACAGTTTTAATAATGCAAGAGAATTCTTCCAGAAGAGATATTATTGCAGAGGTCAATGTATAAGTCTCAGTCCTTTTTCTTCCTCTTCTGATGTTCTGGAGAGGACCTTTGACATCCCTAGGCCGTGTTCTATAACCCTGGTATTGACAACTTGGAGGAGCTATTGAAAAATTAGGTCCTGCTCAGGGTTAATGAAAGGGTACCAGGAAGTTTCCCATTTTTTAGAGGCATCCCAGCACTTTGATTCAGTGGAAGTTAGGCACCTCAGTCCCTTTAGTACTCAGAGTCTCACTCTAGAAATTTGGGGTAACTAAACCACTTAAAAGAAAACACTGACACCTTAGATTTTGGGGCTGTAATGTTTCTGCAGATGCTCAGCTGTGAGCACATAAGTTGATTCATTTATGTTACCTGGTCCCAGATGATGCAACTCAGAGGTTTATTTAAAAACTAAAAAAATATTTGCAGGGCAGGAATTTTATTTTCCCACAACCAAATAACATTCAAGGCATTTTGGAGGATGTTGGGAGCTGTGGATCCCTTTGCAGCCTTCCTAAGGTGTGATTTGATATTCACAGAGGCAACATCATTTGCTGTGGCTCTTACAAGCAGGATTCAAATTTGAACTCAGAGGTTCTGAATGAAAAGTTAACAGCTTCTGCCATTCTGTGCTTCTGCTTAATAGGAAGCAATTGTGTTCATTTGAACCCTCATTTGGTGAGCAAGACCCAGTCTAAAAGGAATATTCTCCATATTTTTCTCTTTTGCTATTTGAGTGCATTAAAATAGTTGCCACAAGTAACAAAATTGCCTGTTTTAGAAAGAAAATGGCTACCATAGGCCTAGGAAGAAACATCCTTTTTTAACCCATATTAGCCCTGGTTCAGTCTAATCTATGGCTCAGGATATCCTTTATGTTCATGTAAATGACTTGGGTAGGGAACTATTCTCCTGTTCACATCACCAATGGTTACCAACAAGAGAAAGAAAAGGTTACTTAATAAGTAATTTAAAGATCAAGTCAAGATGTTCCAAGTGTATTGATTTTTTAAATTTTTTTTTTACCATTGGAAAAGAATTCTGGGTTATTGGATCATTATCTCTTTCTATGCTGTTTTGGCAGTCTCTCCAATATTAGATGCACATTTTGTTTTCTCAAAAAATGCATTTATAGATTTTAGATCTGTTTTCTTTCTAGCAGTAAAAGTTGTACAGCTTGACTTTGTAAAACAGTGAACTAGTGCTGTGCATCTTTTAGGGCTTTACCTCTGTACCTGAAGATATCCTTAGGAAAGACAATTCTGCTGTCTTTATTCCTGCAATTACCAAATATTATTTCTAATTGGAAAGAAGCAATCTAGTATTTATTTTAAAAATATATTACACAATTTGTGATATTATTTTTTGTTGCACAGTCAGAGAGAAGCTGGAATTATTGCTTTTTTAATTGTAACGCCAGGGCATGGCATTTTCATTAAAAGATAGATTTAAATTCCCCAAGAGGACTCTGAAATGTGAAAATTGCTACCGAAAGCTTCAGCCTCAAGAAGTAGGCACAACAAGTAATATGCTTTGCAAAATGCAGGGAAGCAGGTGATGTTCATACAGCCTCCTGTGAGAGAGGGTATTTGCATTTCACAGAAGTCTGGGGGGAGAAAAGGAAGGTCTGACCTGGCTTTGCTGTGATGCCTTTGGGAGGGCTCTGCAGCTACTGCAGGCAGCCTGTGGGGAGCCTGGCAGTCCCTCAATCATCTTCCCTCTGTGCTTCACTATTCAGACACCCAGGCTTTGTCAGGAGAATGTTATGACTCCTTTGCTCCATCATAGCCATTTACCTTTGCCAGACTTTCCTCTATCAAACTATCTGTCTTCTATTTCACACTGCAGGAAGACAAAAGCCAGGGATGAGTCTCGTCACTAGAAATCTATTTTACTAATCTGGATCTTGTTTGAACAGGAATCTGCTTTCCAATAATGTTACCACTGGGTCTGGTTTTTCCACATCACTTATCTTGCCTGTAGCAAAGAATACACTAGAATTTAGACATACCACAGAGGTAGGTCTCTCAGAGCAGCTTGCACTGCACTAAATCACAAAATAATCTGGAGGGACTTCCTCAGAGCATGCTTCTTTTTTGGAGAAAAACATCCCTCTTCTGTGTTGCCTCGATGAAGTTAAGAACTGTAGAGCCTACTGGTGTTTTGACAGCTATATTTTTTCATCCTTTGTCCAAAAAAACATGAAAAAAAGTTCCACCTTTTTCCCATCTCTCCCTCTCGTATGATAAAAGAGAACTGGGGGATCATGAGTGGTCAGGCAAGGTAGGGATATATTTTCATATGCCATTAATAAGCATTAGGGCTTTTTCTGGAAAAAGAGAGATGGTGAATATTGGAGATGTCAAGAAAATTTGAATACTTTTGCAATACTAAAAGTCTCCTCAGACATGCTGGATCTAAACACATGAAGAAAGGGGATTATACAGTCCAAACATTATCAGTCTGTCTGCTGCCTTGCAGAGAGGTCTCACCATTAGTAAGTGAGGGCTTGGCTTTCTTCTGAAGTCATTAGTTACCATTACACATGGATGGGAATGTTGCTGGATAAATGGGCTTAATGAATTTTTTCCTACCTGGAGAAGTTATTAGGAAAAAGTTTCTCTGAGAGCTTTTGGTGCCTACCCCAAAAGGGTTTGAGCAGAGACATTGAGAGACCTGCACTCTTCCACATGCACATCCTTCCTACCCTGTGTCTGGTGGGGATCTCACCACAGATGGCCACATCAGGCAGAGGTAAGAGGAAAGAAGACACAAGACTTTATCTGCTTCACTATTTGCTCTAATCTGATTGGTTACCTTCAATGTTTTTATTTTTAACTCCAGTTCTAGTTCAGATATGTTCATAAGAGTCATGGAGTGAGATAAAATCTTACTGAGAGACTCCCCTTTGTTTCCACATCTCCCAGCTTTGATCCGATTTTCATAAGTTCCTGTTCCAGCATGGTCAACATTGGCACCACCTTCAAGGTTTTTTTAATCCTCTTTGTGCCTTCATGATGATCATGGAATATACTACTCGCTCTGTGGGAGGAAGATAAAATCAGAACAGTGAAGACTGGAGTGATATGGAAACAAAGATGGAATCTGTAGAGTGAGGAGGAAAAGTAGAGCAAATGTTGGATTCAAGAAACTTTCACAGTGGAGTGGGAATTCTGTGGGTTCACAAGAAAGGATTTCAAAAATCAAGAAGTTTGAAATATTCAAAGACTAAAGTAATTATATACTAATAATTATCCTAAGGAAAACAAACCCAACAAACAATACCAAAACCAAAACAACCCCATCCTCCCTCCAGAAAACCTGGACAAATAACAGAGAGAGTAGGTTATTTATAGCTGTCCTGCCATGTTAGTCATGCTGCATACCTTAGTTTGCATTTAATATTTAAGAAATAGTGCTGGTTTCTAACCCACAATTTCCTCCATTACTTCAATGTTGTATAGCCACTCATCACTTAAGATCTGAATTCTTTTTGAACAGTATCAAAAATAATAGTGAAATTAATGGATTTTCTGACACCTGCTTTGAGTTCTAAGGTAAACTAAAACACTTTTCTTGGGTACAAACTTTACTTTTCCCACACAATTTCTAAATTTAAGTGAGGATAATCAACATCCCTGGTAAGACCTCAGCTCCTTTTTTGGCTGCAGATATTATTATTTTTCATTGCTTATTATGTTACAGCAGTTTTCTGATGGCCCTTTCTGTGAGACACACTTCAAGAACACAGAGCCCTTGTCCTGAACAGCTTCCAATCACTGGATATTTGGACTAACCCCAAGTAACAAGGAAATAAAACCACCACTTATAACCCTGAAAAAATTCAGGGTGGGAGCACTGGTACAGAGTCATTATCAGATTTTGCCCCAAGCCTGCACACACATCCACAGTTACATTTAAATAATCTCAAATGATACTAATTTCTAGAAAATAAAATCTGACAGGAACATTTTTTTTTCTTTTCCAAGTGAAATCAGGAACCATCCAAATCTGCCATGGCTGCCATGCCTGGATCTTGACAAGCATCTTTCATGATTGGTGTGCAAAAATAGAGCTTTCATGTTACTCAGAGCACCTTAAACAAGGGGGACAACAGAAAATAATAGTAGACTTGTTCATATTAGGGCAGAATGTATAAACCACAGTATCTCTGTGAGGAAATAGACTTCCTGTCTGCTGGTTTTGTGTGTCTAATTAAGTGCAGATTTTTTGGCTACTAAAGCATTTTTCCAGAGCTACCAAGAAATAAAATCTAAACAAGTCCAGTAAAGCCATGAATGGACAAATTCTGTGGGACTCTTTCACAGTAAACCTTGAAACCCCCACATGCAGGTGAGCCCAGTTCTAACATGGCTGGTTTTTAGTCACGGTATTTCTAACAAGCTATTACTTAGCTTTTTGGGAAAACCATCTCCAAGCAAGTGTTACTTGCTCAATAAAATCACTGTAACTCACCTTTTGGTCTTGCAACTGGCTCCATTTAAAAATAAATGCTTGTACCAAGCAGACAATTATGCAAGTGTCTTCCAAGCCACCTAGCAGATGGAACAAAATAAAAGAAGGGGTAAAACTGGGCAGAGGGAATGGATGGAGCAGAGAGTTAGGATCTATAGTAATGAAGATTGAGTTTCTGCCCCCACCTTGTGAACTCCATGGAAGAAACTACACTGGAATGTTCCCCCTTTAGCTGGCTGACATCACATGGAACAGGGCTGTACTCCCTGACCTCTTACAAGAGCTCTGAAGGGTGAAATGTTTCCTGGTAAATCATACAAGTCCCTGTGAACTTTTGACAGGACGGCTTTCACTGCACACCACGTTCCTGCAGCACTTCTGCACAGATGTTCTGATCCATCAGTAAGGAAAATCACACAACTTCACAGCAGAGTTTTATGCAAGTCTGATCCTCCCAGGAGATATTCCTGTGCTCCCTGGGCACATCTGACTTACAGATGGGGCTGGGGAGTACAGGAGGAGATTTCAGGGAAGGGAAAATGGCAGTGTTTCCTTATGGAGATGTGGGGTTTCCAGAAAAACAGAGCTGACATAAATTGAAGGAAACAATTTACAGGTGTTTCAAGAGTACTGTGGGAATTGGGAACTCTGATTGCAGTCCTGACTACTGCCCTGTAGGAACTTATCTATTCCATTTGATAGTCATAGGCTGGTCATGCAGCACGTAGAGACTCCCTTTTCTGGCTAACAGGTAACTACCTTCACTCCCTTCCAAATATTTGAAATGCTTTTTGTACTGTTTTCCTTGCCCTCTCATCATTCAGCAAGGACACCTGAAGGTAAGAAAAACTCACTGAAAGGTCTTCAAAAGCTGATAACCACCATTGGCTGATGGGAGTATTTTTACAGAAGGAAAGAAGCACCAAACTGTATCAGAAAACATGAAATGACCTGTACCTTTTCTAGTAACTCCCTCAGAACCTAAAGTAAAAAGGCTTAAAATACTGTTAATGACAGCAGAAAATCCAGTCTTGGGAGACTCTTACCAAAGTTCTGAAGGGAAGAGGCTTCTTACCAATGATGTCAGACTTGGTTTTGCAGAGGAATATGAGAAGTGACACACAGAGAACCTCAGACAGCTGACAGATTTCTTTAATTCAAAAGATTCTTTGAAGTTTATGCAAACCAATGGGTCAGGGAGGCATTTAGTGTTTAAGATAAGAAGTCAAAGGATGCTGTCCTAAAGAAGGAAGTGATAACAAGCTGCTTTTCTTGCTGGTGATCCACCTTGCAATGCTGTGGGACATCGTTGGGCCCTTGCTGTAGCAGCACAGGGCTTTATGCACTTGCCCAGTTTCACAAAGGGTCAGGTCCTACTGTAGCTCCCTAAAGAAATAACAAGTAGCTGCTCACTAATTCTTCCATTTCCAGATACAATGTCTTCAGAGTACAATGGCCTTTAAAATGAGGCAATTTCTCACTTTTTCAAGATTTTCACTATTGGCTAGGGAGCAAGTTCTCATGTGAAAGTTTGCCTCACCTCCTCTACTTATGCACTGAGAACTTCATTGAATCTTCAGCTCTCAGTTTTCCACAAATGGGAAAACTATAAACAAATATCTTATCCTGAAACTTGGAATTTATCTATTCTGCATCCAGAGAACATCAACAGGAGACTAGTCATAACAGTCAAGCTACTAATTTCATTTTCAGATAGGAGTAAGTTGAGAAGCTGGATGCAAAAACATGGGATTTTGAGTATGTGTGGTTAGTGCAAGAGTGAAATAAGATGAAAGGTTAATCTTATTCATCTTAATAAATGCAGGGAAAGCCACAAATAGTATTCTCATCTTTTGTTTTTGAGCCATGGGCCTAAAGGGTATTTTTAATGCAGAGGAACATAACCATGCTTGTCCAATGTATTTTCCATCAGCTTGAAGCTGTATATCACTATGCACATTTACATGTATTCAATCTTTCTGCTGTATCTTTGTGGCTGGTAGCCAGTGGGATTAATGGAATGTATGAAATAGCAGAGAAGCTGTGTAGATTGAGTCTCAAAAACAAAAGCTAAAAGGCAGGGTGGTCCTCTGAGTTCAGTTTTCACTTAATCTACTGAGTCATTTGGTGACCTTGGACAAGCAAACTGACCTCTTGGCACTGTGGTGAGGCCAAGTGTAAAGCAGTGTAAAAACCAAACAGAGAGGATTAATTGCTGCAAAGAGATCTGAGTCAGTATGGCAGGATAGTACCCCCAAAGCACCCCTCCTGCTCATCAGAGAAATCCTAGATAAAGTAATATATCACTTTGTGTTTGCTTGTGTCTGTAGTGATCAAACTTGGAAAAACAGTTATTCTTTGGAAGTGTTTGCCAAGCCTTGCAGAGCTACTTCCTCTCTCTGCACTGTTTCTTTTCTAGACTTCATTGCCAGATTGAGTTATAGGCTCAATGAAAAAAAAGAGGAAAAGATACATATCTGCCACCAGGCCTTTTGATGATCCCAATTTTCCAAACTGGGGAATCAGAAAAGCTAATCACTAACTTCTAAGCCCATTCTGAAAGCAAAATTTTGAGGTTTGAGGGGTCCCTCTGGTCGTACATGTTTTTGGTTTAGATTTTTAATGTCTGTGAGGTGAGCCCAAGGCCAGACTGAGGATTGCATCAGGAAAATGGAAAGATGAAGAGAAGAGAGAAAGAATGGCCTCAGCCCTAAAATAGCACTGTAAAGGGCGTTTTACTTGGAACTTTCCTTCAGCTGACATCAGTCAGAGTAAGAAAAAGATATTAGTTCAAAAGTGTAAAGCTAAAACAGAGAATCAAGGCCGGATGTAACGCCCATATCTATTTGGTGTTGTGAAAAAAAAAAAAAAGATGTTCCACCTGGACCAAAAGCTTATTGCTTTTTTCATCTTCAGAAACATTTATTTTGTTTGGATGTCTTTGACCCTGGGCTAGACAAAGGCAACACACACCTAAAGACACTCAGAAAAATAGGAGGAACTGAAGTGCAACAGAAGCTATTGGCTTTTTTTTTTTTTTTTTAATTTTTAATTTTTTTAAAAATTTTTATTCCTGGTGAGCTGGAAATTTCAGGAAAAGCGAGTTTAGAACAGGAGGTTTTCAGCCAGGATTCTGATAATCTCTGATGTCCAAAGTCAATGCCAGTGGGATTTTTCCAGCAAAGCCAACAACGCTGAAATTTTTTAGTGTAATATATAAACAAGAAACTATTTTCTTTTTGTCCAAAAGCTACAGTTTCATCTGTGGAGCTCCTTCAGCCATGACTTGTAAACCAAAGTAGGTTTTTATGCATATTTTCACTAAGCAAGTCAACATAACAGGCCTGGGAGCCACTGTGGCTGAGCTCTTCAGCAGGAAATAGATTTGTCTGAATCAATATTTGCAGTGATGCCTCTAAGGTCTACTCCATGCTAAGAAAATTGAGTGAAACTATCATATTACCCAGACAAAATAATCCCTTTCTTCCACCAAAATGTCTGTCACAGATTCAGACTGTAAAACTGACAGCAAGCAACTTACACATTAAATTTCATTTAAATCTCAGCAATGAACAGCCTCCATCCAGCTGGAGAAATGGCTGGGAAAAGTAATGCCAGCATCATGTTCATAATGGGAAGAATAATAGCAGGATCTTGGGCCAAGTGATGAGACCCCTCAGTGATGAGGAATGAGAGGATTTGTGGCTATTCATTCAATTTTTTGTGTTTCTCATAAGTTTTTATGTAACTAGAGGTGGTTTTCAACCTGAATAACTCTCAATGGGAAAACCCCAGCTGTAAAAGAATGCTGGAAGAAGTGTTCTCAAAACAGTGTCAGCTCCTTATTGTAAAACAGATCCTTACAAAATTTAATGTTACCTCCAAGAGGCTGGATTCTTCAATGGGGATGGCTTATGTGGATAAAGTGGTCCACTGACAAGTGAACAGATTGAGAATCTGCTAATCAAAATTCTAACCATTGTGCTACTCCATCTGTGTTTTGTCTTTGTACTAACATTAAATAGAAAAGAAGAGGTGAGGGAAAAGGAAAAACAAGTCTTTTCTTAAGGCAGGTTTGTACATGCTTAGCTAGCTCTTCTGTTCTGGTTTTAGGGCAAAAGAAAAAAAAAAACTGAAACATAAAGCAGTGTGGATTGTATGGAAAATTTGACTCAGATCAAGTGCCTGGCCAACACCACAAAATGGACTGGAGACAAATCTGATAATTAGAAAAAGCAGTGAATAACAAAATATTTTTGACTCATGCCGTATCAGGCAGACTCTGAAAATTCTCAGAGGCAAGAAAACAGGATTTAATTCCCTGCAGCTTATTGCAGTTTTATGTTAGAGCAATGCCACTGATTTCTGAAGCATTTTACTGGTGTAATACTGGAGCTGGCAGTTAAGCCAAAATTCACCTTATCCTTCCATGACAGTTCATTTTGACAGCAATTTGCTGAAATTGCACAAACAACCAGGTAAAGCAGGGGGGATCACACTTACGTCAGCTTGGTACAACTGACATAAACAAGGTCAGGAGCACTCCTATTGTATTAATCTAATTTACAGTCCCTGAGGTTTGTTTTTGCTTTATTTTTACACCAAGTGGCCAGGGTAAACACATATGCTGACCAGTCCACAGCAAGGCTGGGATAAACACACTGACCATCCCACCAGGGATGCCATATAGGGGTAAGAATGTCTGATGCCTGTTTTCCATCTTGTGCTGCTGCCACTGCCTCTGCCAAGGCTAGCAGGTAGTGCAGGCTGGAAGGCACAGTGATAAGAGCTAGAAAAGGCAAAAGACTTGCCAGAAAACAGTCAAATAGGAGCAAGAGAACAGAAATGCCTGTACAGGAGCCAGCACACATAACAAGGGCAGCACAAAGACATAGCTGGACCAGGCAGTAAAGTGAAGAGATGAGGAAAGCCTCCTGGAGAGCCAGAGCTGAGAAGAAGCAGGAGGAGATGGGCATGGTGAGAAGAAATGCCTGAAATCAGGTAAGAGGATGCACAAAAATGTCTTGCCACAGCTGTTGTATGCTGTCTTTAACTCCATACAGGAAAACAAAATTATATTCTTACCTGGGTGCTTTAAATGTCTACAGAAGACTAAGATGAGTCTGTGGAAAGCAGCTCTGTGTATTTCTGCTTGGAGAGAGTCAGAAACATTCAGGTCTCATGTGGCTGATTTTTCTTTGGAGATATATTAGGAAAGTCACGTGGGCAGATAGTGAATTCATGCTGTCCTTATCATCAGATTTTTTTTATTTTTATGGGATTTTCAACTGCTTTTTCTCACTTTCCTATTTATCAATGAGTAATCGATGTTGGAGATGAAGGAGGGGGAAGAGGAGGAGGAGGAGGAGGAGGAGAAAGAGGTGGTGCTTTAGGCAGCAGACAAGAGATTCTTCTGAAGACTGGGAAAGAGACCACAGTGGAGCAGATAATCCCCACAGCTGATGGAAAGGACTGTGTTGGAGCAGATTTCCATGCTGCTGCTCATGGAGGATGCCATGCCCCCTTTCACCACCCAGGGGCTAAGGGGAAGGATATAGAGAAACTGGGGCTGAAGGACAGAAGTTGAGATTAAAGTGTAGAAAAAAGGGAAGTCGCGGTGTTTAATTTTTTGTCTGTTTCCTGCAATAAATTGATTTTCTCTGTTGAGTCTGTTTTACCTACTGTCAGCGACTGGGAAGTGCTCTCTGTATTTACCTCAACCCATAAGCTTTTCCACCTTGGAGATAGGGAGGGAGAGAACCCACCACAGTGATACACATTCTTATTTTGCCCCTCCCTTCTTCATCTCATGTCCTTTAGCTTCCTTCCTCTCTAGGAATACTGAATCCTAATAAATAAAGAGAGGAAGCTCATGATATAGTGCCCACAAAGCAAATCTGGAACAAAAAGCTCAACATGTAAAACCTGCTGAGGATTTTGAATAGGAATACTATAAAAATAGCAAATAAAGCAGAAAAATGACAAAGTCTGAATAAAACTTCACCTTTGTGATTTGTGTCCTTGTGCTTCAGTTGTTGGATGAAAGGGAAAGCCTTGAGGCACAACTATACAGTCACCTGCCAAGAGCTAAGTACTCACTGCTTGGGAGTGCTCATTTGCAAAGCAAGTGAAGGAGATGTAGAAATGCTCTTCAGCTCCATGTGCCATTCTGCCATCTACATACATCACATATGGAAGCAGCAATGCCAAATTTGAAGAAAGTTTTGGCTCAGAATTATTATGTTAAAAACAACAACAACAACAAAAAGCAAACTGTGTATGAAATCCAGTATATGGAATGAAAGTTGATCCTTCTGAAGCTCCACTTCAGCTGTCAATGCTGAAGCCTTTCTATGACCAGTGTTTCCAAAGCATTTGTAGTGCTGAGAAAGTATTCACAGGAATCACAATATTCTCTCCTTTCAGACCTTCTGGATGCTGGATATGTCCATGGCACTGGAGCTGTTGTTGGAGGTCCAGTACCCTGAAGGCATTTAGATGTAATTTCTGGTGTCAGCCTTTAACAGTTGTTAATTCCCACCCATTCCCATCCATTCCCAACCATTCCCATCTGTCCTACATACCCTGTATGATTGTGATCCATGACTCCTTCAAGATTTCTGTTCACAGCATGATGTGCTGACAACCATGTTAGGCTTCTTTTACCTGGACTACCTTGAAGTCTGTATTTCTATAAAATTAACTGATTACAAGGTGGCACATTAAAAAAAAAAACCCAACATGTCTCCATCAACTTCCATGGAAGGATATTCAAAATGTGTTTTTGTTTTCACTTGCAATTATTCATAATTGTATGACAATGCTTTTGTATGTAATTTCCTTCTTCAAGATTTCTGTAGCTATTCTAGAAAGTGAATAGAGAATGCAGAATCATAAATATAAAGAATTAAATTAATTCATATCTCCATTTACAAAAATAATTCCCATTTCTCAGGGGTATTATTATCTACTAACTTCCTTAGATTGCCCAAAGATTTATGGCTGAAAACCTGATTAAACAGAATATGCCTCTGGTTCTTTATTTATTAAAGGCTCTCCTCAAACGTCATAAACACTTTCTGAACTCTTTAAATTCACTATCCAGAGGATGGCCTGGCCCAGGAACATTTTAAACCAAATATTTTTTCTTGTCACTCTCTGTTATTCAGGGATGTCTAACAAGTGAGAAGAATCTGCAAATGAGGCACAATGCTTGTTAGAATATCTTTTACCATGAACACTATTTGAAAACTCTTTAGCAAACAGGTATTTATTTCATTTAAATAAAGCTGGTTAACTTCAAAATTAGTCTAGACTCTTTTCATCATCTGTGGGTTTGACCTTTTTTGAATCTCTAATAACTCTTCAATAAGGGATTAACAAATTAAGCAAATTTGAATTAATATTAATAGGTTGAGTGTTGATGTGTTTGTATTTTCTACATTTTAATGCAGTAATTTATTTAATGAGTCATCATTTCAATCTTTCCAGTGTCTGTGTCTTGGATGACCTTGGTTTCCTGATGTGTGGTAGTTCTTTACATCACACTGACAAAATTACCAGTATTGTAAAATTATCGAAGCTTTTTGACTTCATTCTGATTTGAAACTAAACCATGTCAAAATTCTGTGTGAAATAGAAACAAACTACAAAAAAGATTATTGGAAAAAAAAAAAAAAAAGTAGAGTTTGAAATCCAAGAATCCTGCCAGAATGATATCTGTCCAGATCTTTGCAATGATTGTTACTCTTGTAACATCCACAGCTCACTGAAGTCACTGAAGTGTGGGAGTTTTTTCCCTTATGTCACTGAAATTTGGATGACACCCATAACACTTTATTAGCATGTATAAAATGCTTTAAAAATAAATGATGTCAGGAAAATTGTCAGTTATGGAGTTTTTCCTTCTCATACTTTGTGTCAGAAGCAAAGAATGTATTTCTGTGTTGGGAAGTGTTTTATTAGCATATGTGGGAGCAGATGGAACAAAGGTTTTAAAAAGCAAAGGAGTTGTACTGTTCTCAAATCAGGGATTACAGTACAGAAAGTGGTTTATTTGTGACTGGATGGACAAGTTGCACTAAATGGTATAAATACAGTCTGGTTCAGTACAAAAAAATAGCAAAATTAGGTTAATTATGACATTTGATTTTGTATTATGGCACATTTGAGAATCATAGGATCTTCTGAAAGACTAAGCATTTTGCAAATATTCCTGTACCATTCAGCTTCTTGAAACATTGCAGCCTGCTAGATGTTCAGTTGTATATTCCCAACACAGAAATTTCTGTTGTATGGCTACTGCTGCATAAAAGGTAAAACAGGAGGCAGAAAAGGAAGGATTTTTTAGACCCTTTATCATTGGAGATCCACAACTTTCTGGTATCTCTAGAAGCTTAGAGGGCAGTCGTGCATGCAAAAGATATTCTTCAGATTTAAAGGTAGAAAAGAGGAGAGGAGAAATTGGTGAAGACCTTTCTTTGTCTTGACTTTGCTCCTGACTTCCTCATCTGTCATCTTGATCCTTGAGCCGGCAGTAAATATGTGGGTGAAGTACTTCACCCAGCCTGTGATCTCCTTGTGTCCCTGATGGCTCCCCACATGCAGTGCCAACCATCTCCTAGGGAGGAACCTCTTCTTCATCCAGGTCAGAAACTGAATGTCAGTGTTTAAAATAACCTCTGCTGTGATTGCTTTAAATAAACACAGAGAAATAAAATCAGCAATCCTGCCCTGAATTTATATTCTACTTAAGTGGAGACAAGTCTTTGCAGGAACATTATTTGTGGGGCAGTTGCAGGCCATGCAGACTTTGAGTGCTTTTTGGAGATCAGATGAAATTAGGTCAAGAATGTCTGAGCTTTTTAAAGAAGCTGCTGAATTCTGATCTGTGACACTTCTGCTATTCTAATATTTAATCCCCATATGGCTTTGCTAAATCATTGTAATTTTAACCAACAAATAAATCAGCTGCTATTGAAGAGGCCAATACCAGCTGTGGATTCTCAGATGACTCTTTCTTACATTGTAAAGCAAAACTATACAGCTTATACAAAAATATATCCATCTGACCCATATTTCCCCTAGGTTTTTCTGCACTTTGTTTTTTGCTGCTTGCTGCCATTTGGATTATGGTGCCATGAACTGCTTTGAGTGGATGGTTCCATGTGCCCTGCTGTGACAGAGTTATAGTGTTACAGAAATGGAACCATTTACCTCTCCAAAAACCTGTTAAAATTATCAGGCATGACTTTTTTTCTCCCTTATACTAGATGTTTGCAAAAAGCCAAAACAAAACTCTTTAAAAAAATACCAAAAAACAATTTTTGACTTTCAAAACATTGCCAGAAGGAAGAGAGCAGGAAGAAACAGCCCAAACCTCCTAAAGTCTGTGTCACCTGCTACAAAATTTATGACAGCAAAATAATAAAGATGTGTTTGAAATTCACCTTCCTTGCTCCTTTAGCTGCCATTCTATTTCGCTAACACCCAGCATTTACTGAATATGCTAGAAATTATATCTAATTGCAAAATGCAAAATCTTACCATTATTTACATTGCATTATTTACAAGTGGGAAGGTGACTGAAAAGGACAGTTATGATGATGTAGAAAGTTGAAGCTGGTAAAGTGGAAACAAAAAGCTGAACATTTTTATATATATTTGCACGACCTCTCTTCCTACTAGTTGTTTCCAAGTTCTGGTCAAAGCACCTATTTTTATTTCAGCTGAAGACTGGCCCTTTTCCTGTACAGAGATTGCCAAATGTGACAAACCATAAACTGTTTGTCAGCAATTTAGAACATGGTGAACACAGGGCTCCATGCTGAGTTTATGGGTGAGTTATGCTGACTGTTCTATTAAAGAAGTCTGTACTCAGTCATTTAATCAATTGAAAAGAGAAACACTTTCAATTTTCATGTGATCAAGCCCACAGTTATGTCAGACTGACAGCAGTGTTTGGCAAGAAACTCCTTCTTCCCTTTGGAGAACTGTAAAGGAAAAATGAAGTAAGTTAGCAGGGCTTTTTGCATTGTCAGTGAACAATAGAAAAACAAGGGTGAATTCCATGCCTGAGATACAAGAATGATCATAAGGGAGTTTGGTCTGAAGGTACTCTGCATGCCTCAGCTAAGATTGGAAATTAATTCCTAAATAATGGATTAAAAATCTATTTCTGATGTAGGATGTGTGGAGACCACAGGAGATGCCATCCATGAAGGACCACCCTGCAATCCTCATGTTGGCACTGCTGGGACAGACCTTTGGCTGCAGTTTGCACCACTCAGGACAGGCACAATCAGGAGCTTTGAGATCCCAGATGTTTGTGAGCTGGTTTGGAAGCACTCCCACAACTGGTACCCTGCAAACAGCTTCAGTTCATTTCCTGACACAATGCTAGATTGCATAAGCACAGCTGCTTTGCTGTAAAGCAAAAAGAAGTCTGGAGAAGTCTTGGAATAAAACACCTCAGACCTGAAAACCTTTCCTCAGCTCACAACAGTATTTTAAAGTATTTATGTTTACCTACCCAGTTCTTCACATTTTCCACAATACCCTTACAACTGCCTTTCATTTGATGTTTCCAGCTGTGCTCTGAGGTCAGAGCCTGATTTATTAACTTGCCCTAAATAAAAATTGAAAATGTTTGGTAGCTGGAGCCTGCTGTATTTGTGCTGCACAGCTATGGAATCAGCCTCTTGTTTATATCAAGAAAATCAGAATCCGATTTCTTTTTATATAGAGGAAATCAGAATCCAATTTGGCTTTAAAATCAAAACTGAAGAGGTGTGTTTGTTGCTGGTTTTAATTAGCTCAGATCTGTGAAATTTGCTGGGATTCTTTCTTAATGATGGTGCAAAAAACTGGTGGAAGATCATTACCTTCTTTTCATGATTAGGGCACTGTCAGACCTGCGAAAAGGCAGAGCAATACAGAAATATCAACCATTTCTTTGTATAAAGTTTATTTTATGCAGAAGTTGGTACTAAAATGAGATACAAGTATTCTAATGCATGAAAGTTGCATGAAATATGGCCCCTTAGTACATAGATGGAAAAGTTTCTGTAATTCTGGGTCATTCTGACACAAAATTAGCCTGCCTTTACAAATAAAACCAATATATCAAACCTTAGCAAAACCTTGCCCTAGATTCTTATCTTCTTGTTAACTACCTCCATTCCTGCTGAATTCTCTCTTCAGATTTCCTGGCCTCCTATTTTTCTCCTCAACCTCCCTGGTTTTCTCTCAGTACAAAAATTGAGTATAATTTCTGTTGGTGTAGAATTAAATTGTATTGAATGGCTGGGAAGTCTCATCTATGAATTCAATTTGCTCAAACACTGACTTGAAATTTCAAGTCTTTATTTTTGAATTTAATACAAATTAGCTTTTTTAATTGTTATTTTTATAATTGTTCCATCCTTATTAGGTGATGATCCTCTGTGTTTGAGACTTGGTGGCTTTCAGAGGAATGGACAGGAGGAAAGAATAGCAGGACTGCTTCTTGCCATTGGAGAGAAAATGAGTTGTAAAATACATGTCCAAGGACAGCTGAAAGGATCAAGCAGTGATAGAGAATATCCACTTTTTCTGCTGTGGAAGGGAATCCCCACCCAGCTTAGCAATTACTGCCAGGGACTTGCCCCAAGCTCCCTGTCTTCTTGTAAGAGGGGAAGTAGAGAAATAGTAAATGACTAATTCCAACAAGGTGTTCACCTCCATTTCTGCAAACACATTTTCAGGCACTAAAACCAAACCAAAACTTTTCTCTCAGGGTAAAAAGCTTCTCTCTAGGTCTTTTCCAATGCAGCATTTTTAAGAAATAAATTCTTCAGCCCCTCTCAGAAAGCTTCTCCTCAAAAGAAGAGTGATTAGACCTAACAGACAGCAATGTTGAATAGAAATGCAACCTAAAAAGCAGATCATGAAAGAAACAGCTGTCACTGGGCTAGACTGAGTCCTTCCAAAATGGCCTCAGGCAGGCTTTACTGGGAGTATATGAGGGTATTAAGTGAGCTCACTGAATTCCCTCAATACCCTTTCTCTCTCTATGGGAGAAATTGCCCATTGCAATCACCATCTGAGGGCAGCTGGTGGGAGCTGTGGGAAGAGCAGGATAAGAAAGGAGCTCCTTCAAAGCATCCATCAGGTACTTTTGCCAAGATCAAGACTTCAACTTTTCATCCCAGTGCACTTTCAGCTGAAGAGAACAAAACTTCATTGCTTGCAGGTTCACTCTTGTGTTTCGTATAATTCAAAGACAAAGTTTTTGTTTTCAAAATAATATTTGAAGTGCACTCTGTAGCCTGTGAAAGAAAAAATTACTCCTGGATGCTGATGCCACCTTGTTATGCAGAAGGCAATTGCTATAAATGCAACAGAAGTCTAGCCAGGACTGAAAACAGGGGAAAAGAAAAAATAAATCTATTACCTCCTACTACATATTTCCAAGCCACCCATTCATTCACCAGAGGTGTGCTTATTTTCACCTTCCTGTCTCAACAAGACCTACAGAAAAAAGCTGAATGAGACTGTCGGAATGCTGGAAGCATTTACTCATGGAAGACCTTTCTGGGTAACATTTTACAAAGAGAAAAAAGGAAAAAAGATCCGATGGGAGATGTTCTGGACTGAACCATGTTCTGTTTTCACCAAGCCAGACCCAAGTGATAAGGTTAGAAAACCAAGTGCATTTTCCTGCTAAGGAGCCACGATGGACAGGTGTCTGTGAGAGATTTTTGGGTGCAACATGCATGCCCTGTTTCCTAATAGGCACTGCCAGTTCCTCAAGAACAGCAGAAGTCAGAGAAAGGGAAACAGTGTCATTTCAGAAAAATCTAAGGAAAAGTCTCCTGAGCTTTCTCTTTCCATCATTTTGGGCCATATGCTTTTGGGAGGTGAAGAAGCAACTTTCACCAGCTTGTTGCAATTCCAGCTCACTCCCTCATATGGCTGATGATCCTTCTAACACTGGTCACACATCTGACCTAAGCAAACCATGCTGAAACCATGGAAATCAGTGTGTGTGTATTGTTGGACTCAGTGTGTGTCTAAATATATGTAATATATAAGTAAATATGTATAAACCCTTTGATAATGGGCTTCTGGACTGAAGTGAGCTGTGGCAAGGCAAAAAGCAGATGCAAAGAGCAGAAAGCAGGTCTTTGAATTGGCATCCTGGGGAATGAGACAACAGAGTAGTTAATCTCTTTGTCCCTTCTTGCCCTGGGCTTGCTGCAGTGAGAAGGGTGTGCAGATTCAGGCATGTTATGATTCATTCTCTATGTGTCATCTGGTAGAACTGAGCTGTAAATGCAGCAGTCCAAATTACCGCACAGTTTATAACATGGCTAAAATGCTGACCTAGACTGCTTTTTTCCTGCTTTCCCTCCCTTATGGCTACTATAGGAGTTGTCAGGAGTCTGAGGGAGCCAGATGATCATGAAGCCTTCTGGGAGGAGGCAAGACTTAAGGCACGGGCATCAAGCCACTCGTGACTACCTGACACAGCCTCAGTTTTTGTTTCCCAGCAAGGACAGTGGAGATATAAAAGCAGATCAAAGATTTCTCAAAGGAACAAATGAATGCCCCACCCTAATTCATCACATGAAAATTACCCTGTCTAATACTTCCTGTCATTCTGTTTCTCAAGGTTGTTGGAAAACAGCAGCAGCCAATCTGCCAAAGCAGAGTACCTGTAGCAGAAGGACGAAAATGATTCATGATCACACTGAATGAGCTCCTAAAGACTTCATGAACTTGATCCAAACTCCATGGAAAGGAACAAAATCCTTTCCATGACTTGCTGGATGGGGAGTACTGTACCCATATTTACATCCTCTCCAATATCTGTTCTTACTGGAGAAACAGAATAATAGCAAAATACTTGAACAAAATACTGCACCTAGCACAGAGCAAGTGTGCCACTGCCAGCCTCCAAACCCTGCAGCTCACCTCAGCTGCATTCAGATATGCCCTTAAACAAACCAGGAGCTTGTTCTGCTGTGGCTTGCTTTGAGGTCTCTGGGTCTGGCCTCACTTCCCACTGTCTGGGGTTCATTAGCAAGGATCAAAGGACTGCTCTTTCCAGCCTGAGCTTTGGGAACCACAACCTAACCACAGGTAAACTTTGAAGCAGACCACATTGTTCCCCAGCTAGCTGGTGCTTCAAGCCTTCATCCTTAGCTTTTGGCTCCTCCTGTACTTTCAGACTCTGGCTTGTGACACCAGGCTCAGATGCTTTATGATCCCTGCTTCATCTGTTCCACTTCCAAAGAAGAGCAATGGATCTGGTGGAGGCTCTGGAGCACAAGTCCTTTGAAGAGCAGCTGAGGGAGCTGTGGGGGCTCAGCCTGGGTAAAAAGAGGCTCAGGAGTGACCTTAATTGCTCTCTACTGCTCCCTGAGCAGAACTCAGATTGCCTTAGGGAGAATCTTTCAGCAGTACTATCCACTTCAGGGAACAGAGATTGGCAATTTGAGCACTGATATTCCAATGGGTCTTGCAGGAGAAAAATTAATCTAATTCCCAGTGAAAGGACAATCTAGGAAATCCCAAGAGTGACCATCTCTGGATGTTCACAGGAACTGTGTGACACGGGAAGCAGAAATATACATTCTCTCAACTTTATTTTGACAGTACAGCTGAAATTTGCCCTGAAAAACCTTATCCAAAGAGTAAAAGAGTAATTTATTCCTCTCATTCATTAAATCATTGTTTTCTCTGAAGCTACCTGAGGTAAAACTAGCATGGATCATTTTATTAATGGTACAGATAGACTTCTACTACAACTTGAATAAATTCTTACAGGTTTCCAAATGGTTGGGAAGTATTTGGCATGAGAAAGGAATTATCAAAACAGAGCTGAAAGCACTGTTTTTGATAGACATAATATTCCATCATTTTCTAATATGTAAAATCTAAAATGCTGTTTTAGATACCTTTCCTCCTTGAATTTGCAATCCCACTGCTGATTATTAAATTGGATTGACATCTTAGTTGGATGGTCTGAATCTGAAATGGTTCAGCTAACTTAAGAGTGCAGTGCTCAGCATCTTTGCAAAGGTTGTGTGAGCTTCTGGAAAATTGATTTGAACCTGGAGCCTGTCTCTATTTATAGGTCCTAAAAAAGAAAAGTCAAGTTGTTTACAATAAGTAAGTAATGGCCAAGCACTTGTTTAAGTGATCTGCAGCTGGTTAGAAGTCGAGATCTTTCTGCACATGGATGTGACATGAACATGAGTGCTGCTATTTACAAGGAACACTTCAGAGTTTATAAAGATGCTGGTTCAAAAGGGCAGTGTCTTTCCTTGCTTTATTTTGAAATGTGATCTCACAGCCATGTGCCTTCACAGGGAAATGAGGCACACTGGTCCTTGAAAAATTATTACTGTTGTTCATTCCAGGAGGGCAAATTCAGGGTTCAGATGTACCTCTAAAAGCTCTGGTGGGACTAACAACAGCTTTGTAAGCTGGAGGTGTCCTTTTCTCTCTCATAACTGACTCATGCTCTTCCATTTCCTCTCAAATCACAGTATAGGACAAACCTCTTATTTCTGATTGCACACAGAAATTTTACCCTCCTTATTAAATCTTGCCATTGGTTCTCTGCAGATATTTTTGTGGCAGTATTTTTTATGGATTTTTGTATAAAAATAAAAAGTACCTTTTTGGTGTTTTCACCTTAAACCTCAAATCATTCTATAATGATATTATGAGTTAGCATGAATAAGCAAGTCTAGTTATAATTGCTTCTACTGTAGACAATGTGTAGTTTACACATCCTGAAATAAAACAGTATATATTGCTTCAAGCACTCGTGCCAAACACAAAAGTAAATTGTGTCACCCTTTAGCTGCAGTGGTTCCAAGAAAGCACTTTTATGGATTTAACTTATGTGTCTAATTACCAGAAAAGAGCCCTGAAGGCCTGTGTGTCTAATAAACCCCAACCATTCTGCTTTAAAACTGAGTGCCATAAAAATGGCACAATATCCCATACCTTGTATAGATTGTACTTAAAGAATGATTTCATATTAAGAATCCAGCTCATGCAGAATAATTTTTTTTTTTAAATCCCTGATTTTTCTTTCAAAATATAAGTACTTAAAGGTCAGAACCACCTCTCTTCTGACCCTCTCTGGCTTTTCCCCAAGGATAGAAAGTTCTTGCAAAGCAGTCTTACACTGAGTATATTCATCTCAGTCACCTTCTTCCATTGCTCAAAACAATGAAGCACAATCTGGTGCATTTTTGAAAGATTAAAAAAAAAGTCATGAAAGTTGTTTTTGTTTTTTTTTTAACTATGTGGATTGTAGAACTGGGTAAAACAGTGATGTGGTAACAGTCTATGAATAGTCAGAAATTTGTAAAAAAAGGTCAAAGATGTAGCTGCTGTTTCTAGGATCTGAGTGGTGTATGAAATACCTGGTTTCTAATTTCTTAGACTTGAAATCTCTGAATGTGAGGTTTTTTTCATTGGAGAGAGGAATATTCCCAATTTAGAAGAAGTAAAGATAAATAAGAGGAAGACGGGAAATTCCCAAAGAACTGTGTGACAGTAACCCAGGGCCACTTCCAAAGGGTCACAGGACAGCCTCTGGAAGTCTCTAGCTTCCTGCTACCTGTTTTATAAATAGATTCAGTTGCTCAGAGACTTGTCTGACTGAGTTTTAAATATTTAAGGAATCCTAACAACTTCTGTGGGTACCTTTTCCAGTGTTCTGCCTCTCTCAAGTACTTTTTTCTTATGTCTAAGCAGGACCTCCTGAAATATATTGCATTTCACTGCCCAAGTTTGAGAATAGTTCTGTGTTCTCTACAATCCTTCTCTAGGTAATCAAAGACAAAATGAAAAAAACCATCCCCTCCTCAATTGATCCTTTTCTTCTTCAAGGTGAACAAATCCAACTCTCACAGCCCCTTTCACACATCATGTGCTCCAGGTACTGACTACAATATGCCAATATTTTTCTTGCATGGGAAGCCCAAAACTGGACCCAGTAGTGCAGAAGTCACCTCACAAGGCCTGGGCAGAAGGGAGGAATCACCCACTGGAAACACTCTTGCTCATACATCCCTGGATGTGTTTGCATTTCGTCATCTCAAGGACTTCAGCCACAGGGGTACCACCCCAAATTTGATGTGGGGGTGGCAGGCAATGGTGAGATACCTGATAAGAGATAAACATTTGGGTTGTTGCATTGCTTGGAAAATTTGAGGCATGAAGAACTAAAACCACTGCCACAGACCTGTCAACACACCTTTATCTTTCAGGGCAGAAAGAGCAATTTCTCCAATCAAGTAAAACTGTACAGCAACAAAGAGGATTGCTTTTTCTGGAGACACATGTCTTTCTCCTGGAACAAGTCTGTTTAAGACAGAGGTTCATTTTCAGGATCAGGAGGCAACAGTTAAATTCATCAATATCCTTCATGAGTTCTGTTTCCCCATATGAATTATTTGTGCTGAGTCTGGTTATTCCATCCAAGAGTAAACCTTGAATTAGACAATTGAAACTCAGGAAGAATGATTATCTCAGGCCACAAAAATAAACATTTCCAGCTTTATTGTTTTCAAACTTAACTCTAAGCTTTTTGAACACAAACACAGTAGCCCTGAGAGGCCATATCTGACCTATAAACTAAAGGCTGTAGTGAATTAAGTGTATTTGCTTTGTTCTGCAGATGTTAGGATTGCCCACAAAATATGACAGCTTCAGTTAATTTTGTCTTAGACAAATGTAATGAGCATCTGTTTTTATTTTTCTCAGTCACTGATATGATTCCTCTTGAACTTGATACCCTTTGGTTTATACAAGTGTGCAAAAGTTGTAAACAGCCAAGGATGGAGCTATTCCAGTGCTGAGGAACGTTTATTCATTCCAATATTATCTTTATACTAATAAATACAATACCAAATTACTAAGAAAAAGAAAAAGCCAGGAGCACTTCAAAACACAGCAGGACATGTATCTATAAAAAGGGTCCTAATTACAGGAGTGTTTTATGTGTCCCTGTAAATGTTATATACAGCCTATGCATGAATGTATGGGTGGTGTTATCCCCCCAGCTAGATAAAGTGAAGAACCATGCACTACATAATATTTATAACATGGCTTCACAATTTATTATGTGCTTCTGTAAACCTCATCTGGCTTTTCCCTGCTCACCTCCCTCTTCTGGGACTATTTCTACCATTCCATACTTCTCAGCACCTTCCAACAGCTGTTCTCTCCTCTCTGGGTAACCCACAGAGAAAACCACGGTGGGTTTTTTGTTTTTTCAGAAGATACATCTGTAAAATTGGGATTTTTGCCTCTGGGCTCGCTGAGGTGGGACAGGCAGGTGGCACCACCCTCTGCAGGGGCTCCTGAGCCCAAGTGCCAGCATAGCCCACGTCTCACCCTGGGATGGGGTCTAAGTGTCATCCCCTCTGCTGGATGCTTGTCAGCACTCCACAGCACACACACACAGAAGGAAATGGAGGGACTGCTTTTCATGTAGCCACAGAGTCTGGACTCTGCTAAGTCGTGGATGTGAAACACCACAATGCTTTGTGCTACTGACTGTAGGGTTTTGACCTGTTTCCAATGCCTCCCCTAAAAAAACCCCAACCCTAACCTCCTATACTATTCAAATTGTGGGCTGAGAAATGCCTGTTCCACAATTATGGATCAACCAAATGTAAACTGACATTTTTGGAAGCCACAAAAGGCACCTCCCTAAGTCGGGATTTATCCTTCCAGGAAATTTTCAATCATACTTTGAGTGATAGAAATATTAGGATAATAAAAAAGGGATGAGTTTATGTGTGTTTGCAGGCATGAAGGTGCAACAGTAAATACCACTCTTCTAGCAACAAACACAGTGGGGAAAAGAGCACTAAATGTCATCTCAATGACTTGTGATGCAACATCAGCTCTGACATTAGATATTGCATTTGTTTGCCTAGCATTTCAAAAGTTCCTGGCTAGAAATCCTGACCACATGGCAATTTTCAATCCCTTTGTTCCATAACTTTGGGGTAAGGAAGGCTCATTCAGTTTGCTTGTATGCACTCATCTGTTGGGCAGAGGAACCATTTTTCTCCCCCCCACCCCATTTAAATTCCTGTGGACCTTGAGAGCAGATCAGAGGTAAAATGAAAGATAAAGAGAAGAAAAGGAGACAAGCAGTATGAATTTGAACAGAATAGAGAGGGAGATAAACCTGTAATTTAGAAATTCACTCCTGTATTTTGTAAAGACTCTAGATGCTGAAATATTCTTGTTTAGTTTTAGTGACAATACATGATGAAGCCAATGGTCTTCAGGGAATGTTATCTAAACCTTATAAAGGTTTTACCATTCTTGCTCAATGGATGAAGAGACACTATCTTTGATGTCTACTTGCAAAAGAGCAGAAATAGACCCAGATGCATCACAAACACATTTTTTCTGATACATAATCAAATGTCTTTAAAAGCTACTTTCAATTATTTTTTGTCTCTAATTGTACACTAAATCTCTTTTGCAAAGGTGCTGCTTGCTTTCCTTGCTTTCCTTCCAAAACAATGCCAGGGAAGGTGTTAGGATTGTTTTAAATTGTCTAGAAATGGCTTTCTCCTTTGAAGTGAATAGCCATAATTGAGACTTTGTTTATTTAGCGGAATATCATATTCTCAGTTTCCTCCAGTTGAGGTAGGTTTTCTTCAGCATGTTTATTGCATATGGCATGAATTTTGTTTATTTGGGACAAATACAAACTCACATAGGGAGGCAATCTGAATTGATAATGGGTCAAAGGGAAAAGATTGTGCAGTATTTATTTGTGTATTGCTTAGATTTAATTGCTATGGGATTCCTTTCAATCTGTATGGATTTTTTCCTTTCTATTAAACTGGGTGTGTAATGACTGCCATCTATATCAACCACAACTCGGCCCAGTGCAAATTGCTGATGAGCAAGAAGTGTAAAGATTGAAAGATCAATAGATTGCCTGGCACAGATTAAATACCTGAAAAGGCTGTGGTTCTTTCCTCTGCTTTAAGGACATCTGGGACAAAAGAAATACATAATAGAATCCTATACAATGTGCAGTATATAATGTATAATCCTCTCCATATAAGACAACACAAACAATAACACTCTCTATACTCAATTTCATGAGCCAGCATAACCAACTTAGATTCTCAAGGGGAAAAGTAGCATTTATTTGTGATTATGTCCCAGATGATAACTCCTCAGAAGTTTTATAGGAAAATATTACTTTCCTCCTTGCTAAAAAAAAGAAAAAAAAAAAAAAAGCTTTTTTTTCTTTGACTTGCAAATGGTCCTGTGTGATTACAGGGTGGTATCCCTATTAACTGGTTGTATGCTTGAATCACCTGGAATGCTTCATTTTGGTAGAGTGTAAACAGAAGTAGCTGAACCAAGATCCTAGCCCTGCAATCAGGTCTCTGCAGGTGATCAAGTGCTTCTAGAATGCAACCATGGGGAAAAAAAAAAGTGGCTTTGCCATTCAAGGTAACAAGGCTCTCCAGACCAAGAAAATGTTTTTTGAGGAATACAAGTATGTGATCTTATCTTCTTCTCAAAAGCAAGACAATTTTTCGATGTGTTTCATGTCATCTCTCACTTATGTGGAACAAGATAATATATTTTGATTCTGCTTGGACCATTCTTAAGATTAATAAATGTTACTCTGATGGAAAAGCCTTTCATGCCTTGTTTAGTGACATATTCCCTCACTGTTTTCAGCCTTCTGAAATAGCTCTGACAAACCAAAAATTGAGTTAACAACCAGATCAGTGAAAATGCTGGCAGCATAAAGGGCTCTGTTTGATTCACTGGCCAGTGCTACCTGTAAACACAGTAAAACCTAACAGCTGTTAGAGCAGACCCCAGTTACCACAGCTCTTTAGGATTTATCACTGTAGCACCCCACTCCCAGAGCAGCCAGCTTGTTTCAATGAAATGTGGCTTTCAGTTTCATACTGTAAAGCAATCAGCCTTTTCTATAAATTATCCATTTTTCTGGAGTATAGACCTGTGTTTCCTACACAGGATTGCTGAAGGAAAACATATCTGGAAAAGGCATTTTCCTCATAGTGGCACAGCTTCTGTGGAGCTAGTGAGAATGTAACTCTTTAGACAAGTTTAGCAAGCATTTTCCACTTCTTCACATCAATCTTTAGAGGCTGATAAAAAAAGCAATGCTGTAATATTGGTGTTTTAAATAGCCATGTGAAATGAGGAATGAGACAGCAATCTACACCTTTCTGTCTGTCTTTGTAAGGGTTTTTGACTGATTGTTATCTGATGATTTACACAATTCCACCCATGGAAATCTCTGATACACCGTTTCCAGAATTCACACTCCATTTCCAGGGTTCATTCATTCATATTCAGCTTCATCACATTAAGATCCTGTTCTCTCTATTAGCGTATATCTCCTTTCCAGTTAGGTCCATATAATCTGCTAACAAGTCTTTCCATGTCATTCTTTTTCTCTCTGTTTACCATTTATTATTCTCATGTTCCCTCTGGGAAACACCTGATTTATCAACATAACATTTTTATTTTCTGGCCCAGACATAGGGGCTGTGTCTGGTCTCCTCTGCTAGAGGTTCTGCTCAAGACAGCAAAACCTGTGTCTGGTGGGATTGATTCCACCTTGGTGTCATAGCCCTGTGAGTTTGTTCTGCCTCACCTCCAGACTCCTTTATTGCCTTCTCCTGCCCCCCTGCAAATTTACCTAAGCTTCTCCAAAATCAATCCTCCCTTGCCACAATGTTGGGAAGCAGCTGCCCTGCTCATGCCAGAGTTCCATGCTTACTCCATCAAAATTACTCATGTTTTGAAGAATGTTTGTCCCCTCCTGGTCTCTTAGTACTTGGATTAAACTGGAGAAAAAGGTTTTGCTTCTCACTGCCATCCCCAGCTTAGAGAATGTGCCTGACAACACATCACATTGACACCCAAAATATTCAGGTATCCCAGCAGTGTAATTCCTTCCTATCATACTGGTGGAATTCTTTCAGACATGCCTTCCTGGTAGCCATAACCATGGATAGGGGAAGGAAAAGCCATGGTCTTCTCTTATGTTTAACATTCCACAAGATAGGTAGAATCTTACATAACTGCCAGATAATAAAATAATTCCAGAGGATTCTCTCATCCTGTTCTCAGTCACACAGAATTTGCATATTGATTAACTTTGCTTCTTATTTGAAAGCAAAGTGATATATATTAATATTTTCAATTGTGTGGTTAGATCAACCTGGGTTACCATTCCTTAAAATGTATTTGAAACAAGGTGTGATGAAAGTGGCCCCATTAAATGTCTTTTGCTATTGTACAATGAAGTTTTTCTACATTGCCTTATAATGTATACAGCTGTGCTCAACTTTAGGCCCTGAGCTGCTGTTAAGTCCTAAGAAACACCAACAGTTATAGGGCAGATCTTTTTTGCAACCCTTTTTCTGTATGAGAATATAAACATTTCCAAAGAAAAACACATTTTGTAAGAGTCAATACTATTCATTTGCCATTAAGCAACACAATAATTATTATAATAAAGTGTAGCTTAGACCAAGTGACATTGTGGTTCTTAAATGTCTGCCTTGCTTTAGTAGTTAGGGCCAAATTTTGTTGCCACTCAAATCAATGGGGAATTCTGGAAAGTTCAATGAGAAAGAGGCTAGAACCTCCATCAGCTGCAAAAGCTTCTTTGTGTAGGGTAACTCTCTAGGAGTTCTATCATCTCTCTCAGTTGTACACATCTGCAAACTTGCAACTTTCTTAACCTTAGCGAAGCAGGAAAGACTTTCTCAGAGGACTTAAAGGTGCCTAGTTAATTATCTTCACTGTATTTTTACTCCTGAAGCAAATTTGAACCCCTCCATGGCTCATAATGCAGTTTTGAGGTCTTTTATTATGATCTAACTCTTGGTTCGCACGTGCTGCCCTTTGTTGATTTCTTCTCTAACACTGAGCTATTCACTGAAAGAGCCAAACCTTCATTCTCTGCCTGATGTGAAACAGAGGGGACTTTATTTCTGGAGAGGTGGCCCAAATTCCAGTGTCTCAGCAGGAGCTCCTCTCTGCTGCCCTCCCCAAGGGAGGACGATGAGGCGTCCGTCAGCGCTGGGTTACACAATAGGCGGGATAAACCTCTCTGCATTCTGTGCCCTCCTGCTCTAATGAGAGGGTGATGATAAAGTGTTACAACACACGGCTGCAAGACTGGGCACTGCTTGTTTCGACAGAAGGACTAACCAGGTTCACTGGAAACAATCTAGCCCCTCCCCAACAGAGGAGTGAGTTGTTAATTAGCACGATGGGCCCAAGTTTCAGTCACCACCTCGTAGATTTACAGAACGTGATGCTTGTGCAAGTACAGCACTAATTAAAGATCCAGGATTGAAAGCTGGGGAGTGTAACACAGCCATACCACCTGCATATTGGCAAAAGGGAAATTTGTAGCATAAAGCTACCAAAAGTAGAGATCCATTTTGTTTTATTGTCTGTAAGTGGACCTATGTGCTCGTCTTTGTTTTCAGCAAGAGACAAAAAGTAAACTGGAAGGTATTTCAGCTGAAATAAGATGTGTTGGCAAGCAAGGCAACTTTGTTGTTTCTCATACTTCAAGGGATTCTAATAGGGTTGGTAACATCAAGTGAAGTTTTAGGTTAAGGACCTAAGGACCTAAGGTGGTAAAGCTCTTTTTTTTCACACTGTGGTTAGCTTTGCCAAACTTCTGACTCCTGAATGCCAATCAGCACATTGGTACTGTTTTTAGGAGGGTGACCAACTCTTTCCTGACTGCTTCCAAACCAGCTTTGGCCACCAGGGCACTGGAACTCAGTATGCCAGAATCTTGCCAAGGACCCTAAAGGCTCTTCCTTCTCTGTGAGAGGTGCTGCCATGGGTCCACAAGGGCACATCAGAAAAATTCCCATCTGCTCCTTCTGCAGGTGCATGGGCAGCATTCACCACGTGTAAGCAAAGAGAAATTGCCTAAGAATGTGGTGAGGATGAGGGACCAAAGCCTCTGAGCCAAGAAGCTTTTGTGTGAAAGAGGAAGCAGTGAGCAGTGGAGGGGAGGAGCACTGAATCCAGACGTTACCTCAGGCATTAACACCCCGAGGGCCATGAGAGATATATTGGTGTGTTTATAGAGACAGATTAAAATCAGATTTCACACATAGATATCTAACACACCAAGGGTTATGAAAATCCTCCTTGACTGGTGAAAGAACAATAGAATTGTGGTTGGTTGCCCAGCAAACCTGAGGAAGCTTGGCTCTGCTCCATGCCAACAGACAATACAGAAACCACACAATGAACAATTGCTTTTGTACTGAGCTGAGGAAATCTCAAGTGAAGGAGGACAAGATCTGAAAGGTAAGCTTGTAGTTACACAAATCCACCCTACCTTTTACGTACACCTCAGTAAACCATTACTCAGCCTGTGAAACCATGCATTCACCTCCTGTGCCTTTTCACAGCAGTGTCACATACACTCAGCTGCTTCTTGAAGCCTTTGAACAGCCTAGTTCTTTTGTTGTTTTTTTTTCTTTTCCCAGTGTCCTAACCTAGCATGGTGGGAATGCCGACATGCCATTTGGTCTGCAGGCCAGAGCCAGGATTGCATGTGCCTTGAGCAGCTGCCAGCCCATCCTGCTGGCTCTCCCAGCTGCCCAGAGCAGAGGCAGCCAGTGACCAGAGTGTGGCCAGTGCTGAGCGCAGCTCGGGCTGCTGTGCCAAAGATAACAACACTTCTCTTCCAGACGAGCTCATGGAAGATCCATGGTGGCTCATTCAGCAGCCCAAACAGACTCTCATCAGCCTGGAAAGTACCATGTAAATAAACCCAGAGTAGCTTTCAAAGGAGGCAAGAAATATGTGTGTTTAGGGATGGAAGAGCAGAGTCTTCACATGCCACCCCACTCTCCATTTAGCAGGTAAGATGCACACCAAGTCCCTCGGTCTGAGCTCTGTCCTGCTCCAGCAGTCATGTATTTCCTGTTATTGACTACACTTAAAACACTCCAGCATGCACATCTGAGGACTCTCAGGGAATCAGGAACTATTTTTTCTGCCTGCATCTCAATTGCGCAGCCTATTTATGCTCACAACTGAAAGTAACCTGGGACTTTGTTAAGGAATGATACCAGAAGGAGGTAAAAAATTAGGAAAGAAAGAGGTTTTAGCATCTCTTTTTCCTCCCAGAGTTACAAGAGTTGGAGCTGTACACACTTATTTTTCAGTCCTAGAAACTGACTAGGTAAAATTAGCCATTTCACTGCTGTCTCCCAAAGGACCACTTCTGGATGTTTTCCATTAAATAAAATGAAAAGGCAATATTTCTCATTTATGTCTTTATGTCATTCCAGCTCAAGGAAACTCATAATCATGAGTCTCACTGGGGCCAAGAAGCAGGTATGACTATGTCTTGAACTGTAGGGACAATATTTATGTCCGGCAGGCAAGGAAAAAAGAGCATGTTCCTATCAAATTCCTAAGAGCTAACAAAACCATGCAAGCATGGAGATGCATTTATGGAGTCAAATCACAAAGCTTAACTCACCTTAAGCTTAGGGAACATCAGTGAAGCCAGTGGAAGCACTTACATATGGTTAGATGAACTGGAACTCCATGTCACAGCTATAAACTATCTGGCCAAACACTTCAGCCAAAGTTTTATTATTAAGACAGCATCTTAACTGACCTCTCCTCCTGTTTTTGTGCTCTGCATAAGCACAGATATTAAACTCACTTTATATTGTCTTAATGGACACAGAACCTTCTGTGAAGAAAATACAACAGGGGTGTGAGTATTAATTTTCATATCTCTGGAATACTAAAAATGGGTCATAAAAGAGTGAGTCTGCATAATCTCACTACCTGGGACCAAATCACTGCAAAACCCTTTATGGAAAAACTGTCAGGAATTTACATGTCAAAATGCCAGTAAAGTCATACTAAAGAGTCCTGGAAGAGGCCTGGGTGGGTTGTGGAGTATATCCTGCTGCCCAAACAGGACCAAGCAACTTCAACTCATCTTAGACATCTCACAGTTAGTAACCTCCAGAAGCAATTCCTCCTAACATTAGGAATGTTTTTTCCAAGTATCCAGATTAAACACTCCCCCATCCAGTTTGCCCTATTACTTTTAGTCCTATCCAGAAAAGACATAAGGAAATAAGTTATTCTCTTTGTGTTTATAGCAACTGTTGTATCTATCAAAGTCAGCTGCCTCCTTTTTTTTCTGCAGATTATTCATCCATATTTCATTCAATTTTTCTCTACATTATCTTTTTCTTAAGTCTCCAATCATTTTTGCTGCTGTCCTGCTGACTTTTTCAGCCTGTGAAAAATCAGAGTTGGAAATGGTTCACACAGCCTAGTAGCAATTTTGACCTTTTTGAAATTGAATTATTATTGACTTATTTTCAGTTTGTAACCTCTTGTCTATAGTGCCTCTGTGATAATTTCAAATGCCAACTTTATCTCCTTCTTGAGAAGACATTCTGAAAATTTTCTCCTTTGTTTCAGAAAGGGTTGCAAGATATATTCTAATTAAATTTCAGCCATATAATTTGCTTGTAACACAATAATCCATCTTCTTTAATATAGGAGATGGAAACCACAAAAAATCTGATATTCTTGCAGAAGGCTCAGCTTGGGCAGGGTTCTGTCATAGACCACAGTTTTGTACCTACATGTACAAATATATATATAAACAGGTAACTATCTTAAAGTTTGATAAATTGAAGCCCTCAAGGATTAGATAAGTGAACTTTATATTATTTGGAAGAGAGAATTTCCCAGCATCCCAGTGAAACACAGAACTGTTGCTTCTAGCTATGTCAGAGCCCAAAACAAAACTAATTAAACACAAAGACCAGTGTAAGTAAAATTCTTGTAAAAAAATAGCCTAAAATAGCCTAGCCTAGAAGGTCTGTACTATTTTATTCTGCTCTTGAGTTTCACATGTATTTACAATAGATAGGATATTATATGTTTAAAACAGAAGGAAAAAGGTACTTCAAAGCTTTCTAATAATTAATTTTTGTAATTTGTGCATGTATTTACAATTTTTTTATTTACTTATCTGAGTTAACTTTATCTCCACATTTACTATTGCTTATTCTTCCTGATCCAATCCTAGATTTACCCATGTACTTGATCACCACATATAGGCAAATATTTTATATTCAGGTATACAGTTGATACAGGGAATTGATGTGCTATGGGTGAAAATTTCTGAATTAACATTTTGAAAACATAATCCAATAATTTTCAACATGTGCAAGTTCAAGTAGCACTTCTTTGTGGACTGAATCTTCTGGAAGCCCTACAACTAAATTATATTGTCTTTTTAACCTGTCTCATGCCAGACTAGATATAAAATGTTTCCCATTTTTGGGATATGTCATCTTCAAATTGCTTTTAGTGTAGTCTAGGTCACTTCTGCATGAGCACTACTTATTCATACAGGTACAAAAGTTATTAACAATTACAATGAAACTTTCCACCTTTGTACTGATCTGATCTCTACCTCTGTGACATTTTAGGTCTTTACTTTCCACCTCCCTTTCCTCCCACGGTAATGTTAGCAATTTGTACAGCAAAACTAACAATTTCCAGATGTCCTGAATTAGTTTGAGATATTAAATGATACTAAAAAGCTCTTTAAGCAGCAAAAGATTTGTTTAGAACAGTGCACATCTGGCTTTTGAAAGCACAGACTAAATCGAAGTATCTGTGCAGTGACTTCTCTTAGTTCTGAGGTCTCCACTTCCTCAGCCTGAGCAGCAGCACTGAAGTTATTAAAGTCTTTCTGTTCAGTACTCTCTTCCAAAGATTAGAAAAACTCCTAGTTTGGCTTTTTCTTTTGAGTTTGCTTTCAAAGAAAGGTGAAAATAGAAAAACACAAACAACTATGAGGATAATTCATCTGATCCTTGATGGATACCGAGATGCAAATCAGCTCTTCTGTCTTTAACAGTGTTTTGGAACAGTACTACAATATGAGCTCTATAACAGTTTGCTCTTTTGAGTACAAAGAACATTTAGGGTCAGTAAAAGAAAGAATTCATTGCAGTAGATCAGGTGTAACCAACAGTTGCTCAAAGACATCTCCAGAAACCTCTCAGATGGAAAGAAATGTGCTACCTTACTTCTGTCAATCCTGGCACATACTGTGTTTCCTTTACTGACAGAGATCTGACATCAGAAGATGATTTGGAAGGTGAGAGAAATGGGAATTAATTAACTTTACTTGCACACAGACCTGTCATACCTGTTATGACTCCAAGTTTAAACCCTTACTGAGAGACACCTGCATAGAAAATAAGTAGTATAGGAAACATCTAATATGTCCTGAAAATCAGTCAATCTTCCTTCTTGCCCTTCTTCTCTCCTTTGCTTTGTTTCTTATTCCAGGTTTCAGTAGGATAGAGCCAGGAATTGCTCCAATATGTTTGGAAAACTGCTTTGCTCAGAAACTGCAACTTTCACACAGACACTGCAGGACCCCTGAGCAGATCCCTGCTTTGCCTCCTTCAGATGAATCTTTGGAGCCTGCATCATCTGTGTCAAATTTAAAGTGAGCCACGTAGGCCAAGGCATCTCATTCTTTCAATCCCTTTTGCTATTCTTCTTTCAGTTTCCGAGAATTTGTTCCCGACTCTAATTTCCTCGCAACAAATGTAGTTCCACAGAAAGAATCACTTCAGCAGGTCAGCAGTTCCCACAAACAATAAAATAACTAGTGGCAGATAATTCTCCACTAGCTCTGTAAGTATTTCTCCTGATATCTATTTCTGGATAAAATATCCTATCCCTGTGACTCCAGGGAGAGAAGATCTGTGTTTAGTTCATACAATTAACTGGAGCATGGGAGCAGAATTTGGCCCAAGCAGGAGAGTGGAAAGGAAGTGTGCAGCAAAGTACTTGATTCTCTTGAATAATATCAACCACAGCTTAGAATAAACAGTGTCTCCATGAGCCAGCAGATCACATTTGTTCCTTCTCCTCAACCTTAAACAATGCTGCAAGGAAACATCTCTTCTTTTCTTCTTCCTGCAAGTGCCGTGCAGAAAGAGGAAGTAGCAACAAATGGTGAACATGCAGGTGAACAAAAGTGGGTTTGTTTGGGTTTTTTGATGGGCAGGCTGGCAAGAGGCAGTGACAGTGTCAGAGAAGGAAGAATAGAAGGAAATCTGGCAAGGACACCAAATCCTTGGGATTATATTCATCCAGTTCCCAGCAGGGTTTAGCTAATAGTACCAGAAATGTATCACCTAGAAATCCCATTTCTTACAAGTACCTAAACTGACGTTGAGTCAGTTGTGAGATTTCCCATACCACTGTCCTGTAATCACTCAGAATAGCAATGACATCAGCCATTTCTTGAAAAATAGCCATCATGATGTTTTAAAAATTGGCAAGACCTTCTTGAAAACCGCTTTCACTGTGACAAATTTAAAGGGAAACTGCGTTACTTCAAAAAACGCTACCCCTTCAATCTGTATGGCAGCCACTTGAGCACTGGACAAACTGGAAAATAAAAGCAGTTTTTAAGCCTTCATTTTCCAAATAAAGTTCCTCATGTTTGGCCACAGTTTTTTTTGTGTTTTTTAGTTATCAATCCCTAGGAAATGCCCATACATTGGTTTCTCAGTTCCCTTTCTTGTTAATTCTTGTACTACAGGGGGAGAGAAAAAAAAAGAGGTGCTCTAAGTTTTTTTTTGGTTCTTACAACTGGTTTCTCCCTTGATACTGCACAGAGGTGTTCTTAATGAAACATCATGTGAAGCATAATTAATGTCCTTTTATTCATTCAAGGAAATGGCATCTCTATCTGCTCTGACTGAGATGAAGTAAAACAGTGAGAGCAAACCCATACTGCAAGTCTATATTTTATATGGAGAGAAACAGACATATAAAATGCAAAAATGATAATAAACCTGCAATAAATCAGGACAGTTATGAACTCTGCCTATTATAAATACCCAATAAGCAATGTTTTTAATTCCTTGCAGTCATTTGAACTCACCTTGTATCAGCTTGATGAAGTCTGAACACTATTATTTTATAAAAGGGAGAAAATAACAAACATAGGGGCCATGCAAGAAAAATAAATTGTCTACTTTGTACCACAAAGAACTGTCAGGATACTTCTTTTGTTTTAAGGAATTAAAAGATTAAGCAATATATTTAATGTGTAAGGAAATAACTTATTTGGTTGAGCTCCCTTGAAATATGATAGATGGCAATTAGGTGAGTTCTAGCCTAAAGGATGATACATATTATTCATTCACTACCAAACAAACCCAAGAGTTGAAAAGATCTGAAAGAATACATTTCGCAAAGCCAGCACAATCCTATGTGAAGCTAATCTCTGCTAACAACCCAACAATGTTATCCAAATTGCCTAAGGTGAAGAATTAATATAAAGGGAGAATGCACATTATGTTTCACTAAAGAGAATACATGTTAATTTAATTAAATAAAAAGGCTTCACAGTGCTTTCAAAGCAACCACAAATGTAAACACATTTAATCCCTGGGAAAGTGTCTATTGTAGTAGACAGTGCAGCTCAGCCAGTGGAGCTCCAATGGAAGTGTGACTGGAGCCTTCCCATGGAGGCAGCACTGACCCAAGCCCCTCTTTGCAAAGTAACACTTGTTTTGATACCAGCTTCTGGAGTTCAAAAGGACCACACTCATGTCACTGCCATGAGCACAGCTCGTTGTTGCTGGAATGCTTGATAAGAGCAGAGCTCTTCTCAGCCACGTGCAGCAAAACTGATGCTTTGGATGTTATTTTTAGTTAGCCCTTATGTGTCTGAGAGCCAAACCTGATCATGCATCTGTAACACAGCAATGATGTTTTTTCATGTCACAGAGCCAAATTAACACCACTGGCTCTAGAAATCTGGGAAATATCCTTCAAATTATACTCCAGTTTAGCAAAAATGATCCAAAAATGCTTAGGTGTGATGTGTGCCTGTGCAATGCACCAACACAATGCATCTAAGTTCTATTAAATATTTAAATTCAGTACGAACAGAAAAGATACCTTTACTTAATGAGCCCTCTATATGGGGGCTGAAACAGGGATTACTACAACAGACCATCAGAGGACACATAAACATGACTGGGATGAGCAAATATAGTTTTTGCCCAGGTGTTCCCCTTCCCTTTTTTCTCCAAAACACTTTTAGTGTGATCAGCAAGGACCAGATTTCATTATTTTTATTACTGCCATCTCTAATTCAGTTGACCTCATTGGTTCTTTCAGCTGCAGGAAATAAATATTTCACAAGGGTCTCTGCACCACTGTAGGGTCACAAAGGGAACACCATGCCTGCTTACACCCCTCCAGAAAGATTTAATAGAGGAGAGAAAGTGCACTTGGGCTTGCCTACACACAAAATATTTGTCCTCATTTCCATTGTCATAGTAGGATATAAAAAAAAGAGTTTTTTTTTCTGTCATGTCTTTAAGTTAAATCAGTGAAATCGAGTGTGTCTGTGGAATCTCATGAAGAGAAACATGGGAGGTGAAGGAAAAAGACATTACTTTGAAATATTTGAGAATTTAATTAACAAAACTGGTTCAGTGACAACTAATAAAGCCCTTCAAGAATGGAAAAATATCCATTAAGAATTCACTACAGATAGTGGTCACCACTATATTGAAATTTCTAGGGCTTTTTCAAGTGCAAACAATGAAGGGCAGTTGTAGGTGACCTCCAGCACTTCCCTCATACATATTTCACCGAAGTTTCTTAATTGCCATTAAAAGCAAACCTCTCAAAATGAATGCAGACCTCATCTGGAGGCCAGCTCAATGTCATTCTGAATTTCTATCACTTACCATGGGCACATTGTGGATAAGGACTTTAAAGGATGGTGGACAGCTCCCTTCCCACCCTCAGGAACTCTGCTCCTGGCTATCCAACAGGTTCTGGGGCTATCAAATACTCCTCATTTCCAAGGCCTTTACTTTCTAATGGAATAGAATAGAATCATTTGGGTTGGAGAAGGTCATCAGAGCCCATCCAGGATCCTGATAATGGATGAAGACATTAAGCAGAAAGGGCCCTGGGAGCACCAGTGGCCCATCCCAGCCATGAGCAGCCAGGAGAGTTCTGTGGGAGATAGTGTCAAAGGTTTACCAAAGTCCAGGTAAGCAACATCCACATTTCCCTCATCCACTCAGTGGAACATCTTGCCACAGAATGGGATCAGAGCAGGTTTTTATAACCCCAGGCCAGCTGGGGCTGGTCACCTGGTTGTCCTGTGTGTGTTGTGTGGTGGCACTCAGGAGGACCTGCTCCACAATGTGGTGTTTTGGACTCTCTCATGAGATGGGCCACACATACCTGGGCACTTTTTCAACACTGGAGATGAACAGCAATGAAAACTGGGAAGCATCCCTCTTCCAACATGCTCAGTTTTGTATTTGAACATGCTCTGGACTAAGTATAACACAACTGCTCCACCCTTCCCCAGGGGCAGGGAGTTAAATAGTTACTTTTGCCAAGTCTGCCATGTAAATCAGAGTGGGTTCCATCACCTTAGGAATGTGTTCACTGTCCTTGTCCTTTGAATTCTGACATTCCATGCTCTTCAGTAAATCAGTGGAAGGGGACCCTGGGCACAGTTTCCTGAGGACTTGAGGGACACAAACTCATTTAAGGCATGCTCAACTTAAAAAAAAAGTTATGTGAAAAGGGATATTAAAAAGGTTTAAGGAAAAAAAAAAATAATCAGGGCAGAGGAGAATCATGAGGATAGGGATGAAGGGTGAGAAAAAGGGAGAAAAGGGCAGAAATGGAAAAGTAGGAGAGAAAATGGGGGGAAAGCAAGAAAAAGGAAGAAAAGTGAAAGGGGAACAGAAGGGGAGAGGAGGGGAAAAGGGGGAGAGAGAAAGGCTGGGGAAGTGAATATGCAAGCAGAATTCTGGTCAAGACAGCATGGATCTGTATAGTTTCAAGTCTCACCTATTTTAATGTTTATGTTTATCTATCTGGAGATTCTGACTGCTCTTTCATGTAGTGTACCAGTCTCTTATCCTTTCAAAATGAGTAAACACACTAAGGCACTACGCTGCCTGGGAATCACAGTGAAACACAGAGTCCTTATCAGTCACCAAGGGATTCTTCCTGCTGCAAATACAAGATATTATTTTGATGACAGAGCTTCTGCTGGATAACCTTCCAGAGAATTTAGAATATTTCTGACTAGTCCAGCCTAACTCATTGCAAGGGAGGAAATCAGTCTGGATTTTTTTTTTTTCTGTATTTATACTGCTAAATCTTAGGAATTCTACCTTAAGATTATTCTGAGCCTTGGGTGTTGCATTAGCCCTATTCTGACTTCTAGCACAAATAGGAATTCTTTTCTCAGTGCTAGCAATTCTATTCACTGCTATTCAAATATATTGTTTATAAAATGGTTTCCTTCACATATTTGTCTTCATATACACAAGCTAATACCCACACATTTATAGCTTTAGCAAATGCCAAGCATTAAAGGAAATACTCTGATTAATTCTTAAATTCTTAATTCTGGCCACAAAGCAGAGTTTCAAGAGTAATTAGTTGATGCAAAGATTAAGACCTGGGAAGACAAAAATGTAATTCAGAAGATGTGTGGCAAAAAGGAATTAATAAAACAATTCTCTCAGACTTTCATGTAGGCAGACCATGGCCATTTCCACCTCCTCCTTCTCCTCCTTAAAAATCCCCAAACCACAAAACCTCTTCTGAAATAAAAAATACCTTAACAGAAACCAAGACTCAGCATGTATTCATTAGCACGGTTTAACAAGACTATCACATGCTGTTTTTCTTTTCCTGTTAATAGAGTTTGATAGATTTTATTTAAATTGTGAAAATGTCAAAGGATGTTATAATTGGCATTTTAAGAGGATTCTTCAAAAATTAACCATATAAAGACATGAGATGAGAGGAAGAAGGCAGGGAAGTGAGAGCTCTACTACTGAATCTAGGATTTGCTTTCTCTGACTCCTACTAATTTTCTTTTTTTCAAACTGTTGGGAGCAATGATCATACCAAAAATAACAAAAAATAACAACTGGGATGTACTTGTGTGATGAAATGGTTGTAGCAGCATTCACTGGAATCCTATAATTCCACATTGTATTGAGGAGGTGTAAAATAATAATGCAGACCTGGCATAATTATGAGAATTGCTACTTCAGTTAAGTATTAATTTTGAGGCTTCTTTTTTTTTAAACAGTGAGTAATGTCCCAGACCATACAATTCCTCTGTCTCCATCACCTCTTTAAATCAAAACTGCTGTTAGGACACAGTTTATATTTAGCAATAATAATGTATATAGTCACAGGAATCCATGAATGAACATGGGCAGACAGAGTTTTCCCTACAATCATGCTTGCCTGGGCAAAGTACCTTAATGCAACAGAGCTACGTGAAATTCTTGTGCTACGTGTTGCTTGAAAGTTGCTTTTTTTTTAACATAGGAAAGATGGCATGTGTAGATAGTTATTTTTCTAACAAACCCTCATTACGGCACCAAGAGTTAGTTGGAAATGGTGTCCCTCCCCTTCCTCACCATCTGTTACCTAAGTGTTTCACCTAAGCCCCAGGAGACTGAGGGGTAGTGCTGGAAAATTTCTCTCTGCTTGAAGGTGTAGATTTCACTCTCTGCCAAATGAAATCTAAAATATAGTAATTTTTTAAAAATCAGCTTCACCCTGTACATCTGGATTGAGGATCTTGGCAGGAACTTCATTGGGATGCAGAGTTCCAGTAGCCTGCTATTACATTCACAGCAGCTGGAATTGCAGACCCTAATTTGGAGTTATAATGTAATACCATAAAGGCAAATGCTTATTTGGGTTTGGTTACAGCCCTTCAGCTTTCACAACATCTGTCCCCACCCACACAGGGCCAGTTTCATCTTACAAAAGTGGGGATAAGCCCTGTTACCTGTATCCTTGTGTTAGGAGACAACTGCAGGACCTACATTTCCAGATTATGTTCTGGCAATGGTCCTTCTAGATGAATTCCTGTCCCCCTCAAGGCTTAACTGTAACTTCAGCAAGTTGCTTGTGAGTTCTCAGACAGTTCCCCTTGTACCCTCCCCAAGGACCACCCCACCCCTCCAGCACTAACGCAGTGCTCAGCACCGGCAGAGAGCTCGGTCCCGAAGCACGGGGACCCTGTTTAACATGGCACAGCAAACCCTTCTGATCTCACCAGCACTCCCTTAACAAGGGGCCCTTCAGCACTCAAAATGGAAAAAAAAAAAAAAAAAAAAAAAAAAAAAAAAAGCCCTAACATTAAAAGCAAACAAACAAACAATTTCCTTGAAATTTTAATAGCTCACTTAGTGGTGGTGACAGATGTTGGATTGACAGGACGCAGCTTTCAGTGGTGCATGCACAGGTCCTGCTGGGGCACTGGTAGCCCTTTCTGCCTCCTGTGCCACCCCCAGACCTCCCCTCATGAAGGCAACATGGTGCTGAAGCCATCACCTGGCCAGACCACCTTGAAGGACAGTGTAATCCCCATGCCAAATTAATGCTTAGGTTCCTGGCCGACACTGCCAAGAGAGGTGCCAGTCCTGATGGTCTTTTTAATGTAGATACCTGCCACCCACTGAGAGCCAGACTGAGAGACCATCAATTCATAAATTTATTCTATTTATTTTATGACATCACATCAATTAAACTTCTATTCCAAAACCTCAGGTTGTAGCTGAAAATACCTCCAGGCAATACCTTCACATTTAAATTAAAAAAATATCTCACTTCATCTGGCTTCTTCTGTTCCTCCTTCCCCCTCATTGTAGTTCGGAGATGACATACAACAGATGAAGGAGTATGGAAACAAACTGAAAATCACCATTTTAGACATTACCCCAGCAGGTGTGCATGTTTTTCTTGGAATTTATGAGAAGTAGTAAAATATTGCTAACTCACCTCTGCACATCTTGCTGCAAACTGTGGCCAGCTTATAAACACCATCCCATTGCCACTAGCAGTGGACATGGCCATCAGAACCCACTGTGGGAGACTCAAAAGAGCTAACACTCTCTAGTATTGCCTCCCATTCATACTTTAAACTTGTCATTAAATGGCTTTTTAAAAATTTTCTAAAATTGCTTGAATTAGCCATCAGCAGAGCAAATCTCATGGTAAAGCAATGGTTTGGGCCCCTTTCAGTTCAGATGCTAATCACTTGGCCTAAATAAGCAGCCTGTCACTGCTGAATTTCATTAGTCATTTCCTGTCATTAAACTAGATGAGATTATTAAATAGAAACTGAAAGACAGTTGGCCAAATTGAGCCCTCCAGTGAAACTCATCCCCAAAAAAGCTGTGAAGGGATTAATTTACTGTATGTGCTATGGGGCATTTCTTATGCCTTTTAGAGATGCTCAAGTAGAGTGGGATTGCTTTTCCTAATCTCTTCTCTTAATCCCATTTGCATCCCAGGCTGACTGAAAGCCCTGCTAGACACCAGCCAGGTTTTGAAACAAATGGGAAGAGAATCCATCCCCACAGCAGAAGTGAGACTAATTAGTGCCATTGCAATGAGACCCTAATGTGTCAGAGAGGAGAAAACATCCATGAGGAGAAACCCCATGCAGCCCACACAGCCTTTGAGGCTGTTTTCTCTGCAAGGGGATCCTATTTCCCAACCCCCCATTAGTGCCCATCCCTCCGAGGTGCTGACCTGAAGCTGTCCCCACCCCCAACTGCCCACTCTCCTCTGTGAGATCAAAACCATTGGGTTAAGCAAAGGGAGAGAGTGAGAAAAGCTGAAAAGGAATCAAAGTCAGGCTGCAGTTGACACTTTGCCCCAAATCTGATCCTGTAGTGCCTGGGCATGGTGAGACAGACGAGACTGTTATTGTAGTGGGAACTTACACCAGCCCCTGTATGGAAGTTGCCTAATGCTTTCCATCCTTAGATTCTTTCAATCAATTTTTGAATAACGTTAACACCTCCATTGTTTGTCTTTGAAATCTGGCAGAAGTGGGGATTGCCTGAGGGCCAGTGTCATGCCTTTCACTGGTACTGTTAATAAATTCAAATTTGGACAAGTAACAGAGGTGTTGAAAATCATCATTTTTGCTCTGTATTTTCCAGAACCCAGAGTTATTTTGCCAAGTAGCAAACAACCCCAGAGATTTTATGTGTCTGCCTTCATGCTGCACCCTGAACATCTCCATGAATGGCAACGCCTTGGGCTGGCACAGGAAAAACCCCTCTGCCAGTCCACTAAGGGTACTTGATGTAATAGCCACAGGATTACAGCAGCCAGTGTGGGGTCATGGAATGGTGGCAGGAAACAAGGAAGGAAGAACGAGTCATTGGGATGAAGTATCTGGGGTGTAGGAGCTGTTGACAATGAAAAGAGAATTGAATGAAAGGAAGAGGGAGGATTACAAGCAATATGTAATAAAGACATGTAATAAAGCAAAATGAAGAATTAGAGCTCACTGTACATCTCCTGCAAATGTCCAGTTCACAAAGGGAATGATGTTTTGCACTGGACTGAATAACCTCTTTCTATCCCTTGACAGTTGAAAATTGCTCACATTGTTAGGCCTGGAGGTCAATTGTTATCAAAGAGGAACTAAAAATGACTGTTTAGATTAGACCTTCTTTTTGTAACCTCTATTAATTAAATGTCTGTAACTAATATGAAATTGCTTACTTATAGCTAATGAGAGAAGGCTCCTGGTTTAGTTTCCATTGCAAGGCTTACAAAGGTAGAGAACCTACAAATTCATAATTGCCTTTGATGTATTGCAGAACTCAGTGGCAGGAAAACATTACTATGTTGTCACAGGAACCCTGTGTTGATCTGGAAAATGAGGCAGCTCCTGGTCCCCCTGAAGATCTGACAGCTTGAAATAAATACACCAAATCAATCTGGACCTAATTCACCAAGTGTTGGGAAAAAAAAAAAAAAAGATGGAAGAGGAGGGGAAAACCAGACACCTCCTAAGGTCAGGCACATGGTATAGTTCCCTTAATTTACTTTTGTGCTTGAAGCAGGCCCTCAGAGCAGCACGAGAGTGATGGGAAGCAAGCGAGCAGCACAAGGTTACCGAAAAGAAGTGAACTGAGATTCTGAGAAATCAGTGAACTGAGGCCCTGTTGCTACTGGAAGAACTCACAAGGCATGATGAAGGAAAGCCTGTGCTTAAGGACATGGGAAGCAGAGTTGCAATCTGGTCTGCTCTGGATTAGGTAGAGCTGCTGCTTTTGGGCTGAGCATCCCAGCACAGCCCTGGGGACACACACCCACCTCCTGCCCGAGAGCACTTCTGCATCCTCTGTGTTCCAGCATCCCAGCAAGGGCTGTGATTGTGCTGGGAGTGCTCCCAGCTCTCTTGCACACGGTGCTTGTCTGCTGCTCTCCTCAAACCTTGGCAGCTATGGTCCCGAGCTGCGTTTGTGCCGGCAGAGTTGATATAACAGGAGCTGCAGTAATTGAGTGCTACATCCAGCCTGGCCAGGGCTGCTGAGGTATGGTTACAGCAAGGTTTTGCAGTTGTTCAGCTCTAAACATTCCAACAAGGCAGGAGTAACAGCAGCCTGCTTTGGCAGGGGAAAGGAAAGCACAATTCCCATGGTTTCTGTGTCATCTCGAGACCCGTTTGTGTAAAAATCTCAAACTCACCAAGTTGGAGCACCAGACATTCAAAGGCCATCTTGTGAGGACTTCTGAACTTCCATGATCCATCTGACAAAAGGGAAGAATTCTGCAAAGAAGGGTCTGGAAATAAATAATTCCCATTCTGGCTGAGACTATTAGGATTAACTCTGGGATTACTCACTTTCTAGCAATGCCCATGGATTAATGATTTCAAGATAGTGTTCCAAAGTTTTTTCCCAAGAAGCCCTGTTAATATAACCATCCTTAACTAATTTTGGTCAGTATATGCCAAAAAAAGGCTACACAAAGATTTGAGGAGGTAGAGGAAAGCTCTTCTGATACCAAAATTCCACAGTTCCTGTAAGTGGACTAGGCAAAATAATAATGTTCACATCCCACTCAAACTTTTCTCAAGGTATGCATTTAGTTTTGCTGCAGCTTTTGAAGGGTATTATGTTCCCTTCCTGTGTGCATTTCCATGAGATAATATTGAGTACTGACACAGTGGCAGTGTTGAAATGCTTTTTGATACCATCCCATTTCAACAATGAATAAAGTTACAGAATCTGGGGCATATGTAGAGCCATCAAAGCTAATGGAAGCAATTCCTTGGGCTTCAAAGCAAACTCATGTTAAGATCTCCAAGTTATATTTGAAGTCTGTATGGTGTTTGGGAAGACACCAGAAGGAAGATGTTCCATAAAGAAGAAAAGTCATTCTAAGGTGTTCCTACAGGATAAATTATTCTTCAAGAACAGAATATATAACACAATTCTTGTAGAATTGTGTACAAAAATTTTTTTTAAAACTGCAAACACTTTGTTAAAACACCCATGAATCACAGACAACCTAACAACACAGTAATTTTTATGATTTTAAATTAATAGTTTCCTACTTTCCATTTAGCAGTTGGAGCGTAGCGGGAAAACTGAATCAGTAACAACATGGAAATAATGCTCAAATAAATATATTTAAGGAAAGGGCTTGTTCATCTCTGCATTAAAAGGAGAATGATTAATACTTCAGCTATTGTTTGAATACCTAAAGGGCATCAACTACTATTTTCCCATTAAAGCTAGCACTGACTCAGCGTGTGGTTGCATGAGGTGTTTCTTTTTGGATGTGTCAACTGAAAAGAAGCCTGCTGCAACTGCAGCCCAGCTCTGAAGCCAGAGCAAATGGAAAGAGGCACGTAGGCAGAGCCTGATGGTGCTGAGAAAAATATGGTAAAAATAGATTTATTTTTCTATCAGTCTGCTTCGCCATTAAGCGCCGGTTTGGTTTAAGGTTTTATTATTTAATCCTGCATTACAGTCACACCTGCCGATCTTCTCACTCACCAGTGCAGTGCACTGCTAGGTGTGTGGTACCCTGGGACAAACCAGGAAAACCTCACAATAGATGCCTTCTAGGTGCAGACGTGCAGTTTACACAAGTACAGTTTAGCATTTCGCATCATAAAAGTTCCCTTCAAGTGGATTGACTGAGAGAAAGGACTTCCAGCTACCTCCAGTACACATTGGTTGCTGTGGTAAATGTTTCCTTACCACAAGATGCAGTCCCAGACATGAGGTTTCATAACTCTTTGCCAGCCCTTTCTCACTAACCAGATCAGTCCTGTGCCCTCTTCTTCTCTACACATTTTTAATCTTCAACTTCCAGTTGCTTAAAACTTTCCCAAACCATCCACTTCAGGAAGAATCACTCTGTGCCCACTTTCTACCACTAGAGAATTTCCTCTCTAGCTGGGTTCCAATCTGAGCAAATCTTATTTATGTGTATCTCTGAACTCATACACCTCCCATCTGTTCTGAGGAAGGTCTTGCACTCACACAGTTCAAAATCACAACCCAAGCTGCACCTTTTGCATGTGGACCTGTGGAAAGGGTCCTGAGTCTCCTGCTGATGTGAATAATGGCATCAAATAATAACATTATTGCTGCAATTATAGCTACAGATCTCAAAGGGCTTCTCACAGAGGTGGTGTAACTGATATTCACCCTAAGGAGACAGAAGCTGGGAATGCAAGCATAACATGAATTGAGCAATATGTGAAATTCTGTCAGATTCTCAGAAGTGAAGTGAGCATAAACACCCTACCTTGATTGTTTACCTCCAAGAGGGCGTTCCTAGACAGAAGAGTTTCCTGTTTCATCCAAGACTTACTATTGTTTAGATCTAGATATATATATAGATAGATAGATCTATATATAAATATATATAACGTATATATAATGTATGTAACAATTATAAACATATGTACACATATCCCCATATATACTTTATACATGGAAAACACACAATAAACTTTTTTTTTCTGTTACTTTTAAAGCACAGCCCATCCAGACCCACATATATATGACAAATCACATTTTCTTTTCCTATGTAACAGTCCCATAAATGCAGAAGATTGGGACTGAACACCATGAAGCAGGGGATTCCATTCCATGCCCAGATCTCTCTTGTGATAAGTGAGCTTTTCAAGAAAGCTGAGCTTCCCCCAGCAAGAGACAGATTAAAATGCTGAACATGGCTTTTTTTTTCCCTCTAGCCAGACCACAAAACTCTTTCTCAAGGAAGAATGACCTCATATTTTATTAACCCCAGCACAAAGCGAATGAGCTCACACACACACATGCACATATATATACAGGCAACCACACACCCAAGAAAAAACTGAAAGATAGACTTTTAAAAACAGGGTTTCCAAGGAAAAGTTAGTAAACACAGATTCTGGAGTCTAAGTTCCTCATAAAGGGAATGCCTGACAATGGTCCTTCTAGAGCTTTGAAAATTTCATTAAGATTTTGCAGGCATATTTTCCACTTTTCCATTTTCTCTACCTTCTCTTCTTTAGATCTAACAGGCAAATAAGTAAAAAATCCATATTTTTTCTTCTCTTTTGATAGCTCAGAGGGGAAAAGCAATTTGAGATTTTCTTTATAAATACACCCACAGGACAGGATATGTAAAAACCATGTGGGACCAGAAGCACAGAAAGCTGCACACAAAACCTGCAGAACAGCAGCAAGTAGTTGGACATTGCCACAGAAAAGAAATCCTGTAAAAGTGTGAGGAAAAGCAAGCTGAGTTCTGCATGTTCTTTCAAGGTGTATTTGCACTCTTTTGAATAGTTTCCTAATTTCAATTATCCTTTGTTAATTTTGACAGAGTAGAAGTGGAAAGGTGCAGGGCATAACTCTGCTGAGGAAAACAACTTAAATCAAAGAAGGAAGAGAAAGGAAAAGGACTACAACTTCCCTGTTGGAGAAAAGAGATGACAGAAGAGAAATATAATAGCATGTTCAAAATTCTGAATGGCAAAGAGAAGATGAGCAGGAAATTACTGTTTCCTTTTTCTCATGACATAAAAAATGAGGGAGAATTCAGTTCCCTCTGTATGAAAAACAAACAAAAGGAAGTACTTTTTCGCACTACGTAATTAAACTGTGGAAGTCAACCACAGGATGTTGTGGAGGCCAGCACTTTAACCAAGTCCAGAAAATGTTTGAAGTAAAAAGTCAAGAAGAATAAGCTTTATTGATGGTGCAATGCATCCACCAATCCCTCTCTAAATCAGCAATTATTGAGACACAGGAGAATTTAATTGGGAGATGACTCAGGTTATATTAATGTCTGTGTCTGCTGTTGGCTCCTGCCACAGGAAATCCAAGGGGGTAGCTGCACCTTAGTGCTGCACCTTGATTTTGATTTAATAGGGCTTTCTGAAGACTTTAAGTGTCAAGGCTGTGTAGGTCCTACAAAATAATGCACATGCAGAGAACTACCACATTTGCCTTTTATTTTCATAGAAATGCAATACCCACAAATTGGTACTAAGCAGAGATGAAGGGAGCATACATGTTAGCATGAAACCAGCAAAATACATAAGAGACAGGGTTGTTTTTCTCCTTAATCTCTACCCAGTCTCACTGTTGGCTTGCTTTGAGCCCATGCTCCTGTTTTAGCATGTGAATGCTCTTCTTAAAAGGAGTTTTTGAGGGTATAATCTCAGCATGGTTTCTCACATGGATTTAATAACCATAACATCATCAACAAGTTGTGGTTTTATAAAACTGAGGAATATATGATGAAGCCTAATGAAGGGACTGTGTGATTTCAATGTTCATTGAAGAAGCTAACACTGTCTGAGGCCAGGCAAACCTCAGAAGTTTTCCATGCAGTCCTGCAATACCTTTCAATCCTTAGGCAGGTTTCAGCCCTTTTAATATTTTAACCCTGCTGTGCTTGGTTCTGAGCCAGAAGAGCTCAGCAGCCTGTCCTTACCTTGAGCACGTGGGTCTCCCTCTCCTGGGATGCTTCTTCTCCCAGTGTGCTTTTGGTGGGTCCAGAGCACAAATCTGGCTTTTGCTCCTCTTCTTTCCTTTCCTTCAAAGGATGGATTTCATAGCACCTGTATCTTTGTTGTTCATTAGGCAGCAAGGTGAGGAAACTGAACTCCTGTAATCTTACACAGGACGTTAGCCCGAGACTCGAGGGAGGAAAAGCCACTCAGGGCAGAACAGAAAGGGCACCCCAATGTCCCAAAGTCATGGTTCATTCCTAACAAATCCTACTGCAGTTTTCTTAGGGTAGAAGATTTTCAAGGATCAACATTATTTCTGGAGTGCAGACTACCTAAGCAAGGATTCTATATGAAATCTGGGAGCGATAGCAGCAATTTTTAAATCAGTTCTTTTAGAATTTCTAGAAGCAGATCTTGTTTATCATCTTCCCATTTGCATTGTTATTTTAAATGTTGGGATGTTATGCCAGCCTGAAATCCATAGTAGATGCTCATATTTAAAACATGTCACACTCCTGACATGTTGGGAAGTATCTCAGCCCAGTATAATATTTGGCTTTCAATTTTTTTTTTATTTTGCAACAAGAGGACCAACAGTCTCAATCGGCAAAAGCAACTTTGGTTATTAGAGTTGGGACACGAACTTGGCTTGCTAATGCCAGAGAAATACAAGAGCCTCCTTTCATGCTCTTAATGAAATCATTAATTATGTCAGCAGCTCAAACTATACATCTCCAAACACTTTACATTACTTTGCAAAGGGGTAGTCACATAGAAATCATAGAGAAAAAAATATCCTTAACTTCTAAACTCATAAATTCTAATAATAAATAGATTTCTGGTTCCAGGCATTTGTACAATCATTTTCTCTCATCTTCCCTCCTATTCTGCCATACTGTGACTGAGGATTCTGTAAGTGCTTGTGGGAAAAAAAAAAAAAAGAAAACTGAACAATATATCCATATACTGTTGCCTTGTTGCAACCTAAATGAACTTCCTGAGCCTGAAAATTTGGCATGCCCCTGATTATCAAAGAAACCATCTCAATAGACTTCTTTCTTTATAGCTAAGAATTTGCTGTACCTTACTGTGACCCTTGCTATATTTCCTATCATTACTAAATAGCTGTTTTGATTAAATAATCAACTTGTTGACAATGTTATAAATAATAATTAAATTATTTAACTTTCAGGATTTAAGTATACACAGCTTGATGCTTTAAAACAGCCTCCGTTACAGAAATGAGCTTTTATAGATGATAAATAAAACCAGATTTCAACTGCTAAAGTCAAAAGAAGTCTTGGGGGAAACTGTTTCAAATCACACAGCTACAACAATGCTGTCTGTGCTGTAGTACACTTGGGGAGACAGAGAACTTTTGAAGTAAAGCAAAGACTGCTATTTGGATTGGTTTTGTTGATCTTTCACATAAAATATAATTGAATATTTTATTCCAATAAGGCCAGCTCCACTGCTATTGCTCATTTCAGTAAACATTCATTCACTCTTTCTCACATCATTGAAGATGGAGCTTATCTGTTCTGTGGTGGTGGAAGTAGAACAAAAAGCACAGTAGCATGGAAAAGATAGCAAAATTAACAAGATAATATAAATACATCAAATTCACATTTTTTTTTTATTACCAAGCACTCTATTCACATGACTCATCAGAAGATCATGAAACCTGTAGTGAAACTTCTGTGAAAGAGGCTGAATAAAATGTATTCCTTCACAGAGTAGTGATTTCATGGAACTTTGTACATAGAAATTTTGGGACTTAAAGGTGTGATTGCATTATTTATAATGTGCTTCCAGCAAGGCCCTGGAAACCATGAGAGAAATTCAGAAAAAACTTCAGCTATGTCCCCATGCCAATACTATTGGGGAACCTACCAGTACTGAGAGTGGATTAAGCAATCACCTTGAAATGGGATTTGAGAGAATGGTTTCAGGTCAGTGGACTGGGTGACCTGGTTTGGTTATTTGGAGAAACTTGAAAGACTTGGTACTTTCTGTGTGAATTACTTCAGCAGGTAATGTAAAACTTGAGATGTTTCTAAAACAGCTCTGATAACAGAAGGGTGTGATCAGACTGTACGGAAAAATAAAAAAGCCAACATGGAAAAGTTTGGGAATCAGGGTATAAACTGACTGTAGGAGGTAATTTATTACAAAAGAGAGGCAGCCACAAAGGGCAATGACAGACTTGAGAGATTAGAAAAAAAAAAAAAAAAAAAAAAGAAAAAAGAAAAAAAAAAAGAAAGAAAGAAAGGAAAAAAAAAATCTGAGAAAATACCTACTTTTCATACTAAGGTGAAAGTTCAGGAACAGGAAGACTCAAATCTGCTGTGTTGTAACCCAGCTGAAGTTGATTGAGGTTCATATAAGAGTTACAGTTCCAGCAGAATGACTTACCTGTGAACTTTGCACTTGGCAAAATATTTCTGTCCTACACCAATGGGATGAAACAAGACAAAGAAAGTCACAACATTGTTTTAAACATGCTGTTTTCCTGTCTTTAAGTAACCCGTGTTTGACAACATTCCCATTTCTTTCCCCCTGCAAAGGAGGTTGTGTGACTTTTGCAACACCAAAGGAAAAAAATAAAACCAACAAAACCAAGCCCTAGAAATCTTCCCACTGATACTATTCACAGCTGTCTCTAGTTTGACTTCTAGCCTCTTCTTTTGGCTAATGCAGCTCTCAGATAAGTTTCCAACCTCTTTCTCTTGGCTAAGTCCCAAATCTCCTCCTCCATCCAAATCCTCATAAACTGCTCATTTCTTCTGTTCAGCAACACCCTGTCTAAATTTCACTTTGCACCGGGTACTGAGTTTCATTACATTCCTATACCTGGCCATTTAGAACCATATCCAGATGATCTCTCCTCTTTTCCCACTTTCCTTTCCTTGGGCTTTTCTTTTCACTGTGCTGCCATTAACCCTTCCTTTGTGATTGTTGTGTGTTTGTATTACTATGAGAGATAAAATTTCGCCACGGACCCACAGTACAAGGCACAGAACCTTTATTCACTCTCAAAGTGTCTTTAGAAAGATGATACATGAAATTGCCTGCAACCACTTCCATCCTTCATCCCATCTCTCACTTTTAATGTTCTTGAACTTAAGCTTAACATGGTTAAAATCTCAGCTGAGCTCCAAATCCATGCATTATTTTTATTCTTTCTCCCTGTTGATAAGTCTTATCAAACATGCAGTCTCTTGGGTGATGGTTCTGGACTTTCATTTTGGTGGTGGGGAAAGGGAGTTGGAGGCATTTTTTTTGTTCTAACACTTGCTGTACACTCAAATATTTTCCTCTTTCGACATCTTCAGAAGATATCTTGAATACAAATGCTTTTGCCAGGTTGCTTCACCCCTGAATCTTAACTCTTAGCCACTGCATATTATTTATCAACTGGTCATTTAAGGAATTATCCAAATCATCCTTTTTCCTAGTTATTTCAGTCCTGAAACTTATGTAATTCACAGCCTTCTGCTTCCTCCCCTTTCTTTTCTAAAATGGTAAACAAACTAATAACCCCAAATAAGCAACAAACAAACAAATCCAAATAAAAAAATAAACTAGCTTTTATCCCTCCTTGGCTTTACCTGGCTGTTCAATTCTTTCTATATTCATGTGTTCACACTAATATCACTTCCCCCTTTCTCTGTCTGGTCATCCACATCAATCCTTGTATCCCTTCTATCATTAAACCAATTCCTTGCACACCTTTAAATTTCACCTGAATTTTATCTGCCCTGATTTGCAGACAGCAGGCTGGACTGATACAAAGCTAATTGAAATGGATTTGGGATTATTGTTATCCCTATTTGCTTGTTTTGTTCCTCTGTTGAAACTTGTTCTCAAAGTGGGTTGTTAAGCAGAAGGAATTTTTGTAGCACAGGACTCCACACAGCACCAAGTGCAGCAGAGTCCTTTGGCTCACAGGCAGCCTGGAGATGTTTTCTATTTTGCAAAACTCCATAGATTATACAGGGGATCTCAGAGGCTTGGCAAAACTTACCAAGACTGTCTTAGTTCAGCTTTTGTGTGTTTATGGGGAAAGGCCCTAAAGTTTAACAAAGGCATTGTTTTGTGCATTCTTAAGCTCACATTTTTTTTTCTTTTTTGTCAGTAAATGTATTTTGAGGCATAACAAGTAAACAGCTTACACAAGCCTGAGCCTGAAGCTGAGCACCTGCACCTCAAATAAGATCATCATTGTTTGAGTAAGGTTTAAATAATTTAGTACAAATTGGCTTTCCTGTAGGTGTTGACAAGCACATCATCACTAGTTACTAATGAGTGCAGGATTCCAGAGGTCTGCACAGATATCACCCTGCTCCTCACTCTGCGCATGTGTCCCTTGAAACAAAGTATTTCACAAACCAGCACCTGGAGACCTTGATTAAAAACCACCTGCTCTGGAGCTCTTGGGAAGACAGATTGCACAGCGTGCAGGTGGCCTCCACAGCAGCTTGCTGATACTTCTGATAGCTGGAGCCACTGAAATAAAGTTTGCTTCCCTTTCTCCCACACACATACCCAGCCCTCTATGCTGGCTGGCCTCGTGAAAGGAGTTTATGAGTGTGCTCTCAAAGAGCCTGATACAGCCTGACTGCAATGACAGAAGTGATGAGTTCACAAACCCTGCCTTTGTGACAGGACAGGCCTTTCTTGTCACTGATTACCTTTCAGTAGTGATATTTGGTGAAAAGAGAACAAAAGCAACCCAGGAATAATCAGTGATAAGCAACCATTTGAGAAGCTTCACCACCTGTTGCACAATTTTTCCCTATTCATTCCTGTGACTCCGTGGATGGTTAATGAAAAACCATACAGCTGAAATGAGATCTGACACCCCTCTGTCTGAGTCCTGCAAGCTTTTTCTACAAATGGGATCCCTCAACTTTAATGTCATCTTGTTCTGGTCCACTGGTCTTGGCACAAGGGTCTTGTGGGAGTTTCAGTGCTGTTCTTTCAAAGATGGAGCACAAGAAAGTGAGGGGGAGCTCTGATGGGTCTGAGACCATTCAAGGAATTTCTGTAGAGCCTTGGGTCTGAAAGACTCTCTGAAAAGGACTGGAATAGCCACACACCCTGAATGAATTAACTCTATGTGGAATGCCAAGGAGCCTTTTCTGTCTGTGTGTACACATCATTTCAAAACTGATACATCACTCAGAGCTGAAGCAAGGAGCTCATCACATTTCCATGCCCAGCTACAGCCCTTTGCCAAAAGCAATGTGAAGCAGAAACCTCTGGATCCTTTTGGCCTTATTGCCCTGCTGCAGAGAAAAGGCTTATTCAAGATAGTCAGACAGCAAGGGCAAAACTTTTTACAGGACAAAGATGGGAAACCCACTTGAAGATGGTGTTTCTAACCTGGTAGCTCACAAAGCATTTGAGAAACCTGAATATTTCCAATACAATGGAACCCAAGCCCTTGCTCTTATTCTGATCTGCAGGTTGAAGTGATGACTATGGCCCGCTTATGTCAAGGTGTGTGTTACAAGCTTGGATCTCAGCTCCTGGCAGCACAGGCACCTCCAGCTCCTGCTGGAGCTGTCCTCGGGCTGCACTAAGCATAGCTGGCTTTGTTTCCACACGCGTTGTGTGGGGCCAGCCCTGAGTCATCCGGGAAAACTCCCAGCTGTCACTCCCTCACCTGCCAGCTCCAGAACCCAGGTTAGACTCAAGGTGACTCAAGGGCTTGGAAAATCAATAAGAGAGAAAACCCAGGAAGTCTGCCTGCAAACATCCAGTCCTGCCCAGAGCCAGTGTTGGTAGCCTAGCTGCATCTCTGACACTCGCATCAGCGTATCACAAGATGCCGGGACAATGAAAAGGCAAAACATAGGTCATGGTGTCCTTGTGACTGTTCAGAAAAAGAAAACAAAGTCATAAAGCATTTACAGTGACTGCTCAAAAATTTAGAAAAGCACATCTGAAGAGACAGGATCCTGTTTTGACTATTGCAAAACTACTTAAAAAAATTGATTTTGCAATAGCTTTATTTAATTTATGTTATCCTAGATGTACCTATTAACAAGTAGCTTTTATAGAAAAGAAAACATTGTAACCAATCAAATTGTATGTTAGAAAAGGTATCCCTTATATACTAATGTATAAAAAGAAATAGTTAAGACAATAAAGCAAACTCTTTTGCAGCAAAAAAATCTCAGTGTCTGAGTCTCATTCCTAAGGGGCTGCAACAGCCAGAATTCTTTTGAGCACCTTTATACTTCCATCTCCCACAGACTCTGAAATTTCTTCAAGCATCTGGCAAAAATAAAGCAGTCTAAATTCCTAACAAACAGAAAACAGCTTCTAGAGAGCACCATTTCTAGGTCAGACCAAACACACAGAGTAATATTTCTGGTTGCGAGAGAGATGAAATCTGGAGGTGAAGGAGCAATTAACTTAATCTCAGTGTAAGGCAAGTTGTTATAAGAAACATTTTCCTTATCTTGGGATAAACAGATAATAGCAAACAACTTTTATAGTTTATCCTTATTTATTTCTTCAGGTTAATTGAATTTCAAATTTGATAATCTAGTAAATTTAGAACCCTAACCTGCAAGGGGTAATTGAAACTCCTAAAAAATATGCTTGCTCACATCTCTTGCTGTCCAAACTTATTATGCATTGTGTCATGGGCAGCTCTCCAGGCTACATTTCACTATGCAAGGCCTGATTAAAGCAAGTGAGGTGGTCATTCCACTTTGCTTATTGCAGCCTAGGGTTCACAACCTATGGGACATCATGTCTGGAAAGGAAACCACACTGAGATTAAAGGACATTCCATTTCTAGGGAAGGGATGGCCATGTAAGACGCTGACCACCATCCAAATGAGGTGAACAAAGAGAAACAGTCTGGCTTCAGTGAGAGCTGGACCGGGTCCCATGACTTCTGGGAAGAGTTTAAAGATGCAGTTTGTTCAGTGGGAGTTGGGGATATGAAAGTAGATAATTAATGTGGTGTGAAAGAAGAGAATACAGGATCATTTTACTTGCATAGGAGCAAAGGAAGGAAGAAAGCACATCTGAGTCAAAGCAGAGGATGCACGTAACAGTTGCAGTCATCCCTACTTTTTAAAACAAACAGCAAGAAGAAGAAAAATTCCTGGAAGGCACACTGGAGATTACCAAAAATAATTATATTAATGAAACCAAAATGCATAAAACAAAGATATGTACTTCAGGAATGTTGGCTAATAAAGGCAACACTCAAGGCAGAGCTTGATACAGTACCTTGCTGCCCAGAATCACAAGCATCACTTAAGGCTTCACACAAACCTTTCTATCAGTGTGGAAAGGCAGCCTGTGTTAGCTGGGAACTCAAATGAGACTGGATGATCCGAATGACAACTTTCTCTTGTGTTCTGTAATTTAAAGAAATAGAAATGATCAAGGAAAACCATATCCAAGGAAAGCACACCCCAACTCCACTAGCCCTGTGTGGCTATGGGGTGGGACAGAGTCCTCCTTTTTTTGCCCAAATAATCTGCAAAGATAAAGGTAAAGTTAAAGAAGGTATGTCTTAACAACACCAGCCCTGTGTGCCACCAGAGAAGGAGACTTGCTCCTTTTTCCTAGCTCACCCCTTCTTTTCTCAGCTTTCAATTGCCTTTCATTGCTATATGATGTCTGTCTGGACTTCTTGTTTAACTGGAAAGTCCCAGAATAAACTGCTCAGAATAACTCTTAGGTGGGAATGTTTCCTTTACTAAGCATTCATTTTTCACCCATTGGAAAATATCAATTCATCACAAATGTAATTGAAAAGGGTTTTAGGTCGGGGATGGGAGGGAACTGAGAGAAACTGGGAGTCCAGGGATTAGGACTCTGAATCAGAGAAGGGAAGAACTTGACCTCTGGTGTCCCACATCCCATATGAGTACATTAAGACACTAAACTATTCCAAGGCAGGAGGTGAGTCTGTCTCGTCTCAGAAAAGTGTCTAAAGGGATGGATTTTGTTCCAGCATAGCACAAAAACAAATTGCAAATCTTCCCCCTCCTCCTTCTTTAAATTGAATTCTTGTTCTCAAGCCAGCCCAGCTTGGTATTAGTTTTGTGTGAGTTAAATAGACCAGACACGTTTCTTCCTGTTGGTATTTGATAGATATTCAGTAAAAGGAAAAGAAAAAGAAGGGAAAAAAAAAGAAAATAAAAAAAGAGTTCAATCTATGTAGAGCTGTATTTCAAGCAGAAGTCAAGAGCAGACCCAGGCAGAGGCAGCGCAGGAGCTCCGGGCCGTGGCCGCACCACCATGGACAGCGCCCTGGGCTGGAGCCCGGCCCCGCTCCGCCGGCACCGCCGGGTGCTGCGGGGCGGCGCGGCCCCGGGATCCATCACCGCCCCCGCGCCCTCGAAGCTGAAAATTGCTCCTTTCTCTGTCTGCTGGATTCTAGGAACCAGACAGAAGATTTGGCAAAGCTCTCCTCGGTTCCACGCTGCTTTCTGTATTTTTGCTTCACCCCCTCGCCGCCCCGCCCGCCCTTCTCGAGCGCGTTAAATTAAATACATATTGTCTAAATAAGCGGCGCCGTGTGTCAATAACTGAGCTGGGGGAACTCCGGCCGCCCCTCCGGAGCGACGGGCGGCTCTGCTCAGCTGCTCCATCCCTGTTTAATAAAGGAAATCAGTGTGCTCGCATGAAGCGCCGCGGGACGTCTGGGGCTTGCTGATGAGGAGGGGAAAAAGAAGGTTTCTCCTTCTCCCTATCAGTCCTTTCACTCGATGAGAAGATGACACCATGTCAGACGTGGGAGAAGGAGTTTCTCATCCCCGACGGCCACCGGGGAGCCAGAGGAGAGGGAAGCACACTTCACGAGAGCTGGGCACTGCAGAGCAGAGCAGGGCTAGGTCGTGGACAGAAATGAGTGTGTGCTAGGAAGTCTGCCTCAATCTGCGAGCAGTCGTGTCTGTTACCAATTGCAGCGCAGCCTTGTCCTCTAGCCCACCCTGGGAGCCTTGGAAAAACATTCTGGGGCTTCGCACCTCGTCTGCAGAGAGCTGCGCTCGCTGGCTTTTTAACCTCGCTGGATCAGAGAGGGCTGAGCAAGTCAGGGGATTTCTGGTCCTCGCAGGACTAGTCCAGCAATCACTGACTGTGGTGCCGCTCCCTTCCCTTCCAGCCAGACTCTCCAGCAGTCAGCACGCCTGTGTTTTTTTGCTGAACACCATTTTTCCCACCCTGGGAAGATTGGGGAGGTTAAACTCCCCGTCTGAACCGAAGCCCTGGACGAGTGCAACTGAGGTTATAGAAATCCGGGAGGGGAAATGACGAAAATGCTTTATTGTGAATAAAACAAGAGGGAGGAGAGAGAGGCGGAACTCTACAGAGGTGAAGGATGGGAAGTTCGCGGAGCTGAGGATTTATCCCGTCTCCGAGCGCCGGGAGGGGGTTTAGTCACAATTTCCCTCTGCCTCCCTGAGGCTGCGAGGGCACCTCCTCCCAAGAGAGCTGAACCTGTCCCCTTGCTGGTTTTTCTTTCTCTCCTGAGCTGCTTCAGGGGAGAGCCCGGTGACACACCAGCCCGCAGCCCCTTGACCTATTCCCCGCTCGGGAATTACGTGCCAAACCTGGAATAGAACTTATCTTTCTAGCCAAACTCTCAGGTCAACTTCCTCGTAGGAAGTTTGTACGTATGGAAAAAGGAGGCAGAAGCCAAGAGCGGCATCCCTCCAAAATCTCATTGTCTTTGAGGCGGGAAGACGAGAGAAAGTGAAGTCAGAAACCCTAAAACGATGTTTTTTCTTGTGGCGGCAGAGAGGGCTTGGCCAGAGGGGCAAGCACGGGGTTTTGCCTCATCTCTCCGCGGCTGAAACCTTTCCCAGGTCGCACAAAACCAGCGGTTCCCTCCGCGCATCCCGGCTGGAGAAGCAGCCGCAGCCGGCGGCCGCAAGCTGCTCGCCTTGGCCGGGAGCCCTGCGGCCAGCGAGGCCCTGGCAGGTGGAAGCCTCACAAAGGTGTGGGGTTTTCCCCTCTCCCAGACACCGCGCCGGCCGTGCCCGCGGGCGCTCCGGGAGCGGAGCGATGTTCGGCGCAGGTGTGGGGGTTGGAATCGCGCCTAAAGCTCCTCTAGTTTAGCCTCATCCCCCTCCGAGGCCGGGGGACACCGGAAGCTGGCCGGGCCGGAGCGGGGAGATGCTGCAGGTGGCGGCGGCTCCGTCCCGGGAGAGCATCTCCCGCGGCATCCTCCGGGAAAGGGGAGGTTTAAACCCCAAAAGAGGGGTCTTTTCTCCCCATCCTGCCACGGAGGTGGGTTCAGGCTCACGGTGAGGCTTGGCACTAGGAGTTTGCTCACAGGTCCGTGCGTTCCCTCATTTGTGTACCTGGCAGGTGACAGCGCTGCACTGGTGGTTGCAGCTGACAAGCCCTCGGGGGGGAGGGGAGCAAGGTGATAGTGATTCTCCTAAAATCCTTTGGCATTGCTCAGTTCCTGCCGTATTAGCACAGCCATAGTTGGGTTGTGTTTTTTTTTTTTCCTCTTCCCTCTCTCTTTTTTTTTTTTTTTTTTTTTTTTTTTCCCAAGCCCACTGAGGCAGAGAAGAGGCTAACTCAGCCATAGGAAGGTGGTTAGTGATGTCACAAGTTTGATCTTTTCAATAAAAGCAATGGAGAAGGGTCTCCCTGACTATATATATTGGGGGAAGCTTCTGTTCTTCATAATCAAAAGAGCAGCAAGGGAGAAAAGCACCTGCTTTTAACACTCTTTATTTAGCCCTAATCTCTTACAGGCAGAATCAAAGCTCTGTAGGCTGGATTTTTGAAAACTATTGCCTTTTTAAAATTATTTTTATTAGTCACTTAACTTCTTTTTCTTCTTCTTCTTCTTTTTTTTTTTTTTTTTTTAAGTTTTATTTTTTCCCCTTTTTTTTATGCATAGAACATAGTTTTGGAAGCGATTGCTGAGAAGAGCAACCACTGTTGACCAGGGTGATCTCTGAGAGACACAGACAGCTGTAACTCAAGGAAAAGGTGAAGTGATAAATTGTGAAGAAACTTCAGCATTCTGAGTTTATAGAGGCTATTTATTTTTCCTGAGTCTGTAAGGGATGGTATGTGTTGGTTTTAGTTGTATTTTTTTTAAAAAAATAATTTCTGGGGGAGAGGAAATTCTGAAACTATTTGATGGACGTTTTACTTTTAACATGAGCAATACACCTATGAGTGTGTGTGGGTTATTTTCAGGGGATCTCACAATTATTTTTAATTAGTCGAAAGGGCAGTGTAAATCAAAGACGCCTATTGCCTATATATTTTAATTTATAGCCTACCAGGTGTTCAGGGAATTTATTTACAGCATAAACGATGTAATGTTTTCAGCATGATTTCTATTTCAGCTCTTATGCTGTCGGTGTTATTTGCCTGTGTGGTGTGGAATCTGGGCTTTTAAATTGCGGCAGCGAACGTCTTTTAACTTAAAATAACCTGCAGGTAGAAAAACGCTTGACTTTGCACCTAAACCTTCTCCAGAGAGCCTTCTTTAATCCGGGGCAGGATGAGAAAGCGCTCAGCCGGCACGCCTCAGTGTTTTGTTGCGGCTTGTGAGGGCGTTGGGAAAGCATTCCCTGTAAATCAGGCTGTCAGCGGCACAAGCAGCGGCCCCCGTGCCCCCGCCGCGGCCCCTGGGGATCGGCCGAGAGGGGCGAGCGTTCCCGGGATGATGCCGAGAGGAGCCGGCGGGCCCAGGTGTGCGGAGATGGGCGTGCAGGCTATTCCCTGCGGGGGGATTGCCCCGGTGGGCTCGGTCCCGGTGTCCCCTTGCAGCAGTCCGGCAGCGGAGACGTGCGGGCTGCGGCACCTTCGGGTTTCATCCGGGTGCTGTCCCGGGATGGAAAAGTTTGGTGCCTCCGTCGGGGGCTGCGGGGCTGCCGGCCGTCATTGTCCGGCGGGATTCGGGGCTGACCAGGACTGACTGACCAGGACTGACCGGCCGCCGCTGTCCCCGCAGCCCCGCGGCGCTGCCCGCCTCGCACGGGAGCGCAACCTGGACCTGCGGTTTGCAGCGCCTTGGCCAGACTGAAGGAGGGCGAAGTGGAAGGCGAAAAGGGGAGAGGAGGAGAAAACTTTCCACTAGTTTACTTTTTTGGCCAGGAGCGCCTGTGTTCATAGACCGCGAGTCCTTCCCCCAGCCCTCCCCCTTAGCTCCCCCCCTCCCTTCACTAGCGTACAATTAACATCATTAGTAGCCGACCCTCCGGCTAATAGGGGAACGGCGACCAGCCACGGTAGGTGCGTGCAAGGAAAGGCGGCAGCAGTCCCGGGCAGCGCTTTGGGGCTGGAGTTGAAAAGTGCTCCCACGGATGGGAGGAATCCCCGCGGCAGGGGAGGCGCTGGCCCGGGGCTAGACACGGAAAGGGAGAGCTGAAGGTGAGAGAGAGAGGAGCGCGGCTGCGGAGGATGCGGAGAGCTCGGCCGCAGTCCTTGGGGTCCGCGGAGTGCGTGTGCTGCCGGGTGTTTCCTTTCTTCGCTCCTTTTGGATTGCGGGCCCGGGAAGCGCTGATTCCCAGTCTGCCTTTTGGCCGGGGGTATCCCGCCCGCGCTCTCGCTCCCTCCGCACATGTTCCTAGGGCGCCATCTCTTTGCAAAAGCCTCCGTGCTCCCGCAGGTCTCCCAGAGGCTGCTCCGGAGCGTGTGAACATCGCAGGCTGCAGCCCAGTCCAACCTGCCGAGCCAAGCATGCTTCCCAGCCCCTGAGCCTCCCGGGGCTGCCGCTCCTCCCAGACCTCTCGGGCTCTCCGGAGAGGCAGCGACTTTCGCTTGTCTCTCCTTGCCACCGCTTGTCTCTCTCCCTGTCACCCTTGGGGACCAAAACTTTCGGGCAGCTGGAGACGAGAACCTGACCCTTTTTTTTTTTGCAGAGGTATACTGAGAGACAGATGTGGAGATGCATTTCCCCCTCCGCCCCAGCCTGTGTGTGTGTCTGTGTGTCCGCGCGTATGTTTACAGAGAAGTGAGCAGCTGAGCTGACTTTTGGGAATCTTTCCTTATCTGCAAAGAGGGCTTCTGATGTAACATAAAGCCCTGAGAGAGTGGCTTAGCGGACTAGAACTAAACAGGGATCAGAGAACTCACTGGACCCCGCTCTAACCCTGTTGAAATGAGAGTTGGATGCTTTTTGAACTAATACCGAGAGAGATCTTGCCTGCGGGCAACGAGAGACAGAGAGAGGGAGGGAGGGAGGGAAAGAGGGAGGGAGGGAGAGGCAGACAGCAAGGAAGGGAGAGAGACAGAGCGAAGTTTGGAAGGAGTGCGCCGAGAGCTCACAAAGTTTGTTTTTCCTTCAGAGCCTCAGCGCTGGTAGAGCCGAAGCGGGGACTCCTTGAGGACGGCTCTGGCGCATCTTTCTCTCGGGACTGACCTCCCTTTCCTTGCAGGTTTTGAACCCCGGAGGATACAATGTTCGCTAAACTCTTCCAGCAGTGGAGTTTCGCGGTGTTCCTGCTGAGTTACTCCGTGCCCTCCTACGGGAGATCAGTAGAGGGGATCAGCCGCAGACTGTGAGTTTTTCTGTTTTCCTCTCCCTTTATTCTCCCTGGCTGCGGCGGCGGGGCGCTGGGGAGGGAGGCAGGGAGGGAGCCCGGGCTCTGCACGGGGCACTCCGGGTTACCTGCCCCAGGTGCTCACCGGCGCTGCCCGAGAGCCGGGGAGAGGCATTTGGGGCAGGGAAAGGGCGCCTTGCTGCTCTCTGACCTTACAAAGATTTGTGGCTTCTCTTCTCTTCTTGTTGTGCGGTTGCCCGGGACCCTCGAGGGAGCATCCCAGTTTATCCAAATGCTGAGTGTTACTAACAAACACTTCCTCGGCTCTGGCGTGGATCCAATATTGACAAGGGTAGGGGAAGCACGCAGAAGCGAGGGCCATCATGACACTGAAGTACTGAACAATTTATTTGGATTTCTGCCACTTCGGAGAAAAAAAAAATCCAAAGGGAGTCCAGTATCTTACTTAGAGGCAGAGGCATATTTTTTGATAAATGATAGTGTAACTTAAGACAGTCTGTTCAGGAAATGACCTTTTTGCTTCTTCCAAAATAATCAGGCTGGTTTATACTAATAGCCATACACAAAGTGCAGGAGAAGCCTCTGCACCGATGCAGGAGCAGATGTCTCACACATCTAACTCGCTGGCTTTCTCTGAACTTGCATCAGATTTTCTAAGGAAGAAACACCTCAGTCACTCTGGGGAGGGCTGTATTGTTATTCAGTTCCAAAGGAAGCCAAACTGGAGAAAGAGTGCTGGAAAATCCAATCACAACTTACAGGGAAACATGACACAGCAACAAATTTCAGAAGGGTTTCCTTTTAAATGTTTTATTACATACCTAAGGACAAGATCTCCTAATAGCACTTCCTCTGCCATTTAAGCAACACACAGAATAACAATAATAATAATAACCCCAAACACCCAAAAGAAAAAAATATATACACCCCAGGTGAAGTGACTTCAGACACACCCAAATTTTGGCACCATGCAGAGAGCTATTACAAATCTCCTAGAGCAAATTGTGTAGAACATGTTATTGCTGATAATGTTACAGGGCATTATTCTCAGTCCATTAACTGTTTTTTACTCCTGTAAGCTGATCTTGGGCTGTTTCTTTCTTTTGGGACCATATTATATAGAGGAATAAAACTTCAGTTTCAAAAATAAGTAAAAAAAGAAAATAACTGAAGTGCAGTTAGATGCTATTATTTTCTTGGCTAGGAAACTCTGAACTGGATCTAAGCCAAATTTGGTTGTTAAAAAAAATTAGATTTGCAGACAAATACTCTTTCTCTTTTTGAAGTTAGCATAGTTCTAACACTTGTTTTTAAAGGCTGGGATTAGAGGTCTTCCCAACATCCCCATTCTGTCCTGGCAGGGGGGAAGAAAAGTGTAAGCTAACCAGTGAAAACGTGTTTCTCAGCTCCCTCTTTGCTCTGGCATGTAAAACACACACAAGACAAGAAACCAGTCAGCTGTCAGTAAGTGGCATTCACGTAGTTTTGTTTGTGGGCACAGCACAAACACAGACACCACACTCAAACGTGTCCTGTTTTACTATCACCACAAACCATTCCTAGAGTTAATGGTTAATAACTCACTTAGGCTTCAAGATTTTTTTTTTCCTCAGTCAAAAGCTTAAACCAGTAATGGATGAAAATACTGAAGCACATTATTATAGACATGCAAAAATATTCCAAATTACATAGGCCTGGTTCTACAGACTTTGCTGAAGCAAATCTCCCATGGAAAGCAATAGCAAATTGTCCCAAGAAAAGGTTTCCAGACATGTTATTTGTTATAGGAGTGCTTTAGCTGCTGAAGAACTTCTGAGAAACCCAGTAATGCTTCAAAATGAAATTTCATATTTTTATCATCATGTCCAGACATCACAGCCTCATGTCCCTAGATCTGCTCAAAATATTTTTCTTAAACCAAGATAGGTTGAGCAGATTTCCCTCCCTTTGGAGTCAGTGGCAAGGGCACTCAGTCTTGCAAAATCCAGAGATCTGACTGAATCGTTCTCAGTTATTTTGCTGAATTTAGGATCAGACCCAACTCGAGCAGTCAAGGATAATAACAGCTAAATAAGAGCAAGTCTCTGAGATAGAATGTGGTAGCTTGAAGAATGTTGTCTTTTAGAAATGCTAGATATCTTAAGGGGGAAAAAAAGAAGGAGGAATGTGCCTGGAAAAAGCAGCTTATCTGGAAGTATGTGAAGTCAGGATAGTCTCAAGCCATGGATTTCTGGTGCTCTCCCCATGATGAGACACTCAGTCTCATATGCACACGATGTACTTGGATCCAGTAATTAGTTTGGATGCCCTGGTCAAGTACAAACCATCAACATCCTTCTCTCAAAAGTGCCTGCCACATGTAAGTTTAGCATTTACTGCCCTTGGTTTGGGTACAGAACCCTTTTACTTGGATGAGAGGTGTGTTTTATAGAAGGATGGAAGGGACCTCTAGTGGGTCATCTTAACCCTAACAGCCTAATATTTTTTTCCATGTTGTGGCCAATATGGGAATGCAATCATTCCTGTCCCCACTGCCTTCCTACTCTCAGTGTGTGGGTGAGATATTGTTGATATCTCCGTTATGAAGCACTTCTTACATCAGTCTTCTTGGGCAAGTCCTTCTTCATGATTTACAAACATAGGAGTTGTTTGAATAACTGAAGCAGAAGGAGGCAGAAGGTCAAAGAGATATGTATCTACCACATCTTTGTTTCAAGGAGATTTTTTGATCTAGAGCATACAAAGGAAGCTGGTAGGCAAAATGTATTCCTTAAGTTTGGCTGAGTAATAAAAGTCATGTGAAATGTAACACTACATAATGTTATACAATCATCTGGAATAGCAGAATGCTATTTGGGGCCAGACTTGATGCTAAATATCATACAGACATTTAAAGAGAAACCCACCCTCTTTGGCACACCAAGCCCTCACACGTCAATCCCTGCATTATTTTGGAAATGCATACTAACTCAAGATGTAGATCTTGTAATGCTCTCTGACTGCCTTGTGTGTACTGGAACCAAATGTTTAGGTTTCAGTTCTGTAAAATGGAATAGCTTTTCAATCAAGAGGACTTTAATAATAGGCTTTGGAGAGTCAAGATTTTGTCACAGTGGGGAAGTTGACCAAATACACATTAGAGGATTAAGGCAGTTTTGGGTTGTCTGTGATAGAGGGAATTATCCTTGGTAGTTCACAAGAGGCAGTAGGAAAGCTTTGCTCATCACATGAGACACTGGTTTAGATTCCCTAAAGCACAGAGATTTCATACACTTTCTATGAACTAGAAGAGTGAAAGCAGAACTGCATTTCCCATGCAAATTTCTGAGAAAACAGACTGCTGGAGCTCAGAATGTAACCTGAGTCACACTGGACAGCCTGACAGGCAGCAGAGAGGAGCCCAGGGTGCTGGTTTTATTGGCCTACTTGCCAATCAGACTGACCCTAATTAGAAGGGTGTTGGAGATGGCTCTTTTTCAAAAAAAATTCTGAGGGAAGTCATGAGGTTGTGTTAATGGTCACAGCTGCAGTGAACAGAAAGGCACAATATGGGATCAACTTAGCATTATCACACTGCATTTTTGCTAAGGGACATTTAGTAGAGGGGCATAAAATCTTTACCCTAAAGGCCGAAGTCATCCAAAACTGATTTTGGGACACCTAAAATACAGACAGTATTTGATTACATGTGTACTCAAAACCCTCAGTATGTGCAGAGCTGATTTTGAACAAGATTTTGGCAGTCATCTTCCAGTCTCTTTGTGGAATGGGGGAAAGCTGCTCTTTGAATTTCACACTGAGAAATAGAGACATATTATCACTTAAATCCATCACTTGTTCTGAATACTCAAAAATGCAGCCTTAAAAAGAGAGAAATTGAAGGGGTTGCTCTTAAGCCAGAGTTACTTGAAATTTCCAACTTCCAATAGCTCTATTGTTGATCAAGTCATAAACCTAAAGAGTTTGGCTGTGGGGACTGAGAAAGAGAACCTGCAGAACACCCCCAAATATTTTGCATTTTCAAATCTGGTAACACAGCAGGAAAAAGTGGGATAGGATGGAAGGAAGAATATTCATTACAGTGATATGTCCTCTTCCAGTTCACCCACATGCAGAAACCACTTCTTACCCAGCTGATTGATCAAATGATTATAAGGCAGGCAAGGCAGTGAATAGAATTTTTTGGCCAGTGAGAATCTAGTCACATGCCATACCCTGATGCAAGGGGAGAGATCCCATAGCCAAAGTCTGCATGCTGGAGTAGAGCAATTGGAAGGATAAACTGTATTCTTGCATTCACGGGAACCTAGCTAAAATCCCAGCTTGTGCTCTGTCTGTGGTTCACAGTGCAGCTGTGATATATTCCACTTCAAGAAAAAGGCATTTATTTTCCCACATTTTCCCTGGTTATTTATTAACCAGGTGCCATTTGTATATTCTTTCCTCAGATGTTTAATACATTCCTTGCCAGTACAATATCTCTAGAATACAGATAGCTACTCATCTCACAGTTCCTCGAAAACAAGATGAGCTCAGTGTAACAAAAGGTCAGGATGAACTCTAGAAAAACCACTCTAACAAATCAGATGTGCTTGAAGAGGATCCAGAGAAGAGGGCTAGCACAAAATTTGAACAGCACAGCAGACAAGAAATTTGGCTCCAAAAATTCACACTTAAAGCAATAATAGGAAGGATCTATAACCTTAATTAGACACAAGTGACCAAGCAGTAAATCCACAGGAGGGGCTGAGGCTCATCTCTGCTGATTCTCAGGCTGCCTCCTTGGATACCTCATTATGGACTGAAGTGCCTGTGTTTTAGGCACCCAAATTCAAATATTTTTCCCTTACACTCCTGCAATTGCACTTGTATGTAGGAGTAAAATGCACTTTTGTGTGCTTGTTTATGTTTTTGAAGTCCATGACTGAGCAGAAGGAAATCACTAGAATGATGCTGTATAAACACAGCTTCCGGCTCCAGTGCAAGCGCTGGGTTTTTCCCTCTCCTGCTGCATTATCTGAGCCTTTAGTTTTCCTCTCTCTGGTAACTGCCCTCCTGTTTTCACTGACTCTAGTGTGGTGTATTAAAAGTCATGATGCTTTCCTAGAACAGAGCAGTGACTAATCCAGCTCCAGGTCCAGTGGTGTGTGACCAGTCAGCTGAGAATTATTACCCGCTTAGGTCTTTTCCTTCTCAGCTGCTCTGAGGAAGAAGCAGGGCTTGCTCCAGCAGTCTGACCTCACTGGATGTCTCCAAGCCTGGTACATGATCACTGTGGTCACCACAGCCAGAGAAGAGAGGAGCTCTGCCAAGCACTGGGAAATAACCAAATCCTAAACTTTTTTTCCTCTCCTCTCTTCTCCTCCTTTAGCAAACGGGCTGTATCAGAGCACCAGCTATTGCATGACAAGGGCAAGTCAATCCAAGACTTACGAAGAAGAATATTCCTTCAAAATTTAATCGAAGGTGTCAACACTGCAGAGATCCGTGCGACATCAGAGGTGTCACCCAACCCCAAACCTGCCACCAACACCAAGAACTACCCCGTCCGCTTTGGCAGTGAAGATGAGGGCAGATACCTGACTCAGGAGACAAACAAATCACAGACCTACAAGGAGCAGCCCCTGAAGGCCTCAGGGAAGAAAAAGAAAGCGAAGCCTGGAAAACGTAAGGAGCAAGAGAAGAAAAAGAGGAGAACCCGCTCAGCTTGGCTAAATTCTGGCACGTACGAAGACGCCGTGACCGAGAGCCCACTCTTGGACATCTCTGTTACTACACATAATCACACTGCAAGGTAATTCTGCTGTATTCTCCTGGGGAGCGTGCCATGTGTTTGCTGAAGTTGTTATCCCTTGGTGGGAGAGGCAAAGGCCTCGCTCAGACTGGGAGTAAAAGCAGATCTTTGCACTCATGGCTGGGCAGTGGCTTTTCAAGCACAGTCTCTAGGTGCTGTCTGCAGGTAAGTGCCCCTTCCACTTTGCACTGGGGACCTTTCTGTCCCAGGAGACACAATACATATAAACAACTTCTTTCCAAAATCTGTTTATTGAAGCTGAGTAGTAAGTGAAGGTATTTCTGCAAAAAGGAAGCACCTCACAGCCACTAAAATTTCCTTTCCTGCTTTAACCATAGTGTATCTCACATTGTATCTTGGTCCCACACTTGGGCCTCATCAGATTGAAAGCTTTGACTTTTATTTAAGGCTTTGCATCTATAAAATGGCGAAGTTTTCTTTCCTTCCTCTCAACACCTCCCCTTTTTGGCAACTTCCCTACCCTTGCTTTACAGTTTTATATTTTACTGTTTAACCTTAGGGGAGAACACAGAAAAATTCTCTCTCAGTGATATCTGCAAACAATGCAGATAATAACATTTTCCCTGCCATTAGGACTTTTTAATTCACCTCCATCCTTTTGCCAGCTTGTAAGACAATTACATTGCTGCTTAAAAATGTTTAGCATCACTCTTGGAGAGGAACCTGCTTCCCTCATGCATGACAGTGAAGGGTTTTAGGGCAGGTGTCCCAAGTGATTCACCCCCTTGCAGTCATCTCAGCCTGAGTGGAAATTTGCACACTTGCAGACAAAGCCAAGGATTTCACTCTTCAGCTCTCCTTGAATGTTGCATTTCATCAGCAAAACCCCATCTTTTTCTCTCCTCCTCCCCTCACCTTGGCATAACAGAGACACAAGAGAAGTGCCACAATAAATCCCTTAGAAAGAGACACCAGCTGTGGGATTTACTAAAATCCAGTCTGGGGCTAAGCTTTACAGGCCACAGTTTGCAATGTGTTCCATCACCTCAGCTCGTGCTGGCATCTACAGGAGGTACCAACACCTGGGGCTGGGCACTCAGACCATAGAGCAGGGTGTCCCAGACCATAAACCAGGGTGTCTCAGACCATAAACCAGTGCATCCCAGACGATAAACCAGTGGGCATGGCTGTAGCAGGTAGGAGGGAAATAAGAGACACTGGTTTGTCTCAGCACCTTAGAAAAGGCAAACTTCAGGATTCTGCTTAGGAGCTGCCTAGGGTTTCAACAGATGTCAAGGGACTGTGTTGGCCAGTAGATAACACCTGTCTTGAGCACAAAGAAATCCAGAATGTAGGGGAAAAACAACATCCTAGGGAATTTCAAGAGTTACTTCTTTTTCCTGCTGTGCTGTCTTTGGTAGCCATCTAATGGGATATATAAAAGAGCTACAGGTACAACCCCATTGATTTTTCCAGTTCAGCCTTTCTGTTGGAAATGTGTCTGGATGGCTGAAGACTCAGCTTTACTGATGTGGAGTCCAACATCCAAAGCAGCATTTCTCACAGATTCCTAAAGAAACCCTGTATCTTAGATAATTAATTGGAGATTATTAGACATGGAAAATCAGTTTTAAGAGGAAAAGGGAATTTCTCCTTCACAAGTACAGAGAACGTGTTGGTTTAGCCCTAACAAACTTTTAGTACATGAGTTTTTAGTTATCTCATAGGCTGGCAAAAGATGTAAATTTTAAGCATGATTTTCATTGTATCTCTGTGCTTATTTTCTGCTGAACACCCCGGATTAAAATATTCATGCCAATTCTCTTTTATCAATCTTGCAAACAAAATTTTGGGTTTAGGTCAATAAAAAACTGGACAACAATAATATAATCTCTGGATCTTTTGACTCACTACCAGGAGTATCTCATGGAAGGAGCCAATCTTGGAAAACCTAGGTCCAAATCACAGCTTAGAAATTATCATTAGTACAGAGCCCACTGTCAAGATGTGGCTTAGCTTAAACTTTAGAACCAAGCCTAGAATCCAGGCTAAATTAAAAATGTCACCCTCTTAGAAATAGGCCTGAGTAGTGCAGACACACACACATGCACAGCCACGCTGTATGAATTATGTGCCATTGGTATACCTGTTGGAATATGTCCTGAAATGTCTCTGAATGAACCCTTATATTGTTGCTAGTTAATTATTAAGGAGCTTCATGCTACCGTTTCTATTCCAGGCACTTTTAAAGTTATTTCTCGTGAACATTCCAGCTATATTCCCTTTTCAATTCAATTAAGGTGCTCTTACTTAATTTCCTAAAAAAAATTTGAATGAGTAAACTCCCTAATGATAGATGTAGCCTCCTTTTCAATGTGCATGTTAAGAAAACCCTTTTAAACTCTCCAGCATCTGAGTTTTGTTGTGCCTCACACCCACACACTTTTGCCCCACGGGATGTTACCCCCAGCTCTGGTGATCAGTCCTGCAGCAGAGAAAATCCCATTCCATCCTATAGCTCCACATTCCACCCTCAGGTGTTTCTCAGAAAACCACTAAAAGAAATGTTCTGTTAACAGGGACAGAAGGGGAAATAATCCCAACCCTTCAGCATTTCCTAAAGCACCTCTGAACAACTTCATGTTGCAGCACAAGGAATACCCTGAGAGGGTGGGAGCAGGCTCTGCTTTGTCCTCATGGGGAGAGAACTCACACCAGACTGCAGCATCCCTTAGAAAACTCCCAGATCTCAGGACTGGGTGCAGCTGATTGCTTCAGATGGGCTGAATGCAACAGGAGCTGCAGGATAACAGGAGGGGATGGTTGCTTTTTTCAGGCTCTCTGGCTCCCAGAGGAAAAGTTTCACTCAGCTAAGCACTTGAGGAGATGCCTCAAGAGTTTGCTCTCTCCAAGCCCTGAGCAGCCTTTGCTCACACACACCACAGCCCTTTGCCAAGGGGGTGACTATGAGTGGGAAAAGAGAGACCAAATAAGCCCCATGACAGTGTTTTATCCAGAACATGGCATCACACCCCAGCAGCTAACACAGCATTGCCACAGCATTAACAAGGACTTTCTTTTCCAAATCTTCAAAACTGTTTTCCCTTTTCTCCAACTGCATTATGTTTTTCTTTTCCAGCACTTGTCATTTTTATCATGGGGTGATCCAATCCTTCTGCCTGTAGCATTCAGGAATCTTCTTGCATAAGGGTCTAAATAAAAACAAAGCCCCTTTTCATTCCTCTGAGGGTACAGTGCCTCAGTGTGTGACAAACTGCAGGTCATCACACTTCTAGAGGAGTTACATTGAGAAAAACATAACAGAGATCTTGAATAAATATCTAAAACTGTGACATGGTCAAACAGGACCTGTTATTGCAAATGGTTACCAGCAAGGCACACCTGTTATAGACTGTGGCATTTTTGCTATTGATTCTATGTCCACACATTTGAAGCAAAAATTAATTGACTTTTCTCCTTTTTGCTGTCCTTTCTTTTCTTTGCAGGAGGCGCTGACATTTTCAGCAAGAGATATTTGGAAGACATATTGCAGTATTCTGTAATAGTGAACATATGGGAAGTATTAAAATATTTATTACCTGTAAATATTGTAAATGCTCAGAATAAAACCTTTTTCCCCTAATGCTCTCTGAAACTGCACATTTGGTTATTGTGAATTTTCCTTTTTTTTTCTTTTTTTCTTTTTTTTTTTTTTTTTTTTTTTTTTTTTTTGCTAAGGCTAAGACAATTATTGTCACATTTACCATAATTTATTTTGTTGACTGGTGTATTTATTTTGTGAACGTATCTTGGTGCTGCTGACTTTCTATATTTTTTGTAACGCACTTTAGATATACATATTGAGTACATTGATAACTGACATAAAATGTTCCTGTTTTGTGGTTGATTTCAATGAATGCCTACATACAATTGTTCAAACTGGTTTCCCTTTGTGCATGTATAATAGCAGTATTTTAAAATTTGTAAAGAATGTCTAATAAAATATAATCTAATTAAATCATTACTCAGTAGGAAAATGTGTTCTTTAGGAATTTCAAGAGCAGGAACAACTTTTTTTTTATTTACTACATTTGAAAATAGTTTTTACATGTAATGTGCTTACATTGGTCTAAACTCTCACATTTTCACATTAGCTTTTTACTTAAAAATCACTCTGAACGTATTTTTGTTCCAGTGTTCTATTTCAAATTAGCTCAGTTGAACAACCTGGAGGTATAAAAAGGTCCCAAAGCAGATTCTCAACCTCCAGAGGCCCCAGGAGCCCCTGCACTCCAAACTGGGGAGTGTGAGAAGCAGCCCCAGGGGAGGCATCACTTGCTCAGCTCCTGGGAGTTGCTCCAGGTCACCTCAGCCCAGCTCAGACCAGACTCTGGGCAGTGTCCTGGGCTCCCCACACCTCTGCCCCAACACCACAACACAGGTAGAGCCTCAGTTCTTTGTACTTTTTCCTGGGTGAATAGACAAAGGGAAGAAAAAGCTGCACCAGGGGACACATCACGGGGTGCTCTTCTTGCACTGCTGCAAGAAATTCTCTCTCTCACCACAAAGATGCCTCACACTGCTCTGTGCCCAAAACCATCTGAATTAATCCTGATTCTGCCTCATGTCCATAGATGAGACCTGCTAAGAGAGAGAGAGAGCTCCTTCAAGACTTCATGTCCACTGATCAAAGAAAACACCAGAAAAAAACAAACTATGGTGGATCACTTTTTCTTGCTTCTTATCCCTTGCAAATCACAGCAGCTCCTGTGGGGCAACCCTAAACAAAGGGAATTGCTTTACAGAGATATCTGAACTTTGCAAAGTCCAACTGAATTTCCTCTACCCCACTCCTTTAACACCAGCAACATCAGAAAAATGCAAGCATGGAAAAATAAATTACAAATCCTGGGAATTTTAGGATAGTTCTTGAAATTGTTGCTCTGTTCTGTAGTTGCCAAACTTTTCTTTTTTATTCTTCTTTTCTTTTTTTTTAGTGCCATCTTTTTCCATTGCCAAAATACAGCCATCATGTAATATAAACCAGATGTATTTCTGCTCTCTACCCCATCTTGCAGAAAACTACTTCCAAAAAAATACTAAAAGCAGGAACACTTGAGAAAAAATTGCCCATCCTTCCCAATCTCTTTCTCTGAAGTGTGAAATTCAATGCTTCATTATGTCCAGTTAATTACAACAGCCACAGAGCACGTGCATGCTGTTTCCTTTTCAGATGAAAAATATTATACATGATGAAGCATAGCACTAAGGAAAAAAGGCAGAATTTCTGCACATTTTTGACTTGGCCTCCTTGCACATCCTGCCTATTTATAGTATCCAGCTAATGCTTGGATTTATACAACTGAAGTTAACTGCAATATATTCAGAAGACAATTTTGTATCTCAGGATTACCAGCATATCCCAGCTGGAACTAAAACTGAAGGCTCTGGTGGGCAGAGGCAATTTATCTTCATCAGAAAGGATGAGTCTTGGCAGCCAGGCTCCCAAAGAGCATAAATCAAACCAAAAACCCAAGTGCTTAACCTTGGCTCCACAGAACTGGCCTTCACATAAGAGGAAAACTGACTTTGAAGTGTCTCTGGTCTCCCTTGTATCCTTCTACTGTCCATTAAAGGTTTGTATTTTTTTTCCTAGTTTCCTGTAGGTAAAATCTGAAGTTGTAGAGAGTTTAAGCAAAATTCCTGTTTTTCTGAAAGACTTTGCACAGGCCTTACAAAACCTGTCTGTGGATCCTGTGCTTCACAAACCCTGTTTGTAAGTCAGTGCTGCAGACTCCACAAAGCAGAATGCAAGGTTTTTTTGAGCTCTCAGCTTTTCAGGAAAATAAATCCTGAAGATCCCCATTTTTGAGACAAACAGGAACAGCTTTGGCTTATTTGGGGTGGGGGGTAAAATCTCCCAGAGATTTCAGTTGTTCAGACAGTTCAACCCTAATGGCTTAACCAGTCTCAAAGGACTTAAAAATCAGGATTTATCCTGGTATTTTCTGATGTCCATGACACCAAGTGCTGGAGTAGAAAAGAAATGATGTTCGAACTTCAATATTTTCTGTTTTACTGCATGACCTCTAGGAAGGCTGCACTCTTGTATTCATGTCCTTTCAGCTCTGTTTCTCTTGCTCTCTCTATTCCTAGCTAATCCCAGACCTCACCTCACCCTCAGCACTTCCCCTCACCAGTCTCTTGTCTCATCAAGTCCTTTCTCTCCATCCTGCCTCACAGCCATCAATCTTGTGTTTCTCCAAGTCCTTCATCCCAGATTTTCCACTCGGGGGTTGTGCTCTCCCCTCAGCATCCCATCCAGCTTCCTCCTGCTCTCTGCCCTGCTCCCAGCAGGAGGAGCAGCCAGAACAGAGTGGGGAAGCTTCCTTCTCACTTTGCTTTACACCACCCTATCCCAGTGCCTTTTCCCAAGCTCCTGGCTAAGCAGGAGCTGTGGGGGAAATCATCCTTTGCCTTCATTGTCTCTGAGCATCAGCCTGCTCAGATAGCAGGGTCTGCACTCCTGGAGGGTGGTGGGATGTGCACAGAAAATCCCCTCATGCACTGGACCATAACAAAGGCTTTTGCTGATAAAGAAGATTCCATTACATTAGTGTGATTTTTCAGAGGGCTACAACATGCCCAGATGTTCCTCAAGGTGATAAAAGAGCATTCACAATGCAGAGGATGCCCTCCCAAATTTCCATTTTTTCCTCTGTGAGCCACAGAGGTGCTAGGGTTTCTCAGAAGAAATTCCAAAAGATTTTTAATATGGACAACAAAATTAGTTTTTCTTGGTTCACATTTAAACATGGTACCACTACTTTGGCTCAAATCCTCCGAAACTCTTTGTCATGGGTTGCAATCCAGGATGTGGCCAGCAATGTGTATTTTGTCACCATCTGGGTGGGATAGTGATTCTCATCTCCGTGGCACATATTATCTGCTAATGGGCCATCTTTAAAACCAGGTGGGTCAATCATACTTATCTTTTCCACAACACATCCTCCCTCCAAGAAGATATCATCTGCTGTTCATGGGCCATTAAGTCCCACTGTGTGACTGATAAAATTGCATCATCCCACTGGGAGATGCTCCAGCCAGGGGGAGGAGCCAAATCTTTCCTACATAGATAAAAACTGAGATTTTGGACAGCAGGGTACCTTCTTTCCACTGGATTCCAGAGGAGAAGCTGGACCTTTCCACATTATCCCTGGACCTTCAGAGGAAACTGCACCTTCTCCAGGAGCACTGCTCCAACTGAACCACATCTGCCACTGCAGGAGGATGCAGCCACCATTTAATGGGACTGCAACCAACACCCTGACTGACTGACAGGGTGTCAGGTTGTATTCTGACTCTGTCAGGGTTGGGATTGTTCTTTGTAATACTGTATTTCTATTTTAACCTTCCTAGTAAAGAACTGTTATTCCTAATTCCCATATCTTTGCCTGAGAGCCCCTTAATTTCAAATTTATAATAATTTGGAGGGAGGGAGTTTACATTCTCCATTTCAAAGAGAAGCTTCTGCCTTTATTGGCAGATACCCGTCCTTCAAACCAGGACAGCAGTGTACAAGGTTTCATCTGGAAAGGTCAAATACAAGTCAGAATTACAAAGAAATGAGGCCAGAGTGTCACACCAGGAGATGGTGGCCTCCCTCAGGAGTGCCCTGAGCACAGTCCTGCCTCCCAGATCCAACCAGCACAGTCAGAAACTTTGTTCCTACCCAAGACCTCCGAGGGGAACACAGGTTTGGCACAGCACTGCTGCTCTGGTTTTACAGCAGACACCGTGTTTACTACAGGACTTAAAAGTGGTTAGGAGACATCAAATGATGACAGCTCTTCCCAGCAGCTCCCCTGTGCTGGACCTCCATCACAGACCTTTCCAGGCTCCGTGCACTTGGCACGGGGAGCTCATCCAACAGTAGAGCTCCTCTCACCGAGTTTGTTTCGTGGTCCTTTGTAAACACAGACCTTCAAGACACCCAAAAAACAACCAGCCTGTCCTCTGGAAGGGCTCTATGCTCTCAAGGAAGGCATTTCAGGCACAGGAACTGCTTGGCTTGGTTTGGAGCATTCCCCACCCCAACCTGTGGACAGCACTCTCCTGACACAACACAGCCACAGTGCAGTGATCATGCCTGTTCACTTATGAGTAAGTGCCCTTGATCTGCTGAGCCACCACAGAGAACTTGGCTTTCTTGCAGTAATTCAGAAAGTAGGGGAATGCTGGCTGTATTTAGTTACAGCCTTTTGAGAGTTTGAAACATTTTGTTATTTGGTCATAATTTACTGCAGAGAAAAAGCTCTGTGATAGTTTCTGTGGAGCCTGAGGGGATTCATTTATTCATTTACAGAAGAGATACTACTAGAGGAAGCACAAGCTGCCTTTCAAGCACCACAACATACCTCGCAAAATAAAATGGGTAGCATCAGCATCAGGAGTTGGATCACATGAGCAACAAAGTCACTAAAAAGTACATTTTGTCCTCTACTGAAACCAACACCCATTTCTGCTAATAGATTCAAGAACAAAGCATGGAAAGAGGCACATGCATTTATCCCAAATTAATGGGGAGAGCACTGGAACTCCTTGGCAAAGTCATTCCATTGCTTTGTCCTAGTTATTATTCAAAATTGAGTCAGATTTGCTCACTTTTCTGAAGGTTTGTGATCTGTATGAGAAGTTTGGGGCAGAAATATAAAGCATTGATGTGTAGCCTGCCCTCCTCTTCCTCACTGTATTGGCTAGTTGATTTTGGTGGTGGTAGTTTTGGTTTGGTTTGGTTAGATTTGTCTTTTTTTTGTTCTTCTGTGTTTGCTTATCCCAGTTTTCTAACCAGGTTATGAACACAGTTATCAGGTAATAAGTGATAGGTTTCATATGCACCCAGATAAAGGTGACAATGCTTAAAGACATTTTTCTCATGGCCCATCCATCCCCCAGGATGCCCCTCTGGACACACTGACTTCAGTGGAAGTTATGCACACAGCTTCCCACACAGTTCTCTGAATTCATACCCCCTCGAGTCCACTTTTTTAATTGGTTTCCTGGATGGTGCTCCTCACAAATAATTTTTTCCTGCAATTAATGTTCACTAATTTGCTGTGGAAAATGCCTATGATCTAACCTTCTCCATGCCTTTCTTTCCAGATGTGTGAGTGATCCAAAAGTGTGGTTTGCAGTGCCTATGCCACGGACCATCCTGCTGCAGCAGCTGGATTCTGCTCTCTGACAGGGCAGGCGAGCATCCTCTGAACATTCATGGGCTCACTGCTGTGCTATAGCACAGGCTTGGACTTCAGAGAGCATGTTTGAGCCACTCTGCATATTGTGGACCAACTTCCCTTAAGAAACAGTAGTGAAAATTTGAAGAGAGGTTTTTTTCCTCCAGTGAAATTTAGAGGAAATTTCTACATATTCACTAGGGGCAATCCTTCCTTATGTATTGGAACCACCTTTCTTGCCATGGCCATGTATGTCAGAGGCAGGAGGGGTTTGTGTGGATTACTGCCATTAGAAATTTTACAAGATCTGGATCACTCAAGCAGAAAACTAGGGCACAACAAGAGGGAAAACAATCCCATCTTGTTACCCAAGTTTTCCTTTGTGTATCCATTTTCCCCATTTTGTCAGTGCTCTGGAGGAGTGAAGATCTACTCTGATCCAGTTCAGGTTTTCACACTGTTAAACACTTTACCTGTTTTCATAAACTTGCTCTTGCCCTCTCTCACCCTTTATCAGCTGTGGAAACACACAAGCACTGGGTGCAGCTAAACTGTGACCCAAACAAGACCAAACCTTTTCCCAGTGAGAGGAGGAGTGTCTATGTGACATTCTGTCAGAGGTACAGGTCTGCAATTAAACCAGTCCCCAGTGTGAAATGAGAACTGTCCTGTGGCTCCTCTCACCCAGGCCAGGCAGCACAGGGGTGGTGGCTCATCCACTGAGAACTGGGGCTTTGGTGGCCAATTTCTCAGCCAGGCTTTTAGGCCAGTCTCCTTTTGGAATTCTGAGACAAAACAGGGAAGATTTAGGGCTTTGCAGTACCCACTTTAAAATGTCTACAGTTTCCAATGCCAGCAGGAAAGTGTCTGCAAATAGATTATTTTCCTCTCTACCTTTTGCATCACTCCAGTTCCTGTTCAAATAACAACCAGGAGAGATTTACCAGGAAAGCACATAGGCTTAATAAACTTTTCATAAAATAGAATGGGTTTATCATGCTTTGGGGGATAATGTTGAATCTTCTCATTGTGTAGCAACGACATTCTACTTGCACAGACAAAATCACCAGAGATGGAGGATGAGCCTCCTTGTAACTCCCCAAACATCCTGAGAAATGCACCCTGGTTTGGCAGGTTTGCTGCACAGCCTCAAGCAGTTTGAGTCTAGTGTACCAATATGAATCCTACATAATTCCTTACCCATAAATAAGCAAGGATTGCATGATCTTCTGGACCACAGAAGAGTTTCTCACATGCACAAGTGCTCAGTCTTGAAAGCCTTGATCATAGGGGCTGATCTGGTGTTTGCTGGATACAGAACTTGCCAGTTACTCACAACAAAACCACGACAACACACAGGCTCTGCAGAGAAGGGGGGAAGAGGAAGGCAAGAGCAGGAGCAGAGCCACCTCCAGAGGCTGGGACTATGTGTGCTCATCTCCTGGGACAACCAGGACAGAGTTACTGACAGCCACATGAGGGATACACAGTTCCAAGTGACTGCTGGGAGGAATTGGCATTGGTATACAAACTTGATGAAAGTTTGGGATTCAGAGTGTGAAAGATTCAGAGAAGCTATTCTTCAAAAGGCCTCTTCTCAAGCAGCCTGGATGTTGTGCAATGGCTACAGGAAGTTCCTTACAGGACAGAGTAGATTTGTTTATATCTGAAACATCAGACCATGAAATAAGATACAGAAAATGATATTCACATTAATGAAATGCAGCTGACATCCAGTGATTTTGAATTTTATTTTTGTATTTTATTCACTCTTACATCAGGACTCCATAGGGCTAAGCAGATCCAGAACTCTCAGCTTTTCTCAGTTTTAGAGGCTCATTATTGGCACAAGAATGAAAACTTTAAATAAATACATCGCAATCACTATGACTGCATTTGAGTTGCTCAGATAATGATAAGATGACATGGGATAAATACTTGGAGTTAAGATCAGCTCTAGCAGTAGTTGATTCATCACTTAAATTTAATTCACTTAAGAGACGTTTTTATCAGACAAAGATCAACCCACTGGGACCATTAATAGTTTCACTTTTAAAAAAAGCCAGCAGCCAGAGGCCAAGAGAGACAGACGTAGCAGGCTTACGGTCAAAAATCACCAGTAAATTTAGAACACACTCACATGAACATTTTGCTGTGCGTGTTATTATTTAAACAGCATTGTAGTAAGAGCATATGCATGCATAATCAAAACCATGCCCAAGGATCTAATGAAAATACTGGGAACAAAAGAGCTCAGGAGAATGCCTGGCTCATCCTAGGTGATTTTAGCAGATGAAGTGGAAAGGGAGCACAATGGCAAGCTGCCTGAAAGAGCAGTGGTCTGATTTGTCAGAGCCTAGGTGGGATTACAGGGAACAATCCACAGCGGAACATACAGTGTCTGTTGGGTACAGAGAAAGGAATGCTGCTCTGGGTGCACTATAAACACACTGCAGAGCTTTTGTTGATGTTAGCAGGAGCTATCCTCGGGCTTAGCAGACAGCCCCGGGCACTGCTGGATGTGCTCACTGCACAGCTGCTGCCTGCTGAGCAGGGGGAGGCTCACAGAGCCACAGCCACAGAAATAGTCACAGAATCACAGAGTCACAGAACCACAGTCACAGAATCAGAGTCACAGAACCACAGCCACAGAATCACAGTCACAGAACCACAGTCATACACAGTCACAGAATCACAGTCACAGAACCATAGCCACAGAATCACAGTCACAGAAACAGCCACAGAATCACAGAGCCACAGCCACAGAAACAGTCACAGAATCACAGTCACAGAACCACAGTCACAGAATCAGAGTCACAGAACCACAGTCACAGAACCACAGCCACAAAACCACAGCCACAGAAACAGCTACAGAACCACAGTCACAGAACCACAGAATCCTAGAATCACAGATTCACGAAGCCACAGAATCCCAGATCCAAGGAATCACAGAACCACAGAGTCACAGAACCAAAGAATCACAGAAATAGTCACAGAACCACAGAATCCTAGAATCATCACAGAAACCGAGAACCACAGAATCACAGCACCATATATTCATGGAATCCCAGAATCACAGAATTCCAGAACCACAGAATCTCTGAACTACAGAATCATCAGAGAATCATAGAATCCCAGATTCCCAGAATCACAGAATCACAGAAGCTTAGAGTCACAGAATGACAGAATATCCCGAGCTGGAAGACTGGACCCATAAGGATCACCTAGCCCAGCTCCCGGCCCTGCAGGGCACCATCCCCCAGAGTCACACCCCGTTCCTGAGAGTGTTGTCCAAATGCTCCTTGAGCTCTGTCAGGCTTGGTGCTGTGATCATTTTCCTGGGGAAGCTCATCTCATGGCAGGCTGTTAATTCATCTCAAAAAAATATCAGTAGTTAGCCCAGAAACCAGATGTTGATTTCACATTGGATTCTCAGGACTCATGCCTCTTTTCACCAGTATTTGTTCTTCTGCCACTAGACAGGGCTATCAAGAATGAGGAAGGTCACAGCAGATGAGACACATAAGCTATGTCGAAGCAACACTGCACACTGCAGGCATTTCCAAGCTGGGAAACTTATGTGTGAATTTTCCCCAATACAGTAGACAGTAAATTTGTTTATGAGGATCTTACTTGAACACCCAGACTTCTGTTTTTTTGATACTGTTGTGGGGCATGGACAGACAGGGCAAGGGTGGCTCTAGGGCAATATTCAAGGGCCCTTAGTCATGCAAACCTTCTTTTGGGTTCATTGGTAGTATTGCCTCCATAAAAAATACCCCCAAGGACCCCTCTGAGTTTGACAGCATTTGGCACATTTTCAACACAATTTCTCTTCCAGTCAAAGGTGATCTGTCTGTTCTTTGCCTACAGAGGTGTCTCAGTCTTAGCCTCTGATGCCCTCCTCTTTCATCCCTGTCCTCCAGGGCTGTCCCACCAGCCCTCTGTGGAGTACAGATTTATAAGCTGTACATATAAGGTGAGCAGGCTTATAACTCCAGAGCTTCTGGCACAAGGTACAAAGTAAGAGCAACAAAAACACTGACATATGCAGCTGTTTCTTTAAATAAGGGAAGGCCAAGCAAGGTGACTGCTGCCAGCCAAGTCTGAATGTATAAAGAGAACCACTTCCAGATAGAGGGCTCACAAACTTCTTGAAAGTGGGACCACCTCAGAGATGAAGTTAGTCCCTTCCCCTCCCCCAGTCTTCCCTGACCTGCTTCAAACTTCAGCAAATCAAATTTTCCAAGCCTCTCACCCCCTCCCTCCCCTTGAGCAGTCTGATTTTTCTATGTGAACATTTTGGCAGATCTGAGAACAGTTTTACTCATTCATTTAATAGTCACAAATAATGGTTCTGTTTCACCAGTTAATTATTTCACCAGTCTCACAGATGCGTGCCTTTCCTTCATGTCCAGTGGGAGGAATCCAGTGCCCACACAAGCAACAATAACAATCTGATTAAAAGATTGATGCTTTCTGATTTCTTCCCTTCAACACATTTTACTTTGTGGATGTTTAAAAAAAAGCCCAGATTTTTAGAGGGACACAGCATGAAGGACATAAATGAAGAGAACCACTGGAGGTCACTGTGACAGAAAAGGAGAAAGAGTCAGATGAAAGCAGGACCTCCAATGCACCAGACAGTCTGAGGTGGTGGTGGTGGCTCTGGGGCTGAAAGGGTTAGAGAAGAGACTGTATATCCAGTCTGACTTGACTGAAATCTGGAGCCACTGGCTTCAGAAGCAAGGCAGGAGATGGGGCTTGTGTCCACATCAAAAGCTTGACTTCTGACCAGGTTTCCCTCCAAAAAAACATCAAACTTTTATCTCCTGGGAGTGTTTACCATCTTTAGTCTTACTGTGAAGTGTCCTGCCCTGCTCAGGGTCTCCCAGTTCCGTGCCCTGCTGAAGAGGAACTTTTGCAAATGACAAAGTCATGTTATATCTTACATATATAATACCAATCTGCCTCCAGAAATGCTGTTTTTTTCAGCACTGAGGCAACTTTCAGCTAGGACTTTGCCTCTTCCCCAGCTGGCAGAGAGGTCCCAGCACTGCACACAGCACATGAGACTCATTCCTAAAAGGAGAATCACACATTGGTCACAGCGCCGTCGGCTCTGCAGCCTATTTCCAAGAACTGCATGGCTTGAAATCCTCGTTTGCTTTATTAATGTGTGTGTAGGAGGGAGGAAAGGAAGCGCTGAGGGGGCAAGGGGGACAAGCAAGAAACATCACACCTTTCAAATGTAGGGGGTCATTTTCTGCTTTTTCCACCCTTCCCCCGGCCAGCTGTTGAATCCCGTGTTTCTCCAGCCATGCCTGCTGCCTCTGCGACAGAGGAATGCACATCAATCATCACCTGCAATGGCTGAAATCACTTGGCAGGACCCACAGGAGAAGAGGTTTGCAAGCTCATTTGGAATAAGAGCCCAAAAACCTATACAAGTTCACTTTTTCTTCCCTTTAGAAGTTCCCCCTCTTTACCCTGCATCTCCCTTCCCATCCCTCTCTCAGTTTTTGATGTGCCCTTAATCCATCCTGTTGCCCTCCACTAGTTTCTGGTGACTTCTTATTCAGCTCAGAATACCATACAAAAGAAGAAAAAAAGTGAAATATGTGCTGTCAAAGAAAAGAAAAATTAACCTGCAAATGCTACATCTTGTGAGCAATGTCTCTTGAAGGGCAGCTTTCTTTTCTACCTTGTTTTTTGGGTCTGTCTGCATGTATTTTTGACTAATAACTATGCATACATGCACATGCACGTACGAGTGTGTGGGGAGTGAGAGCCAGGGAGCACATAAAGGGTATTTGGGGATTCTTTGGTTTTGGACTCTCACACACATTTGGGGAAGGCAAGTTATAAACATATAGGTAGATCCAAGAATGAATACTTTAATATTTGCAGATCCTGATGGCTGCCAAGTGCTAGCATTTCAGGGATGCATATTCACATGCAGCTGGCGACACGCGTTGGAAGGTTCCCAATATTTTGCCAGTTGGGTTCCAGACTTGAAATATCTCAGCAGACCCACATGTGGATGTTAACACAAAGCAGGGAATGTTTCCCCTTATTCTACATACTCATTAACTAATCAGCAAGTAAAACAGTTTGCAGAGAATGGGAGGATGGAAATCAGCCCTTTACTAGAAATCTTTCCCAAGGCCTCCGAGTCAACCTTCTACCTCCCCAACCTGGAGAAAGACACCAGAGCTTATTAAACTCAATAAAAACCAACCCACAGTCATCCCCCTTTGGGACGCCTCACCTTCAGGATACTTTCTAGGCATTTGTGCTAAATGGTTCTTTGCAGCTGGGGTTTTTATTTGATTTCAATTTCTTAGGGCCACCTCCCTGCTCCAACATTCCCCAGCTTGTTTATGGCCAGTCTCACCAGTGAGCCGGGTGCCAGTTTAATTTAATTTGTTTTTCCAGTGGCAGCAACAATCTGTGTGGAAAGCATAAACAGAGGGAAGGAATCTGGAATCAGCAAATGGTGTGCACAGCTGCACACCATAATTTCTGCTAGTGAAAGTTTTAATTCCGGTCATCAGAAGAAGAGCAGAAGAGTTGGAGGCAAAGAAGAGGTGGAGTAGTGGAAGAAATATAGCAAGAGGAAATAGTAAAATCCAAGGCAGCTGGAGAATCTTGGAGTCGTTATAATTAAGGCCCAACAGGTTACAATTTCTCCAAAAGAAGTCAAAGCCAGAAAGCAGCCAACAGATCTTCAGGAAGAATTGCTCAAAGATGTGATTCAAAAATACATAGTAGTAGAAATGGGAAAATTTGTTCGTTTCTCTTGCAGATAAGAACGTTTCACCAAGATACAAATAAGGGGGAAAAAGTCATAAGAGAAAACTACATATATTTAAAATAAAAAGTAAGTAAATAAATTATTAAAAGTTAAGAAGCATTGCTATTGGTGGTGAAGCAACCAAAATTATATTTGAAGCTCTTTAATAAGAATACACCAAGTAAACAGCAAAGTTGAAAACCATGGCAAAAAGCAAGTGCAAATATAGAAATGACAAGAAAACTCACCCAGCTTGTGCTCCTGAAAGGCACCACACAGCAGTTATTATGGTTATAGAAGCAAGTGAATTGCTGAATTGCTAATATCTATGTCTTGAAGGAAGAGGGAAGGGAAGGGAAGGGAAGGGAAGGGAAGGGAAGGGAAGGGAAGGGAAGGGAAGGGAAGGGAAGGGAAGGGAAGGGAAGGGAAGGGAAGGGAAGGGAAGGGAAGGGAAGGGAAGGGAAGGGAAGGGAAGGGAAGGGAAGGGAAGGGAAGGGAAGGGAAGGGAAGGGAAGGGAAGGGAAGGGAAGGGAAGGGAAGGGAAGGGAAGGGAAGGAAGGGAAGGGAAGGGAAGGGAAGGGAAGGGAAGGGAAGGGAAGGGAAGGGAAGGGAAGGGAAGGGAAGGGAAGGGAAGGGAAGGGAAGGGAAGGAAGGGAAGGGAAGGGAAGGGAAGGGAAGGGAAGGGAAGGGAAGGGAAGGGAAGGGAAGGGAAGGGAAGGCGACACTTCACACCTCCCAGAACAGCATGTACCGGGAGATCTTCCCTCTATACCCTCACTCCCTTCTCAGAAAAGAGCTGCAAAGGGCCTTGTCAGGTTCAGATTATTGCCCTGATAATTCTTCTTGTTAGCAATTTAAATTCTGAATGGCTGCTGATATCAGCATTAGGTGATGGCATTAGTGCAGAGTGAGGTGATCCCTGTGAGAGCTCTCAAAACCTGTGATGGTTGAATTTATTAATGAACTGACATCTATGTTGACAGCCCTCAAAATTTTCATTTGATCGACCATCACACATGCTCGAAGACACACAACTGACTGAGGACTTCACACTTTCAGCAGTGGCTGATATTCATATTAGTTTATTTGAAAGAAAGAGTGATAAAATATGTAAGGTCAAATTCTTGCATACCAGACATACAAAAAGAGCTCTTAAAAATCAAATAAATGAAATAAATATAAAAATTAAGATTTTTGAAGCAAACAATATATTTTTATTATTATTATCCTTTAGTTCAGAAGAGCTATAGATGAACACAGATGAAACTCTCTCTGAATTTTTGCAAAGATTTCAAGGTATTGCTACTAAACTTTACTCATTTATTTGAAAACTGACTTGAACTTCTAGACTGTGGCTTGAACTTCTAGAAAGTGGCTGAAGGACCATAAACAAAAAGGCAATATGAAAGACTGCATTTTTGTCACAGCTTCATGTGAGTCATGGATTTCCATGTGCTTCCAAAGTATCCGTGACTTTTGATATTTAGGGATTTTGCATGTGAGCTGGTAAATGTGATGATTAAAGAGCTGAACCAATTTCTCTGAAAACCTTGAGTTCTGCCAAGTTAAACCCTAGACTGCACGGGAGGCTAATAGAGAGCAGGAGCTCAGCAACAACACTGTGGTTACACAAAGGATCAGAGCAGTGAATTCTCACTGAGATCTTTAATTCCTCCAGGGATAGAGAGATTTCTCTTTCCCCACAACATTTGCTGTTTGGTTGGATTTGCAAAGGCCAGCTCTGGCAAAACAATGACTGAAGCTAAATGACTTCTCACAGCAAAACACAGCAAATTAATTACTTGAGGGAAGGAGGTGGGGAGAAAATGAAAGAAGGAAATAAAAGGGAGGAAAAATGTGTAATATATAACAAAAAAAAGTCCACAACACTTCTTCACCTGCATCCCTGCATCTGTCACAACTCTCTAATGACACTTCCTCAAAATTGTAACAGCAGTGAGTCAGACCAAAGATCTGTCTGGCTCAGGACCCTGTCTCCAAATCTGGCCAAAAACAGATGCCCAGGGAAAATTATAAGCAAAAGATACTGTGATACTTCCTTGGAACACTCTTCCAACTTCCAGCAATTTGCAGTTTAGGGACTTTCTGGTTTTGTATTTAATAGCCTTAGTAGATTTTTCTGCCATGAATTTGCCCACACACTTTTTGAAGCTGTGTAATTTTTTCTTGGAGTTACTGTCACTGAAGATTAATCAGAGAATTCAGCACTAAACAATGATACTAAATAAATATTCGGAAAGCACAGGCAAATGTGCCAAAAGAATTGCCCTTGGTCCTGTGGTGAACATTCCTTATTAAAAAAAACCACAAAAAAGATGGGGAGAAAGAAACATTTCTATTGCTCCATCAATTGCCTGGTCACATAATCAGGATGAAAAAGTGGTCAAGTGTCTCAGGATATATTTGAGCTAAGTATACAGCAGAACTTCTATATATACAAAATATACCAATGAGAAATAAAGATAGGAAAATAGTATTTACAGTAATAAAGGTTGTTAATAGCTATGACAGCATGGAGAGGCATTTCAGACAGACAGATGATGGTTTCCTGAAAAAGCAATGATCAGGCTATTCATCCTTTTCCAACTGCACTTGTTCAAACAGAAGATGAGTTTTGCAAGGGGTCACTGAGTTTTCTTCAGTCAGGGCACCCAAGGCTAAATCAATCCAGCCAAAAGTCCTGCTGTTCCTGCTTTTAAACAGAATAGCAGGAGCTGTAGACTTTTGAAAACTCCCACTCTGAAAAGTCTTACCACAATAGGTCATGAATTTGTCACCAGACTGGTTAGAGAGGCCTTGTATCTTCCTTGTCAAGCTCTCCCTTTCTGTCAGAAGTGTAGCCCAAACCAGCTAGAAACAAAATAAAATTGCTCTTTTTATTTTTCCTTTCAACTGACATCTTCTATTCACAAACACAGATAACAAGAAGTGGCAATCAAAAAGACCCAAACCAACAAACTGCAGGAAAGACTCACACCAAGACTGCAGGGAAATCTCTTGCATAAGCTTTTAAACCAGACTGGTTAAACTGAGGAAATGAAAATTCTGCACTGTAACCCAGTTCTTGAAAATGTCAGGGCAATTCTGTGTCCTTGATTTGCATGTACAGTCACAGACAGCATTCATGCACAGAAAGGAATATTTGTCAGGGGAGCTATTGCAGGGAGACAGCAGTACAAGGCACTTTAAGGGCATTGGCTGTCATGAAAAAGCCAACCTAACACAAGCTCGTTATTCCATTTATCTACAATCACTGTGGACACAATACAACTCAGAAATAATTATGTGCATTGAGCCAGGCCACAGGGAAAGTGTCAATTAGGTTGTTCAGTTCAATATTCAAAGTCCTCTATTGCACTGCACTTCTCATACTGGGCCTTGGGAAGTCCTACCGCCTTGAAAATTATTTTCCTTGGGCTCCAGAACTCCATGAACTCAAGGCTGCAGCTGTGGTCCAGCTGGAGACCCATCATGGAATGGTTTTATCCAGCTTTGCCTGCCCCTACCAGTCAAAAATCATTAGTTCATGTAAAGAAAGGTTGGGATGGGCTTTTTTATGCTGCTTCCTGAATATGTTATTTACCTTTTGATATCAACATTAGTTTTCTGTTCCCTATATAAATAGCTAAGACTCACATAGAATCTTTAGTGCTGATGTGATAAATAAAAAAGCGTGCTCATTAATTTTCTGCTTTTAAGGCTATCTCTCATTAATGCTTTCTGGGTTTTTATGGTTGTATGGAGTTTTATTGAAAGTACCTATTTCCTATCTTATTTGCTACTGATTCTTTTTAGGTTATTTTTTAGTTCTGCTATCCTTGATCACACCCCTTGGAGAGGAAAAGGAGGAGTTTTCCATGATCCCTGAATCAGCCCAAGAACACAGTGGCCCAGGGGAATTCCACAGTGCCATCTACTGCGAGGTACCACAACAACTCAGAGTGCAGCAGGGCTTTTCCACTGCATCTCACCTTCCTCACCAGCTCCTCTTTTCCCTCTGTGCAGATCCCAGCACTCTTTGTTCCCATGCCAGTTTCTCTGGCTTTCTTTTGTGCTGTGCTTGTGGTAACAGCACTTCACTCCTTATTTCCAGCCCTAATTTCACCATCTGTGTTATTATGTTTTTTTTGTGGGTATGGTAAAGCCATGCTGGTTTCCAAGGTATGACTCTGTCTCCCCTTGCCAGATCTCTGGCATCCTCTTCCCCTCGAGAAGACCTCGAGAAAATTCCCTTGGGAGCCATAGGGCGAGGTGAGGCTTTCAAACCAAGCAAAGCAGTGACATCCTTCTGGAGGGAGATGAATGTGCTGCCTCTGCAGCTTCTGCTGCCCTTGGAAGCAGGAGATGGGGGCAGAGGGATCCACCACTGCTCAGTCTGAGAGCAAAAGGGCTGTGCTTGTGTTGGCTGACCAGTTGAGCACAGCCCACTCCTTAGAAGGATCAAAGTAACAAAGGTTCACAGTGCAATGCTTTTTCCTTTGTCACCCTGAGTTGCTCCATTAAGGTAAAATTTGGAAGCCCAGTGCTTGAGGGACAGGTAAGGGGGGTTTTGGGTTAACACTGATTTTCAGCCCTGATTTTCAGACTTTTTGTTTTAGTGAAACTCCAGTGCACAGTGAGGCACAGTGAGAAATGCTCATCACCAGCTGACAATGTTTTGAACAAAAGCTTCTTCAGTGTCTCAACAGATTATTAGCTTTACTATCTTCTAGAATTAAAACAATCTTTAAAAAATGAGTGTTTGATATAATGAGACTCCACTATGGCAATTATTCTATCTTGCATATTCTTGCTGGGTAAGCAGAAGGGAGCCCCATCTTTGACCGTGGAGTATGACCAAAGAGGCACAACCTAGAGCTTGCCTAGAATCCAACTAAAATGAATTAAACTGAGCACTTTTCACTGCAGCTGCCAGCAACTAGAGTCTACAAATCCCCATAGAATAACAAAAAGGAAAAGCAATGAAATGGAATGGGGAAAATATTAGGCTGCTAATCACAATATTCCTCCAAGCCAAAGAAAGGCATGTTTATTCCCCAGTTCTCACCTCAAATTTGATTGATTGCTGTTGTGTCCTGACCAGATTAGGGATCTAATAATGAATTATGGATAATATGCAAATACAGAAAAGACAATGAAGCATGGTTATCTGCCTATATGGTTCTGTGAATCACAAGCTTTTTTTGTACACTGGTCATATACTAATGTTTGAACATTAGTGCATGCTCGACAGCTCCAGGCAGGAAGATTTCCTTCTTTACTAAAAATAGATCTGCAGCCTGTTAAGCACTAGCACAGTCATTAAGGAGTTATGTGTACTTTCTGATCAGAAAATAGTTCTACCTTGCCATGCCAAAAAGACATCGATATTTCTAAAATTAGCCAGGGGAGGTCAGTTATCTTTTAATAGCACTGTTAAAAATTGGCAACCTAATTAAGTTATGAATTGCAAAAGGCCTGTCAAGTTGGAACTACATGCTCAAGGACCAATAGATATATAAGGAGAGGTTCCTCACCAAGTCTCAATTCCTTTCTGTGTAAGTAATGCCCAGGAATCCTGAGTGAGGGCTGATCCCAGCTACGTAGGTGTCTTGGGAGCTGATTAGCTGCTTAATAGGTGATCTAAGGAAAGAGTAATTGTAAGTGTGGTTTTATTTTATTTTCGTGTGTCTGTTTTGTTAATCTTGGAGGAAGAAGAAATTCAGTCATTACTCTCACTTGGTTTGGTGATTGATCTTTTTTTTGTTCTGTGGAAAGGGCAGCTGGCAAACCACTGAGGAATTTCAGCAGGATTAGAGGATTTCTCAATGGGGAACTGGACCATGGCTGTAATGACCAACATTTCCAAGGAATACTCGAGGTCACCCAGCTGTTCCTTGCTGGCCAGCCTGGCAGTGCTCCCTTCAGGAATTGCTGTGGCAGTGGGGTGTCACCAGCTTCTCCTCACAGCAGAACAGCAGTTTCAGCACCTGAGCCTTGATGGTCACTCAGTTTCCAGCACACACAGAGGAAACTGGACAGTTTACCACAGCCCTAAAATGGGCTTTAAGGCATTTTTTAAAACATTAAATTACAGCTTCCCACCCCTAAACAAAGGATCCCCTGGGAGGTTCACTCCTGTAATTCACTCTAAATAACCAGAAAGGCCACACAAGCTCCATCCTCTGCAGTGCTGTGCAACTCTTCCTTGGGTTGGGGGCTATTTTCCCCTGCAGAAATGACCCCTTGGGCATTATAGCATATTCTCAGTTCATATTTACCTGATCTATTAGAGGCAAAAGCAGTTTTGACAAGAGCAGTAATTACAAGAATGTAATGTTCATTTCTACAGAAGGCACGGTGTCTGCATGCCTGGGAAGGGCCCAAGATGCTTACAGCATTTCTATTTTCCATGCTGTGGTGAATTTGGAACCTCTACACAGCTTAAGACAGAATAAATTTCACTCCAGCACAAATCTCTTGATCATTTCTCCTTCAAATGTGGGAAAACAACACTGAGAATGTGGAAAGTGTAGAGCACATCATAAATCCATGGACACAGGAACTCAGAAAGCTGCATAAGGCACATAAGGTCTGCTATAAAGGAAGCACTGTGCTTTCATATTATTTTCTGTTTAAAATCTACATGTGTGGTTTGGGACAAAGGTCTTTTAGTGTGGAAGAAAGAAGGTTCAGTGTTTTTCTTCCTTTTTTTTTTTTTTTTTTCCCTGAAGAGAGGTAAGTCTCTGGAGAGACAGTGGATAGATGTGCTCCAATCTCTAGCACACACTGCTGTAGGAAAGGTGGAATTTTTGAAACCACAGAAAGAATTCTGGGTAGAGCTCAGCACCCAGGATATAATTCATGAGTGAATAACAAACAGGTGTTTAAACAAAGATGCAGGTTTGCATGCTGGCTGTCGTTTGCTGGAGTTTCACTACAGATTTCTGACTCTGGAATTGGGATGCCTTGAAGAAATCTTCCTCCACCACCTAATCCCATGTGAAAGCATATCTGATCTTTCTCTTCCCAGGAAGGCAGAGTGTAGCTGCTTCTCCTGGCACAGAAAGATGACACTTGCATACTTCTACTGCTGCTCAAGGAAGCATATCCCTGAAACCAAAGGGGAGTTTCTGTAACCCCAGATTTCTTGGGACATCTGACTGTGTTTCACAGAGCCTGGGAAATCTGCAGGTTCCTATATTCATATTTTCCACTTGCACACCCTTTTCCTTGACCCGGATGAAATGCAGAATTAAAATCCCCAAAGGACTTTCAGTACAAATAATCCAGACAATCTAAAAACAAATTGCAGATTAGTCATCTATTTAATGAAAGGAGTCAAACCACCAGCATCAGCTGTCACAATAAATGCCATCAACTCTATTTTTGCCCACATCTGCTCTATATTGGGGAGAGAAGCAGAAGCTGAATTTTGTGATTCATGTTCACAGTGGGAGCAGAGCTCAGGTGGGGCTCATCTCCCCTCACTTTCAACCTTTACAGAGTAGATTTCATTCTAGACCTGAATCAGCTGCTCTGGGTCCCTTGATAAAGAATTTTCACACGAGATGAAGCTCAAGTTTTGCCCCCCATTCCCAGCAGTCAAACCTCAGAGATTAACACAACCATGGCTCAATTACCAATGGAGAAAAGGTGTCATGCATTAGGAGAACATTATGCTAACATAATCTAGAACCTTTCCTGGAAACATCCATCAGGATATATTCTCACCTGCCCTGTAGAGCTGCCAAAGGGGTATCAGGGGGGGCAGCCTAAAACAGAAATGGGTGACTGGATGGGGACATCTGAGAGCACCCAGACCTCCACCAGGACTAAATAGCCTCAGGCTGGTTCAGGAGCAATCTGGCCTGACTTCTTTGAAAAAAATCATAAGCTTTGTATTACCTGTGGCATCCTAAAATGTCTTTTTTTTCCCCCTAATTCAGCCTAGTTTTCATTATATTAATTTTGCCTCCATTTCTTATATAAATGAACTTTTTTTGTTCATTATAAGAAGGATTTTAAAAACTGCAAGCCAAACAAGAAAGATTTCTAATCTAAATATATCTTTACAGTTTGCAATATGCATGCTATTTTGTAAATATTTGTCAAACTGTGTACTGGAAAGGAAAAGTAAGATAATATTTTCCTCAAGAACGGCTTGCTTAGGTGCAGTGAGTTTCAAAAGTTATTGTTGCCCTAGGAAAGAATGATTTTGCTTGTGGCACAAACAGATGGAAATGCCAGAATGCAACTAGAACTACAACTATGTGAGTGATTAATGAAATTCATGGCCATCACAAAGACTATTTCAGTGTTCTTCCTGCAGATACTCCACAGCCCTGCAAATTGCAGAGCAGTGAGGTGGCTTGTGTGGAACTGCTGCTGTGGGAGAACAATTGCTCCTTTCTGCTCCATAAGTGTGGGGGTTTGCAAACTGGGGTGGGGGGGGGGGGTGTGAAAAGCCAGGTTCCCTGAGGTTTTCTGTGCTGTCTTTCTGCCTGAACATTTATGACTCACAGTCAAAGACACCCAGCAACACCTCCTACTGTAAGATGCAAAGTCCTCAGAAGGGTCCCCACACAGGGAATCAGTGAGAAGGGGCTAGATAAACAAATATTTAATACCTGTGGCAGTCATTGTCCTGCCCAGTTCCAGGAACCCAGCTCCCCTGGGAGCCTTCTGCAGGTGCTGCTGGAGTAATTATGCTCCTTTGTGCCAGCCAAGGAGAGTCCTGTCACTCCTGTCCATGAGAGAATTCCACGGACACAGCCCAGCTTGGCTCAGTTCCTTCAGCTGGACCCTCCTAAATAATGTCATTTGACTTCTCAGCAAAGAGGGGAATGAAAGATGCTGCACAGCTGCAAGGTACCAATTTTCTGTTGGTCTACAAGGATCTGACAGTTCAGATCCTTGCTGTTTCCTCCCTGTTTCAGTGGGTTTGTGACAGAGAGTGATCCATGAATATAAGAAGTCACCCCAAATTTTTACATTTCCCTGGATTCTGGGAAAAAAAAACCACAACACAGCATTGGTGCAAATACCAAGATTAATTAATTTATTAACCTGTGCTGATATTGGGTTGGAAAGCACTTGTGGATACCTTATGAATCACCACTAAGTTGATGATGTTACTCAATTAGAGGTGAAAAGCTCCAGCCACAAAGTAGGAAGAAAGCAGAAGGTGTACTTGGACTACCACCCTCTGTACTCTCTGTGCCTGCACACCTACACAGGCACAGTGCCTTCTGTAACAGGGCATCCTTAATCCTGCTGAAACCAGCACAGGAATTTGTGTCAAGCCAAGGCCATGGTCTCTCACCCTGCAGGATATTCTAGATGCTAATGCAAGCTTTTATTGCATTGTGGAAACAAGCAGATGCTCAGTTTAAAATCCTGCCTTAAAAAACCCAGGCAGCTTCCAGCAGGCACCACAAACCTGTGCTAGCACTGCAAGATGCAGGAGACAGAGGGTTGTATTGAAAAATTTTGTTCTACCATACTATGTAATAAACAGCTCTTTAAAAAACCTCTTTTTGGTTACTGGCAGTGTAGGTAGGAGAGCTAACCTCCCACCTACTGGAACTCTCTCAAATCCATGGAAAGAATATCAGCAATTTTACTTTGGGGCTGGCTTTAAAAGTGTGCATATCTGATATAGAATCAAGAAGCTGCCTTAAAACAAGAGTACATATTTTGTCCAACTTTTCCAAACAGAGGTGGCTCATTCATCATTGAAATCATGCCCATCAAATATCTGAATTTATTTGTTCCTGTAATGAACTTTGTAATTCCTAGAATCCACAGTTAACCCCTAATGGGAAATTTGCTGTACTTCCTACAAATTCTTAAAAGTAAATATATATTTTCCTAAAACTGTTACCACGCTATCATAGTCCACCAGCTTCCGTGGTTTTCCAAGAAATCTTTGGGATCCTGTGTGGAAAAGTGTGTCTTACACATGGAAACATGCACTGGGCTTGGAAACTTCCATGGCTTGGAAAATTTGCAGCACTGAAGGATTTATTCTATCATCCATAGAAATATTAGATCCTTCTGAGAATCTTTCATGGATGTAGGCTCTTTGAGTCTATAAAGACAGGGAATTTTCAGCTCAAACAAGTGCCCAGCATTAAAACCTCCACCTTGAAAGGACAGAGTGAGGTTTAATAGGCATTTCAGTGCCAGAACATGTCAGTCAAATTATTATTGGCTGTAGCTGCACTCTCACAAGCTGTTACATTCTTTACCTGCAGCAGAGTGGCGCTCAAAAAGGTGCAAAATTCTTCTTTGCTTTTGGAAACACCAATGAAAGTGAAAGGAAAAAAAAAAAACCAAACCCACACACCAAAGCCAAACCAACAACCCAAACCCCCCAGTCCAAATTCACACAGCTGAAAACTTCTGATCTTTGTATAACAAGGGTAGACCCACAAACTTCAGTAGGAAGGGTCCTTTGAGAGGTAGAAGCAAGTCCACAAAGACCAGAGGTTTATTATTTAATGAGAAATCCATGGAATCAGCTGATTCCTGACACAAATGGCCATGAATTCTGGCCTCGTTTCCCCTGTTACCACACACAGATGTTTGTGCACAGACAGTGTTACATAACATTGCACAAATCACAGTTGTGATTTCAGGCTTGCTCTCAGCCCAGACCCAATCCATGGAATCAGAATTGTGCCTTGCAAGTAAAATCAGCCTCACTGAAGAGTTATATGGTTCATAAATTCCTAGGATGGGCATTTTTCTTTAGAGCAAATGAATCACATTTTACACAAGGGTGAAGAGGAAAGAAAGAGAGGGAAGGGGAAAACAGAATTATTATTTTTAGATCACAATGTTTTGAAATGTGATCTGCTCTTTCGTCTAAAATTTCCCAACTGCCATGTCTCCCTTTTTTATTTTTTTCATTCCTTTTTCTCTTTGTGAGGAAAGGGCTGAGACAGGAGAGAAATCACATATACACAAAACAGCTTTGTCTATAAACTCTAAAATGTGTTTGGCCTTGCAGAAAAAAAAGGCCTATATGAATCTGGGGAGTGGAAGCCAGGGGATGTTTTGTGGGGAATCACACTGCTCTGTAATTAGAGATCTTGTGTATGTATAAACAAACTCTGCCGTAAGATCAGCAGAGAAAAGACTTGCTCACTTGTCTGATGGCCAAGGAAAATTAAACCAGAGCAGGCTATAAATAGAATGAAGAAGAAAACAGGGGGAAAAGCTCTAGTGGCTGAGAGAAAAGGCTCCTCCTGGCAGAGGAGTTAAAGCTCTGCTTACAAACTTTGTCAGACCTGGTACAAACCTCTTTGTCTTTGGACTTCATAAGAAAGATCATGACACACACTTTTCCTGTGGAACCTTTTGACCATCCCTTGGGTGCGCAGCAGATGAGTGTCAAAGTTCATTTCAAGGCAAGGCTCTAAGTGAATTTCAGATAAAATGAAACAACCACGGCTAGAAATTCCACAAACTAAAACTGCCATCCATTCCTTGCCTGTGTCCTTTTTGCAGGTCAGCAGAGCACAGCCTGTTACAGTTCCCAGCCTTGCCCAGCTCTCCCCATCCCGTGCTGCTCCACGCTGGCTGTGGTGGTCCCTGAGGGGAGATCTGCCACCTGAGCACTTCCAGACACAGCTACATCATCGCTCACAGCCTCCCACCGTGGGGCCGGGGCTGCAGCCAGTGGCAGGAAGCACCTGTAGGAGTTTTACATCCACCAGGGACAACACCTCCCAGCCTGCAGACTGCTCATCTGGCCAGGGCAGCCAGGGAGCGACCCCCTCCTCCTCAGGTAGCCAGAGCCCCGGGCCAGGGCGGGATGGAGGCATTTCCTCTCTGCCATAAAAGGCATCATTTACTATCCCAACCTTTTCTCCATGGGGAACGGCTGGCCATGGATATTTGCTCCTCTCGCCCTTCCTCCTCTTCTCCCTCCTTCATTCCACCTCCCCCGCACATGTCAAGCCCCAGGAGGTTTCAGGGGAAGGAAGAAGGAGGTTGTTCATTGTCTGAGAAGGGTTTATAAGCTGCCCTTCTGGCACAGAGCTGGAATCAGGACATTGCTCAGCTACATGTCTGAACTAGAGGAACAGGCACAAGTGGATGCCATTGGTGGCTCACAGGGAGTAAATTAACCAGCACATCACCCCAGCTGCAGCTCTCTCTGCCTTCCTCTGTACCTCTGACTTTGCCTGGCAACATCCTCTCAGCCACAGCACAGGGCCAAAGGCACCTTGGATTATTCCATGTTTACTGCATAACACAGCAGCCCTTGGAGACAGGGCTGGAGACAGCTGGAGACAAGGCTACCCACATGTCTGGGGTCCATCCAGGAACTCAAGGCAGCTGGTCAAGACAGGAGACAGAGTCAAAGACAAGACTAGAACATTGCAGCTCAGACCAGAGACAGGATCACACACAGGGCTGGAGCACAGGCTGGGAATCCAGTCAGCAGCTCAGGACAGCAGGAGACAAGCAAAGACAAGCAATGCCTCTCAGGCACCTGGGAGCCCAGGACTGAGCTCAGTGGAGCTCAAGGACAAGTGGAGCTGATGGGCAAGGGCTCCATGGATGGAAGCCCTTATCCTTTTCAGGAATAAAGCTGTGAATGGAGTACAGGAATAAAGGAAGCATTTAGATGGGGTTTCTCATCCCTTTATCTCCCTTTTCAGCATCAGCATATCTAACACCTTGACCAGCTCCTTGAAGCCAACTGGAGGAAAAGCATCAGTCTCTTTTGTTTGGGCTCAGCCAGATTGCTCAGCAACACCATGACCACAATAACCAAAGCAGCCAGAATGTTCTCCCCTTGTTTAATCTCAGGGAGATAAGAGTACCAGATGCTCCTGCAAGCCTATCTGAAGGTACTGCATGTCTGCCTGAAGAGAGCCACCCTCTGCCCTGGTTTCAAGCGTAACACCCTTACCAACAGTACTGTCTCTGCCCTCCTGCAGCCTAAACGTAGTTTTGCAGTCTAAATCCAAAGTTTCACTTTGGTACAACCAGGACCTTAAAGTTTTAATCTTAATCTACAAATCTGAGAACAAAAACTCTAAGTGGTACCATTTTGAATCAGAACCACCCTTGCTGTAAAGAATTCCATTTTATAAACCCCAGTCCTTGAGGGCAAACAGCTAATTGTTTAATGGTGCTGTGCAAAAAATCCAGAGGTGAAAAATCCCCAAAACACCTGCTGCTGTAGTTAATGCCTGTGCATTTACTTCCAGCCATAACATGCATACATATAATCTGTCTGTGAAGAGAGAGTATGGAAAGTTTTAAAAGGGCAGGAATGTTCAAGCCATTTTCTTCCAGCTTCTCTTTACCAAAAAGACAAGAGAGAGAATGTGCAGACAAGTGTGATCTCATAACAAATGGCAAGAGGGTTTAATGCCTTTTAAGAAGACACATATACATAATGGAGGGCTTCTATCTTGCATAGAAAGGTAGCTGTGCAGTAACTGGATGATAAATCACATCCCAGCCTTGACAATTTTCTGAGAACATGATTTAATATAAGGTAGCCTTCCTCCCATGGGGGCTGTAGAATCCCTCAGCAGCAGGGGGGTCAGTCCCAGTGCTCCACTGCAGGTTTTATTGACCATGGGGTTTGCTGTCCTCCCCTCAGGCACCAAATTCACTCAGGTGTCCCACACCCTGGGAAAGCATCCCACAAATGGCCCTGAGCAACAGGCAGGAGCAGAGATGAGTTCTTTCACAAGCTGAGATGGCAGTTTATGCCCAGAAGCAAAACAAATGATAAACCTCATAATACTTTAACCTCACAAGTTAACTACAGGTATTATTCCCATTCAAGTGCTTAATCCTACCCTGGCTCTCAAGCTGTTTGTCTCCATGTCCCACAGCAAAAAATTCCACTGGTTGATTAGATGCCACTTTAAGGTTTACTGCCTTTCAAGTGCTTTAAGCACATTTCCTTCATTTTGCCATGTTGGTCCAGCATGAAGGGATAAATGGAAGTGTCCAGTTAATAACTCCCCAGTCAGCTCTCATCCTGGTGGGATAAGAGATGGCCAGATAGCCAAGAGCTCCTAAAGGCAAGGATGCTCCTAAACTAAGGAGGTAAGAGTTGGGGCTCCAAGCATCCTGGGTGGATGTTAGAAATTACAAGGAATGTGTCGCCAGCTTTTCTGAAGTGGCATGTCTTTGTTCCCACAGAAATTGTATTACACAGATGAGGAAGAGTGCAGTGATCTGTTGGAAGAATCCTCATTTAAATTAACACCAGAAATCCTGAAGTTTATTCTGTCTATCAGAATTAAGTTAGGCTCATCAATGTATTTTTCTCTCAGAGGCAAAACAATAACCCTTCTTTGCTCAGGTTGGGATATTCACCTCACAGGTGTCTGCAGAAAAACACAAACACCCACAGCTTGCCTTTTAACCAGACATTTAATTTCAAAGTTACCAGCTCCATAAAATCACAGTTCTTAATGGTGACATCTTAATTTAGCATAACCTTGATTCTCAAAATTGCTTCTAAATTTTGAATGGAATCTTTCTGTGAAGTCTAGTTTCAGTGATTTGACACTCACCTGGAACCCTTGTTTCATTGAAAAAATACTTATTTATTTAGATAAATGGGACTGTTCTGTAATGACAGAAAAACTAAGATACAGATCTGCCAATAGACTCACAGCCAGCCTTCATCAAAGTAAGCTGTAGATAAGACTCAGGAGAGCAGCACAAAGAAATCCAGCAGAGTGTTAGGCCTAGCCAAATACATATATTTTTAAAAGCAGGAATATTCAGTATCTGGGGGGACCATGAAACAGATTAAAATTATTGTCTTTTAAATCTCAGTAGAATTTTTTCTTTGTGCAAAAATAACTAACATGGAAATCCTCTTGCACTGTATCAGAGATTAGACTGCCTGGGAAGGAGGAAACCCATGGACCACAATGATATGAGACAGGAGAGGCTGACCAAACAACCTCAGTGTGGATGATAGCCTACTGAGGGGGGGCTGTCAGCTGGGATATAAAAACTGGGTTTAAACCTCTACTGAGGCATTCTCTGCCAACCCACACAAGGGCCCTGAGCAGACAGCTCTCAGCTGTCCCAAGGTGTCTTTGCACAAGTGTGTGGAGAAACTTTACAAGGCTTTTCAGTCTTCATTGGCCTTGCCACGACACAAGAACATTGCTTGAACCTCAAACACTTCTGTGGGATGAAGCACTCATCTTTCTGCTGTTAAAAGCTGTGCACTTCTAGAGCTCAGCCTCCTGCAAATTTTGACAGGAGGAACTGGCTGTGTTAGATCTGCAGAGGATTCTGCTATGCAAACTGAAGCACTCAAATCATCAAAGCAATGCTTGGTATTCAACAATGAGCAGCCATTTGTTGCCAGAGAAACACTGTGTTGAATGAAATGCATTTAGGAAAACATTATTACAAAGGGAAAATATGAGTAATCAACCTAAAGCAATGAGCCATGGAAGCTTGTTTTATGAAATGTCTGTCTCAAAACATCAGACATGCTGACAGAGATACCAGAGAGGTTTTCTGCTATTTCTTGGAGAGGTGGCTTCAATCCTAGATTCATCATCCCCAAACTACCCCAGTCTGGTCTACCTGTCAAGTTGAGTTTTTAATTGGAGGAGACTGAAAGTCTGAAGGTCCAGAGAAAATCTGAAAGAACTTCCTTCCAACCTCATGATTATGCCTTTTTTTGGTGTTTTTGTGTGTGTGTGTCTATATATGAATGTTCTCTAGTTCTATATTTCTTCCTCCCTCTTCCTTGAAGATATCAAATCATGCTCCCTGCACCAGGCAAAGAAAATCTCATATGAGCAGAGAAGGAAAATTACAGTCCAGGAACTTAAACTGAGCTTTCCAGAATCACCTCCCACCTTGAAACCACTTGTTTTATTAAATCCATAGACTTGAAATGTAGCATAGCCTGATTTATCATGAACCAAAAATTCAGTTTGCACATAAGCAGCTTTCTTTTATTCTGCATGCAGTATTGCAAAGTTATTTGCCACATCCCTGGAAGTGTTCAAGCCAGGATAGATGGGGCTTGGAGTAACCTGGTCCAGTGGAAGGTGTCCCTTTCCATGGCAGGGGGGTGGAACTAAATGATCTTAAAAGTCCTTTCCAACCCAAACCATTCCATGATACTGCAATTCAATATATTCTATATTTTCTATGTATTCTGTAGCCTAGTACAAATGTAAGGCTTTCTCCAGCAAGAGCAAGAAGGCAACAAAAAAGGAGCTGTGCCTTATTAAGTCATGGGGTTTTGGTTTTGGTTTTTTTTTTTCTTCCCTCAGGTGCTCCTGGAGTAGTTACACAATTTTGGCTTTGCTTAAGTTGAGAAAATTTACTGGGAATCACATAGACACACACTGTGGGGCTCATCAGCCTGCTGGGTGATTTTAATAACCCACAAATATTTGAGGAGGAAAAAATTTGCCTCTTTACAAATGAAATTATGGCATTATATAAGCAAGTCTGGTCATATCAGCATTGTGTACAGATCAGCCTACAGTGTGACTTTGGCCATTTCATGGAATAAATAAGTGTATTGGTGTATTCTGTGAAGATAAGCAATATCTGCAATAGCAACATCAAGAGGTCAAGAGACACGGAACCTTGAACTCTCTTAATTTGTTTTTTTGTTTTCAAGGGTACAGGATTACTTGCAAGTTTAACAAAGTACATTTTCAAGTAAATTGTGGGGGCAAAGAGAAATCATAAGTGGTTATGAAATCCCATCTGGGCTGATTTCTTGATCAGCAAGTCAACAGACAGGAAAGGTGGAACAAAACAAACTTAATTCTCTTACCCTTTGTGTCTTAATTAGCTGTTAAAACACAGACTTGAAAGCACTCAAGAAATAACAAAAATACTGACTCATACCAAACCTTTTTCTTTCCTTTCCATTTTATTTTTTCCCATCATGTTTTAAGCCACCTTAGCTAATTTAGGTGTCAACCTACCTTGTAGAAATGCTGTCAACTTCATGACATTGTTTCCATTAGGGTGTGCACTTTTCCATTTTGATGTCTCTCCTTAATAAGAAGTTCCATCAGAATTAAAACACTTAAGGGTAGGATTATGTCTAAGTATATCCATTACTTTTGCTCAAGGAAAATAAACTGCTGCTGTCACTTGATAGGTACTTCATCTGTTACAACAGGATTTTTTTTTTTTTTTTTAAACTGTAATTCTGCCTTTTTCTGACTGATGCGTATTCTCCAATGACACCTTCCTGGAGAATTTTTCCTCTGGACATATGTATTGGTCATCAGCAAAAAAGAAAATAATAAAAAAATCCCTTTCCAGGCATGCAGCTGATTCTAACACATTTCAGGCAGTCTGAGCCCTTCCCCAGTCATCCTGTCTGCTCTGCAGGGCCACTGCACCTCAAGGACCTGCTGTCCCTACTTGGGATGCTAATCCAGAGGATACATGGGCAGCCTGCCAGAGCAGAGTGAAACAGAGAGATCTGCTGTTCAGGTTTTTCATTGCTTTTATCTCACTCTCCAGGATCCTTCCTTACTTACCTCATGACATGGGAAGTTTGCTGCTACCCCAACAGTCCACTGGAAGCACTCAACTCCTTGTGCCTGTACTAAGTGGAGCCCAACCCAAAATTCAGTGATGCCAGGTGAACTATTGCCTCCCAAGAGTCTCTGAATGGATTTGGGCAGCTGGGAGAGAGGGATTAGTTCAATACTCTCATTGTGCTCATCATATTTAGGGCTGCATGGTCACCCTCAGGCATCCAAGAGTTGTAAACACTCTGCTGCCACACAAAATGTTGAGATTTAGCTCCTTTGAAAGCAGAGAACAATAACAGTGGGTTTTGTCCATAAATGTTGAGGTTTAGTTCCTTTGAAAACAGAAAGCAGCAACAGAGGGTTTTGTCCATGTTCAGTTTTTAACTCCCACTAGCTTGCTTGTGACATTTAGTTTTGCCAACTCCTAGAAATTTGTATGAAGTGATCTTTGGCCTCAGTATCCCCACATTAATTAATTATGCACTCCTTCACCCTATGACAATCCTTCAGTGTCCAAAGAAATCTGCCCTCTGTGTCCACTACACACTGGCTGCCTCTGCATGTGCAAGAGATCCTCACCTTCTGACCAAACCAGGGAATGGCTGTTTCCAGAAGACTTCTCCACATCTCACTTAATGCCAAGGCAGAAGTAATTACTTGAGAGGCATTTTGTCCCATTTATTTCCTGGAATGGAAATTAAAGGAGCATGGTGAGGAGGGAAGAGAGAACCAGAGTGTAAACTGACTCTTTTTTTTTTTTTTTTTTTGCCTAGTGATGGAGCAAGTTCAGATGTCCTAAAATAGCAGGGAGTTTCTGTTCCACTCCCATCCCAGGAAAATAACATTGGATGCTGTCTCTCCTTTAGGTTCTTGGGTAGCCTGAGCAAAAAGGTGGAGGGAGGGATGGCTTAGGCTCCTGCAGGAACCTCACAGAGTGCTCCACCAGGAGAGAGTCCCTGTGGAAAAGCCAGCTTGGCACGGCCACTGATGGCCAGCAGCAAGGTCAAAGGCCCTGCTGGTTAAGGTGAGATGTTCACAGCTGGCACTGCTGCTGGAATGAGCTCAGACACCAGGGTGGCTCCACATGGAAGCAGTTGCTGGTGCTATTAATGCTATTAATAAATCCTGAGCTTTCTGTCCAACCCTCCAGCTCCATCCTACTTCCCAAATATCCAACCAGGCTAAAAAGTAGATTTGGGCTTCTTTGCACAACTCTAGTGATCAAGAGAGAGGAGCCAGCCCTGCAGGGTCTTCCTGGTCTACAGAACTTTCCTGAGTGGTCAAGGGAGGGCATCATGACCCAAGGCTCTCCCAGCTTTGGCATGACAGGCATGGCTGAGGAAGAGGCAAATGTCTTGGGCTGAGGAAAATTAATTTAGTTTTGTGGCTGTTCCAGTTCATCCTCAGCCAAGCAGGGATCTGACCTAGCTGGGAATATCAGAAGGGGGCATAAAGCCATCCCTTTCTGAGGGCTCCAAAGTCAGAATTCAGAATTTATTTGGCTGGGTTGCTGTGCTCCAGCATCACTAGGCCAGACATCTTTTTTAGATATTACATTTTACATGTATGTTTTAAATAAATAGCCTGTATTTTAGGAGCACTTAGCCATAAGTATATAAACTGCTCTGAGGTTTACCCCATTGGAATTAGAATGAACCTAATTCATAATTCAGACATCAGGCTAGAAACAGCTCAGCTTTGCTCCATGGACCTATAGCTTGATGTCTGAACTGCCCACAAGACGCCCTCTAATCCCAATAGCTGTAACCTAACCTCAGAGTGGTTTCTAAACTTACTAAATAAATATACTTTTTAAAGAGGAATGCACCATATTTATTAGGGTTTTTGCTCAGTTCAGGCAGACTATCATTTTAGAGCAGCTCTTATGAGGGAGGCTGTGCAGAAACACAACTACATTAAAAAAAATTTCAGAGCCTAGTGCTTTTATTTTTAAATTTTTTTAATGTGAAAAAGAAAAAAGTCCAGCCTACTCTGTTTAACTGACTACAGGAAATATCTGATGGTACAAAGTCTTAAGCCTAAGCACTTACCCATGCAAAAACGTTCCTTTCATGGGTAGTCACTGAATTCACTATCCTTGCCAGCTTCAGAAGTTGACCAAAGAATGGGCTTAAGCTCTTGTTCTGTTCCTCAATCAACATGTTTTTGGCATGTTCACATGTGGTACTTGGGTAAATTAAAAAAAAAAAAAAAAATCCCAGTTAAAATGGAGTGACGGCATTTGGTTTTTCTTCAACGTGTGCATTCAACTCTCGCTCCCACTTTGCCACAAAAACCTTGCTCATTACCAAGAATTAATTTAGAAGCATCAGTGTATGAAGATAGAAAAACTGAATTCTCAAAATAGCATTTTTGCAAGAGGAAGGAACACATTAATAGCATGAAAGTCTGGCTGTCTGATCAGATCATGGTGTTCAGATTTTATCTTCATTGATCATTTTTCAACTTCACTCAACACTTTGGATACTGGAAAAGGGCTGTGCAGCAGGGACTTTTCTGAATGCCTTAATACCACAAACTGTATCTGGTCAGTCTGTCTGCTCTCCATGTGTGCCTGGCTTCACAGCAAATAAATGCCAGAAATAGCATTCCTACAGGATTTCCAGTTCAAAAGCCACAAGAATGCTCTTTCTCATGGTATGGCACCGTGAAATAAAATGGTGTCATCTGGAAAATTACAGTCTTGGAAACAAATGTTTTTCCCTCTTGACTGATTTAAATCATCTAAAAATAGATGGGTTGTCATATAACTTTTATATTTGTCAGGGGAGCCCCTCATTTCATCTTGTGACAGTACAAGAAATGTATCCCTTAACAAGACAGACAGGTCTTCCTAGGGAATCCCCCAGGAATATTTCTTTTCCTCTAACTGTGGAAACTCCTCAGAAATAAAACCTGAAAGCAATTCACCAAAGGCGGAGAACCCATTCAGGGTCACTCCAAGCAAGGATTCCAGGGGGTATTTATGAAGTACAAATTTAGGGGGAGAAGGAAGGGAGCGTCACTAAACTCCTCTTCAGTTCTTCTTTCTGCTTTCCTAAGTAAGACTTCTTAAAACTGACTCCATATAAAAACAGGTTGCCACATCTGGTGGCTGAGAGAAACATCATCTTAATCCATCTCCCCAATCTATGCAGCTGAGGTGTTTGTTGATGTCAGAAAACAGGAAAACCTTGCAGCTGGGAGGTCACAGGATAATTTAACATAAGGAACCAAGGCTTTCCAATCTGCCAAGGAAGAATCCTTTTGATTTCTAACTAAGATAACAGCTCAATATGGATCATGTATTGGTTAAGGAAGGTCACCAAACTACCAAATCTACTGGTATGTTCTTCCCTTTCTTTATTCCTGGCTTCCCTCCTCAGATTTCCCATAAAGCAGCTTCTCAACTCTTTTGTCACCATGTGGAGCCAGTGTAAACACAGATGTTTGTGAAACCTACTCTTCTAAAACAAACTGGTCATTGATAAGAAGCAGTTCCAGTCTCCATGTACTTCGTGCCTTTTGCAGAAATTCAAATAAAATCATGGTTCTGATTTTGATGGTGTTTTATTCCCATTATTTCAGATAATTTTTTAACACTAAGGACACAAGCTTAAAGAATGAGCTACTTCATTAGAAGTCCAGCTCTTTATTTCCATCTGAGAGGGTTCATGCTTTCACTGTTTAGAGTTCAAGGGTTCAGGCCACACTGATGGTCTGATGCTGTGCAGACACAAGAATTTTGGCAGTCTCTTGAATACTACATTTACAATTCTATATATAATCTATATCACATCATGGATCAGAGACTCCTTATAAGCAAAGTAAGCAATAAATTGTAATGTCTGAAAGTGTCTTTGCAGTTTTCAGTGACTCACTTCTGAGAAATGTTAATGATGGAGGAAAGAACAAGTTCACAGGTAGGGAGTAGAATGCCAATTATCAGGAGTGGCATGCTAAAATTCAGGTAATAATGTGTACTGCAACAATTAAAAAGACATTTATACACATCTGCCTGGCAGGAGGGTGCAGCCAGGGTGGGAGTCAGGCTCTTCTCCCAAGCAACAAGCAACAGGACAAGAGGAAATGGCCTCAAGCTGTGCCAGGAGAGGTATAGGTTGGACATCAGGAGGAATTTCTTCCTGGAACTGGAAGTGGTTGCCCAGGGAAGTTTGGAGTCCCCATCCCTGGAAGTGTCCAAAGAAAGACTGAAGGTGGCACTCAGAGCTCTGGACTGGGTGACAAGGTGGGGATTGGGCACTGGCTGGACTTGATGACCTTGGAGGTATTTTCCAACCTCAATGATTCTGTGATTCTGTGAATTAAAGGCTGAATTGTTTCTACTCTGGTGACAATCCTGTAATTACTCCTTTCTGCCCTACTGATGTGATACATGCAAGCAAAACTCCAGTGCACTTAGAAGCCTTTTAGCCTTCCTTCTCTGTTTACTGTTTGCTTTTTTGGCACCTATCTTTCTCTACTAGCTAGCAATGCCCTATATTACAAATTGTCCTATTACTTTAGAAACAAGAGGCATATTAAAATTAATTTTTCTAAGTGGGAATTCCTCAAAGCAAAAAGTCCTTTGATGAAAGTACTTCCTTGCTTAGCCCCAATAATTAACCTCTCTTGGACTGAAACACTTCTGTTTGGCACCCACAGAAGAGATTTGCATGCAAGCTTTCTTCCACATACTTTTGCTCAACAGCTGTATACAAAGATCAGCCAGGACAGGCGCCTGACATGCTTTCACATGAAGTACACATGTGAACCATAAGCCTGCTAGAAGTTCCCAGAACCACAACATTTCACTTGCCATCTTACTTGGCCTCCTTCCTACACCAATAGAGCCTCACAGGCATCTCACATCTTGGTTTCAGGCATTTGGTCACCCACATTCACAGCAACACTGCGAAGATGTTTTGAACATATAGAATCATTTTTCTCCATCTTTCCTTATGGTTTTGAAAATTCATCTGGCATTCATGAGCAGCAGCCATATCCTTCTATAACAGGTGAAAGCAAAATGATGGATAGTGACAGCTCCCACAGAGGAAGAATTGTCCCAGAATCTGTATGGAAAGAGAGGTCTGATAACTAGATTTTGAAAGCAATTAAGCATTTGAATGAGCAGGCAGACACCAACCAGGATTTTAAATCACTAGATTTTTAATAATCTAAATGCTTTAAAAAATCTAGTTCCCTTTGAGATATTGAAGGTCTCACTAGATAAGCCTAAAGGTTAGGTTACTTGGTTTTCTGTTTGACTCAGTTCTTTCTCTGAAACCCATCTGTAATTGCGCCTTGGGCATGTCCATTGATTTGGGAAAGGCCAACCAAGAAAGGAGCAAAAAGGGCGCTCTAAAACCTTGTGAAGGTCACAGCACTTTCACCACAGCTCCCCACCCTCCCAAATCAAAACCCATGAGTGCTTGTTGTGAAGAGCACCACTATTTGCAAAAGCAAAACCAATTTCTTAACCTCTCAGAACAGGAAAGCTTTGGGGTAGAGGGGTAGGAACGATGGAAAAATAGGAGAAAATTGGACATTCCCCACTCCTTGACCTGCAGCAGGGACCTTGAGCCCAGCTCCAGCTTACAAACATGAAACCACCCACAGAGTTTCATTGCCAGGTCCCACCTCATTCTTGAGCTCCTGCAAAGTCACCTCCTTCCTCCCTCCCTTCCTCCCTTTCAGTCCCTGTGTCACAAGAATAAAGCAGTGCCAGGATAGGTAACAAGCTGATGAGAGGATGAAGCTCCCAGCTGACTGACAGCTCTTGTATCTCCCAGAGGGCAGAAAAGGAAGAAATTGTGAGCAGGAGTTTTCATCCCCAGGAGGAAATATCTGCAGTAGAGTAAACCCGCTGGGGTGATCAGCACCAGAGAAGCTGTGAGCCTCACAGTGGATTATTACCTTTGCATGGGGCCCTTCCATGAAGATCAAGACTTGGATTCAGTTGGGAGTTTTCTGGTCAAAGTACAGAAATATCTCAAATGCAGACATTACATAGTGCTAGTCACAGAGCAACGTTGTGCTGGCTGGAATTTGTGAGGATTTCTGAGAGAGCCACACACACAGAATTTCTTCCACTTGCAAACAGCTTCTCCTAACAAATATTAACCTGGGGGCTTCCTGCAGGGGAAGAAAAAAAGGGAACAAGGTTTGTATCTGCATCCAGAAGGGAACTGCTGTTGTCCATATAAGTGCCTGAGCTTGCAGCTTTATTTTTATTGCAGATCCACCAAGCACAAGTTACGCAGCACTGAGTTGCCACTTCATTTCCACTTTCATTTCATTTCCTCACACAGGTTACCTTGACCATCACAACACACTGTGACAGCCCTGAGTCTGCTCAAGATGTTACTATGGCTTGCAAGAAAATTCATCCAAGAAGTATTTTAATTGTGAGGGTTTTGCACATGCTTCCCAAGACAGGCTGCAGACTGTGGATTCTGTGCAACTCAGTGTTTGTATCAGTATTGCCACTTCAGAAATTGCTGCACCCTGCTTGTTTGAGAGCAGGGCCTGCTCTCCCTTACCACAAGAACCTACAGGTTTGATGGAATTTTGCCTTCATGTAGACATTGTTGTTTAATAATTTAGTGCTTGCTCCCAAATTTAAGCTTAAATATATATTCAGCTCATGTCGACACACATCCTGCCAATGTGAAAAACCATGCACTCTAGGAAAAAAAAAAAAAGCAGAAGGAAAGTGCATTAAGCAGTAGGAAGAATACAGTACCAAAATAAGTGTTTTGCTCATTAGACTGTGTTTTTTTTCCATAATACTGAAAAACAGAAATGCTAAAATGCAGTTTGCTACGCTTTCAAGCTTTCTGTGTAATTAATCTCCTGCAGGAAAAGTTTGTTAGTGAAAAAATGGCTGAGAGTTTCAGGGCATCTTCAGAAATCCAGAATTGTGTTAACCAGCATTGAAGTTGTCTGGCTAAAGAATCTGAATCTATTAGAAATGTAAATAAATAGCTTAAAATTTTGTAGATTTAAACTAATAAATAACTTTCTGTGGACAGAACAAAGTCCACTTCAATTTATAGTGATTACAGTGTAAGATTTCATATAATTTAGTGGGAACAACACTGGACCCTGAGGACCACATTGAGGAGGTCATAGAAACACAGAACTATTTATGTTAGGAAAGACCCATAAGACCATCAAGTCCAGCCCTCAACCTAACACCACTTTGCCACCATTAACCATGTCCCCAGCTGCTACATCTATAGATCATTTAAATCCTCCAGGGATGGTGACCCAACTGTTTCCTTGGGCAGACTGTTCTGATGCTTGACAACTTTTCCTGTGAATAAATTTTTCCTGATATTCAACCTAAACCTCCCCTAATGCAACTTGAGGCCATTTCCTCTTGTCCTGTCCCTGTTCCCTGGGAGCAGAGCCCAAATCCCCCAGCTGTCCCCTCTGTCAGGGAGTTGTGCAGAGCCAGAAGGTTCCCCTGAGCCTCCTTTTCTCCAGGCTGAGCCCCTTTCCCAGCTCCCTCAGGCCCTGAGATCTGTGCTCCTTCCCCAGCTCTGTTCCCTTCTCTGGACATGCTCTAGGCACCTCAATGTCTTTTTGACAGAAAGGAGCCCAAAACCAAACACTTCAGTCCCTGTGTTTACTCAGTGGAGAAATCCAAGCTTCCCTGAAGGCTCTGAGAATGGCTTAGAGGACTGAAGAACACTAATAATGGAGATTCTGGAAAGAACTGATAGGAAAATCAGGGAATCAGGCTGTCTGACAATGGCCTCAGTGTCAGGCTCCTTGCAAGTGGTTTTGCCTGCACGGTTTGCAAGGCTGCCAGTGCTTGACAGAAAGAAACACTTTTGACAGAAGTTTTCTGTCAGGTGCCTTCTTTCAGGTGTCAGGGATCTCTGTTCTGGAGCTGCAGTTCCAGAGTAGTAGACCTGCCCTTCCAGGTGCAGCCTGTGGCTTCCTCACAGTTATAGAAAATTTAATAATTTCCATACCTTAGGAGACCTGGGCACTCCCACCCTCAGTGCAATATCACTGACCACTCGAATGCTCCTTGAATGTTTGCAATAGGCAATTTTAAAATTAAAGGTTCTTATAATTGCTTTTCATACGTAGTTAGATCCCTTTTCTGTATATCTGATACAGATCTTTGGACTAAAAAAAAAAAAAAAAAAAGGGAACAAAGACCAGGGAGGTTTTTAAAAGTAGGAAGCACAACATGTAAACAGAATTTACATTGCTGGAAAAAGAGAAAATTCTCTTAAAAAGTGCAGCGGAGACATTCACTGTTGATCTCAGAACTGAACTGGCCAAACTTCAAAAAGCAAAAGAGACTCCAAATCTGGTAAAGCAACTCCTCATCCTGCCTTCCCTCAACAAAATGCCCCCCTGAATTCAGAGGAATTTTCCAAAGGAAGGAGCAAAGGAAGAGAAAGTTTGCCAGAGGTTACATAGGGAATTTGCTGCAGAGCCAGGAATGGAGTTAGCTGCCTGCTGAGGAGTTAGATGCAGGTCCCATCCTTAGACCACAGCAATCTCCATATTTAGGAGACCAAGAGTACAGCCAGTCAAACAACATCCATCTCCTCAGTCTCCTAAAGGCGCTGAGACTTCCAGATGAGAAGCACGACGTGCTCAAAGCCCTGCTGGCTTTTGGGGATGGAGCTGGGCAGGGCTCCTGCCCCAGCTGAGGACTGGGGACACAGCACAGGGGTGTTTCAGCTGCCTGGTGTCCCCCTGGGTGTTGAGCACCCCCTTCTTCCTGTGTGAGCCACACGCCTGCCCCACACCTGTCCTGCAAACCTCAGCCTCCCATCCCCAGCCCAGTGCTCCCCACTGAACATTTGGGGCAGGGAGAGGGGATTGTGTGGAATTCAAGGCTTTGTGAACAGCCAGGATCTGGAAGAAAAAGTTCAACCCCATGTCTGCTGCCATGGTGGAGTTCTGCAGCCATGGAGTCCCAAACCCAAGCCACCAATATGGAACAAAACCAAGTCAGTGACAGCAATAAAAAAGGGTTAAAAAGAGCTAAGCTCTTCCAAACCTGTATGTAACCTTGAACCAAATATTAACAGAAAAAAAACCTCTGGCATTTAAGTTGGCACTTAACTCTGGTTAATGAGGAGTTCAGATTTCCATTCTAACCCTCTTTTTCTGTTGCTTGTAATTTTCTCAAATAAACTCCATTTTGGGCTGAAATTTTCCGTGCTTGAGATTTTTTTTTGGAAAGTTTATACAAAATCAGTTAAACAGTTTATTTATGTTAGCACTGAAAACAAAAAAAGCCACACAAAAATATTTCCATGTATGTTCTGATCAGATATTTTCTGCTCAATGAACTCAAAATCAGCCACAGAAAGGAATTTCCAAATTTTGCTTGTGTTTATCCACACGAAGTTTAGGGAAAAACCCAACAACAAACAAACACAAAAACCTCAAGCCAAATCTGGACCTTGACAAATTGAGTCTTTAAAGCATTTTAAATTTGAATTTTAAGATGTTATGCAAGTACTTTCTGTCTTTCAAGGAGTAGTGGGGAGATTTATAAATAGTTGGAGTGGCACCATCATACCCTGTATGGGTATCTCATGGGCTGCACCTTGGGTTTGACCACTTTGAGTTAATTCCACCTGAGGCTGTGCCAACCAGCCTTGTGGACACAGAGAAGCTGAATTCCACTTGTCTCAGCTGTGCTTTGGCTGTCTTGTAGGGCCATAAAGCCAGTTTTAATTGCCAGTGATTCCCAGGGGGAAAAGATAAATTCCAGTAGTGCAAGCTTTTGGAAGGGCCACACTCAGAAGCAGCAAGTCTTCCCCTGTGCCAGTAACTCATCCTTGAGGATTGCACACAAAATCACTGTGTGCACATTGCAGTGTGGTCCTTTGGGAGGAAGTAATTAATTTTTTTTTTGTCTAATTAACCAAAAGATTAATTAACTAATTAATCTAAACATATGCATAACTCTATATATACTTACAGGTATGTACACATCTATACATATAAAAGTATATATGTTAATTGGCTAATCATGCCTCATGGACAGTAGTGTTTCCTTGCTGACATGAGGTCAAGAAAAAGATGCCAAAACAGAGTTTAGCAGAGATTTTGATATGGTAAAAACACAGGACACTAACTATGCAAAACACTTCGAACATGTGTGACATTTCTTAACACAGACAACCAACCCAAGCAAGATAAATAATCAATTTCCCTGCTGGCAATCTGTAATATCCTTTGTTTTATTCACCACTAAAAATGTTATTAATGGCTGGGTATGTTCAGCATGCTTACGAAAAATGTATTTCAATCCCTCTGATGAACGATCTATCCATAGACAAAATACCTTATTTCCACTGAGAAATCTTGCTTGTTGGTAACAACAACAAAACCAAAAAAACCAAAAGAATGAGAAACTCCAACAATCAGGAAGAGTTCACTTCCTTTCACTTTCTCACTGCAAGCATTTCATTTCTGGGAGAAAAAAAAAATCACAAACATTATTCTCATGAATGAAAATCCCGTGCTCCCTTGTAGATTAGTTTGTGTGAAGTTCCTCTTTTTCTCTCCTCTGATTAAACCCTCATTTCACCAGTGAGAACACTGAACAAAAATACCACCCTGGACATAATTCACAGCTGAAGTTACTGGGTCACAGCTCCACAGAGCACATCAGGGGCAGTATTTCTGCTCTTCAAACTCACAGCCTTGGAACTAGTTCAACTAAATATTTAAGCACACATGAAGCACAGGCACAGGCTTTTTTTCCCTCCACTTTTCTGCTCACACTAATATTCTGTTGTTTTTAACCAGAAGTATTATTACAGTTTGTCTCTGAGCAGTTTGGAAGCAAACAATGGGAAATGGTGATGCCTTTGGGTAACCTGCTTTCACAGAACTAGTAAGCAAATGATGTTTGGCAAGCTCTGATGTGAGGGAAACGTGTTAACTCAAAACACAAAAAGCTCCTAAAAAAAAAAAAATCCATATCAACATATTTTGCTGCCTTCAGAGAGAAAAAAAAGGAGAGAGAGAAAAAAACAGGCAGACTGTCTGAACCACAGACTCCCTCCAGTCTCTGAAGCCCACAGACACACACTTTGTACAAATATATGATCTTATGCACAGACACACAGATACTCCCCCCCTTCCCCTCTTTCTTTGCTGCCATCCTTACTCACAAGGGTGGTATGTAGGCTGTGCATAGTGAGTACAGACACCATAGCCTGCCTTGGCATACAGCTCTCAGCACTGGCACAGACACACAGGAGGATGTGCACATCACTCCCAAAGCCCAGATGGGAATAACACAGTCAGAGGAAGCAAAAAACCACCATGTTCTCCTATGTTAGTACTACTTGACAATTCCAATGGGACAGCAAATCCAGGAAGACTGAAAAGCTTTCTCCAAACACAAGGAATATTTCACTCATGTTTTCTTGATAAGCACTATTGTCCAGGCAGGAAAGCTGAGGAGCATGGAAGTCAGAGGAGCTGGTTTCCCTCTTTTCTTTTTTTTTTTTTGAGCTCAGGCAAATCCGTGGCAGGGCTGGGATAGAAGATTAGACTCAATTCTTCATTCATTCATTCATTCATTCATTCATTCATTCATTCATTCATTCATTCATTCATTCATTCCTTCAATCATTCCTTCAATCATTCCTTCATTCATTCATTCTCACCCCTGCAAGGCAGCCTCTCAGGACAATCTGGAAGCAGACCTGGAGCAGTGCAGAGCACAATGGTTACCCCAAAGTCACAGCACACCCCAGCAGGTGGCAAATGCCACAGGCAGCTGCAGGAGCAGTGAGTAGGAGGGCACAGGAATTTTGCCAATGTCCTGGCCAGTTCCAGATCCACAAAGCTTCCTTTATTCCACAATTCCTCCCACTCTATGCCAGCTTCTAGCATGGGATGAATTAGAAGAGGAAATACCTCTTAAAAGGTTGGGAGACACTTATGGGATCAGGGAGGGGGAGGAATGCAGGGGAAGAAGTACAGGGCTCAACTCTGCCCATCTCAGCTGCTCAGCCTCTTGAGAGTTCACAGTCACTGTGCTCTGTCTCCCCTCAGCTTGCACTGGAAGCACCAGCTCCTATTCATTTCTCTCTCTTCTCTCATGTCCTCACATAAGCCTTTCTTGGCAGAAGATGTGGGGTTTTTGGTATCTAGGAGAAACACAGAAAACTATGAGAAAGCTGAGTATCAGCAACAGCACCAAGACTTTTATAAAATGACATCTTCCCCCAACAAATTATGACTGATTTTTCCCCCTCTTGATCAGTTTTATTCTGTATTACTATTTACAGGTTGTAAAATACAGCAATATCTAAATGACTGTTTAAAATCCTTTATTGCTCCACTTCAGTTGATATCAGCTACTTATTTACTCCTTTCCTACCAAAGATGCTACACATTGCAGCCTGAACCAGAGGTGGGAGAAGTGGAACTGCCAGCTCAGCACGCAGTGCCATGGCAAGAACAAGGTGCTGGGAGCAATGAATGCCCTGGAGGATCAGGAGCTCATCTGGAAGAGGGACACTGATTTTCAGGGTGTACAATTGCCTCATGTTAGTCTGCACAATATTGAAAATTAATTCATTTCAGCAGGTAACACTTAGCTACAAGAAGTCACTCTGCTTTTGGCAAAGGAAAGCTTTTTCCTGCTCCCACCCTTTCTAGGGGCACACATCCCAGAGACATGGCTGTGGTGGGTTTTACCGAAGTGCCAGTACAGCTGGTGATGTGCAGATCACTTTATCCTGGAGATGAGGAATGGGTGCCAAACTCTAAGTGTAGGGGTGATCCATCCTGGAGCAGGTGCAGCTGGTGGGCCTCGCACTGGGATTATACCTCAGATCCCATGTCCAGCACTAGGCCAGTCACTAAAAGATGGACACTGAGGGGCTGGAGCGTGTCCAGGGAATGGAACGGAGCTGGGGAAGGGGCTGGAGCAGCAGGAGGGGCTGAGGGAGCTGGGAAATGGGCTCAGCCTGGAGAAAAGGAGGCTCAGGGGAACCTTTTGGCTCTGCACAACTCCCTGACAGGAGGGGACAGCTGAGGGCTCTGCTCCCAGGGAACAGGGACAGAATGGGAGCAAACAGCCTCAAGCTGTGCCAGGGGAGGCTCAGGTTGGATCTTGGGAAATGTTTCTTCACTCAACAGGTAGTCAAACATTGTGAGCAGGCTGTCCAGGGAAGTGGTGGAATCACCCTCCCTGGAAGACATGAAACGCCAAGATGTTTCATGGGGACATGTTTAGCACTGAACATGGTTTAGTGGGTGGATGATGCTAAAGGTTCTTCCAACCTAAACAATTCCATGATTTTATGATTCTATCCTACAACACAATCCTCTTGTACTGTGGTGGTTCCACAGAGAGTCCCCATCCCTGGCATAACATCCAGTCTATCTGAAAGGATTACAGCTGCTTGGATGTGAGGTGAGCCATACACTGAGTATGGAAGCACCAGTTCTCTTAAGCAAAAAGAAATCTGCTGAAGTCACTTTATATTGGTGTTTCCTACAGTCCTTTAAAAGCAAAACTGAGCCAGCCAGCTATCATCTAAATCTCCAAACATGATAAACACACAGCACAGGGATGCTGAGCTGTGTGTGGTTTAGTTTGTTCAAGTTAACAAGTGCACAAATGTGAAGTAAAGCACATTTCTAGGTGTCTGCAGGAGCAGGATCAAGCTGCTGTACTTCAATCAAAGCTGAGGGGCCACTGTGGGCCATGACACAGCTACTGAGATCCAAGAACAATAGAGAGATATCCTGATACTTGGGGATTCTCACCAAAGCCAATGCTCAGATGCCATCAGACCCTGATTTAGCCCAGAAGAACCCTGCCACTGGGAAGGACCCACACACAAGAATGTCCGTTAAGTTGATGTTGGTTTTAATTGGTTCAGGGATGGAAAGCTGTGGTGTCACAGAGAGCCCCCAGGTCCCTTGATGGAGCAGGAGGTTAATTCCACATTACCAGAGGTCTCCCTGGAGGCTCGAGGTCAAAACAGCTCCTGAAAGGATTTTGAAATTTTCTCATAAATGCTGAATGTTTAAGTTATGATTAAGTCATGTTTACCCGTTGATTGTGCAGTAAATAAAGCTGTGGCTTTAACCTCCCGGTGGCAGTGTGTTAATGAGGGCTGAGAGCTGCCAGGGCAGTGCAGGGGGCTGGGGCACAAGTGTGTTATCAGTTGTGCTGACATGTGCTGGGCTCTGTGCTCACACTGTGAAAGGGCTGCTGTCTCCAGCACTTGGCTCTCAGTCAGAGTCCCAGAGCCTGAAGAGCAAGAGTTGGTTGGTTAGTTGTTTTTTGGGGTTTCCCTCCCCCCACCCTCTCTCTCACTTCCATTAGTTTTTATAGATCCACAGGGGGGCTGCAGGGGGAGGAACAGGCTGACTCAGGGCATGAGGCTGTGGAGAGAGGGAGAAGAAAGGGTGCAAAGGTCTGACTTGCAGCTCTGCTTCTATTTACTCTTTTCCCACTATTTCTAACCTCAGCCACTTAACAATACTTGGAACTTAGTCCTAAGATGGGACATGAAACTTTCCCACGGGTTGAACCTCTCTGGATTCAGAAATCTGCATGAGCCATAGCTAAACATTTACCAAAGCTGTCTACTCTCAAGCTCCCAGGATGTTCCTAGGGCACTAAATGGAGATGCAGGATAAGAGATGGAAGTGACAGATAATTAGGAAATGTGAAGAGGAGAAGGTGATGAAAAAAGCTGTTGGTTGTTCACAGAAACACTCTTGCAAAAATGCTTCCCAGACAGAAAACAGAAATGTAAATATTCTCATGTGAACTCTGTCATGTGCATCTACATCCCAAATTTATACCAGTCCATGCCAGTACCTTTTCTTTGCACCTCTATTTCTTCTCACAGGACATTTCTTCTGAACTTGTCAGGATCCTAATACATCAAAATGTGATGATCTATTACAGCTTTAAGTCAGTCCTGATCCACCAATCCTGCCCACAAAACAAATTGCACAATCAAAATTCAAGGAAATTCTGAAAGAAAAAGGAAGAGATGTCAGTGCCTGAGAAATTATTATCTGATGGGGAGAAGTGGATGGATCTTGAAACAACTCAGTATTTTGTTGCTTGGGGGATTTTTTCTGGTAGTGTAGCATTTTCTTAAAAGAAACCACAGGACTTGAGATATTACAGTCCTGCAAACACAGCTGCAAGCTACAACCCAGGAAACAGAGATCTAGTTCTCACTTCTGATTCATTACATCACTTTCTGCCTGGTGACCCCCCATTTTTGTCTGCCAGCAATATTTGTTATAATAACAATTAATATTTTATTGCAAGCTTGTTGAAGCACGAATTATCTCTTGCAGAATAAGCACAATGAAGACATTAAATCCAACTATAGCAGGAAGTGATTTTTTCACAAAGAGAATGCATGGTCTCTGTCAGAAAACACAGCACATCTCTGCTTACATGAAAATAATAGATTTACTTTCCCATTCTTCCATCAAAAAAAATTATAATTGTAGGCTCATTATTTTCAGAGTAATTAAAGAGACTCAATCCAGATGGATGTCACTTTCTTCAGTATGAAAGCCACCATGCTCCTTAGAAAGAGCCTCCAGGAATCTGTACATTTTTCACACAAAAATGCTCAAAAACTTTGCCATTCACATGGGAACATCCATAGGTATGTGAGAGTGTCAACAGCACCAGAACTCCTATTTCCAGTGCATTCCAAGTGGAAGTTAGACAGTGGGAGGTTAAACACCTTGCCTGGTCAAACAGCAAGTCATTGGCATGGACTGAATAGAACAGAAAATTCTAGGATCCTCTCTTTGTCCTTAATCCACTCAGTTCCACTGGTCCAGGAATTACAAACTGTGTGCAAGACAATTACTTTTATCTCTGTTTTTATCCTTTTTAATCAGCCATAATAGGGGCATTTTGGTCTCTTTAAAAAAAAAAAAAAAGCTTGAAATAAAGGACAATCTATATTGTTATTGTTTGTCTGTCAAGATGCAATTTTTGGGAGACAAATTCCATGGACTACTTTCACAGTGAAAATTACTGTAGGATCCGTGCAAAGAATGAAAATCGATTTCTCATTCCCCAAGGGCGTTTCCACACATGGGCATATTAAATTAAAAGGTTTGAAGCAAAAGGTCCCTTTTACTTCTTGGTACAACTCCTATTACTTGAAAGAGACATTTTGAAATACCTCATGCTTACATGCAGTTATGCATGGGGGTTTGCAGACACAACTTTAATTGGTCCCCAGGACCTTGCTTTGAAGTGATGACTCACAAAGAGTATTTTGTCAAGCCAACTGTGCCATAAAAATATTAAGTGTGGCTTAAAACAGTAACGGTTTTATTATCCTGTTAACTTCCTGTCATGAAGCATTGCATTAAATGGTACTTTTAAGGGATTAATGACCTATTTGCTTCATTCCTTGCTGCATTTGTGGTTATAAAAGCTATTAAAAGCCATGTTATCAACAACAGTGTTAATGAAGATATTGGAAAATCAGTCAAGCACAAATATATTCTAATCCAAAGTATTAATCCAATTGCCTTTCCCCAGGAGAGTTTTGTTTTAGTGTTCCCTGGTGAACTTGCAGCATTGTGGCCATTTTGTGGGCACAGCCAGGGAAGTCAAATGTTTGAGAAAGAAACACGGAGAAAGGAAAAGCCTCCACCTACATTACACCAGTCTGAAGCCCTCTCACTCAGGAAGGACCATCCAGAAGTGTGGAAAATGCCCCTGTCAACACACACAACAAGCAGCACAACGTGTCACTACCCCAGCTGAAAACAAATACCAAACTATGGGAAACAGCCCCCATTCCCAGGTTGTTATTTTGGACAGACACACTGCAAGATGGCAAATTAATCCAATTTATTCTGTAAGAGACAGGTCTGCAAAATCAGCTTTGTGAAACAATGATGAATTCCTGAAGTTGTTGTTTATAAATAGAACCGAGAAATTGATTTCTTTGTGTGTTTGGCAAGTAGCTTATCCACACAACTATGAGGTCCTGGGAAGCTGGAACCATTCATGAAATTCTGCTGAATTTCGCAATAACTTTTGACTAAAAAAAGATTAAAATGTAGGAATGCTGAAATGCGTGGCACTGGTGCTGGTGCAAACACTTTGGAATTGTATTTTTCACTTAAAAAAAAAAAGCAGGACTTGAGAAAAGAGGTTAAAGTTAAAACATTTCAAGCAGACTTAAAGCAGGGTCACATTTTCAGTATCATGAATAACCCAAGCCCTTCCTTCTTGTGTAGCTTAACACAAAACACTTTTTTTTTTTTTTTTTTTTTTTTTTTTTTTTTTTTAGCCAGTAAATTGCCAACCAGTAACAGAACAGACTGCTCCATCTTGGTATTCTGATTGCCACCTCAGGGGAGTTCACACCAAGCTGCCACCACCCAGAGTAAAAAGCAAAAAAGTCCAGCACACTGATGAGACGTCACTGAAAAACAGTGAATGTTCAACACCTCAGACACTGCACAGCAGAGGGTTGAAGGTGAAAACAAGGAACCAGAGAACCCCCTCAAAATCCTGCTTTTCCATGTACAGGGATGCAGGAGCTGTCCCAGCCATGGACATTCTCCCTGAATGGTGATTTCACCTCTCCAGTGTTTTTGGGAGAGGAGCTGTCCCAAATGGGGGCACAGCAATTTCCTTAACCCCACACAGCCCCTCTCAGAGAGAACCCAGCTCAGCTAATTCCCAGCCTGGTCCCTCATCAATGGATCTATTATCTACACAATGCATTTTTTAACATCTTATATGAAAGCCCCATACATATTAGGACCCATGGCACTCAATTTATTTACCTCAGAAAGGTGAAGAGATTCAAAAATTCTGACTAGTGAGTGATTTGTGCCAAAGTAAGGAAATAAATGTGAGTTTTTCTTCCTTCTAGGTTATCTTGTTATTTTTACTGACTGCATGCAGTTAGTGATGGAAGAAAATTCGACTCTGCAAATGATTGAGAAACATTTGAGGATGCTGCTCTCACAGTGGGATTGTGAACAGAGCCATCTCTGACACTCAGTGCATATTTACCTGGTCCTTGCTTGCACACTGCAAAGTAGGTGAGTTCTTTCTTTATATCACCATTTCACTGTAAAAACACATGAATTGCAGTGAAACTGATGAAAAAGGTTTTTTTACTCTCTAATATCATAGGCTACTTAAGAATGCCTGCATAGGCATTAAATATTTTTTTATATTCCATTAGCACAAAAGGAAAAGGAGTGAGGAGCATTTTCAAAACTATTTCCAAGGTTAACTGTTCCAGGGTGGTGCCATTTACCATCAGCTGTGTGTGGCTTAAGATACCTGAGTGGTGTTAAAAGCATAAATATGTCAGCTGAACTGGTTACTTGTTTTTTATATTTTCCTTTTATTTCTCTAATTTTTAAATCTCTTTTAATGTCTTATTTATTCTTCCTTGCCTCTTTTTTTTTTTTTTTTTTTTTTTTTTTTTTTTTTTTTCTCTGATTACTGTGGTAGCCAAGGATTGTTGCATGCAGTTGTGCCCTTGGGAAGCACTGAGTGCTGGAGAGGGGCAGCTTTCAGTGGTCAAGACAGTGAACACCCCATTGAACCAAGATTTCCAAAGCCTGGATGCAGATCCTCTATCTACTAATACCAAGTGTTATTGATGCAAATGTTGGTACAGGTTGACAGCAATTTGCCAGGAGTTTTGGCTCTGCATAATTTGAGTTGACTCTGAAAACTATTGGAAACAGAAATCTGTATATAGCTTACAGGTTTAAAGCAAAGCCAGCTGTTTATGAGGGAATGCTCTGCATTAAAGGAGTTTTCAGAGATGTTGAAGAAAGGCTTTTGTCTCAGATTTCTGGGAAGAAGATGGGGATTTTTTTATATAAATGGTTTTTTATAAATTTTGTATGCTGTATCCCTAAACATCTCCAATGACTTTGAACTTCTGAAACTTTCAATTAAGATAGAGATGGAGAGAAAGGAAAAAAATACATGCCCACAGCCATGCACACTCTTTGGGAAATACAGAGATAGCATAAGCAATAGGACTGAAAAATCTACACCATAGATCAGCTCATCTAGTGTCAATGAAATTCAAGCTTTGTTATTAAAAACATTTATTATTAAAGCACTCAGAGAGCAAATGCTTGTAGCTGATACTACATTTCCTGATTACTCTGATATATTTGATATTCATATCAATGAAATAACTCTGCATACATGGGGAATAGGAGAAATACAGACTAATATAATGCTGGCTGTTTATTCTGATTGACAGCTGTGAAGTATGGCCACATCTGGTTGTTAAAGTTTAAAAGGATTTTAAAATTAGAAGTAGCATTTCTGAGCCTAGAGCTGAAAAGCCCTGACATTTGCAGTGCTGGGAGAAGGCTGTGAGAGGGATTTCTATCCTGGTTTCCCACCCAGAAGAATATATTTACTGGTCAAACATTTTGAGGCAGGCACCCATGGAAATCGACGGGAACTCTGCCACGAGCAGAATCTGTCCCTGTGTGTAAATACACAGCAATATTTTTTTTCCTCTGACTGTTAAAAAACCACCATCACAACTGGATGAAACCTGGTTTTAAACACTCAGACACAGGGCCTCTTTACCACAGGAGTCTCCAACGATGTCCATCCTTAACACCACACCAGCTGCCAGCTGAAGGCTCTGAAATGCTGATTTTAATCAAAAACTTTCCTTTCAAATCTAGCTTACAGTTTACTCACAGAGCAAAAGTGCTTCTCAGCACTGGAATTTTCAGGATGCGATGCTGAGCCAAATATTGCAGGCACAGCTTGCTCACAAGGCAGCAATATTGTGGCCCACCTTGGAGGCTGTAATGGGGCTACTGTACTCAGCCTCCCACCCTTGGTGAAGCCCACTAATAGCATCTGTTTTATAGCATTCACTCCTGCAACCTGCTAGCTCCTTGGCTCTCCTGCTGTCACAGAGAGGATGTGCTTTACTATGCTGCAGGTCTGGTGGAAAGTTGTCAGACTTCAAGCCAAACGTAAAAGCAGCCAGTGCTGAATAAATGACTTGAAATACTTTCTCCAGGGACCCCTTCCAGGTCCAAGATAGGCAGATTTGGCCAGTGTTTGTAGACAGTCTTGCTCAGAGGCAAATTAAAAATCAAAATACAGACACCGTTTGAAAAACATCGAAAGCTAGACTCAAACATCCACCATGTATTAAGACATTCTTATATAAAAATAACCACAAGGTTGCAAATTCATACTTTCCTACTTGGTGAGACCAACTGCAACCAGGAATAAACCTGGACATGTGTGGGGCAGACTGTGGTACTGCCTTCAGAGAAAGCATAAAACTGGAGGTGGAAAGCTGGAATGAGAAAAACAGCATGCTGTGAACCAGGGAATTGAATGGAGCAGTGGGTGGGACACAGAGCAGTACTCTCACCTGCCCCACAGGAGCTGCCCCCCTCCAGCCAGTGGGACAAAGCAGGGCACTCACTGTGGAAATACTGAATTTTACCTGGGTCAGCCCATGGCAGCCTCAATACCTACTCAAACCCATCTCTGCTCATCCCTCTGAGCACTGGCTCTGCTGGGGCTGGAACCCACACTGCAGTTTGGGATCTGGATGCCAGCCCTCAGGAGCAGGCAGCAGGAACACGTCCTGTTTCTGCTGTGTGGGGTGAGAAACAGGAAGGGTTTGCCAGCAGAAGGTTTGCCAGGAGACTGGAGGGATCTGAGACATGGGGCAGGAGCAGATGCAAGTAGGGCAAAGATCTCCAAATGTGTGGATATCACAGAATCCCAGACTGGCTGAGGTTGGAAGGGACCATTACAGATCATCCACTTCCCAGCCCCTGCCATGGGCAGGGACACCTTCCACTAGCCCAGGCTGCTCAGAGCCCCATCCAGCCTGGCCTGGGACACTGCCAGGGATGGGGCAGCCACAGCTGCTCTGGGAAACCTGTGCCAGGGCCTCAGCACCCTCACAATAAAGAATTTCCTCTCAATATCTAATCTAAACTTCTAAATCTCAGTTTAAAGGAATTCTTCTTTGTCCCATCACTTCTGTCCTTACAAAAAGTTCCTCTCCAGTTTTGTTGTAGGCTCCTGTTAGGTACTGAATGGGGAGCATTAACAAATGTCACCTATATCTTACTTCATTATTGGGGGGTTTTGTACCTGCAGAGCATTTGGGAAGCCTGCACTCCAGCTGCTACATGAATGACTCATTGTGCTGGTTTGAAAGGACAGGTGTCTGCCAGTAGGGGCAGAAGTTTCCCTTTTTGGAATAGAGACTTTGGTTCCACTCCCCTCCCCCAAGTATTAGGATCGTTTGAATCAAGGACTCTGAGGCAGAGATAAGGGGGGTGGGAATAACAGCTCTTTTACTAATATATCTAACTATACAAACAGAAAACAATAACAGTTAAAATTGCTAACAGAACGAAACAGATAACTCGGTGTCAGTCCCTTTAGATGCAAGCACGCTGTCTCTGTGCTTAGTTCACAGCCCGGATTTGCCAGAGGGCAGGCGGGAACGGAGGCAGGAGGGAGGGGGGAGGGGCAGCAGTGGCCACGCCGGTCCCGGGTGGGAACGGGCTGCAGCGGCGGCTCCTCGCTCACCGTGTGTGTCCGGGGGATCAGCTGTGTCCACAGAGGCAGGAGGCTGGAACGGGGCAGATGCAGGGCAGGTGATCACAGAGGGTCTGGCTCTCCTGTGCTCGGCCGCGTGGCTGAACGATCCCAGGCATCCTCCTCCCAGCTCGCCGGAAACGCGAGTGCCCTCCCGGAAGCCTCAGAGGCCCCTCCAGGAGCCGTTCCCACCCACCCCTTTTGTCTGGACCCATCAGGGACCCTGGGTGTAACCCAGCCAGCTCCATTGGCATGATAATGGGAAAAATTCTTTCAATTGACATAGTAACAGAAAAACACTCAACCCCGAACACTCACAGTTGAGGGGGTCAGGACACCACAGAATGGGCATAGAAGGGTAGCAAGGTGAAAAAGAGACAAGAGGAAAACTTCAAGCCATATTTGCAGCTAGACTTTATCTCAGAGAGCTACAACCTCAGATAAAACTTGTCATCTTTCCAATCAGCAGCCCCTGCACATGATGCTTCTTCTTGGCAGTCACTGGCTGAGTTTATAGCCTGGCTACCTAAGAGATTTTTGGGGATAACTGAGTGACACAGAGCACTGCAGAGTGCCACAGCCCAGGACTCCCATCAGCATCTTGACCCCTGGAGCACAGGCTGCTCAGGGATGACTCGGAAGCAGCCATGCAATTGTAAGGGCAAATTCTTGTTTACAGCTACTGCTTCCCACAACACAGAAGGAGCAATCTCAGCCCATGCAGCTCCTTTTACACCTTCCAGCTCTCCCTCTCTGTGGCAGAATCACATAGCACAAGCCACCTCACTCTTTACAAACCCAATCATCACTGCAAATCCTCTGAGGTCCAGGAACTGATCATTCTGCCTCTCCACATGGCTCCTCTTGCCATACATCACCCTTCTTGCTATATGGGACAGCCAGAGTCATTGTGACAGCTACAGGGCTCCCATAAAAGCCACTCATGGCATGAGTCACATCCCAGAGCTGCTGTGGTTTGGGCAGCAGCTAATCCTTGCAAACCCATGGCACAGCTGGAGCAGAGCACCCAGCCAGTCAGCACTGGCTGGCTGGGGACACCTTTCACTTTTGCATTCACTGTTCTTCATGGTTTTCATCTTCTCATCAATCTCCTTGTGTGTGTGCCACTAGTCCCAGTGACACAGAAGCAGCAAAACAGAGAGAAGCCTGTGCTTCCATGAAAATGAAGTCTATCCTTACATCCACACCTGAACAGAAACTCACTCAAGCACTTCATACCTCAAGGTTAAAATCTTAAACCAGTCAATGCTGGATATACTGTTTGTGCAGTTACCAGAAATGTTCTTGTATTACCTGGATTTGGGAATTACTTAAAATATGTTAAAATGATAATGAGGAAAAGGAAAATCTCCCAAGCAGTAAGGAGGAGATCAGAATTTGGGCCACATAGCCAAACTGATATTTAACATAACCTTCAGCCAACTCAAACCCCATGGGAGAGAGTATTTGCCTGCTTTAAAATGCTTACTTGCACACCTAAAGTACAATTGTGCCAAACAACATCACAGCTTCACTACAACTTATTTTAATAATCATTTGCAAGAGGAAATGTGAAAATGTGAGAAGCAGAAGGAAGAAATGACCTGGAATCAACCACATTCTCCAACTGTTTAAGCACCACAGAGCTTTTTAGGGTAGGCAAGAACTTTGAGCTGTTTAAAATTCCAAATTTTTACTGTAAAATAATAGCACCACCTTTGTTTAATGTGTATTCATTAGGCATTGATATTTCTCTTTGTACTGTATCAGAGTGGGCTTGTGTGGGGGTAGGTGAAGAGCAAATTTCTGTAACCATCAGGGAAGGAAATTGAGACAATCAAATTTGAAGCAAGAAAATAAAGATGTTTTCCCTGTGTTGACACAGTTAACTAAACATCAAATAATTAGTCAAAGTGGTGTTTGGATTTTTTTTGTTTGTTTGTCTTTTGTTTGTTTGTTTTTAAATTTTGCTAGATTTAAAAAAAAAAAAGAAGAAGCTTCCCATGGCCTTTAATGCACAAAAGAGCCTGAGAGTCCTGAAGAATTTGCCAGGAGAATTTCTCAATGTGGTCACTGACACACAAAATGCTTTAAAAGGTTACACAGAAAAGTCTGTCTTCAAGAAACTGATAGGACCTTATGCCAGCTCTGGGATACCTTTAATATTGAAAAGAGCTGCCAATGTTTATTATTTCACATCCAATTTGTTGCCATAAACAGTTCAAAAGAAGGCGATTAGCTTCACGTTAAAGAGGCTCTGCCAGCAAGGAAACAGAGCACATCAGAGATGCCAGAGCCCACAGCTTTGCTCCTGGCCTGTTGGGAATGCTTTCAAATCACACAGCATCAGACAGGAGCAGTGCTGGAGGCAAAAAGAAGAATAAACTGAAATTTAAACAGTGTGACCATGTGTGTTATTATTGTGTCTTACTGGATCACTGTTATTGCAAGCCCATAACGACATCATGATAAAACTGCAGGCAAACCCATCATATTTTTGTAAGGATCTCAAGGCTCTGGAATATTTTGACTAGAGGGGAAAGCAAAGTCCATCTCCCATCTTCCACAACTAACAAGAGCTGACCTTCTCTGAATTTCCTTTGAAGGCTGTACAGTACAGCAATGAGCATGTTTCATGCAACACATGAATCCTGAGTAGAGGAAAATAAGAGTTTTAGATTTACACAAATAAGGTTAAATGGAGGCATGGAACAGGGAAAAGAGACATCCAGTTAAAACCAGGGTACACTCACAGCATGGCAAACACAAATGCCAGAATCACCAGCAGTCTGGGAACATGGATTTGAGAGATAATACCCCTGGTGTGTTCCAGTCAGCTCTCTCTCCTCAAACAGGGAATCATCACTGCTACTGAAAAGAGATTTCCATCATGATCAAGGGCTGCAAAAAGATACACAAAAAGATTACTTCATACAAATAGTCCTTTCAGAGTCAAAACCATCTATTTATTCTAGATAACAGATGCACTGCTGTTGCAAAAGCAGGCTGTGCACTTGGTACAGCATTTAATACAGCAACCCCTAGCAATGTTTTCTTCCCCCATCGTGGGGAAGTCTGCATCTGTGCTGGAATAGGTTAGACAGCTACTTAAATATTTACTAAAGGAACTATATTATATGCTAAATATTTATAGAATGCATGGTATACTTCACAAAAGCAGTGAACTATAGCTGTGGAATAAGTGCATTGGGTTTATCCTAGGTGTATGAGTTTATTTTTGGAAATGTTCTTGAACAGTGCAAAGTGTGACACTTTTATAGCATGTGACAAATGGGAGTTTGTGTTAAAATCATATTTAGAATTGTAAGTTTAGGACAGAGCATGTAGATCATTAAGAAGTTATTGAATCCATCTTACCTAGGGTATAGGTCCATATAAAACTTGAGAACATGTAAGTTTTTTGTTTCAAATTATAAGATTATTTTAACTCTGTGGGTTTTATGTGCTGGACTTGTTAAATTTTTAACTGGGCACTCAAAATTATCTCAAGTGAGAGAGCCATCTGTAAATTAATTTATTTTAGATGATACTTCCCTTAAAACTGAAGGGAGAGCTTCACAGAGGTAATAGTGACCAGAAGATTTTTGGAGCAGGGACATGGATGAATGTGTGCACAGACTCTTATTCACAAATCCAGACCAAAAGCAGTGGAACCCCAAGGTCCCTGCAGGTTCTCACCTGGAGCAGATGAAGGTCAGACTGACACAAAAGGTACCCTGGTGCTGTGGTCAAAGAGAACTGGTTCAAGCACACTCAGAAAAGGAGTTGTCACCCCCAATTTCACTGGACTGTGAAGTTCCACCAAAGCAGACTCATTCTGATCTGAGCCTGCTGAGGAACATTTCTTCATATCAAAAAACCTCTGAATGCAACACAGCCCACCTGACCCAGAACAGATTAAACTGACAAGCACCTGGAACAAGATCACTGTGAAACACTGGGTTCTAGGAAAGGCCACACATCTTTCCCTCCCATATCCAGCCACCTCTTACTGCTATAAAAATCCACTCTCTGGTGCAAATCTGTAGGATTCAGCCTAAGACTTCTGCTCTGAGTACTCCCCACTGGCTCCTTTTTCATAGAGACACCTGCAAACCATGGAGATCTGTGATGGCAAAGCCTGGGAAGTGTTTTTTCTGAAACCACCAAAAAAGTAGTGTGCAATATTCTCCCAGGTCTTTGTAGGAAACCCTGCCAGGTTTTTGTAGGAAATGATCAACTAAATAATTTTCACAGCTGTTGGCCCTTGTGGGATCCCATCAGCATCACAACACAACATCAAAACCAGAATTTGTTCTGCAGATTTGAGCCACAAATTGATAGATCATTACTTCCAACAGGTTTAACTGAATAATGAAAATGGTGCAGTAAAGAACTTTGGGTCCTAAATATTCCTTAACAGCTACTGCTGTCAGAGAACAAGGGACAGAGATATGTGCATGGCTGCTCCCTCTTCCCAAAAGCATCCACAACATGCAAGGGATTTCCCAGCCACAGGAAACACAGGAGATGGGAGAGGAAATGAATGGGTGCAGAATGAGAAGATGTCTCTCAGCACTGTATAAAACTAAGTCTGGCTTAAAGGAAGCACAAAAGTTGGCAGATGGTGGACAGACACCTGCACGAAAGTGGTGTGCATCCAAATCCAGGTTATCACTTTGTTGTACAGATATAGACCCTTTATTTCCAAGTACTTTTGTCTCTTCCTTTGAACATGCACTTCCTCTGTTGCTAGACTTCATGCTTAAGTAAACCCCACTGTGTGGTTCTCCTGCGTCACACGATTCCTGTTTGCTGATCACTGCTCAGAAGCTTTCAATGGGCATGTCAAATAAAATTTATTTGCAATTTCTTATCTGGAATGCATTGCACATCAACTGTGGAGATTTGAACTGGAAGACCTGCACTTCCACACTGGATGTGAGGCACTATTTCTGTCCAGATAACATGGCTTGAGGGAAGCCAACCCAATTTAATTTCTTCCATTGGGCAAACATTGCTTTCAGAGTTGCAAAGATTTCAAGAGAGGAAGATACAGAAAGCTGTTAAGTAAAATTTAGAGAAACAGCTCAGAGTGATTGACTACACCTTCTAGATGCCTAATTAGAAACACTTCAGAAGACACTTAAGCACTGAACTTTTGAATTAAAGCCTACTCTGGACAGCCTGAAATTTAATGCCCCTAAGTTTAAGGCATTACAGACCATAATAAAAAAATCTTTGCCCCTTTTTTCCTATGTTGCCATTGCTCTGCTTCTCTGTGAACACTAAAATTACAGTGTACTCTGCACCTCAATTCACTTTTTCATTGCAGCACAACACTTTCCTGACTATTGCCTTCATCCACTTTTAAAACACAAGTGCATTTGAATCCTGACAAAAAGACTGGAAGATTTCAGCATTAATATATATGAACCATACTGGCTGCAGAGGGTGGAATTCAAATCCTATATTTTCTGCTTCTGAAGAAAATCTTCAGCTTCTGTGAAGACCTCCCACAGAAACCAGGAAAGAATTAATGGGCTGCTGAGTTCCTAATATGTCCCACCCTGTGGCACCTGAAGGAAGTAGGTGTTATACTGGCAGGGAACAGCTTGACAGGTTGAATTTCCAGCTATTTATGGCGACTGACTGAGGGGCCTGGAGCCAAGGACGACTGCTCCCATGTAAAGTCTGCCTTTGGCCAAGAAAGCCTGGCAGAAAAGCAGTGATTTTTCTTGCTGCCAGTGACTTGGGGGTCTCTGATACCAAGTGGGATGGAAGTATTTGCTGTTGTTTTTTCCCTTTCTGACTTTTATTGATCACTGGAGGGGTGAGGAGCTGCAGAGTGCTGGGCTCAGGATGGGTTTATGCTCCTGTGTGTTTACTTTGGACTTCAGGGGCCAGAGAGAGAGTGGAACTTTTTATACAGAGCAGCTGGCAGAAGGAAATCTCTCTGATTTGAGGGTGCTGGAGGGTGGATGGATCAACAAGAATTCAGAAGGAAACAATTTCAGAGTTACTATTAAATCATGCTGCTTGGATAGGGGATGTGCTCTGGGCATTATGGCCACACTGATCAACTCTCACTCCTCAAAGGGGCAGTCAGGCTCCACAGCCAGTCCTGAGCGCTGGGACCAAGCTCCTGTGAAACCACCCTGCCCAGCTCCCCTCAGACAGGTACTATTCCAGGCTGAGGGACAGACAGACACTCCTCTTTTCTGAGCTGGTTTACAAATATTCAGAGAAGATGCAGAAGGAACAATGTCCATCCAATACTCCAGCAGCTGAAAGAGATTTAAAGATAAAACAAGGGAATTAATATTTAGGAAAAGCAAGCTTGAACACCCTGATTTTGGTGTTGTACAGATGTTTGATGTGTAGACATCTTGGGGTAAATATTTTATCTTCTGAAAAACAGACAAATTAATTATCCCACATAAAGCCTCACAATTTTTTTTGTTTTGGTTGGTAGATTGGTTTGGTGTTTTTTTGTTTTGTTTTTTTTTGTTTTTTTTGTTTTTTTTTTGCTTTGTTATGTTTTGGAGTTTTATTGTTTTGGGGTTTTTTGGCTTAAGCAAATAACAAAAACTAGTTACCCACACAAACTGAAGCAGGAAGGGACTATGTTTACTGGGAGATTTGCCAAGGCACAGGAGATTAAGGTTTAAGTCTATCCTCTTCCTCAAGGATTTCAAATCCCCATGTGGGACACACCCTTATCTTTCCTATAGAGGGAAACCACCCTGAGGTGTTTTGTTCTCAAAAAGTTCCTGGAGCTGTTTCACCTTGCATGGAACATCAGCCAAAGTTCTAATTCTTGTACAAATAAATCTTCTGTACTTGTATATATTGACAGCAAAACAGGACTGATGCCTGTCAGTCCCACATGACCATACTCAGGTCATTTTGTTGGCTATGTCATTATCACAGCCTGTGAGAGAAGGATCCAATGTCCGGATACAAGATTTTCTTTTTTCTGTCTTTTTTTTTTTTTTTTTTTTTTTTTTCTCCTTCTCTGAGAGGCTATAGTGCAAGAAAACAAACAAACAAAAAATTCAGAGCACCAGTACATAAAGTAAAACACTTCAACCTCACCTCAGACACCACATTTCTTGGTACAAGGAAACAGCTTTGCTGGCCAGAATCAGAAGAGTGAAAGCAATGTTTTCTCAGTGACTCCCCATCAGCATCATTGTAGAGATGTTCACCATCCCCAGATATTCCTAGGGAAACATCATTCTCCTGATTTTTTCAGAGCCATTATATTTGATAAACTTGTGTTAACACAATAGACAACTTCACAGTGAAATTCAAAAGCCACAGACGGGGGCATATCAGAGATCACACTGTACCAAGGCTCTCCAAGCCAATGCCTCTTCTTTCATCAGCCAGTTGTACAGTTAACAACCCTTTGGATTTTTTCAGAATTATCTAATTCACTCAATCATATGCCTAATTCAAAGCTGGCTCTTTTTATTAACATCAAAAGGCTTTGGATCAGGCTCTACTTAAAAAAAAAAAAACAAAACAAAACAAAGAAAAAAGCTTTTCTACAAGGCTATTGTACATTTTTTATCAGGTGCACAATAGGGCTTCTGTGACTCCTCTGCCTGCCTCACCTATCATCACACACACGTTAACAGATAACGTGGCATTGAAGAGCCATCAGTGTCCTCCAGGAAGGTTTCTTGGCCTGCCAAGCAGCAGGTCAGATAAGGAATCACCTGCATAAGCAATGCATTCCTACTTCACCACCAACATTCTCTTGATGTCCTGCCACAAATTACTTTGACTGAAAGGGTTTGAGTTGCAGCAGGAGAGATGAGAAGAGGGAAAAATTAGTTGTTATTTCAAAACCATTTCTGCCTGTTGCTGCAATTGAAAATTGTTAGTGCCTGGAGGTTAGAGAGTGGCTGTCCCTAAGGATCTCTTTCCTGGCTTTATCTCCACCCCTACCAGCCAAAAATATGTTTTTATGGGCTTCACTGCAGTTATCATCAATCAATAATTTACAGCTTCAAAATACACAGTCTCAAGTGAAACAGCTCTGGTCTTCATAATAAATCAAGGCCCTACCTGTAAAAGGGTAAAACTTCCCTTAAAACCAAATAAAAAGGCATTCAGTGGGATACCAGATAATTATAAAGGCCCGAGGAGAAAAAGTAAATTATAATAACAATATCCAAAGATGAACACAGAGCCCTTGTAACATCACCTCCCAAACCACTGCTCCCAAAACACTGCGTTTTTCCTCAGTGAATGCTGTAAAATTTGAAATTAGTAAATTAACTCAATTAAATTAGTTAATCTAAATCAGACTGAGTTTCAAAGAAAATGAAATAGTGACACTTTTTACATTTCAGACCTTGAACAGCTGAAGTTGTGTCCTTGGAGAGCTACAGATATTTCCCTGCCCTTACACTGTTGAAATCCCTGATATTATCAATAAGTAAGTACAGAAAATACTCAAAATTCTACAAAATCATTTGTCAAAACATGACTAAAATAAGTAAACTAGAAAGTTAATACAGTAAGTAATTTTGAAGATGCAGAGAATTATTTATAAAAGGTGTTCTTATCACAGGACAACAGACCCTTTAATACACCTAGAAAATATCAGAGTGGAAAATCACCCAAGGAAATAATTATAAATTTCATCTGAGAAATGGAGTGAGGGAAGGATGATTCAGAGAGTTTGTGTTCACTGCTCAATCTTAAATAATGGTCTAAGCACAAACAAACAGGAAAAATCTTTGCTCAGGTGCTGAATGTCTTTCCTCCTGAACCATATATAGGTTGAAGATATGCAGCAATTCATATAACTGGGTATTTTTAAAGTGGACTCTATATAATCAGAAAAGTACAGGGATTGCAATGATTCCTAGTTTCCTTTTCTAATTGTAACAAAGAAATCAAATCTTACTTTAGAAAATCCTGATATTCACCGGTCATAACAGCATGTGTTTACTGGTAATTTCACTGCTTTTAGGAAAAAAAAATCCATATAGCACTTATAATTGGGAGAGCAATTTTAAATCTGTGAATGCACGATCCCTATCAGTTCACAAAATCTAGACTCCTTTTCCAAACTCCACTCTCTTTAGGAAACTAAGAAAACAACCCAGAGGTTGCACGAAACCAGGCTCAAAGGTGGGTAGATGGAAATCATAGTCTGAGAATGGCAGTAAAGGGGTTTACATTTTCTGTCTGAGAGCATCAGCTCTGGTTCCTAAGCCATACTGTGGGGCTGGGGAGCCACCCTTTGGTCATTGCTCTAAGTGCAAAAATCAATATAACCACACACTCTAACAGCTTCTGCCCTCTGACACAGCTCTGGTCTTCATAATAAATCAAGAACCTACCTGTAAGAGGTCAAAACTTCCCTTAAAACCAAATAAAAAGGCATTGAGTGGGAGACCAGATAATTATAATGGCCCCAGGAGAAAAAGTAAATTGTAATAATAACAGTACATCATCAAGGAGGGCTCTTGATGAACACCTATAAATTTGCTGGTGTTGCCAGCAGCTGCTCCAAGGATGTCTCTGGTTTAACACCATTTACAGGGTGCATCTTACCTCACAGGGATGGCAGGGAGGAGAAATTTCTGCATGTGCTGGGTTTTGAGCATGTCAGTGGTGTCACTGCACTCCGTGCCCTCAGTTCTCTGTCCTGCCATGGACACACCAACTCCCACAAAATGAGTGCCTGCAGCATCATTTCTCACTCAAATGAGGATGAAAGAAAACTGAACATTTGTAGCTTTGTTGGTTTCTCTTCCCAGAGCCCAAAATGGAGTAAATGAAAAGGTTATACCTGAGTTACAAACTACTTTGTGGCAGGCAGACACAGATGAGTGTGAAAACAAGAGCAACACACAGGAAAGACCAACAAACTGCTACCACGTGATTTCAGCAAAATGGGCTGGACATTGATGTAGAAAGGCAAAACCCTCAAAGAATGTAAAACACAGATACGAAGCTCAAGAGAGATCAGCCGACAGGGCAGAAAGGGAAACCCATGGAAAGCAGCCAGAGAGATTAAACTAAGCCCCACACAACTCCTATTTCACACTGAAAACCACAAACCATTCCCAGAAAGGAAGCAACTTTTATGCTCCCTCTTAGCCTTGATGTGAGCAACCTTCTTAAATTCTTTTGCATTTTACGAGGAGGGACTGGGTTCCCAGAGTTTTTGTTTACTCCTCCCTCAGGGCTTTGGGGGCTGTTGTTCCTTCTTTCAACTCAGGATCATCCTCTACTACAGTCAGCCTCTGCTGGTCAGTATCAAGGGGAATTGGTCCATGAGGCAAAGAAGACAAATAATGGATATATAAAGCACTGGATAATCCAGACACAGCAGGAAAGCAGTGGTGTGGAATTTAGATGCAGACTTGGGAACACCAAGACCAGGAAACTTAGATGAACTACAGACTGTTGAGTGATCAAACAGAAAAAAAAAAAAAAAAGAAAGGAAAGAAACAGGCTGGAAATAGCCATTAGTTCAAAACACAGGTAATGAGCAGAGGTTGAAGTAATTAGCACTTGCTGAAGAAGTCTCAATAGCTAAGGAAGCAGTTACAGAACTGAGGACAAATGTACTTCACATGCTCAGAACTCTTTCAAATGCAACATACCAGACAAACCTTGTGTTCCCACAAGATGAACATCCCCACTCACATGTCACTTTTGGAGATGCCAGGAGCTAGAAGGATCTCTCCAAGCCCACATAGTAAGTTAGGAGCAACTTGAGGACAACAGAGGAATTTCCAGTTGATCAGGCTGCAAGGACTCTTGGGCTGCTTCTAAAATTAAGGGCCTTTTCCCTCCCACCACCAGAGAAAGGAGAGCACACTGGATCACTGAACAACATTTTCATTGGCTAAAAAGCAGTGCTTTAATTCTTTTAGTGGCTCTCAGACACTTTTCCTTGCCCCAAAACATAAAAGAAAATATGAAGTATAAAACTCAAAGAAAGAAAATGAACAGGGCATGAGACAGTCATTACAGTGTTTGGTTTCTTTCCTGAGGCATGAGGCCACAAACACTGCATACTTTTCTGTAAAGAATTTGTTAAAAAAACCCCCCAAAAACAAAAAACAAAATTATTTCAGCCTGTAGTAACACAGTACAATTAGAATAATACTCTAATTCATGCTACAACTAAATTGAAGACCAGTTTTGATTTGTGACTGCAGTACTTTCAGATGTCAGTGCAGGAGGCATTTAAACCATGGACTGACAAAAGGGTTTGGCTGTATTTACAGTCAGACACATCTTTGTCTTCTGCATTTGAGCAGGTTTCCAAGGTGGTCACTTGATTGCTGAAAGTTGAAACCAAAAAAAAACCCAGTGTGGAAAGGCCTCCTCTGAAAAAGAGTAATTGCACCAAGAAGATGATGTCATAGTTTTTTGAATTATGATTGCACTAAGAAATGAATAGGTTTGAAAGGCTTGATTTGAAATACCCCACTGCAAACCTAGGAGTGATGGGGTTTCTTGGTTAATTTGCTAGGAAAGAGAATGCTACAATTTGGATGCGATTCCCTGAACCAGCAGTGGTCACAGTTGACTGTAGGGGACTGAATCTGCAAGTGAAAGGAATTTAGGAAAACAAGTAGCATAATGTGACTGCTTATATTCACTCTGAAACACTCCTGGAAGATGCATCTTATGAAAGTCACCTTATTGCTCCAATGCAGAAGAGCAATTGTGTGGTCTGATACTGCTGTCAAAACACAGCAGCTGCACAATCTCTTCAAAGGCAATAAAAACACATCAACATGGACTTAGCTAATTGAAGTCATACAGAGCTGAGTGACAAGCACCAGCTTGGGCTAAGACATGACATTCTCCACCAAGCTGCAGAAGTTCCACCCAAAAAGGGCAATCTTAGACATCCAAAATACCTTGTGTTGTGGCTGCTTTCATCCCAAAAATGTTCAAACACAAATGCCCTCATTCTGGAGAAGTTTCCTGGGATTTTCTGTTTGGATTGCTACAGGTGATGGGAAGCAACAAGATCAATGTGTGAGCAGTGATTGGCAAGGCACTTTAAGATTGATAACCCTTTAGCAAGAACTGATTTTATTCAAAACCGTGGAAAAGCAAGGAGTTACAAGGACCTTGAGGGAACCACTGCTGCCTCCTCATCCTCTGTACAACAGGCCCCTGGCTTCAAAAGAAGATTCAGATTCTTCAATTTTACTGAAGAAACAAAAAAGACACCTTCACACATTAGGAATGTGTTCAGGTGCTTTAAATCTCATCACATGGATAAAGATCTGGAGCAGAACCAGCATCCCTGCAATGTATTTAGCACACGTCTAGCCTGGCTCTTCCCATGGTGACCCAGAGCCTTTCCTCTCCTTGCTGTGAGGACACACATTCCAGATCTGGGCAGGCACCTCAAGAAGATGCTTCTGCACTTGTCAGTTACAAGGAGAAAAGGGCCAATCATGGCTGCAATTCTCTCAGGCAAGAGGCGGGAACTGGGAGAAGCTCCTGCAGTATCAACTCCAGAATCCCCACGAAGGAGGGCTCACAGTGACCCCCTTACAGTGCCCTTTACAGTGAGGAACAACACTGGCTGGCAAGCCTGGGGCAACCTCTTCTGGTGACACTACACTCACATGTCCCTGCTCTGGGGGACATGCTCAGGGAGTCATTTATAAGAGCCAGGTCTCCCATGTGTGTCCCACAGGAGTGTTACCAATCAGAATGTGCCTGGAGCAGGATCACCTCTGCACGTGCTCAGGGACATTTTCACAATAAGCAGCTTGTTGCCAAATCTTTAAACTTGGTTTTAAGCACTACAGAACATTACAAGGTAAATAAAACTTAAACCTTTATGACAATTAGGAAACTCCACCCTTTGAATAAAGAGCCTTTTTATCTCTATCTCAATAGTAACAAGAAATGCTGCCAACTGCCATTAAAGGAGCATCTACTTCCTAAACAGCAACAGTAGCTTGTAGGTAATTCCTACCTGTCCCTGGCAAAGGATTGCACTGCAAATAATTCAGAAGAAGTTCTTCTTGATGGGACCCCAATTGCTGGCATCTTTGAGAATATCTTGCTGCCATGAAAGAGATTAAAATGGGATCGTACAAACAATTTTAAACAGTGTGAATTTGACAGAACATTGCTTGAGTAAAAACTGTAGTTTGAAAGAAATAAATCCTGTTGTGGTTTTGATTATACTAATTATTTACTTTATTGAATTGTTTCCACTTATAAAACGTGTATGTTTTGTTCTACACTGTGTATTAAGATGAAGAATAAAACCAGATTGATCAGTTTTGCCTTTGGAACTCCTGTATCAGTTGCCAACACAATAATTTTATGTTTAAATTGAAAACAATACCTGGTGAAATTTTAATCCAAACCTGTAAAATTTTCAAATCAACATCTTAAAACCGTTTCTGGAAGCATTTCTCTTCATAATGGATTCTGAAACCTTTTTAGAGAGCGGAATCAGTATTTTATGCCTGCATTATGCAACCACATTACATTTGGAAAACGGAATTATTCAGAGGGAGCAATATTTCATCAAAGAACGATTAATGAACTGAAAACTCTTGTGCTGTTACACTTCTCGCCCATCAGGCAAATACATAGAACAGATCAGAATGTTTTGTCCAAAGGCTGGGAAGCGCCCCAGCGACTCCCAAGTGTCCGTGAAGATGTTATACTTGAGGAAGAGACGCTGCTCCAAGCTGGAGGACACAGTAATATTCCTACTCAAGATATAGACTCCATCGTTGTGGAGAGTGCAAGTCAAGTTGAGGCCGGATTTGGATGAGTTCTCATTGAGGTAGAGCCACTCTTTGGTGGCAATGTTGTAGGACTGCACAGTGAGCATGTCCTCACTGGGGCTGGACCTCTGGCTCGGTCCGAGGTCGAGGATGCAGCCCCCCACCAGGTAGATGGTCTCCTCCACAGATAGCATCTGCTGCTTGCGCACATGCACGTCACACAGCTCCAAGTTGGTCCAGGAATCAGAAGTGGGACAGTACTGCAGGATGCTCATGTTCCTGCCTGAAACAGAGAGGAGACCTTCACAAATAAATAATTCTGTCTGAAGGCATTCGTGAGGGAATGTTCTTCTCTGCCTTTACTGAAGATTGCTCACACACTTGCAGGGCAAGCCAGGGGAGAAATGGTGATCAGTGACAACTGCAGCTCTTTGGCCTTGACAAGAAACTTTGAACATTCTGTTCCTTGCCACGGGGGAAAAAAATTATGCTACATCTGGCAAATTACATGATGTAAATTGTCTGGGCCCTCAGATTTTAGCAGAATAATCCCTACATTTTAGCTTATGCTTTTAATTTTGTCTCTGATGCATAAATATTTTTTTACAAAGAGGAAAATGGAGCAATATTCTACTCTCCAGAAGTGCTCGCAGATGAATCAGACTATCATGAAGACAGTACATTCATGAACGGCTGTCAAGTGTTGATTTATCATCCAAGCTTAACTTTGATACTTCGCATTTCATTCCATAAATCCAAGTTTTATGGATTAAAATTTGTAAAGCTGGTTACATTTCAACAAGTGGTCTGGATGACCTAAGGGCACCTCATACAGACAGAAGCACACACTGTCAAAATGAGCTAAGAACCAGGAACTCTGTGCCCTGCCATTAGGCAGAGGCTCAGAAGAAAGTTGAAATCACCTCCATAATTCACAACTCAGTGGGTGCACATATTTACAATAGTGTTATTCCACTATTACATTGCCACCCTGATTTATGGTGCAGTGAAGACCTTGGCTTCATCCAAGGCTTCACTAAATTATCACAGAAAGCACAAGACTCAGTAAATTCAGTTCCATTCTCTGGAGATCTGAGCTCAAATCCAATCTCAAGTGACAAGTAGGAACAGGTTTGCAGACTCCAGACAGGTCTTTTATTAAATTTGCTCCACATTACCAGTCTGTCCTGCATGATGACTTCCAGATAAGCTCCCAAGGGGCAGAGCAGACAGGGACATACTGACAAGTTCTGTAAGGGCACAGGCATAAATAGCCAGAAATATTGTCATGAATGAAGTGCATCAGTGGCTTGATCAGGGAGGTGCTGCTCCATCCAGTATCTGCACTCTGATTATTTTCATGGCAGTGCTCTGTGAAACTGCAGCTCTACGTATAGATGACCTTTGCCTACAACCAACCTATCATTCTCTGACTCATTAAGGGGAGGAGAAGTCCCAATTAAGTTTCTCTGAGTAACTATAGCAGTAAACTTCCCCTGGAAAATGTAGTATTTGATAGGAGGTGTATGAAATAGAAGTCCATTTCAACATGGCCCTTACATTCTCCATTCACTGTGTGGGTCTTTTATATCCACTGAAACAACAAAAAAAAAACCCAAAACAAAACCCACAATACAAAATATGAACACTACAGTGCCTGACTTGAAATTTCTATTAGGATCTAGATTCACAAATGAGAACTGCAAACTCAAGAGAAGTGTCATTATAACTTACAGTGGGAAATTCCAGATCCTGCCACCTTTTGGAAAGTGCAATCTCAGGAGAAAGCTCTACACAAATTTAAATACCAAAACTGAGATATATACAGAAATACCAAAAATTACTAAAAATAACCTAACACAAAAAAGATTAATTCCTGCATGTGTTTTACATAGTAAATATAGCAAACCAGCAAATAAACCTTAGTGTTTCTCAGAGCTTTAGGTCTTAACACTTTCTAACATCGGCATTATTCAGAAGGAAAAGCACCAGTGTAACTGTGGCAATTCTTGTTTCTAAGTCGGCTACATGTCCCAAGCCAAGATGTCACAGAAAAAATTATTCTAGACCCTTGCTAAGGAAATTATCTATAATAAGCACAGGTGTTTGTAGTCTTGAGTGATCCTGGATTCGAACAGAAACCTAAATGTGTCGGTTATCCACTGCTCAAACCTTCCTGTTGTTTTACTGCCCTATTTCCATTGAAAAAGGATTTTAGGAAAAGATCTGGGAAATTACAGGGCAGCAGCAATCCCCTGGAATGTGGAGAAAGTCAGAGGTAACTCACAACTCTCCTTCAGCTGAAACCACAGGCAGCAAGTACTGAGCCAGGAGCCTGACAGAGGGCAGCAATCCTGACTGCACATGCCTTGTTCAGGAGTTTTAAAGGAATGGGATCTGAATCAGCAATATGTCAATCTTCCTCTTCATGACACCAGGAGTAGGCGTGATGAAAGCACAGCACAAACATCAGAAAAAGGACTTGCAGAGTGCAGAGGGTGTGGAAGAAAATTGTGTAGCACTCTTAACCAAATCAGAGATTTTTCAGCTTACCTCTTCTTTCACTCTCTCTCTAGATAAAAATGCCAAACCCCTAACCCTGGTCTCCAGAGATAAGACTTCCCATTAACCTGTTTCAACCTCTCCTTCTCGTTCTCTTGTCTCTTAGGATGCCTCCCTTTGGATCTGACTTGTCAGCACGAGATGTGCTTCATGCCAGACATCTCAGAGTTTCAGTGCTGGACAGGAGGGAGTACAGTGGCCCCAGCATATCCTGTAGTGGGGATGATCAGAGGACTGGAGAGCAGCACACACAGCACAGCTCTCCATACAGACACAGGTATATTTTCTCCTCAGAAGCCACCAGGCTCTGGTCAGAATGGTCTGGCCAAAATGACTTTGAGGGTTTTTATTACCAGAAGGTCCTTATGGAGTGGCAGTGTGTCTTCTATAAACTTTAAAATGATTCAGAGCTCAAATCTGCCCAGACACTAGAAGCCTGTTCTAACATCAATTTAGCTTTGCTTGCAGTACTGTCTGTAAAAGCTAATCTGTCTTCCAATTTCATTCTCTGTTTGGAAAGAAAACCCTTAAAACTGCTGTGGTCAACTGAAGTGGGCAAAGGCCAAATTCAAACCTACGAAATCCTGGTAAATACTGAACATTTGACATGTTTAAAAAATTGACTTCTAAAGCTCTGAGAAAATGTCTTCCTCCCAAAAAATGGCACTATGCACTTAAGGAATGAACAAATAGGAGCTCTTTTTAACTGAATGTGTTTGTCCACTGGATTAAATAAAGTAATTCTCAGAAGAGAACTTCAATTGTCAGAGACTTCCCTCTGTACAGTGTTCTTTGAAAATTTGGTATAGAAATTAAACAAGCTAAAAGTATTGTTTCTTGCTTCAGCTTTTGATTGCTTTATTAAGTTATTAAGTAAAGATTGAATTTGCCTCTGAAATACTGAAATACTGCAGTGAAAAGACCATGTCAACTATTAATACACGAGAAGTACTAAGGCGGGCAGATATTTTCTATGAATTTTTCCTTCTGACAGTCTAAACCAGGTATTTAAAAAGTAAACACAATATATCTGTTGAGACCTCTCTGTATTGTGTGATCAAAATCTAAGAAAAGGGGTAGTGGCTAAGCTGGGTGCTAAAGTACCCATCAGTTTGTTCTCTCCAAGTAACAGAGCCCAAAGTCCACACAGGATATGAAAAAAAATATAAATACCTGATTCTTCCCTGACAGAGCTATTTTGTTTTGGTTTGTTTGTCAATTATTTTCTACCAGCAATTTATTTCTATATGTTTTAATCAGCATTACACAGCCTTCTACACCAGTTCAAAAGCCTTCCTAAAATACAGGAGAAAACTATCAGGGCCTTGGAAATAACCAGGGAAAAACCAACAAGAAGTAACAGCAAACTTGTTACCTCGTGCAGTGTATCCTCCAATAACATAGATTTTGCCCTTGCATTCACAAGCTGAGAATTCTGCAAGAGGGTTTGGCATGGACGCCACGAAATTCCACCAGTCGTTCTCCGGGTTGTAGCACTCCACGTTGGAAAGGGACTGGCCACCGATGGCATAGAGCTTTCCACTGACAGCCAGGAGCTTGAAGTTGGACCTGAAAGAACAGGTTGCAGCACTGAAATGAGGTGCATCCATGTACAGAAATACAGAGGAAAGTTCTTCCTGCCCAGGCTCTGACACACTCATCACCACTCACAGCTTGCACCACCACCTGAGGATCTGCAGCATCTGAACTCCTCTGAGCAAGGCCAAAATGCTGTAACTACACTGCAATTACTCAGGACAGTAATCAGTGACAGTTTGAATGCTATTGATGATGCTGATGAGACTGAGGAACATTTTATTTTGTATTTTGGTCTGTGCCAGTTCAGCTGTAGATATTCAGTTAACCAATATGCCCAGTAGACAGCTCATTTTTATTAGGCTTTTAGCAATGTGCCACTGGTATAGAAAAATGCATTACATGGACACACAGTGAAGGATATAATTTCATTTAAAATTGCAGAAATTTCAAACAAGACTTGATGGATGCCTACAAATGCATACTTGTTTTAGGCTGTATTACAGAATCTCTTTAATAACCCTAATAAAAAAGCAATTTAAAACGGAACACATTGAATCCTGTTCTGCAAAAGAAAGAAGAGAGAATCTTCTGTACTCTATTCAGCATTAAACTACTAAATGCATCCTCTGAAGCAAGATCTATCTGTACACTATGTTCTCCCCATAGCTGAACAAAAATTATATTGCACCCATGAGCAGTGCCCTCCAAACTGGTCATTTATTTCTTAGTCTGTTCCACTATGCTCTCGAAATTCACCCATGGCAAAGAGCAACTTTCTAACTCCTGAACCACAAGTCTCCTATGTCAAGCCCTGGAGGTTACACAGACAGAAACAAATGTCCCATGGGTATTAAAGGTGCAGGTCTGGAGGAAGAAACTGGAGGATGTGAAGACAGAATTTGTGTATGTAGCTCTTCCTTCCAGCTAGGGCAGCTGATCTAACAAAAGATGAGCTCTTCCTCTCCCCAGGAACAGTCTCACTGCCTAGAAAGATTGTTCCTTCTCTTCTGCTGAGCCAATTGAGATTTTACCATGAGCATCCCAATTAACTGGATGTGTGGCAGTACCTGGAGTGCACCAGCTCAGTGCAAACAAAACAGAGAACTGTGTTATGTCTGTAAAACTGAAATTATGCTTCAGACCTGCACTGGCCTGCTGGGCAGCAAAGGGAGTTCCACCCTGCAGGAATCCAACATTCAAAATTTACTACTAAGTACTTTTGCAGGGTTTTGTCTGGACAAAATGAACCCTGCCTAGCTGTAGACTGCCCTGCAACTTTTTTTTACTAAATTTATTTGGAAAAAGGATTTGTTTCCACATGGAATCACTTTGTTCTTGTCAGCCTCATACAGCTTTGGAAATGTAAATGCTCGTTTGAAGGAATTAATTGCTTTTTATTCTTTTTTTTTTTTTTTTTTCCTGACATTTATGATTAGGTCAGTCAGTTCACATTCCCTCAACAGCAATTATGATTTTCATTTTAGAGAATCCAGAATAACATGGCAATCAAAAGCAGGTATGAAATGAGGATAACTACCCACAAAACATCATGATTTTCAAAGCAATATACCTGTTGTGAAAGTTAGGACAGAAATAAAAATTTCCAAAAATTAACAAAGGGGAAAAATAACTGGAAAATGATCTACTAAAATACAAACAGCACAACTTTCAGCTTTAAATATTCTAAAGGGAAGCCACAGACAGTTTTGTCAGTCATTTAACTACTTCCAAACACTCATCAACATGGACGACATTCAGTGGAGGTATCTCAGATTTATGGTATTCATTAACAATAAGGTTCATTTTACTCAAAAGTAGCAGCAAGTATCCATCAGCATACTTTATATGAAAGTTTGGACAATGGCTCAATATGTTATGAAAAACTTCTGCCATTCACCTTTCCATGCCAGTAACAGCAGGTGTCTTTATGGAGAGTGCACATTAGGAAATATTTAGTGCATTTTTACTCTCTTTTAATGTGTTGGAGCAGCTGGAAACACGGAAAGTAAACACTGAGCAGGGAGCCAGCTCTCCACAACCAACTGTTCCATGGACTACAGCCTGGAAACAGTGGGGCCAAATCCATCAGATTCAACCACGACTGAACTCCGCTCACACCTGCAACTTTTCTGAACCTGAGGGACCAAGATGTACTTTCCAAAAGCCAGGCCTGGTGAGTCCCTTCTTGCTGGGACAAGATGAGGTAGGAGCTGCCTTCTGCTGCCCCATTCACTCGGAACAGGACCCCAGGAACAGCAGCAAGTGGGAGCCATGGGGTTTCACCTTCCCTCAAAATCCATTCTTCACTCAACAAAGTGCAACGTGCTGCATGCATAAAGGAAGGAAAATATAATGCATGCTCAAAGGAGCTGGAGGTGAGAGAGGCTTTCTGCACACAAGAAAACATTCCACAGCTTCCCAAACTTCCCCCACCCCATGGCTCTGGATTGTGTTAGGTGTATCTGCAGGAGGCTATCGTGGCAGTGGCTTTGAAGGACCAGCACACATGGTTTTTGCTCACTGACAATCTCACTTAGTGTGCAACAAAAAAGAGTTAACCCAGATACTGGAGAGGACTTCCTGATCAGAGAAGTGGCTAAACATGGGAACAAGACGCCTGGGAGAAGGATTACAGTGTAGGTTGGAATCTACACTGCTGGAGGATCTCAAGAGCAAGTTGAATGTGGATTTATTTGCAAGGTAGCCTTGGTCTTGCTGCTGAACATGAGCCTTGGATTAAGCCAAGGTTGTTTCTTCCTGCCAAATGATCAATTTAACCTTAAAATTTCCCAAAAGTCAGACGACCTCTTTATTCTAGAGGTAAATTACCTGCAACAGAGACGAGGAGTCATGAAAGCAGTTACAGAGCAATTCCAAAGTGTTTTATGTATTTTCAATGAGTTCCTTTTTTCCCCTTCTTTTATATTGCTTATGTGAATTTGCAGAGTACACTGCATCAAACATTTAGCTTTAGAACTGTGTGATGTATTTGTGGTAAGTAAGGTATGAATGGTTCTAACTTAAAAAAAATTTGAAGTCTATTTTCTTCCAGCACAGAAGAGTTTTGAGTGAATTTTAAAACAGTAATATAAAGGAGGAAGGAGAAGGTCTCCTGAACAGCTAGTATTCCCCAGACACATCATCTCCTATATTCCTGCAAGAATCCTCAGTGGCAGAGATTCAGGCACAGATTGCTCACAAAATCATGTTCCATGTGCATAATTCCAGTCTGGAGATTACATAGCTCTTCCAGGCCTATGAGTAGGAAGGTTCTGAAGGAAAACAGAAGTGGAATATACAGCTCTAACTGGCACATGCAGTAGAAATCCTATGAGTATAATATTTTTAAACAGAAAATTTCAACAGTGTTCACTTTAAAAAAAAAAAAAAAAGTCTGGAAAAGCATTCAAGCACATTACTGCAATAGGCCCCTATGCACTTTGTTACCCTCTTGACCCCAAAGACCACAAGTGATCTTGGGCAACACTTACATGGAGTTGCTTCTATTAAAAAGTCCAGGTCACTGTCTTGATAATTCCAAGTAGAGAAAGACCTCTAGAATGAAATGGTCTAGAAAATATGATCTGTTGTGGACTATTTGTGATCACACTGGATTTAGCACTCAGACATTGAGAAATTCCATGCTTAGCCCCAAGCTTCCTTTGTGAACCCAAGTACATGATTTTAGCTCCCTTAGGTATGCACAAATTGGGAATAACACTCTCTGAAGCTCCTGGGGACATCACAAGAACATTATACAGGAGTTGCCTACTGTAAAAAAGTTTGAAACTAAAGTAATAAGACCTGAACACCTAAACAGAAAGCCAATAGTGAAGACCCAAACCAGAATAGCCACTAAACATTCAGGTGGCTTTTGTCTGCTTCTTAGAAGTAAGTTAAGAGTGTTTCATCTAAGCATGCAGAGAGAATCCCAGCATTCTGGGATTCTTCATTATGACAATGGAAATAATTAATCATAAAAATACCATAGAACTTAAAAGGCTTGTTCAGGGCAAAAAACTCTTATATGAATAAGAAAGCAGCAAAATTACATTTTCAATTCCTCAGCCTTCCCTTGAAGCCAACACATGCAGTCATTCATGAAGGACAAATCCAGATCCTCGGCTGTCTGAAGTCAAACCAACTTCAATGGAAAATAGAGCACTCCCTGAAGGTATGTCGAATTTCACCCATGGGATGTAATTATATCAGCTGACATAAATTCATTTGCCAGACAGTCACATGGCCATAATTTCTAAGCAGAAGGTTGGGCAACCACTCTGCTTATTTTACTACAGTATAAGAAACTAACAATAGAATGCCAAGCAAACTGCAGCTCTAATTGCAGCACAGAAGTGTGGCAGACAGGCATCAGCACTGGACATTGTAGCAGGCAAAACCCTCACGTTAAAAATGGCCCTGCTCTTGGCTCCTAGGCACAGGCCATCCCTCCCTGCCACAAAACACCAAGCAGGTTAAGAGGGAGCTGATGTGTCAGACAGAAAGCTAACAACTAACTTCAGACCTGAGACTCCACGAAGTTGCTAAAATCAGAAATGTGTTTTGTGAAGGGGTCAGCTAAGTTTCCATGAAAAAAAGCTCCCGCAGTTACTCAAGGAGCAACATCCTCAGTGCTACTTGGCAGGTGTAATTCTGGGTAGTTTTTGGCCTGCAATAACTACCATGGAATGTAAGAATACAGATTATTCCAAAAATATCCATTTTCCTGCTGCCTTTCTGCAGCAAATGGCTAATGTGAAATTGTATTCTAAGGAACCTTGCTGTCACCTGTGATGGGTTTGAAAATTAAGTTGGCGTGGCAACGCCACTGAAAACAGCAATAGGAGAAAATATCCATGTATTTATTTCAAGTATGATTATACATCAAAAACAAAAAAAAAAAGGAAAAGTGTGGAGGAAAAAAGGCTGATCTAGAGTGGACTACACAAACTCTTGCTATGGACTCAGCCTCTAAGAAACAGGTCTTTAAGAAAAGGTGTTTGTAGTGTTTAAAAGCCAAACATTCATTCTACAGATGAAACTTTTTTCCCAGTGCTGTTCCAAGCAGTCAGAAACACTGAGAAAAATGGTTTCTGATAAGTTGTGATGACTGTTTAGGGAGGTGATTATTTCCGGAAAATCCTCCCAATAAAAGAAGTGGGGATGAAAAAAAAGGTGAAATGGGAAAGACTTAATTTTAGGTCTAATCCCTTTTTTGAGGGGTTTTAGGTGGCAAAAGCTCAATAGAGCCAGGAATAGAGACCGCAGTTTAACTACCCAGACACAAAGAGTTTATGCCAGCGGCTTGGGTCTCTGTGCACGCGCTTCCAATTCACTGCACAGAGAAAAGGATTTCCATTCCACAGTGAATTGTGACCTCCTGACCTTTTCTTTGCCAGAGAAAAAGGATAAAATTTACAACACCTTTACTAAAATGGAAACAAGGCCAGTTTGTTTCAGTGACATGAAAGTCTTTGTTTTTATAACTCCCAAGTGTGGTTAAGGCACAGGAGCCGCAGCCTTGGCGAGGGAGAAGGCCTCTCTTCTTGGGCCCTCCTCAAGGCTAGGTCTCTGTTACTCTTTCAAGTACAAATTACGTGTTTCTAAATGCAAACGAAAACATCGATGTGTAACAAACAGTTCAAAAGGATAAAGGTAAAAAAAGAAAAACCGCCAAAACGATGAATGATTCCCAGATGCAAATATTCCCATCAAGTGAGAAATTTCTCACCATCTTCCTGACGTTTTTCTGGTATTTCACTGAAGTGCAGGCCTACCAAACATTCTGATTTTTACGGAACTACAAACCACTGGACAACTGCAGCAACTAAATTGTTTTGGCCATCTCCAGCTCTGGTACAGCCTGTACATCCTCACTAAGAGCAGAAAAACTTGTCACCTACTTAATCGGAGTTAACAATACACCACAAGGAAAGCAGGAAAGGAATTTTCTCATTGGGTTTCTTGGGTGGTTCAGAGCACAGACAGGTCTGTATGGTGTCCCTAAGGCTGAGCCAGTGACTGACTGACTGACCCAAGAGGATCATCCCAAGCGCAGACAGGGACGCAGGGTTACCTCTTCTGGTTCATCGAGGCCAGCTGGCTCCACTCGTTCAGGCACGGGTTGTAGCAGTGCGCGGCCGAGATCTCCTGGCTGGTGATGCGGTAGCCGCCGACGATGAACAGGTAATTGTCCAGCGTGGCCGAGCCGTAGCCGCGGACGCTGACCAGGTCGGCGGGCAGGTTGTTGGCCAGCGGCAGCCACCGCCGCGCCTCCTCGTCGTAGCGGAGCATGGGCCAGGGCGCGTCCCCCGCGGGCAGCCCGGGCGGGCAGGCGCCCATGAAGTCCCCAAGCAGCACCAGCGTGGCCGTGCCCCTCATGCGCCGCTCCCGCAGCTGCTGCTGCAGCGCAGGGGGCAGCAGGAGGTGCGGGCGGGCGTCGGGCCTGCGCAGCACCTGGTGGTAGTGCGCGGCCATGAAGTCCAGGCAGGCGTCGTGCAGGTCCTGCAGGCCGTACACCTGCGCCAGGCGGTGCAGCTCGAAGCAGTTGCCCAACCGCACCTGCGACAGCAGCAGCCGCAGCAGGGGCGTGACCTGCAGGTAGGACGCGGCCTCCACTAGCTCCTCCAGCAGCGGCGGCTCCTCCTCGCCGCCCTCCTCCTGCTCCAGCCGGGCCAGGCAGGACGTGTTGATGAAGTCCAGCACCAGCTCCAGCCCCAGGGCGCTCAGCCCCCCGCGCAGCAGCTGCTCCTCCTGGCCCTGCCCTGCCTCCCGCATTCCCGAGCGGTAGAGCGCTCGGAAATAGTCGCTCTGCTCGATCAGCTTCCTCTTGCACACCGGGTAGCACTTGTCCCCCAGCCGGATCTGCACCACCTCCTCGCCGGCGCCGGCCCCATCCCCTGCCTCCCCTTCCCGCTCCTCTTCCTCCTCCTGCCGCCGCCGCCGCCGCTCCGCCAGGGACATCGCTCACCGCGGGCCTGGAGCCGCCGCGCCGGCTCCTCCTCCGCCGCCCGGGACGGGACGGGCCGGGCCGGGCCGGGATGGGCGGGGCGGTCCCGGGATGCTGGGCCTGCGAGGAGTGACAAAGGGAAGCGAAAGAAAAAAAACAAACCACAAACAAAACCGCGCACAGGGAGGAAAGAGAAAAAAAGCCCGAAAAAGGCAATGTTGAGCGCTCCGGCGCTGCCCGGGGGGGCCGTCAGGGCGTCCCCCACGCCCAACCGGGGTGGGAGTCAGGGACGCGGTGGAAAGGCCGGTGCCGGGCTCCAGAGGCGCAGCGATCCCCCCTGGGGCTCCCCTCTCCTGATTTGGGCCGGGATCGCAGCTGCGGCCGCAGCTCGAACCCCTTGCCATAAATGTACCGCTGCATCCCTGGCAGGGACAGCATTCCCGGGCCACAGCGAGGGAAAGGCAGCGTGCGTGTGCCTGATCCGCGCACAGGGGGAGCGGGGAGCAGGGCACAGCCAGCCTGGTGCCACCGCATCCCCGCTTACCTTCCCCAGCCTGCTCTGCCGGAGCAGCAGTGGCACTCGGGAATGGCAAGTGCGGTGCGTGGCTCTGCGCGACCCTCCTGGTTCCTGCGTGTCCCAGCCCCTGGTTTGCCCTGTGAAGACACTGCAGAACCTGTTCTGCTGCTCCATCTTTTCTATTTGAACTAAGTTCCTGGAACAGGACATCTCGCAAGTGAGCTACGTAGCAGGGTCCTGAGTTTGTTTGATAGGAATAAGGAAAGAGCAAAGTAACAACTGAGCATCTTGGGCAAGGGTAAAATGACAGAATTGCTGTTTGCCTTGTTATATTCTTCAAAAACAATGACAATCCCTTATTTTAAAAAACCCTACCACCTGCTGAAACATGAGAAGTCTGCCATGCTTGTATTCTTATATGCTGATACTTGCTATAAAGCTGTTCAAAATGTATTTTTTATCTTTATAAAGATGTTTCCTTCAAATATTGCAGACCACAGAAAATCTTTCCTTTTAGCAGTATGACTCATGTCCAATTCGTGCAACTTGCTTAGTTTTCAGACAGCTCCCTATTTTCACTACTCAGAAGGGATCTTTTCCCCTCACTATAAAACATTTCAATGGTATTAGTCTGTTTTGTGGATTTTTTCCCTCTTTTAAGGAAGACAAGGTAGTTTACTTTTCAGCATTTCCTCTATGAAATGATCATGATTCTTTATCACTGTTTCGTTGATCTTCATCTTCTTAACTCTAGCCCATGGAGATGACACAAATGTCAATCTCAGTTACAGGTGTTCTCTTCTGGTGACTTTTATAAAAGCATTTTTTGAGGTGAGGTAGATTTTTGCACATGTGTGTTCTCCACCTCACTTCAAATCATCTTCATCATCTTGTTTTTGAGGGGCACATTTCATGTTCTGAAATCCTTTTATATAGGATCTCAACCACCCCAAAGAGTGGTTTTCAGCAGCCTTCACTAGATGGGTCACCATGACCTCTCACCTTCTCTTTCCTACTAATGTGTTTCACTGTTTGCTTGGTTTGTCTTCCTCTTTCAGTCTTCCTCATTATTTAATTAATATTCAAATTCCACTTTCCTGTCTTCTGTTCTTAATGAAGCACCACAACATCTTGATTTTTGTTTCTTACACCTAGTTGAAGTATGAGCACTCAGCAGTTTTTTTCTTTGCTTCAGGTTCAGCCTTTAAAAGATTATCGCACACAAGTGTCTCGCCACCTTAGTAAGAGTCCAACCCTTAATTCCTTCTTGTCCTTTAATTCCCACAGGCAGACACTCCAAGCAATTGTAATCATTATTACTCCCAAGGAAAACAGAGATCTCGTGTTTGGCATGGCCAGCAAGCTGTCCTGTTGGAATACAGCAAGATTGCCATCTTTAGACATCTGCCTTGGAATCTCTTCTGTTTCATGGATTTGTAAGTTAGCTTCTAATTGGTGAATGCCTTTTTGCCATGTAGTCAGATATGGTAAATTCAGCCTCAAAGTGTTGACACCACAGCCTAGGCTTCTCTGGCTGTATGTTGCCAGATGAGCCTATGCCTGCCACTCTGCCTGGGATTTCCAGTCCTTGTTCCTCACAGTCCATGAGGTTTGTAAATGAGCTGGATCACTTCTGGAATGCACTAGTGTTTTATTCCTGCCAGCAAACTTCTGAGGGCACTAGCTCCCATAGCTTTTCCCAGGAACTCTCTCATGCCCAAGGAGTCAGCAGTACTGAGTGGCTACTTTTATAAAAAATCAGTTTTTTACCCAAGTTGTTTTTACTGGGCTGATTGTCATGTCTCTGTGCTTTTTCCAGGCTCAGGGCTGGGCAGTTGTGCTAAGCCAGAGTGTGCTGGCAGAGAAGATCCCTTGTTTTTTACTACAATCATCAGTCAGCCTGTGTGATGTGCTTTTAGAGTACTTACACTGCAAATGCACCAAGGCAAGGGCTACTCTTTTATTCCACTTTTGTGGAGATAATTTTGTCTGTCTTCCACTCCACTGCAATACTGGTTTATTCTAAGATCAATAATATATGCTATTATGCTGGAATCAATGAAAAGGCTTTGCTGTTTCACCAGCAGTCATCTTGGTTGTACCTTAAGTGAATAAGAACTGCATTTTCCAGAGTTGGAACTCTATAGAGCTACAAAGCCAAAATGTGTAGTTCAGAGCCACAAAAGATTTGTATAGGCTTTGAAACAAATATGAAGGACTAGCTATCATCCTTCAAGAACACGGTGAAGCATCAAACATGAAAACAATCATGGGAGATGTGAAATGAGTTTATGATAAAAGAACATGTCCTGAAGAACCAAGACACTCAGAGAGGAAGATGAGGGTAACACTGCTCAGCATTTCAATACCTGTCTTCTAGACTTTGCCTCCTGGGGCAAAGTCTTCAAGCTGCTTTAGACAGTTCAGGCCTCTCTTTACAGTACCTGAGAGACAAAATGATACCAAGAAAAAAGGTTCTCAAGTGCCAACAAAGGGTCTGTGCACACACCAGGGAGTGTCAGTAAAGGCTCTCTTGCTCCAGGGTTGCATTGGCCATTTTTGCTACATAATTTTCCCCGGTGTCTGGTGCCTGAACTATTTCCTTGTAGTTAATGTCTGAATTACTTCCAAGGCTGAAGAGAGATCACTCTTTTCTTTTGAAAAGACATGGAAATGGAAGAAGCTTTTTTAATACAGCAACTGCATTGTAACAGACCATTCAGCCATGACAGAGAATTTGAGCCTTTTTTTTTGCCTGGGTAAACATTTCTGTAGCTCTCTGACTTTCCCAACATAGCAAAAGCAAGAAATTACAGGAGGAGTTACTGCTATAAAGAGAAGAAAAGTAAAGCCAGAGAGACACTGGATAATACTTGAGAACCAGAGAGTAACATGGAACACTCTGAGGAATGGACCAGACTGAGTGAAAAAAGAGTGGAAAAACTGAATTTTTTTCAGCCTTATTAGTCTAAAGTGTTAACTGGAACTAAATCTGGGATATTTAAAGTATCCATGCTATCTAATATAAAATATAAAGTGCCCTATTCTCTCCTCTGAGACCAAGGGAATTGTACTGCACTGCCAGGGAACTGTGCATTGAGTAATAGTGGAATTACTCAAGACAGGAATTGGTCTTTTGGAAAGGATTTGCCAACTGCTGCCATTGTTCAGTATTTTCCCTGTCACAGGATACAAAGTAAGCATCAATGAAACATAGGAATTATCCTGCAGTATTTCAGCATTAAAAAATGTCTATGTTCTAAAGGATCTTGGCATTTCTGAGAGGAACTGACCAAAGCATAATTTTACTTCAGCTGAACTCTAGCACTTGTGAAGGATGACCTGCTAAATAAAGGTAATTTCTCTTTTCAGATTTGCAGCCAAACAAAGCACTTCTTACCCAGTGCCATTATCAATGCCATTAAAAAAAAAAAAAAAAAAAAAAAAAAAAAAAAAAAAAAAAAGGAAAGAAAGAAAAAAAGCACTTATTTCTAACGGACTTGCTTAGATGTTATTCCATAATATTTTCTGTTTATTTTTTCTGCTTTTAATGTACTGCTTATTTATTCCTTGCAATAAAGGTATGTTGCAGCACTACTAAAAAGATTCTTGGAGTGCCATGTTTTTTTGCAAGCAGATTGTTTATTATCAAGTACTTATTAGTCACATCTGAGTGATTAACATTAAAGTGTGTGCTCCAAAGCTCTCTCTGGGCAGCAAAAAGGTTGCCCCAAGAGTCTGTGTGTTGTGGGCATTCTCTGTGGATCATGAGGAAGTCCAGGCACCAGACAACAAAGTGGAGGTGGAAGAGTGCAAATCCTTGAAATGGCCTTCCAACCTGGTCCATTTTTTACACCACAGACCCACAGTAAGGAATTTCCTTGAAACTTCCTCAGGTGAAATGAATGTTGCCTGACAAAATGTGAATGGAGGTCTACTGGAGTGCTCTGCCTGCTGCTGTACCCCCTGTTAGGGGATTTTTGCTCTGCACAAATGCATTGTGCATCCACAGCCAGGAATTTCTTGTGCAGCTGTGCCTGGAGGAGACTCAACTGGGTGCTTTTAAAACAGCAGATATTTTTAATCCTGGTGCAGACAGGCAGAGATGAATTTTAGTACATAATAACTAGGTAAGATGAATGGTAATCCACATGGAAGACTTCCACTCAGTATCCAGCTCTGTAAAATTCACCACAAGATTGGAACTCCATCCCCTTTGCCTAGTTTCAGTTCTGCCATAAATCAGCATCTGTTCGTTAGTGTTTGCTAAACATTGTGTCTTTTGTCATAAAACTTGGCTCAAGTTAATCTGCAATGCCTCTAGATATATATTTGTATAAATCTAATCTGGCTAAGACTTGTGTTGCTCTTTGCTTGAACACACAGATCCCAGCTTTGGTGCAGAGGTTTGCCCACAATTAGTCTGAAGCCAAACTCCTAGACAATCTCAGGGCCTTGCAACCCTTGGAAACAAAGGTTTAAAAAATAGTTTGCATGAAACCCCAGGAAGAGAAACAGTAATATTTCATCTCTTTTACCATGTTGTTGGGATGAGACTGAAACCAGAATCTTTGGATCCAATTGTTCCTAAACTCGAAGTAGGTCAGATTCATTAAAAATGTGATACATTGCTCCAAACCAAAACCTGACCACTAATAGCTGTTTTTGACAAAACGGTTCTCTCAAAAAAACACTGTTTTGTTGGACTTTAGATATTTTGCAAGAGTGTTTTGATTTCAAGGAAAATTTTAAAGGAGAAAGAAAGCAAGCACATTATTTGAATAATGTCAAAGACTTGGTTTGTTTTTTTACATTTCATTATTTCATAATTCATTACTATTAGTCTTTTATAACTTTTATACCTTCACAGTGTTACAATGACATATTCTGAAATTATCAATATACTTATCTTACCTAAAGCCTTTACCTTAACACTACTATAATAAGTGGAAAATACATGGGCATATCTCAGAGAAAATGAGATAAAGATGATTTTAACACAGGCCTGAAATTCAGTTTACTTATGCGAAGCACAACACAGGCAGGGAACTTCATGCTGTTGTCACATGGGATTATTATATTATAATATATATTATATTATGCACATTTCATTAAATTTATTACTGACATTCACAGGAAGACTTGGGCAGGTTCATACCTCACCTGGGATATTGCTTGGGTCTCACTTCTCAGCTTGTCACCTTCCAACTGCTCTGTCACATGGTACCTGGAGAAGAGAAGGACTCAGTGTAACCCAGCCTACAGGAGAGGCGGAGAGACTCTTGAGATGAGACAGTGCAGAAAAGGGGGAAATAGCTTCATTCTGACACAGATCAGGGTTAGATTGGATATTGGGAAGAAATTGTTCTCTGTGAGGGTGCTGAGGCCCTGGCACAGGTTTCCCAGAGCAGCTGTGGCTGCCCCATCCCTGGCAGTGTCCAAGGCCAGGCTGGATGGGGCTCTGAGCAACCTGGGATAGTGGAAGGTGTCCCTGCCCATGGCAGGAGGGTGGAAACAGGTGAGCTTTGAGGTCCCTTCCAACCCAAACCATTCCACAACTCTACAACTAAATAGATTCCTTCTGATCTTTACATTTTTTGAGTGATAGAACCACATATTCCATAAAAGCTAAATATACTTCCAAAAATCAAGACACGTCTGTTACTTCATATGGAAAAAGTGTCTGCTTTTGTTTCTGTTTGGCAAAAAAAGAGTTAATGCCTGATGATGAATCTTTTGTGCTGGGAAGCTCCTGGGTTGTGCCATTCTCACTGCTAGCCCAGGTGGGAAACTTCAGGGACTGTTTCTGATTATAAGAAGGATCATGAAAAAGATCACTTCCAGCCAGGCAGGTCCATTTATATCTTTTTTACTGACAGGCCTGCAAAAACATTCATATTCTCACAGGAAACAGGCCCCCCTGCCTTTTTGTTTTCCAGGGGAAATGTGAGGAGTTGGATGAAAGGAGTTCCTAAATAACATGCTGGTCTGGTACTGGCTGCAGACTCCCCTGTATCAGTGACAGCCTCCTGGTCCCTCTTTGCTGAGCACATGGAAAATCAGCCGCTGGTGTGCAGGTAAGACTTGTGGATTTCCTTCTTGCAGAATGTCTGTGAATTAAAATTTAAGCACTAATTTACACTTCCTATTGAAAAGTCAAAGTTAAATTAAGGGGAAGCTGGCAGAAGTCAGTGAAATTTAATATAAGTTTCCTGTTTTTAATGGAAATTGCTGAAAGCAGCCATTTATTTACTTGTTTCAATCACTTTATCTTTCATTAGAAAGAAAGTTTTCCTGCAGCTTTTTCTGTCCTTAAAATTTATTCAGAGGAGGAGGAAAGGATACTTTTAATCTCCTTTTTAAGTGCTTTCCCAAGTTACTCAGAGCGTCCCAAGTTTCTCTTCTTGGAGATACGGGAAGAGTAGGAGTGAAGAAACCAATCAGAAATCAACACTTTTGCATGAAAATCTTACAGAACAAAACAGATCTGAAATTCATACTAAATATAGAATGTAATGCCAAAATACAGGCATATCTTTCAAAATTTGGAGTGTGTTCCAAATCAAGTGATACCTTGGGATATTTGGAAAGCTGAAACAAATATACACAGTCAATAGCACTTGTGGCAATGTGGAGAAATGTGTAAAAGCTTCCCTGTGCAATCCACTGAGTGCAAGCTGTCAAGTATTTTAAAATGTGTTTAAGGTTTTAAGTGCTGATTATCACAGAGATGAAAATATCAAACTACCAAAGCTAAATAAAACAATGCAAGTGGCAAGAGCTGCTTTTCAGGATAGAGGTTTGAAGAATTACCCACTTACCCTCTTTCTAACAGCTTAATTCTTAATTTTTAATTGCTTAATTCTTGTATTCCCCACAACAGACATTTATTTGGAATCTTCCTAATTATAGTTCCAAAGAATAAAATAATGCCTTGGCCTTGCTGTTGGATCAACAAGGGTTAACCTGCTCTGTGCTTTTTTATCTTCCAGTGAGCTGTGTAAGGAACAAATTATTACACCTGCCAGTTCATTTCCAAACTGGGGGCCTAGTTCTGCAAAAACAAACATCATCCGTAATGACTAAAAAGTTAAAATGAGCTTGAGGTTCTTCCTACTCCATGTACTCATCTGTACTTCATGTGGAAAGGAGGAAATTTCCTTGATTCTAATCTTGAAGAGCAAAAACACAGTGTAAAATAGTCTTATATATTGAACACACAATTTTTATTGCAGACTATACTCCTACCTCTCTCAATCTCACTATATAGTCCACTGGGTTTCAATCAAATCATGTATTGTAATATTTTAAAGTCTTTCTGTATGAAGAGTGTAATGTGGAACGTGGGGATCAGGCTTGGTCCTATTGGGAAACAAAACATGGGAGTTTCAGGTTTCCAATTTTTCAAGGTGCTTGAAAAATCATCTCCTTGTATGTCAGCTGTGTTTTCTTCCTGACAGGCTTTTTCCTAGCAGAAAACCTTGTATGGACTGCTCAGTATTCTTAAATTTTATTAAGGGGAGAACATGCTATTAGCTAGAGTGGAGGTTCCAGCCCTCTCCAGTCAAAGAGGGTTCATCTGGTTCTAGATCTTTGCAAATAAAATTGTATTATTCTTGCAATCAAAACAGTGTAGGAAAGGGAACAGATCTCCACCTCCACCTCTGGCTAGAAATTCATTTGTTAGCAAAGAAGGCAAATTTGTGCAATCACCAGATAACTCAAAGTGTTCAGATCCTAGATAGAGCTGCTTCTCTGTGCTGAGTGTAACAGTGTTCCTGAACAAAACGAACTGGAACAATATGCTGAGCTCGCTGCTGTTCACCAAATCTCAAGGCTGCCTGTGTGGTTTGGTCTGAGGACAAGAGACACAAAGAGGGGACCACAGAAACAAGGTCTCTGAATAACTAAAAACATCCTGTCCCTTTTGTGCCCCCAAAACCCATCTCAAAATAATTAAGTTAGAGAACAGCAGCAATAACTCTTGCAGTCTTCTGCAGCTGATTGAATGCCTGCTTTCTTTCAGCAGCTGCCCCAGCAGCACCATGGGCGCTGTCTGGAGGAGACCCTGCCCTGGCTCACGCCCCTGGCAGAGCTGGCAGCATCCTCATCCCTGCAGGGATGGGCTCTGCTCTGCTGGTGCACCCCTGGGGCACAGGGGGGCTCCCTGAGGCCCTGCCATGGCTCTGCTGGCAGCAGTGGCACGAGTGCTGCTGCTTCTGGCTCTGCCTGGGCAGTGCCAGGGCCTCTGCTCTCCCACTGCCTTCTACAAGAACTGCTGGATCCGGCGCTTCCCGAGCCTGCTGGTGGACCTGCGGGAATCCCAGAGGAGGGGAGCCCAGCTGCTGAAGGGTTATGCAGAAACCTCCCCCCAGCAGTGCAGCAGAGCCTGCTGCCTTCTGAGGAACGGTCAGTGCTCGCTGGCAAGATGTGGCACACACTAAACCCCATTTTGGGTAATGTTTATATGAACAGTCCTTCACTTGAAGAAGAAATGAAGGGGCTGGAAGGAGGATCTATAAATTTTTTTTTGAGGCAGGAAAGCAGACTCACATTTTAACTGTTGCCCCATAGAAAAGAAATTGATAATTAGTATTTTTTTTTAGAAGACTGCAATAGGAACACATTCAAATCTTAGAAATTTTAGATCTCTGTACAAAGCTTGTAGGTAATACCAACATTAAGAGAGAAACTTTTCAATATTTATTCTCATTTACTGTAAAGAACAACCAGTGGCAGTGATTCCAACAGCATTCTCTTCATGGAGTATGGCATCAGACTAGGACATGGTGAGAGGGGGAATGGAGGGGACACACAGTTTGTCCTCCTATGAAATACAAGAATATTAATTCCTTGGATAAAGCACTCTCTTACTCTGTGTTTACACCATGCAAGCCAGGTAACACTAAAGTTATAGCAATAAATAATAGCAATTATTCAGCTGGCCACCCCTTTTCTCTAGCCTGGTAAACTCAGGCGGAGTAAAAATAAACAAAATCATTGCCTGTCCTAAGCCTTGTAGTTTCTCTGAATCACACTGCACTGGTACTTTTAGAGTGTATTTTAGAAGGATATATGAATTGCATGTGTGTGGTGCCTAAATTTTCAAAACTCTCCAGACTGGAAAGGGGTTTGGGTACGGTTTTGGAGGATGAAAGTGAGGTCAATATAAATTTTGATGATATTCTGAATTATGAGCAAAATTATAACCTTCACAACCTGACAGTGACATAAGCAACTTCCAGCAGCAATCCTGGGAAGAGTCAAATTCTGTCTTAAATGTGAAGTGAGAAAAATTACATACATTTCATCAAGGTTGTTCCTATCTTGACAACAAACTTTTTCCCACATTCCTCCATATGGGACTGGATACTTAGAGATAATAAACGGTAACTTGAAATCTCCTTTTTATAATCATACATAGTCAAACAAAATTTGTTACTATCTTAACTAAAACAGAGATATTAGAGGGCATTTCAAAGGGCTTTAAATCAGTTATTTAATGGGCTGCAGAAGTAGAACTCATATGGCTATTCTAGTCCAGATGTAAAATAAGAATATAAGTTCTCTTTTGACTGTATCCTCAATTAGTTTACATGATAATGAGAGAACCATAGGACCTGGTCTCTCTTCCCACAGGATCTGGGCAAACATAATGAACTTCTGATGTTAAATACCATCATAACATGCTAAGTGCAATGGTCATTCTGCTGAAAAGCTCAACTTTGTTCTTTATGGGTTCCAGTCTCCTGCAATCTAGCAGTGTTCTACCATGGAGCCATTCATAAGAACAGGAACTGCCTGCACATGTCTTGCCCAGCTCTGGAAAGCTGCATTCTAAAGGCTGGAGTTGATGTCATTTTGTACAACATCACAACAGGTAATTAAGCACTTCATAAAGGCTGAAAACAGAGCAGCTTTAGGAAATGTTAAAATGATACCAGGTCAGCTGTCGTGCTAAATGATCTCCTGGAGTAACACTTAACCCTAAAAAAGATGAAGACTTATTTATTTCCTTTTTCATTAATACACCTACTTCTGAAAATACTTCCCCCTTTCTTCCACTCAGTGAGAAAGGAGCTTGAAGATACACCCTGCTCTCCATGCTGAGTACCGCATGCTTGGCCAAAATTCCCTCCCAGCTCTGAAGGACTGAGAGAGGAGGCTGCCACTGCTCATGTCCCCAGACCCAACCAGTAACAAGGATGAACATTTATTTTCATTAGGCACATGCACCATGAGCACACAGGTAACACAGAAAAACACATAAAGCAAACACGCCAACACAGGGATCACCAACAACAGCCTCATCCTGCTTTTTGTGTTAGTGAAAATATATAAATACATATATATATATATATATATACACACACACACAGTGCAAAATCCCCCAGCAGCTGGGCTGAGATGCTCTCAGTCTGCCCAGTCTGGACCTCAGGCTGCCCTGTCTGGACCCCAGTCTCAACAGGGATATTTGAGCCCAGGGTGCAGCCTCCCTCCAGTTTCTGGTGCAGACTGTCACACACACAGAGCTTTCCTGGATTTCCCTACCCTCAGTAGCCTAGATCCCACCCTTTCCTCACCTTTGGTTCCTTCCCTTAGCATCCCACAGTAAGTCATGTGCAATCAATCCCAAAATGCAAATCCCTTGCATCCCATAAGGTGTCCCATAACCTGAGGTAGTGAGAGCTCCCATCCAAATGGGCATTATTTGGACTCCCTGTCCTGTCTCTGTCTCCATGGATCCTTTTTGTGGATGTGCAGACAAGCTTTTATCAGTAAACTAACATTGTCCTAATTTAATAGGGATTGATCCAGATCTTCTTATTTTTGAGAAACTGAAATCCCAAGAGTCAAATGCTCACTCCTCAGTGAATAAACCTGAGAGGCAGCTGAGCACCAAGACCCCTGAGTGGGGAAGATGCCAACATCACAATGCCACCACGTCAGATTCTCCTCTGCTCCGAGCTCCACCTGCTGCCACGAGCCACGGCTTACCAGCAAACACCCCCAGCTGGAGTCTGACAGTGCAGAGAACTGAAGGTACTGCCTATTCCAGGGCAGAAACTTCCCCAGCAGACATTGCTTTTGCTAAGAGGACAAGCAGCAGGTCAGTCACCAGCTCAGACAAGACTGCACACTCAGCTTTGAGCCCCAAGCCTGCCAAGGTGTTCTCCCACATGTCCACCCCTCCTCTCCTGAACAGCAGCAAGCAACACCTCAACGAAACCAAAGGCTCCAGTGGGAGGAATTCCACATCAGATAACGAGGCAGCTGCCTGGGAAGCTGCAGCGTTGGGGGTCTGGCTGATTCCTGTTGTCCTCTGTTCCTCTCTCCTCTGCCTGTGCTGTTGCACTGCTGCCCTCACAGCCGGGCGCTGCAGCTACAGGAGGGGTCACTACAAACCCGTAAGGACAAGAACAGCCACGTCCAGACAGCTCATAAAATGTGCTCCTGTCAGAGGTAATCTGTGAAACACCACCCTGTCTCTGGAACAAACAGGATTTCAAAAATGCACCCCATACACCAGCTTGCTTCTCTCACAGAACCAGTGATGACTTAGTTCAGAATATTTTGGTTATGATTTAATTCTCAGCAGATGAAGCACAACTCCCTATCTCTTTAGATAGGAAGCACCCACTCACAGCTCCCACTGTTTGAGGTATTTTGGTTCATAATCTGATGCAGATGAATGCCTGACAAACACTATAACACTTTCCCCCAGGTTCAGTGCAGCTGCAGTGTTGGCACGTCTGTGCCAAGACATGTGGCGAAGAATTTTTTTTTTTTAAATAATAATCCTGTTATAGTTATCTTTGTGCTTATATATCTAAGATCTATTATCTATTTGCTACCAAATGAATAAACATCCCACGTAATGCAGGAATACACAAGTGACTTATGAAATGGTCTTTTTGTGTGAAATGGTCAAAATGATGTTTTCTGCCAAAGAAAGGCTAAACCTAAACTCAGAAACACTTGGTAAAGAAATAGGTCTGTACTTCTTGATGCCTTTCTTCAAGCTGAAAATACAGCCATTAAAATTCTGCTTGTGTTCACTTTACAGTCTCAAGTGTTGCCAAGAAGGCAATTCAAACTTCAAGACCTCACAGCACTACATTCCAAATATAATTTCTCCAGAAAATCTGGGAATATACTAAAATTGTTAGTGCTACGTAATTGCATGTAGTTTTTTTGATACAGAATTTACATGCAGGTAGCTTAATCTAATTTAGATTACAAAAATTATCTTTATTGACCCAAACATTACACCATCGTTTCAGCTAGAAAATGTGTTTCAGTTTTCTTAGCCTAGAGTTTTGCCAAGCATTGCTGAGTATTCTGTTATCTTCAATTACAGAGGCATACACAGTTCATAGAATAAGTTATTTAATACTTGGGATTTTTACTGGAAATCCAACTTATTTTTTGTTTTTGAAGACAAGAGAATACACAAGGTCTCCTCCCTATTTCAAAAAGTAAGATTTGCAGTTTGAGGCAGCAATATGGTAAAACAATACCCCTCACTCCTTAATTTATAATGCTGCAAAGAATGCATTTTTTATTTAAGTCATGATTTAATCATGCATCAAGGATAGGGTCAGATGCTTAAATCCATAATGTATATATTTATGATCTATTGCTAAACTTGCAGCCACAACAGCCTAAATCTAAGAAACTTAACTCTTACAGTATCAGTGTGAAAACTATCTGTGAATGGGGGCCATCACCTTTCTCCTCTGTACCATTAAGATATTACTGTTCTCAGATAAGTATTACAGATTTCAGCTGAAAACTGACAGGTTCTATAATACTGCAATCCCTTCCTTACCTGAGACTTGCAGTAATTTCATGTCCCTAAGTCCTTAAGTGCCCATTCTTCCAGTTCAGGCTGAGCTGTGCCCTGGGTGCCCCACAGAACATCTGCTGACAGCAAAAACAGTAGTGCCTCTAGCTTGTCTAACTCTTCTGTGCTATCAGTGATCCTCCAGAGCAGCTTGAGTCAAGGAAAAGAAGAAAAGCTCTTCTTATGGGGTGGATACAGCTGTAAGATTTTTTTTTTAATAAAATCAGTCATAAATAGTTAAAAACTTGCTTTCAAAAGGGAGGGTTTTCGCCTCCTTCACTCTCAGAAAAGTAACTCATTGCCTACAGCAAGCCACAGCCATTTCTGGTTCTGTTTTTTCACCTCCACATTAGTGAGTGTAGAGTGCACTTTCAGAGTACCCTTATGCTCTGTTGAGTCTTATCCTCAATATGATGTTCTGGAGAACAATCATATCATGCAACTGGGAGCTCAATTCCCACCAGAAAAAAATATAGGAGACAAAGGGAAAAATTCTATGTACTCCACATGCAAATGCTTCTGGGATAGCAGAAAAGGATTGAAGCAATATTATGTTCTGAAGAGATTTCTTTTGACAGACAGAGGGGAAAAAAAAAAGCTTCAGAAAAAAGGCTTATATGAAGCACAAAACCAGAGCTATTTTATTAGAAACTAAGAGAGTCACAAGAAAATAAATACATTTTAGGTATGAGGGAAAGCAAGAAATGGGTAGCAAGATGATACTCCAGACTGCTCAGCCCTTTTTAGTCAACTGTCCCTTTATCCCTTCCTTCTGCTTGTAGCAACATTGTGCCTGAAAACAGAAACAAAAATGTCCACTCTTCAGAATATTAATATGGGGGATAAAAGGAAAGGTCCCACAGGTGTGCACAGAAGGATGCACACTTCAGTCATTTACATTGTAATGTACATGACACATTAATAAGTGACCAGTGTTTATTATTGTGCTGCAGAGCTGCTTTAACCTGTAAGTCGTTTAATCTCTAACTCTTCAGTTTTTAAACTTCAGCACAGGATTCCAGAGAGAAGGATGATATAAAAGTATTATACAGTAAAATAGAGATGTGTAGTTTACTTCTTAAAAATATGTGCTGCATTTTACATCCTTGAGGTTGGGAAGACTCCCACAGGGTTTAAGATCCCAGTGTTCCAGGTATTCTGCACAGTCACAGAAAAATACTGTCACCTTCAAACACAAACAGTTTAGAGGGAGAAGCAGAAAAGCAAAGAGGAACATTCAAGAGCTCAAAATAGCATCCAAGCTGCCTTTTGTCCTGCCCACTGCATTACACAAGTTCTGTACTGTAAGATAGAAACCATCAGTAAAAATCACAAGAGTAAGTTTGAGTTTTATTCCACCATTGCTTGTAATCATCTGTTTTTGGGAGAGACACCTGGTGTTCAGGAGATAGTCACCTTAAATTCTGCCATATTATTTGAAACATTTATAAGGATGTAGATTAGGGTAAGCTTAACATTTATAGGGTAAGTTAGGCTTGAACATTTCAGAGAGAGCTGGGAAAGCCTGTGCATTTTAGGTTTTCCATCAATTAGCTTTGAAGCTAATGGAAAAATCAGTTTCCCTAGCTGTGCTGTTCTTTCTACCTGACATTATTATTGGTGAGGTCAAATAGTTGTTCCAGCCATGACTGAAACAACACAGATTCATTCTGTGAAAAGCAAAGGAAAACTGGGATGTCCTCTGCTGCAGAGGATTTTCTCAGGTGCTCTCACATGTCCTGAGTACAGAAGGACAGCTCTGTAAAGAAAAGCAAACTTGGGGCTTGGGGCTTCTTAAGACATTTCAGGGCCTTGCTCCTGGACACACCACTTGGCTCCCCAGGCAGGCTCCTAGGGCAGCCCTCCTGCAGGCACTGACAAAGCTAATTAAGGTAACAGATTTCTCCTGTGCACATAACTAGACCCAAACTGCCTCTGGAACAGAGCCAGGCACAACTCCAGGCACCAGCTGTACCATTCTCTGCAGTCAAACTGCCCTTACTTCCTCAGTCGTTTTGGTTTCATGGCTATTCAGAGAAGATTTGGAGTTACAAAGATGTCCCCATTTCAAATGGGAATTTAAACATTACCCCTATTGTCCCTGGATAAATGAGCAACCTGGTAACAGCTGAAACTCTCCCCATATCAAGCTTCTGCTAAAACTTTACATTAATACACATCCAAAAGGAAGGACTACTGAAGAACCAAGTCAGTCAGTGCAAAATTGGGATTACAGGAGAAACATTTTCAGTCTTAGCTTCAGCTCTGGCAAATTCTCCTAGCAATTAAAATGCTGCATTAAACTCAGTCTCTCACCATATGAAAACAATCTTGACCTAAGAAGAATCCTTCCTAAACTGACAGTGTTTTGGCAGTGGGAACGAATCCACTCCTTGGCTGTATGTAGACACAGAGCACACAGTGAGAAATCCTAGCAGGGAGCAAGTCCAGCACACAGAACATTGCAGGAATCAATTCCCCTCAGCTTTCAATGTCCTTATTCTTACGCTGCTGCTTCTCAACAAGCTTGCTGGCAGGGCCACATGGTCAGCTCTCTTATAGGTATGCAGAATCCTTAACTCCCTCTGCCCCTTCTAGAGAATGACTTTCTCTCTAAGTTGAAATCAGGAAGGCAGAATAAAAGCAAAATTTATTTATGTCCTTTCAAGGTTTGGTAGGTTGTTGTTTTTTCTTAATTGTGAGAAGGCAATAAAATTGTGATTCTAGTGTTTTAAATCTATTTTTTTCAATTAAAAATTACCAAATATAAGATAAACATCCATGTAATTCTTTATGTGTGCTAGAGAGGATGATAAAAACATTTTGCTTTCCTCAAAAAGCCTGGGTACATTCAAGAGAGAGGTCAGCAGGCCTGAGGGTAACAAGGCTCAGTCCATTCCTATTTAGTTACAAACCCACCTCATAAACTCCTCGTTCTTCCTGTCCCAGGTACTCTGGGATTTTCTCAACAACTGCTGGTTCACCTTCCCACTACCATCCCATTTTCCATCTTATTTTACTCCATTATTTTAGAGACAGGTGCTTTTACGTATTTGTTTGCCCTCACAATAACACCTGAGAACTTTAACTGTCCAGAGTGCTTCAACACTTCTCCAAGTCAGATTACTTAGGCAACATTATCCTCATTTTACACATAGGGAAAAAATCTGAATGGCATTTGAAAAGCATTTAGAGCTCTTAATTTTAGGATTTTTAATTAATGGAACTGGAAGCCTAACTAATTTCATTAGTTTTGACATTGCTGCTCTACGTTAAATGCCCAAAGTGTGAGAAATCAGAATGTGATGAAGCAGAGGACTGAACCAAGATCTCCCATGCTAACAAAATACAGAATAAAACATTTCAGTTACCAGTATGAATCCAAATATACTTTATTCAAAGGACAAGATTCATGGACAGGACTTAACTCATCGTCAACTTTCATTTTTTGGTTCAGGTTCTGAATAATTATCCATCCACATCATTAAGAAACACTAACACAGTAGCTGAACAACTCTGTAATGATCAGGTGTACCTGCAGACTGTGCTCTCATGTTTGTATATTCAGTAGTTTCTTCACAGACTCCTTGTACTGAGACATGTTACTTTCTGTTTCACCTTCATTTTTAAGCGCAATGACCGAGTTTCTGTAATTCTTAACCACCTCAGATGCCAGCAGCTCCTCCTTAGTGACATTGCTGCCATTCTCTGAGGCTTTTATCCGAAGCAATGTGTCCAAGGCATTTTTCTCAGAGCGACTGTTTTCCCAGATATACTCTTCCATGTCTTCCTCAGACTTCTCACTCTCCCATTTCTCAGTTTTCTGAAAGAAAATACACAACCTTAAAAAATTCCCAAGACTGAAACAAAGCAACAATAATTTGAAGAAACTGATCTCTCATAGTGATCCCCTTTAAAAACTGCATTAATGGTGGAAGGTATTTCCTCCTCTAGAGTCCAAGGCTTGTAACTCAAGCCTGTATGCACAGGATGAGCTCCTTTCTCTCACTCTCCAGGCTCTCTATGCATCTGGCAGATCAATACAACTGGGTGACTCAGAGTGGGAGGAAAAGCTCATGGACTATACAAAAAAAACCTTGCAAAAGCAGTAATTTTAAAGAGCCCTCAACATTGCAGTTCTGGAAGCAGCTACTCAGTGATTATGTCCCCAGCACAGGGTTCTGGCAGGTGGAGAGAAAGTGAGCCAGTGCCTAATGAGTAACCCACGATGTGACTCATGCAGAAAAGCACCACCAACAAATCAATTTCTTCTTCCTGCAAAACAAACTGCTCAACAGAATCACTATCCACAAGGTGCTGATCTTGACCTAATCAGTGCTGCAAAATTAGACAGGATCACAAGATGGGCACTGACAGAAGACATTGTCCCAGTGCTGTAAATACAGTTGTTCTGAATCAATTCTTTCAACATTTCTCCAGCAGAACATCTCTCTCCTTGAAAGAATCTTTATGGAATATTTAAAATGTTGTAACTTGCTATTTTTTATTGTACTTTGATAAATATAGATGCTTGAGTGACATATTTGCATTTTTGTATTTTGCAGGCTGTATGTTTATTTGAGTATTTACAATTATTTAGTACATTTTTGATTAACCAGTATGTTGTATCTTTAAATTACCTCACCTATGTAAGAATCCCAATTTGAATTTTTTTGGGCTTAGTTTTGCTATTCATGTTTTTCTTACAATTGTTATAAAATCATATCTAAATAAAACTTGCATTTCTCTGGAAATACATTCAGATAAACCTTATAGTAAAGCCTTTACATCATAGAGATTTTGTCTTTTTTAAAAATCACTTGCCAAAAAGGGCTCTTCAGTAAATTTTTAGCTGTGCTATGAAGAACAAAAAAAAACCTTCTTGCAAGTCAGGGGAGCAGGGGGTTTTTGTTGTTGTTTGGGGTATTTTTTGTTTTTTCTTTTCTGGGGAGGAGGTAAGGTAGGGTGTGTGTTGGTATTGTTTTCCATGTTTATTTAAAGGTTATTCTTCCACTAAGCATCAAGGCTGCTACAGTCAAATCACAGTATTCAATAACTTTTAATTAAGCCCCAAGATTTTTTTCACCCTGCAAGTCTTGTGTGCTTGGATTCCTCTATCTGAATTTAAAGCACTTTCCCAATTGCTGTGTCCTGCACCTGGTAAATGGCATCTCTCGTCTTTTGAGTCTGAGTCCAAATGTTTAGTCAGAAGCAGCAATTCACGCTGCTCAGAGGTTCATATGACTGACATTAAACCCTAGACTCAATAAACCAGAGGAGTAAAAGGATCTCATTCAATTTCTAGAGGGGAAAAACAGGAACAAAAGGACATTCTGTAGCTCTGCACTGTTGCTCTGCTGAAACATTAATGGAACAAGTGGGCACAGTGAAGTGCTCCTTGTCTGCTTGACAAACCTTGCAATCCAGAGTGGAGATTTGGAGTTTTAAATTAACAGCATCATCCTGCTTTACACATCCCTTGGTTACCTGCAGAGGGCTATCCAACACATTTTTTCCCCTGAACTCCAACAGAATTTTCAAGCCAAAGCCTCTCTCACAGGGATAGGGTTTCTCAGGAGTAAGAGAATATGGGTATCACTCCTGGTTACTCCATGGACCAAACTCAAGCCTGAAGTTCAAACAAAAGATGCCTGTGAGGCTTTTAAACACCTCTAAGTCATAGCAGAGACAACAGGGACTAATGACAGTATTACATTTATCTTTTCAGGAAAATCCTTCTCTGTACACAGCAACTCACAGGATTTTGGAGATGCATGCCAATAAACAAAGATTTCTCTACCTCTTATGAGCAATACAAAGCAAGATTTTACAGCAACTGTTGAGTATTTCTTTCTTGGAATCCTTCCCAGCAGAATGATGTTGTCAACATGGATTTTAAAACAAAATCTGACTGTGTGGTGGGAGGTGAGGGCAAAGGCAGGAAGGGATTTGACAGTAGGGGGAGATTTCCAAATGCATTAGTTTTTGCAAACTAACTATATCCACTGAAACTTAGATACCTTTTAAACATAATTTACTGCAAGAGGAAAGTGATGTAGAATTACAGAGGCAGTTTGAAACATACTCTAGGTAGACAAGCACCATGAACTCAGTCTCAACTTAATGAATAAAACTAATAAGGACAATTAAATAAAGGTCAAAAAATAGGTCTTTATCTCTCAAATTTTTAGTTGAATTATTTTCATCCCCTGTAGAGTTAACATGCTAGTGAACACTGGAGTCTTAAAAATGAGACTAAAACTGCGAGAAATGGAATCCAAGTATGATATTGTGTAAGGTTTTCCTAGAATCCCCACTTTGCAAACCAGGTTAAAAATAAAAATTCACTAAAAATGGTATTCTCATTCTATCACACAAGACAGAATCTCAGAATTATCCAGCTTGGCTAAAGATGAACTAAACTGATACTTTCAACTTTTTTCTCTTAAAAAACTTAAAATAAAAATAAAAAAATCGCAACCCAAAACACCAGAAAACAGTTTTCCATATAAAGTCAAAGAGTTAAACCTAAAAAAGCATAAAAAGGCTATTTTTTCACTCCCTAATGCAAATATAAAGAATTATTTGTTCAAAGCTATAAACCTAATAAGGATTTGTTTCTAAGCAAATCATTTATGCTACAGTTTAAGCCAGTACTTTGGGAGATTTACAAGCCTTTACAGCACTTAATCTGAATTCTGAAAGAATATGAATGCTAAAATAGACTTTGGACAGTGAAGTTGCTTTTTACATGTGACTCATTAACAAAAAGCTTCACTTTATATGGTACCTTAAATTGCAGAAGAAAAGAATTAATTTGAGATCTCTTAAGCAGGCATTTCACCATCAATGTGCTTGGGGTTTTTTCTGCCTGTTCAACTTGCACAATTTTGCTGCTGCAGTGATACAGAGGCATAAAATTTTCAAGTTCCCTGATCTTCCTTTTGGGAAAAACATTTTAACTAAAATTTCTCTAGTGGCACACAGAAATCTTGAGGGCAATTAAAACATGACTCATATTGGTTAATTTTCTTGTCAATGGTTTGAACACCTAAATATTTAACACTGATTAGCAAAGACCAGGTATTTTAAAAGGATTATTTTTGAGGGGAAGGAAAGTTCCTTAAATGCCAAGTCAAATTTCAAACTCTGTTGAGTCTGGAATAAATACACCTAGATTTTTGTATTGCATTGAAATAAAAGATGCTCTGTGTGGTATAATAATCTTAGATTTTCAGCTAATAAATGACAGCTATGCCAAAATTTTCCAAATTACTGAGAACCTTGAATCCTAAGAGAAGTTGCCAAAACAATTATATATATCTCTTTGGATATAATACACCTTTGATCTGTACTATTTAATTAACAACTTAGAGATATCAACAGAAGTTTGTAGAAAGGCAAAACCTATTTGTATCATATGAGATCGGATACAGAAATTGTGATTACTTGATGATGTGGAATAAGTTAAAATCCAGTCTTCTGAATAAGCAGAACTGTATTTTCTAAGACACAGCAATGGCACAGGACAGGTAGGACCTCTAGAGGGTCAAGGGAAAACCAAGAGAAACTATGAAGACTAACAATTTCAGTGAGGTACAAATGTGTAACACAAAAGGAAAACAAGCAGAGAAACAAAAACAGAATGCTGCCCCAAAGACTAACACTGCGTAAGAGATACTCTCATAATTAAGGGCACTCTCATAATTAATGATACTCTCAAGTTTAGTCTCTGGCTCTGTAGCTAACTTGGGGAAATTGCCATCGGGCTCTTTCAAAACTAAGGATAATATCTGATTTCTTTAGGCTGGAGTGGCTGCATGCATTTTCTGGAAAATCCAATTTTCTGAAAGGGTCATTTGTAAGGCATTTATCTACCTCAGTTTGTTTTCTGAAGGCTGAGCAGATAAGATTGTGATCTCATCAAGAGAGATCAGTCATATTAAAAATCCATGTATGTTCAGTTTTTTAATGTCTATGCTCCACAAGACTTCATTTCACTCCAACAGACTGCAAACTGAACAGCTGCAAAAATTGTATTTATGTATCAAAAAGGAGCATTGTTCCTCCAGCAACAAAAAATATGGAGCTTAAACACAGGGTATGGCAAAAAGCTTACTACGGTCAGAAATATTACAAAGAAAATTCCTAATTCAACCTTTTGCTGGAATGCTCATTCTTTTTTGGTTCTAAGAGGTACAAAAAAAGTGCAATCTTCTACTAGAATACATATTTCAATCAGGAAACCTCCTTCCTCTGATTTTCAATGTTTGAATTCAGAGAAAGTGCATGAAATTTAACATCTACTATAAAGCCACTTTAGCTTTACCTTTTCTTTCTCATTACTGATGTGAACTCTCTCATCAGCTGATTCTGGTGAGCATGCAACGGAATCCATGACTCAAAACAAAGGATACATTCCAACGTTTAGAGATCAGCCTCACTTCAGCCTCAATCTGCAGTCCTTAAACCACAGATAATGACACACTGAGAGAAAAGCCTGTTCTAGGTAGGGAGGGCACAATTACACCACCCTTCATTGTTCTACCATCCCCAAGCCAGGAGCTTTCCCCCGAACATTTTAAGTGACACTAAAAGGTTCCCAGGGAGCTTCTGCAAGACTTGAGTGCTTCCTCCACCTCCCACTGCAACTCTACAACCTCCATGATTGCAGTTGAAAAAAATGAGATGAAGCCTAAAGAAAAGCTGTATGGTGAATTTGAGTGTTATCACCAATGGTCATGCAAAAATACCCATTCAACATGCAGACACAGACACTGCATCCCATCAGTGCCTTGCCACTAAAAGCTCTACAAATAAATAAAAAAGTAGTTTCCCTGAAATTCAATCAAGCTGTACAGCTGCAGGGTTGATGGATAAATTTTAGCTAAGCCTCCAGTGCAACACTGTCTGCCCATTCTTCACTTTTTTCCTTCCCTCACCTTTCTGTTTCTTACTGTAAGAAGCAGTGGAGACTAGAAGATCCAGAACTTTTTAGTAATCTTTAAAGATTCCAGCTTTGCAAGGCTGAATTGAAATCTTTCACTCTCCCTCACCTTGTGCATGTTTAAACACGACGTGGAATTGGAGCAATAAAAATTTAATTACTCTAAATGTTTTTCCTGCCTGGAAAATTGACTTCCTGCTGCATTTGGTTCTCATTCCTGCTTTCAGCTACTAGCAGAAGTGGACTTTTGAATGATAAACTATTAATCCAAGCTGTGTGAAGAAATCCATCCATCCTTTCAACCACTTGAGGGCAGCAAACTCTAACTCTTTAAAAACCACTTGTACCATAAAAATACATCCAGTTTTTGAGTGATGCTACAGAACTCAAACAGTACCATCATTTAAAGGCAGCAAAAATACAACTGGTTAAGCTGCTGATTAATAATCTATCTATCTATCTATCTATCTATCTATCTATCTATCTATCTATCTATCTATCTATCTATCTATCTATCTATCACTGATTAATTCAATCCAGTCACAATCCTGGGGGATAATTTGAAAGGAATCACAGAAAAAGTCCAAAGAAGAGAAATTAATTTCTTACTACTTGGGGCAAGTCAGTCATCTAATTAATATATTCTGAAAGCTAATAAAACACAAATATTTGAATAACAACCAGACAACTAGTAAACAGGAAGTAAAACATCTCCAAGCATTTTTAGAGTGAGAAAATAAATAAACATTCTTAGGTTTTGAAGATTTTTAAGACTGCTTTAAAATAAGTGAACTCATGGGTATGCATTCATACCTGTAATAAAAGGATAATGCATTGCTGGCAACTAAAATATAATTACACTTGAATTTCCATTTCCTGATCTATATCTGCATATAATTTTTCCTCCTTTTCCATGCTTTCAATTGGCAAAATCCAATAATCCAGATATTAATGTAAATCATAGGACTTCTGCCACATTTAAAGAGATCATGGGAAAAGTTTTCACGCTTGAGGGCAAAAATTACATGGATCCAGCTTGCCTTCAGTCAGCAAGAAAGGAACACTGCCCTTATCTTCTGATTCAATTCCATCACATGCATTAACAGTGTGGCACTACTCTGCTGGGAAAGTCATCAAATCCTACAATTAGTTCTGCAAACAGGACTGATGTTACTGCCCAAATAGAAGGCCAGGCTCTGTTCATCTCCCTCCAGTATTAAAGTTCATGCAAATGAAAATAAACCACACTCTGTTTGCTCATGGTTAACAAAATGGATCCAAACTATCTTTCAGTAAGTTATTAAAAGGCATTATCCCTGATCAGCATACCACAAAACAAAACATGTCACACAAAATAAAAACCCATGTCTCAGGAAACCATGAATCTTTCATGGGAATCAAAGACAATTACAACTGATTGACAAACTCATCAAATATTAACGTGGAGAATGAAAGGTAATAAAAGTGCAAGAGACTTGTGCATATTCAATACACACTGAACACTCCCATATCAATATTGCATAGCCCTGTCTGCCAGCACTAATTAAAGCTGGGGCCCAGCACAGTCACGGTGCTTGTTTGAAATTATTAAAGTAAGCACTGTCTAGCTCTCTTGCCATTGCTTAATACTGGAAATTACTCTGCCATTAATTTAAGATTTGTAATGCAATGTGATGCTGCTGGGGAGAAAAACATCCATGTGTCCTTGAAATCTGCACCAAATGTTATCTTTCACCACTGATTTAATTTGATGCACTCTACAATTACAAAATTATCCTTCAAGGCAACTGCCACTGAAAGGGAAATATAATTCATCCTCATTAGGATGTTATTAAGATCAGCATTGCAGTGATCAAAATCAGGAACAAATCATAAAAATGATAAATGCAGACATTTCCTACTCTAGGACAACTGAAAACAGTAAGTATGAGTCATTACAGTGGATAAGGTACAACTTCTGTAAGAGTGACATATGGTGATGATGAAGGCTTTGTCTGTCTCAAACAATGTGATAGTGACATTTGAACAAAGTTCAGTCATCCAAAACATTACTATGGATCTCCAACAACAACAATTTCAGTTCAGAGTGCTCACTTGTTTTCTGTAAAAAATGCCTATAAAATTATTGAAGGGCACCAACACAACTACGAAAATACAGGAGACAAGTGTGAAGCATTCCCTGTGAAAGGAATATCTGTAGTCAGAAGGTGGGAAGGCTGCCCCTTTTCTGAGCAAGAGGGAGCTCAGAAAAGCAGTCAGCTTGAGACAAGATATGTGACAAAGCATTTAAGAAGCAGAACGCTTCCAAATGACAGCAATGGTTTACTGCAGCCCAAAAAGAGCTCAAAAAAGGACATATTCTAATTAACAGACAGGAATTTGGAATCCTGCAAAATGTTCTCTTGGTTGAATTTGAAGAAAAGTGAGTTGAAAGAAAAAATTGTAAGGTCATTTGCTTTAAAATACGACAGAGAGCACATTAAGAGAGCCCACGCACAGCTGCTTACCCAGGATTCGTGGTACAAAACTGTGAGCAGGTGCATGCTATAATCATAGTTCTGTCTTCTTAGGGGACACCTGGAAATGCAGAAACATTTTTCTGAACCAAAGGTTAAAACCCACCATCAAATCTTCTACTGTGTAATGTAGGTAATCTTAGGAAATGAGTGGTTAATTCCTGTGTATTTCTCAATTACACACAACCAAGAGTAATATCATGGAAGCATGAGTAATAAGAACATAGGGGATTGGGCAGCTGCAAGTCAGCAGGAAAACATACAATATCCAAGAACTTACAAATCTTCTGGAGACATTAGAAACTTCTTTACCCTGTGTGGCACAGTGGAATCCAACCTACATTAAGTGTGAACTTCTTCAAAACCTGTTTTTAACTATTAATAACAGGAGTAGTATTAATTAAGCCCTATTTTAAAATTATTTTAAAATATAATAACTCACCTAGACAATAACTGGTACTACTAGAAGACACCCAGCCCTTTCTCTGCTGTGGGCATTGCTACAATATTTTTGGCTCCTTCTGGCAGCTCACCTGTCTGTTGTAATTGTGAGCACATCTGTCTCCTGACAGTACCGCTCTCCCACGAGCTTAATAAGCTTCCTCTTTGCATGGCCATCCAAATTGAGATTAGAAAGTTTAACCTTCAAGAAAAAGATAAAGCAACTTTAATTCCTTGGAAAATCCAAACTCTGAACTCTGGAAGTACTTGAGACAGGCACATCTTCTCTCAAGGAGAGCTATTCAGGATGCATTTGCAGAATTTGTTCAGACTGTATCAAGTTGGAAACTTAACACAAGGCAAGAATAATGTGAGTGTTCAAACAATATAATATATATCTGCATAATAAACATCCTCTCAATGCCTTATAAGTCCCAAGGCCAGTCACTATGAATGGAGAGATTTGGTCAGGAACACACAGACGTACTCATTCGTGTAAGATTTTGAATCCCTCAATTTCCCTCATTTCCTTACAGATCACATTTGCATGTTTGGAAAGGAAAGCCAGGCATTTAGGGATTTGGAATAAAGGCTTTTTACCAAAACTACTACTTACTCTTAAGGTCACCACTCTTGCTTTGGGATTCCGAATAGAAGTCCCTGAAGAAACATAGTCTACTGTTTCAATTTCAATGGGAAAATGCTGCTCACATTTCTCATCACTGCTCAGAGCACTTGGCCATTCAGTGCAGAAATCTGTACAATAAAGAGAAAACACTCAAAGTAATTAATACCTGTCTGGTATATTTGGCTGGGTTTTTTCTTTCAAGGGTATTGCAATACATACTTTTTAAAGTACTAGTCCTAGAAACTACATTCATTTAGGTAACAGCAGTGTTTCTGCTAGACTTACCTCACAACATAAATTGAACACAATAGAATTGGCAAACCTAAACTAAACCAAGACACTCAAGTATTGCCATGTCTCTCTTTGTACTGACTTCCCCAAAACAGGATACAGGACTGCAGATACAGCCTCACAACTGCCAAATAGGAGGATCATGGGTTGGAAGTGACCTCCTGCTATGGTGATTTTTTACTAGCCCTGTCGAAACTGAGATTGAAGACTTCCAGGATGAGGTATCTGTAACCTCACTGGGCAAGCTCTTCCAGTGTCTCATCACAAAAAAGGCCTCCTTTGCCTGATCTCCTCCTTAGGTCCCCCTTACAGGCTTGCTGGGTGGAAGGATGCTGTTCTCCAGTAGATCCTGTATCTTCCCAGCACACCCTGCTGTCACAGAGGATCTCATATTAATAGCTTTTTTTAAATGCAGCCCATAAATGGCTACTGATTCAAGTCTGATTCAATCAGAGAGTTCTCTGGGAACTGATTTATATTCATCACTCCCCCTCTGTAAGCACTGAACTATCAACTCATCAGTTCAAGCAAGATCTCATGGAAAAGTAACATTTCAGTCATACTGCTGTGCTGACAACCTCCTGAGACTTATCTGCTGCTACCTGGATTGCTCCTGGCAGCAGCAGGAAAGCAGACAGAACCAGCCACAGCCAGCTGAATAATCAGTTCTACAAGTGTACCATGTCTCACCTTCATCACACACAGTTACATCTTGCTTTGTCTGAAAACTTCCAGAGATGTTTTAAAAAGAAAAAACCAACCATCGAAACAAACAAAAAAACCCTAAAAAAATCTCAACCCCCCCTCACCTTTAAGAGCTGCACAGTGCTTCTTAATTGCAGGAGGAGTAAGATGCAAAAAATTGGGAATCTGAAACAGACACATGAAGAGTTACTAAAATAATAACTTTTTGTCTAATCAGAAGCAATGGGCATTACTGAAATCTGATTACACTTCTCACATTTGCTAAGGACACTTAAGGAAATATTCATATAAGCAGATTCTTCTCAAGTCTGATTTAAGGAATGACTTAACTCTGTGACAAAAGTCATAGGCATGATCACCCTAAAAAGTCTCCTGATATCATTCACTTGTTAATTAACTTTATATTTCCTACCACTTAGAAATACAAGAGGATTATGTGACTTAGCAACAGAAAGCAGTCTCCAAGACAAATATTTCAATCAAAGCAGAGAAGCCTTAGTGAACAATGACTTTAAAAATGACCCCCCAGCCATGGCATGTGTCTTACCTTGATAAGTTCTAGGTTGCCTTCTTTTGGTGGAGGCACTCCTCTCTTCACTGGGTAACCCATTCGGATTGGGAGAGGCACAGAGGAAGGTTTGAAGGCAGCTGCTGTTGGGTACACACTGCTCCAGTCCTGATCCACAGCCATCCTTTCAGTCCTGGGAGGTGCAGCCTAACCAAGGGAAAAGCGGACAGGTGGGATGGGAGATACGCAGGATGTAAGGCAAGGCAGGATGAGCACATCAAACAATTATTTCAGTTCAATTCTCACGGCTCGATATTTCAAGGCTCTTTTACAGCAAAAGTTAGTGCTGATTTGTAGAGGAATTTTTAACAGAGACCCCCTCCCATCTCAGCTGCTGGGCCTTTCCCAATTTTCCACTGCATTTGATGGCAGAGATGCTTAGGAAGAAGAACTTGCCATCTTCCTGCCTTGGTATAAATCAGGAGGGAGAATCAAACCAATGGAGAATTGGAAACTCGATTTCCTAAAGGGCCTGAACATGTGGTGGGGAAAAAAACAGTGAGTTTTAAAATTCTGGAATTCTGTGGGCGTGGAACAGTTCATAATTAATAAAGCTGAAATTTCTTGCCATAGAAATTCCAATGTAGAGACAATGTATATGGCAGTATATGGCAGAAATAGCTTATCCCTTCAAAAACTGACCATCATTTTAGTCAAATGCTCTTGGAAAATGAAAAACTTTATACCAGAAAGCAACCACCACAAATCTTGTCAACTCAGGCTGAAAACAATATTGACATGTCTGGGTTACTGGAAATGCAACTTTAAGTTACTTTTCAGACCTGCACTACATGTGACAATGCAAGTTACCATCAGCTTAGTGATGTATTTTTGATAACATAGACTGAAAAGGTTACAGAAGGCAGGTGCTGGCCTGAAACAGTCCCAGGGGATTGTTTCACCAGGATTTGGCTGCAGAAGGGTCTCCTGGGCAAACTGATACAACACACAACTTGGAAAACTTTCCCTAACACCTAAGCTAACTGCAAATTTCAGTACTTGCTGATCTCACAGCTAACTGTAAATTTCGGTACTTACTGATCTCGCAAGCTGTGGTGTCCTGCCTCTTCTCCTTACTGAACCTGAAAGAAGGAAAAACAAAAGAGATAAACAAAAACATTTTTTAAATTAATTATTCTATAGTTTTGGGAGCAAAAACTGGAGCATAATTCTGTATGGTTCTTTTAGTCTTTGTGACAATATCCAGTAATACTCTGCAATCTTTACAGAGAAACAGGAGAAGTTCAGATACTCAAAATTGCAGATCACTAATTAATTTTGTAAAAATAAGATAAAGAAGAACTTGGAGGACAAGAATGAAGGACACTTTCACCTTCATTCCTATTCTCCCAAGATGGATAAACTTAAGTGTTCCTATTTCCAAAAGGCAAGATCCATGGCTCCATCCTTTCCTTCTGACTGCACAGCTTCACATCCTTTTCTTGCCACTTTCCAGCACAACTAACCTCTAAATGAACAGTGTGAACATTGGATTGGATTGCTTCTCTTCTTCACCTGGGGATGGGGAACACCTTGATCCCACTCACTGGGCAGTCCCAGAGAAGGTGGAACAGGAAATTAAAGAGTTTAACACATTTCAGGCCTGGGCATTTCCTGGCTCTACTTCACAGCTCACTGATTTCACCTGATGCTGTGGTGAGGGACTCCTAGGGATGCATAAATATTACTGGATTTTCAAACTAAACACTGATCTTTGCCTGCCTGTTTATCTTAATTTCTTCCTTCTCCAACTCTAAAACACTTCCAAACCCCACTGTCCAAAAAACAATACCAAAATAAAGTTGCCTCAGACATACAAAGGTGAACCTGATGACATTTAGTGTCTGGTTTGAGTTCATCGATTGTACATACTTAGCAAAAATCAATGACTGAGATTTAGGAAGAGATGTTTGGGTTCTTTTTTATCTCATTCGTATGTCTTACAACTCTACCTCATAAAAACGAGTGGATTTCACATGTTATTTGCTTTCCTTATCTGAGAATTTTATGAACCTTTTTTTCTTCATCCTCTTCTTGCTATTAAAATCTTAAACATCCATTCAGGGCTCTCCAACAACATTCAGCATTCCTTTATCCCTCCATCTACTTCTGCTGCTTTCACATACAGCCACACGCCACAACAACCTTACTATTTCTGCTACAAACATCTGTAATTTCAGCCCAGGACACCTTTAGCTACTGCAGTGTCACCGGACATCACTCAGAGGCGCTTCCAGCCACCCGGCGTGCTCCAGATGGAAAGGTCGGGAAAAGCCTTTCTCACCGCTCCCCCTGGCAGAGGCCAGGCACCTCACCAAAGGCTTCCCAAGGGTACACACAGCACTGACATTCCCCCGGGCCACAGCCTGGCACAAGCCCCGCTCCGCGGCAGCCCCGCCCGTCCCGCACGCCGGCGGTGCGGCCCGACCGCCCCGCGCTCACCTTCCCGAGCCTGCGGCCCTTCCCTGCCGCCCACCGCGGGCGCCAACGAAAAAGCGGTGCGTCCCCAGCGCGGCGTGGCCGGGGACAGCAGAGCCGGGGACAGCAGAGCCCCGCAGCTCAGCCCGGCCCGGCAGCACCGCCCGGCCCGCGCCGCCATCCCGGCCCCGCCGCGCTCCTCCCGCGGCCCCACCCGGCGCGACGGCGGCCGGCAAGGGCCCGGCCCCGCAGGGCTAACGCGGCAGCGCCGCGCTCGGCGAGCCCCGCAGGGCCCGCTCTGCCCAGGAAGGAGCTGCAGGCAGCCCGGACTCCGTCCTGGGCGCTGCTCTGGAGCCCTGAGCTGGGAATATCCCGGGTTGGAGACGTGTTCTGGCTCTGCACAGACACCCCAACAATCCCACCCTGTGCATGCCTGAGAGCGTTCCCCAAACTCTCCTGGAGCTCTGGCAGCCTTGGGGCTGTGACCATTCCCTGGGGAGCCTGTTCAGTGCCCAGCACCCTCTGGGGATAGAACCTTTCCCTGTTACCCACCCTGACCCTGCCCTGACCCAGCTCCAGCCATTGCCAGTCCTGTCCCTGTCACACAGAGCAGGGATCAGAGCTGCCCCTGCTCTTCCCCTCATGACATCAGTGAGGGCCCCCCTCAGTCTCCTCCAAATCACGGGTGGTTTTTTCCCTTCACAAGTAAAAATACAACTTCCCCCCCTCAGTCTCCTCCAATTTACTTTCGGGGGATTTACTTTTTCCCCCAGAACCGAAGGGAAGGAGGACTGGTGGAAACAGCCAAGCAGTACAGTTCAGAGCAGGAGATCTAGCCAGCAACTAATGAAGAAAAGTTTAAGCCAGTGTAGCTGTAAATGGAAACAGGACAGCCAGTAAAATTTGCTAGGATAGGTCCTCGAAAAACTGTGAATTTCTTAAAACTAGTAATCAAAACCTTCTGCTAAAAGTTTGATGGCATTAATCTCTCCTTCATGCTGTTCAACCAGAGCCTCCTGTCTCTCACATTCACCTGTTCCCACAAGATCCTTCAAGCCCCCTTTTTTTTTTTTTTGTTGCAGAATAAGTTGAATTGTGCTGGGCTACATCTGACACACTAAAAACCTCATCTGAAAGACAAGAGACTGTGACTTTTCTAACAAACACACTGCAAAAGAGACTCAAGGTTTTGATTCATAATTCACAGTGAAAGAGCTTCAAATTAAAAATAATCTAAATAACTGCCTGGAAAGTCCTGTGTTAAAGAAATGGATACTGCTCTGAGCTGGGGCCTTAGAAGTCACTAAGCATGAAATGAAATACCAACAGGCACATCGAGAGTTTCCTCTGGAACACAGCATGGAACCTCCTTTTCCAGGGAAAGTTCCTTTCAGCTCTCCTAATGTTTCATCCACAAAATAAATCTTGATAGGAAAACAAAACTGTTGGTAGCACAGGTGGTCCCATTAAACTGCCCGGATTTCCAAGTCTGGTTGAAAGAGATATGCACAATTTAATCAATTTTGTATTTATTTTGTGCAAAATATACAAGTATATAATCCTGAAGGACAGGAAATGTAAGAGGAGGGGGAAAAAATCTAAGAAAAACATATAAACAGAAAAAACTATGTGATTTGTTTATATCTAGAAAATTACAACACTGACAAACATCACGTGGAATCTGAGCAAGGAGAATTGGATGCCTATGAATGTTTTTCCTTACTGGAAAATTTACTTCCTGCTTCATTTGCTTCTCTTTCCTGCTTTCAAACTGTACTTTTCAGTAATAAACTAATAATTGAATTTCCCTCACTGCTGCAGCACAACCAATTCAAAGTCCAGCATCTTGTCTCAGTGCCCACATTCCACAGGAGGCATTTATAATTAGTAATATTTTACAAGATTTGGAAAGCAACACATTCCCATATATTCACCACCTGCTGGTTTTAACGGGAGGAGATCCATGGCTGTCTGAGCAGATGAGCTCTTTGCTCACACTGTGGCCAGCACTGACCTGCAAATATCAGTGTTAGTGCCTCCAAAAGCCCAGGAATTTCAAGGCTCTTCTACAGCAAAAGTTAGTGCTGATTTGTAGAGGAATTTTTAACAGAGGGCCTCTCCCATTTGGCTACCAGATCTTTTCCAATCTTCCACTGCATTTGATTTCAGAGATGCTTAGGGAGAGGAACTTACTGAATAAATCAGCAGGAGTGGGAGGGGGAATAAAACCAGTATGGAATTGAAAACTCTATTTCCTGAGGGGCTTGAGGGGTGGCAGGCAAGACAATGAGCATCAAAGTTCTGAAATTTCATAACACCCCAGTTACTGAGCATTGGAGGGGAACAGGGTTTGGCTGCTCATATGCTTATCAAGGAATATGTTATTATCATGGAAAACGTCTCTTCCCAAAGGTGACAGTCTTTCCCAGAGCTGATCAAGGCCAGTTGTGTCTGATACCATTCTCAAGGACCATGGCTGAGGGTGCTGAGTGCCCCATTGGGCAGCAAGCAGGTGGCACCGATTTGTGCAGGATTTGTTGATGTGCAGGAGGGTAGGAAGGCTCTGCAGAGGGATCTGGGCAGGCTGCAGGGGACGAGGCTCAGCAAGGCCCAGGGCTGGGTCCTGCCCTTGGGCCACAGGGATTCTCAGATTCTGCAGAGCTCTGTTACGAAATCGGGGCAGAGGTTCTCGGTTGACTGTTGGTGTCAGTTGCTCCTGGCAGCCTTTCAGTTGTCCCTTGGGTCACCCAGACCTGCAGAACCTTCAGGCTGGTCCTGCTGTGAAGGGTCAGCCTTGCTGCTGCCTGGGTGGAAGGCCCCTGACCAAGGTAAGGACATTCCCATCTCCTAGATTTTCTCCAGAGCACAGAGGTGCTCATTAGCTGACTGCAGCCACATGTATTGACGAGCCGAGGCTCCATTGCTGGAACTCAAAAGGCTCCCCCATCCCTCCCCCAACCTCTCATCTTTCTGAGGACACTGACCTCCTCCCTCAGTATTTTCCTTCTGCATCAAAGCTCAAGGTCAAGTCAAGGGTGCAGGGATCCTCTTGGTCTGCTTTCCTGGCACTTCCACAGACAACAGGAGGTACAGCTCATTTCTGGGATCAGTGGGGCATGTTCTGCTCACTTAGGTTGCTGCTCACCAACACTGGTGAAATGGCACCTCAGTCTCCAGCTGTGAAAAGGACACTTCTCTTTCTGTAGACAGAAATGCCTGTCTGAAATACTCAGGCCATTCCTAAAAATCTGCATGAAACTTAATGTTCTCTGTCGTGCCACATAGTGTCACCATATATTTCTGACTCTTTTCTCTGAAATTTACTGCTCTAAGGAGTATAGAGACTGCTTAGAGTTATCTTTTACTGATTACTTTGGCCTTTGCACACAGAGTTGTTCAACAAAGCCTTTTCTCTCCTCTGTGTCTGCAGTGTGAGCAAAAGACGTGGCTGCGATTGCTCATGGATAACAGCAGTGGTCCTGTTCTTCTCCTCACCTTGCTGCTGCTGCAGAACACGAGCAGCCCCAAAGCCTCCACCCTCTCTGCTGGCTATGGGATGGCAGAACCGGCAGCCCCGGGAGCCGGCTCCAGCAGGAACCGCTCTCTGGTGGAGTACGGGCTGAGGCCCGGGGAAATCGCGGCCGCCAGCGTGGTGTGGGGAGCGCTGTGGCTGATCTCCGTCCTGGGAAACTTCCTGGTTTGCTTAGTTATCCACAGGAGCAGGAGGACTCAATCCACCACCAACTACTTTGTGGTGTCCATGGCGTGCGCAGACCTGGTGAGCAGTGTGGGGAGCGCGCCCCTGCTGCTGCTGCAGCTGAGCTCGGGGCGGTGGCTGCTGGGCAGCGGCGTGTGCCGGCTGGGCAGGTACCTGCACTACCTCACACCTGGGGTGCAGACCTACGTGCTCCTCGCCATCAGCGTTGATCGCTTCTACACTCTCATCCATCCCCTGAATTTCAGAGTTTCCAGGGAGAAAGCCAAGAGAATGACTCTGACCTCTTGGATCTGTGGTGCTCTGTTTGCATCACCGGCCTGTTTTCTCTATGGCTCCAGCATTGATCATCACTGCAACTTTTTCCTCCCCAATTCTTGGCTAGGAGCCGCCTCTGGTGTCACCCACCTCTCAGTGCTGTTGCTTTTGATCCCATCACTCCTCATTATCCTCTGCTACCAGAAACTCTTCATCTACATTTGGAGAAGTGACACTGAGGACACAGCTGGTAGGAGGACAACGAATCTTGTCTCAAGAAGAAAAGTGAAAACTGCCAAGATGTTCTTCATTTTTGTCTTGGATTTTCTCCTGTCCTGGCTGCCTTTCTTTGTGGTACAGTTGTGGCATCCACAGGAAACAGACTACAGAAAGAGCTCCTTGCTTTTCCTGGCCATCACCTGGATCGCTTTCAGTTCCTCAGCCTCTAAGCCAATCCTCTTCTATACCTATAATGCACACTTCAGAAGAGGAATGCAAGAAATTTGTTGCATGTGGAAATACCCCAGAAGCAATATCTACACCATTAGTTCCAGTTCCAGGACAGCCAAAAATAATCATAGTGGGATCACAGATACACCAGCACCAGTCTAACCTCCCCAAATACTCTACCTGTGATGCTTTAAATAGAGAAGTCAAGAAACATGAGTTTGCCAGACCTGGTGAATCAAATCCCACAAATACATTTGCCAAGAGGGTTTCACTATTTTGAAAAGCAATGTATGAGCAATGGAGATGGTATGTTCTCCCAGAAGAAGGAGGATCTTTCACTCTTTTGAAGAAATAAATAGTCACATATTTTAGATCAGTTCCTAGGGTTGAAAAAAAATAAATGTTCCATATTATTTAATGGCTCGAGTATGCATTTGTTCTATTTCATTTCAGTTTTCATGTTCTGCTTTGGGGAACTTCTCTCCTGGCATCTAATAGAGTCCTTGCACGCTGTCTGTAGGGAGAAAAGGGAAAGAAAGAAACATAGCTTGTTAAAATTCTGTCTCCTGTAGGAGTAGGGATTATGAGAGAATAGGGGTAGTGCTGAAGGCAATCTCACCCCTGATAAATTGCAGCTGTACTAATTACCAGAGTGGGACCAGCCTTGCCCCTCAGTAGGGCACAGCTATGTCCAGTGAGGATGGTGTTATAAAAGAGTGGGTTAGATGGTCAAGGGTTTGCTGGCTGTGCTGTGAGGAGAGGGGGTCAGGTGGTTGGGCAGGGGAGAGGATGGAGTTAGCAATCCTGCTAAGAAGGAAGAGAGAAAGAAGGAGAGGAAGAAAAGTCAGTGTTGTGTGGAGCTGCTTGTGGGAAGTTTACAGAGAGAAAGGTATGGAAGTTTATTAAGATATTAAGGGGCCTCTGTCAGTTGTGAGTCCACTATCAATTAGTGCCTTGTGTGAGGAGTGAGTGACAATAACCTCCTTCCAGTGTTCCTGTGCCTCCACTTCTCTTTGGAATAACCTCCTCCTGGAAAAGTGGCAGCAGACTGTTTCAGGAAGGTTTGACTGCAGAAGAGGTTCCTGGACAAATTTCCAACTCTCAACTTAGGACTTCTCCTCCACATAGGCCCCAATGGGGGAGGCTCAGGCTCTGCTATCCCGGGGTCTGTTCCAGTGTGTGGCTGTGGAGCAATGAAGCCATGATTCTGTTGCATGGAGTCATGGAATATCCTGGGTTGGTAGGGAGCCCTGGCCCTGCACAGACACCCCAACAATCCCTCTCTATGCCTGGGAGTGTTGTCCAAATGCCCATGGAGCTCTGGCAGCCTTGGGGTTATGACCATTTCCTGGGTACCCTTTCCCTGATATCCATCCTAACCCTCCCAGCCATTCCCTTGGGTCCTATCCTGGTCACAGAGAGCAGAGATTGGATCTGCCTCTTTGCTGTCCCTCTGGAAGAAGCTACAGACCCTGCTGAGGGCTTCCCTCAGTCTCTTCCAAGTCAGTTTTCTCCCCTCACGACTAGAAATACAACTTCTCAGTCACTGCATGCTGTTTGTCTCCCAAAACAATGACAAGCTCTTTCAGCAACCTCTGTAAGCAATACTCTGTAGATTTTCTTCAGGACAACACAAATGGTTTCATCCTTAGGAACACTTTCCTCATTAAAACAAGATGGTGATGCGTCATGTGTAAATCTATACTAGGTAGTGCTGTTTTTCTTAAGTGTCAGTTTTTTGGGGTTTTTTTTGTTTGTTTTTTTTTTTTTTCCTGTGCCTTAGGACATTTTTGTGCAGATGCTAAATGGGTTTTTTGGTAGCAATATGCTTGTGGCTCTGGCTGTGCCCAGAAATTCTGATTTTAATCCGTTTGTTCTGTATTACAACGGAGCTGTAATGTATTTTATCCTTCCATTACTGATACAGCATCTCACAATAACTCCACCCACTTTAGCACAATTATTGGTCAGAATGCATTATGAATGATGGACAGTGATAATTCAAGTATAAACTTTGCAATTAGATTTCCATAAGATTTTTGGTAACTTTACAAATTTTGTGGTATGGCGTATCCATTCATTGTGAACAGCTGATGGAAAAAGGACAAAAAGATGATGGAATTTTTAGTAGTTGTGCCCAATAAATGTTCAAAGCTAAGATTAATTATTTAAATTATGTAAATTTTTGTATTCTCCAAGTTAATTCTGAAGTGAATATATCCAGAGATCAAAGACAGCAAGGTATCTGAGTGAGCATTTGAGAGTGAGTACCTAAAAGAAGTTGAATCTATCCTGAACCTGAAAATTGAAAATTTTTATATCCTGAACTTAAAATATAATTTTTAAATCAGTTTTTCTTTTTAAGTAAGGTGCATGGACACACCTCTAGAGTCTGTATGTTCCTCATGCTGTACACATGGGTTATAAAATGGCACTGAATATCATATAATGCAGTCACAAATATATTTTATAAATAACTGCTTTTCCAATTAAAAAAGAGTAAATCTTTGCATCTCCATTTTCAATGTGCATGTCAGGTGTACCCCACTACCATCACTGTGATGAGTCATTGTCAAGGCTAAGAGAAATGCTGTGCATTTCCACACTTCTCTGCTCCTGTACATGCTCAGGACAGACACTTTGCAGGTCAGTTCGTGCACCTGAATGTCAGATGGAAAGGGGTGTTAGTGCTCAGAGTTGGAGAACCCTTTGGTTTACAGTGGTACTTAATATAATTTGTGCATTTTACAAATACTCACCAATGCCTTAAGCTGATCTTACTGGCCTTCTGAAGTCCTGCTCTGTATTCTCACTAGAACATTCTTACTTAGAAGCTACTCTGAATTTTATCTTATTTTCCACATTAGGGTACCATCAGAAGAGACCTTTTGTTGTTGAAAGCATGTAGTGCCAGTCCCAGAACATGATCAGCTGCAGGTGTTATATGTTCTCCTGGAGTTCCTGTTTCATGACTTCAGCATGGGTCACTTGCATGTCTTGGGTTGCAGTATCAAAAGTTATTGATTTATTTGAAAACCCTCTCCCAATTTTCCTGGCTTTCTTAACAAGACAGTAAGTCACAGTTATTGTTTACAAGTCAGCTTTCAGGAGAGTGGGCCCATGTTCAGCACACTGCTGCTTTTGGTAAATTTTACTCCAGATGAACATCAAATGAACACCCTCCAGCTTCAGGAGGGTGCTTTTAAAGAAACATTTATGGGATGTTCTAGTTGCTAGAACACACAGCTCTCAAGCTCACGCACTTCTTCCGAAATCCCTACTGTCAAGGCAGCTTCTTTTCTACAATAAATTTAAACAGATCTTATCACAGATACCTTTGTTTAGATTTTCTGGATTCTGTCAAGATAAACAGTACCAGATTTCCAAAAGGTGGACGAAACTCAAGTACCTCAGATGCCAAGTGTCTTTGCTGAGCTCATCATGTCCAGCTGAATATATTAATTCTGGAAAAAATGTAGGATCTGCTGGAGAGGTCCTGGGTGACATTCTGAGCACCCAAAGCAGTGGGGTGTACTCACCAGGGAGCTCTCCACCCTGCTGTGTGTAGGAGAGCTAAATCAGCCTGGCTTATTGGGATTACCTGGAATGCAGTGAGAAGACCCTGGCCAGCCTTTGTGCTTGTGCTGTTTAAATGTCTGCAGAACACACTAAGCCTGACTTTCTGGTCATGCTGCACGTGTGCACTACATGTTACGTGCTCTGGGAGCAGTGAGGGGTTTAGAACTGCCAGAGAAAGCAATAACAAACCCTCTGAAAAAATTACAGGAGATGGAAGTAAGAAATAAGAAAATATGCTCTACTTTGAGCATGAAGTGAATCACTTAGGAGGAGTTACTGCCTGGGGCTCCAGTCTAGCAGAGTAAGAAGGTAATTTGGTCTGGTACATTAAGAATTTCAGATTCAGTTTGCTGCTCTTTAATATCAGCTTGGTAATCAATTGAAGGGTATATAAAAAAGCCCACAGCTCATAAGAGAAGAATTTGTGGGCACTTTAGATAAAATTAATAAAATGCCTTAATTGACTTTTAAACTCATATATGTGAATGTAAAAATGCCCAACTGCACTTACTCTGAAAGAATCATTGTCATCTTTCCAAACTGCCTCTTCAATTCTAACACACAGCTCCTATGTAAAGAGTCCCTCCTGAAGCAATAGTTCTATTTTGGTCAATCTTTTCAGATATACTTGAAATAAGCACCCACTTTTCATGGTATTCTGTTACAACCCTAGAACCAGTAACAGTATCCTTTTCCTCCAGTGCATCACTAATGATTTAAACAAACCCAATCAAACAATACTGGGACACTTAATATAATTGAAGAAAGGAATCAAGTAACAGCTGAGGTTCAGTATACAAGAATTTATATTGCCTCTTATTATTTGAAGGTTTTCTGTGGCTCCTATCTGGTTACCTCTTCTGCAGTGACCATAGGGAACCTATTTCATGCAGTAATTTTGTCTTCCTTTAATGCAACATAAGCATAACAATAGATACTTTGCTTGACATGGTAGCAGTTTAAGCTCATCTGCTTTATTAATATCCAGATATTGAAAAAGCTCTGGCTTTATATTAAGCTATACTATGATTTATAATTAAGGAATTCTGCTGGCCTAGTGAAGAGGCCAAGAATGTCCAGGTGGAATAACAAAAGAACAGTGGGATTTGGCTGCATCATTCTTAAAATGACTCTCATGGAATGCATTATAATTGTTTGATTTCCTATAGTGCCTCAAATGGCAAACAGGTTCAGGACCCTGTGATGCTGGTATTTGTCTACTAGAAATTGGTATTCTTGAAACTTTGCTGAACTGTGGTGCAGAAATCATGGAATCAAAACTTTTCCCAGTTCTGGCAGAGCAAAAGACACTTTGTCAGCTCTTTTACCTGGTTCTTCAGCTTTCATATCCTCCCTACTTGTAGTGGGAGACAACATAAAATAGCAACAGGATAATGAGCTGAGAGACTGAGGCACAGAATATACCTATTCTTCATGGAAAACTGAAACGCACCCTGAATTACTGTGGAATAATAGTTAAGCCACACAAGTGATTTGCTTATCTGAGATTTTTCACTTACATGTGCACACAATCACAAAGATAAGCTGAATACATGACATCCTTGCTGAAATTAAAAATGCAATATGTTTTTTTAGGAGGTGTGTGTTGAATGGCTGTGGCCTTATAAAAATGAAAGAAAAACAGGACTTGGAGTCCCTCTAAGTTACCTAATGGTGGTGAGATGTGATTTTTGGGTGGGTGGGGGTCTGGGGTGGGGCAGAGGCTTGTTGGGCAGGGTCCCTTTGCTCTCTCCAGGATGCTGAATCCCATGGGTACCACTGAACATCCTTTGAAAAGGGATGTATCCTCAGGGTCTGGTTCAGGTACACAAGCTGTTGTGCTTTGTTGGTTTCATTCTGGGATGGTTATGGATGGGTTTATTTTAAAAGAGTTACCTATTTTCCTCTGTCTGTGGGGTCAAAAGTGGCTGAATAGCTTTTTAATCAACTGGTCAAAATCATAACTAGGGGTTTTAAGAATAAGATTTAGGCCCAGGTGCTTATAGTGTTGATGAATTTTCAAGAAATTAAAGGAACAGGTGTTGTAGGAACAGGCAAACAACCTGATCTGAAAGTTGCTACAAGTTCCCCCTCTAACGATCGTGTGAATTAATTGATTTTTTTTATTTCCATCAGGCAAATAGAATATTAGAGTCAGCATAACAACAATAGTTTAGATCTTACTGTATGATTTAGTATATATTTATGATAATTCTAAGATCTATATGTTCATGATATGCATTATACTATGAGACTGACACTTTCTTCACATCACAGCTATGAAGTAGTTCAGGAATTTCTTGAAGAACTTGCATCTTTTGTTCATTTTTCCAATAAAATATTTTAGTTTTAGTTTGAACAGAGAGGAAACAACCTTCATAAGAGCAGGAGTCAAGTTAATTTCTTGCAGGCATTCCATCATGGAAATGAGAGATTTATGGAATTCTTAGACACTACTCTGGGTCAAGCAGTCAGCCTTGTAGACTATCTATGTTAATACAAAAAAAATGAAGCACTGCCAGCACTCATAAAAGGCAATTTATCACATCATATCTTTCCCTCTGTGGTAAAATGCTACAATACTTTTCATTTGGCAAACTTTTGGAGAGAATGGAAGCCCAGTGTCTTAGTCTGGACATGCACCATCTTTCCAACATCACAGTGTACAAGTCATGATAATCTTAGTTTACATTCAGCATATCCCTGTGAAGGAGAATAATGGTGTTCATGGTGCACTTTAAATGGACTGCAAAGTGCTCCATAGACAACTGAACTGTGTAACAGATTGGCAAGACAAATATTGGCCCATTATTCAACCTACAGTTGAAAAATAAAAACTACAGGGGGTACTGCTAAGTGAACTCGGAGCTGAAGCCCCATTTCACAATTCTTAATTACCTTTGTTTACAGTCCCTTGGAAGAGACCACCAGGCTGGGAAGCTGAAGGGCTGGAATTTTGCCACCTAAAGGGGTTCTGGGCCCCACCAGCTGGAGCTGCACAACTGGCTGGGTTTGTGCCCTGATGTGATCACTGTTAAGATCCCAGAGCTGACCCAGAGAGCAGTGTGGCACTCAGCAGTGTCCAGTTCCTGGGTATCAGTGCTGCATCTCTCAGATCCAGAGCAGATGTTCAAGAGCACTGATGCAGAGACCTTACATCCAGAGAATGGAATCTGGGATGGACAGAGGGGCGTGGGAATGTTTTGCAAGTCTCATCTGTTATTTACCCTTCAAGATATTTTCTAGCAATACAGATTCCATATTATCTGTCTCTTGCATGACTCATTAACACTTTCCTTCTAAAACACAGCCCCCAGAGGAGACAGTGATGGGTGATGCCAGTGATGCTTTGTTTAGGTTTGTCTCTGAAAAGTGCCTCCTCCTCAAGAAGGGGCTCAAAAATGCATCTCAGAGCCAGACACTTCTCTGTGCCCTCCCATCCTAGCCTTCTGGTTATGAATTCCCATGTCTAGTGCTAAGTGCAGTGCTGTCAGGGTGAGGAAGATGTGCTCTCTGAGTACAGGGGTGGCACCAGGCCCACCAAAATTAAACACATGATGTGAGCCCAGCCACAGAAGTCATGCTTCTGTATATACACAGCTACAGGATGCTGTGTGCATCTATAGTTACCAGTGAACACTTCTGCATTTAGACATTCCTGGAATCATGTGTTTGATGTAAGTAATAAATTAATGAGGTGACTAATTGCCTTTTGAGATTTTAACCCAAAGATGTGCTATACTGCTTTTGGGGATGTGTGAAGGAATGAGTTCAAGTCTTCCACATCGCTATTAAAATCTTAGCATTAAATCATCTTTCCCTCAACCAAGAAAAAGGAGTCAGGTGCTCTGGTTTCTGTTTCTGCTGGGGTTTCAAACCTGCTGCTATTACATAGAGTTTTTCCATTTGCAATAACACTGGGTAGTACTATTCCCTCAAAGGAAACTTATTTTTAACCTTAAATTATCCACAAAAATCACTTATTGGTTGGCTGGGAGGTTTTGTTTGGTTTTTTGGGGTTTTTTGAATATTTTTCCCCTCCATACTTTGTAGTAGAGCTTGAGTAATTACATTCAAGAGCGGTCAGAGGTGAGGAGACATGGCAATTTTTTAATTTAGCAAATTGCTGTCTGGAAAAGGTAATAGAGTAGAGAATATAAAAGTATTAATTGATGAAGCAAGCATTTCAGGAAGAAGCAAAAACCTGGAGAAGGATTTTTGTGTCCCCAGTCAGATATCAGTTCTCCATGACCATTCCCCTGCAGTAGTGTGTGGAATAACGTATTCAGTTCTGTGCACAGGGTAAACTGAGCAACACAGCATCCAAGAAAATGTTCTGGATGGGTTGGCTATTAGGTCAGACTACATGTAAAAAAGAAACTAAAAGGGTTTGGGTTTTTGTTTTGAAGTTTTTGCAGTGGTACGGAAATATAACTGGGAAACTAAGAAATAAGTTTCTGGAATAATCATTCCAAGGAAAGAGATGTCTTAGCCTCATGAACAATTATGATAAAGAGAGAAGACTGTGCAATGGCAGTATCCCCCCACTGATGATAACCATAGGGTGAAAGGGGTGCCTTTGTTCCGTTCTTGAACTCCTGGCTCTGGAAAAGTGGGAAGCTTAAGTTTGGAATGCTGGTGTTGCAGACAACAGTCTGATTTCTGCTACAAGAGGGAGGAAAGGAGAGAAATAGCAGTATTCATTTTCTCCTTCTCAATTACAAAGGCCAACAATAAAATAGGGAGGTAGATGCTGGAATGGTTATATTTGAGATTCTCCTCCTCCCAAATTAGTACAAAAAACGACCTGGAGCTCAGAAGGGCAACAACATGAGAGAATCTTGATTTTTTCCCCTTACTTGATGTAACAATGAAGCGCTGCTTTTGGCTTTATCAAAACTTTGATGGAAAAAACCCTGAGCAATTGAAGCTGCTGTTTAGACTTTCCCAGTATGAAAGGAGGTGCAGAGCCTCCAGCTTGCCACAGGCATCAACTAATTCAGTGTTTAAAGATGTGCAGTAAGAGAAGGTTGCTTTTAATGCATTGCAATGAAGTGTCTGCTGATAAGAAAAAGACTGGGAGAGAAGTTAAGCTGTTGCTTGTGATTGCTGGTTTTGACAGCAGGAAGAGACAGAAGTAACTTCTCTCTGAAATCATCCAAACTGTTCTCTCTGTGCCTTTTGCAGGGGCGGCCATATAAGGCAGCACAAAGGGAGGGCTCCTGCCTGGCTCAGGGTGGGACTTGGGCAGCTGTGGGCAGAGCCCTGCGCTGTCCTGCGCCTCTCCAGGGACTCCACGGAGTGCAGCAGCCGCCAGCAGAGGGATCCGCCTGGACAAAGTAGGTGCTGTTTGCCAGCCGGTGTCAGGTTTTGGTGTGCCGTGTCCGTGGGATGCCATGTGTGGATGGGGCACCCCAGGAAAGGTGTTCCAGGGAGTTGTGTGTGCAGCCAGCCTTGCCAGGCAGCCTCAGCACCCCAAAGAGAAAGGATGCTCTTGGAGGTGTTCCTAGGGACCTGCTGCAGGCTTTGTGCTTTAATGTTTGCACCCTCCAGCTGATCATTAAGACAGCTGCTGAGGGAAGGGATATATTTCTCTCTTTGCTCTAGAACTGATGTGGAAATGTGAGGTGATGTTCACCTTTCCAGGAGTAGTGTTAAGGAATGAGCCCTGTGTAAAAAGTCATGTTGAAATGTATACAAGTAAATACTATGTGGAATAACTTGGAGGGCTCTGTTCGGATGTACTGTAATAGGAACTCATTCACTACACGTGAGAAGCTTTAAACAACAGCAAAAAGTAGGCTTAATTTTAAAGAAAGGTGGGGTGAAGGCTGAAATTGTCTAAAGTATTCTGCTGAGGCTAAAGTAACTCTGAATGCAGTGTGTAAGAAATAAGGCAGTACAACAAAAAGACATCCACTCTGTCTCATAAAATTATTTATATTGCTGCTAAGAAATTGCTGCTTTGTATTAGCAACAATTTAAGACTGCTTCATGAAATACATATTGATCTTGAAGAGCAGTATTGTCTTTTCTATTTTGTCTAGATACTTGTTTGAGATTAGCAAAATTAGCTGCAAACATGAAAGGACTTGAAGAAAACTGAGGATCAGGCCAGGAGTCTTTGACCTTTTCCCTTGTAGCAATAATCTCCCAGCATCATTTATCACTAATGGCATTCCCCTTTTTATACTGAGAAAAGTTGTTCTAGAGTATTGTGGACTGTAAGATCGGGTTCCGTGAGGTGACTGAAATAATTATTTAAGTCTTAAAATCTTCCTGTAATATTGATGCTCTAGATAAGTTCTCCTGAGGTGTAGGGGTTGGAGTTCAGAGCCTCATTCAGATGTGTTTTGGGCAACACTTAATCTCTAATCAGGACACTTCAAGAACTGCTTAGCTTACAGTAATCTGGTAGGATCAGCTCTCGAGTCTCTGCTGCTGCACAAGTGTTGCACTGTTTAAAGAATTCCAGGCTTCCTTCTTAACAATGTCATTTTGAAAGTTAATTGTCTTTCCTTACTCCAGACGTCTCAAACTCTTTCCTTTCCCAGACTCCTGTTCCTTCTGGTGTCAAGCATGTGCCACCCTCTCATAGGTTTTTCTGATTTAATTTCAGAGTCTGTGAGTGACAGCAGGTGACAGGCTGGCAGCTCACACTTGTGTGACAGAGAAGCTCCATGATAACAGCACAAAGTCATCTTACCAGCTGCTGGAGAGCCCTGGGCAGGAAAGACATCCAATCCCTCCTCCATGATTTTAAATATTGATCAGGGCCAGCAGTACCCGTGTGTTGTTGCGGGATGTCCTGCGGTGCCGGAGGAGCTGCGGCGTGCCCGGTGTGTAACCACCACGGAGAGGACCAAGCCTCTGCTCCCCAGCTGAACACTCTGAATGGAAACAGCAAATCTGCAGCCTTGTTGGGAGTCAGGGGAAGCCTCAGCACCATGCAGTATTCTCCTGTGGCACTGAAGCCAGAGCCCTCCGTGGATAAGGGATCTGGGATTGCCCAGAGCACAAAGGTTGCAACCTGCTCGGACGGTGGAGCCAGCAGGGCTCGGACCCCAGAGTGCTTCCAGAGCCAATATCTGACCAAAACCAGCACCCAGGGACAGGTCTACAACTTCCTGGAGAGGCCCAGTGGGTGGAAGTGCTTTATCTATCACTTTGCTGTGTAAGTACCTATATTTTCACATGGTCTTTGGTGTAAGACAAATCTGAAACTGCCCATTTAATCAGCCAGGAATTATTACCTGAGCTCCTGGTCTCAAAACCTGTTGCATGAGTTATCCCCTGAAGGCAGTGTAAAAGCCAGTTCCTCAAAAAATCAGCCACTCTATCCATTATCATGTCCAGAGGAGGCTTTTTTATTCTTCAGATATCCTTTGTTTTCAAGGATGTGCATGTATATTTGGTGTTTTTGAGGGCAAGTCCTCTGTGCCCCTGGCAGTTCTGATTGCTGATTGAGCTGCTTTGCACTGTTCCAGCTTCAGACACTGCAGTTTTTAGCAGGAGATATGTCAGGTCCAGCTGTGATCAGACACATCTTGCTCTTGTAAGTTTGTTTTCCTCATGCTAAAGAGCCAAAACAAGTAATTTGTTAGACAAACATAACGTTACTAATTTGAATTGATTTATAGTAGTGAATGTGAAACGAGTACAAACTTAGCAAAGTGTTTTTCATTATACCATGTACTTAGTACATGCAAGGAGGCAATTAAGGCTTCCCTTTACCCTTGTAAAGCACTGGTTAGTATATTAATCCAGCTGTTACTGTTTCCTTTGGGTTGCTTATGGTATCTGTCAAGCTTAGCAAGACCTCAATTACTTTCTGAATGCTGCTTAACAGGAAGAGAATTTGTCATTTTAGCTGTAGAAAGGATCCAGTTGTGCTCTCACTGAGACCAGAGCAAGTTTTACTGGCCAGCTGAGCCAAAAGGCCTTGCTTTTATTATAAAATTAGCATATTTCCTGAAGAAATGCAGAGTGTTGAAATTACTCTGTCTGAGATAAACTATGGCCTGACTGTATTTGGGGAAAAAAACCCATTATCAGTGGCTGCAGTCAGGAACTGCCCAGAGAAATATATGGTAATTGTAGGGATGAACCCTAATGCTTCTATTTAGCATAAAATAGATAGTCTCATTAATACTTGCTTCCTTTCCGCCCTCAGCATCATATATGTATTTTTGAAAGATTTTTTGATTCATGAAATTTCTCCAAGCAAAAAGATAAGGCCTCTTTCAAGGACTATACTTATAGCATGCATTATTCCTAAGGACTAAACAGATGTGATTTGTGTAGATTTAAATATTTGAATAGTCATGATTTAAGCCTAGTTGAGACTACTAATCTTGCTAAAATGCATTTGTTTCATCATTTGTGTTGCTTTTATCCCCAAGAAAGGTTGATCTTCAATTTGTACTTTTTATTCAGAAATGGGCATTAAGATAAAAAAATAAAAATCTATACACCCCCTCAGTACTAGAAAATTGGAGAAAATATTGGTAATACCAACAGCAACTGTTTTTTTTAAGGATTCCTAACTTACATGAAAGAATGTGCAAATTGAGTGCTCTTAAAAGTTATTTGTCTTTGAGGCTGTTAGAAAGGAAACATTTGAAACATCTTTCGGCAAGCATTTTGTTTCAAGAATATTTTTGCTAATAATTATCCCAGTAACTACATCATGTGTTCATTTAAATAGCAAGTTTCTGCTTTGGAAAGAACATGCCTTATAAAATTATATATCATTACAGTGAAACATTGTTAAAAAAATAAACTACTAATCTAGAATACACTTAATTTTATAACTATAACAACCTGTAATTTATTTTTAAGAAGCTTCCCATGTTTTATGTGTGGGTTTGGAGGTAACTTAAGTGCAGCTCATCTGATGCTGATGATTATGACTATTTTCCTAGCACATCCAAACTTTCAAGTACATTGCTGATACTTGTGTAGCCTGGAGGAGCTGGATGTGCTCTGTGCCTTCTGTCCTTTGTGTACCACAAAAATCACACAACTCATGGAGAAACTTGGGGGAACTTTCAGTCCAAGAGGGACTGGAGACTGTTCTGATCTGGAGTCAGTTCTGCTAGAACTGGCTTTCCAAAACCAGGAAGAGAACAGCATGTGCTCAGGAGGTGACCTCTTCTCATTCTGAAGTTACCAAGACAATCACCAATAACATTAGTAGAAAGTTTTTTCTAAGGGAAAAAGCTCAAGGTTCCTATGTAACTTTATAACAGTGTTAGAAAAGGGAATTGTTTTGCTTAATTAAATCTAGAATTTGTATTGTTTAGTGGAGTTATTGGAATTTTAGTGGAGGTTGAAATTATGGCTTCAAAACAAAATGTTTGAAGGTGTGAGTGGGTTTACTTGAGAATCCCTTCTGCTGGGTCTTGAAAACCTTCTCACTTGGATACCTTTCTGGTTTAGGATTGTGAAATACTTCACTTCTGAAATGCCCAATAGAGGAGAGGATCTCACTTAGCAAGAGCTGGGGGCTTGAGAAGCAGCTGCCCCATGAGCTGACAATGTATTGATGCTAACCAAGCAATTCCTGTGGCTATGTAAGAGCCTTCAGGTGTTGGAGATCACCTGTGTTAGAGCCCAGCTGTTTGATGTGTGGTCTTCAATCCAGAAAAAGCAGCATGTGCCTGGCTTGTATTCTTTTCTAAGCTCAGCTATGCACTTGCTTAAATCACATCCAAATGTCAGGAATTAGGGCATAACCCTCATTTTTTGTCTCTTTGAAAGAAAAATACAACATATATTAGTGATGAGTTATTTATGGTAGTGACATTACTTGGCAAACCTACACATTTAAATCATTTAATTGCAGGTGGAGCCTTACTTATGTGATGGATGTATTTCTGAAGCCTGCATCCATTTAATGACTACTGAAATGGCTGCACTGCAGGCTAGAATGCTGTGTTCACCTGGCTGACTGTCACTTGTCACTTCTGTGAGCCACAGGGGCCACCTGGTGTCAGCCCGAGGCGACGTCACAGCGCGGGTTCCAGGCAGGAAACCCCTGAGTGTGCCCAGGATACACAGTATTTTCTCCCTGTTACCCCCTGCTCACTGCAATCCAACCTCCTTTTCATATTTTTTCCATTTCTGTGGAAATGCAGGGACTGCTGATTCTGGTCTTTCCAGCTACTGTTGCCTGGGTAGAGGAATTTTTCAGTTAAAAAGCCAGAAAGTTAGAGGGGACCTGGGTTCCCTTGAACTAAGAAGTGAGAGAGCAGGACAACTGTCTAACACTGACTCTGGTGAAGGAGGGAGAGAGGAGAGCCTGGGATCAAGACACTGAGGTCCAGGTTGGATGTGGTGGAAGCTGAGACTGGTGCCAGTGATCTGAAACTGGAGGGAAACAATACAAGAGCAGCATAGCTCAAGAACAAAGAGAATCTGAATTAAGCAGAAGGCACAAAGGAAAGAGGAAAAACAGGTCGTGGAGATCAGAAAGCTGGATACAGACACAAAAAGAACAGCTGAAAATGGTCAGGGAGCTCAGAGAGCCACTGGGAGGAAAAGGGTAGGACATGACAGCTGGGAGCTAGGGAAAAGCAGGGGCATGGAATTCACGATGGGACAGGGAACCTTTCACCCAGAGGCAACTAACTTGAATCTTGTCCAAATCAATAGTGAAGAAGAAGCAGTGATGGCTGTGGGGAGGTTCAAAAGGAGCTGTTGGTCCCTGTCCAGTTGTCAGCACAGCTGGAAGGGCTGCTGTCAGGCACTGGAGAAACCACAGGCTGGCTGGGAATGGAGGCAAGTCCAAGGCAAGAGGGAGACCCAGGCCAGGGACTCCTGGTTGTGTTCTCAGGCCTGCCATTTTCTTCCTGTGTAACACAAGTTAAGTGAGAACTTGCAGCTGTTCCAGGTCACTTTGTGCTGGTTTGGCCACTTGTTAAATGAGTTGTTGGACCTTGCTGTCGTTCAAAAGTTAGACCAACCTTTGTATCCTGTAACCTCCTATGGGATGAGGTGAGCTCATCTAACAGCTAACAAGCCAGCACCAGTTCTGCTCTCCTTGTCTACCTCCAGCACTCAGCTTGCTCCTGCCAGCTGCAGTTATCCTTGGATAGTTCAACATGGAGTTACACTTGGATAGCCAGTTCAACTTCTGCCACCAGCAGAAACCTACCCCAGTGGGAAAGAGGGGATGGTCTTCAGTCAGGTTAGTACTGCACATTAAGCACCTTGAAACACTGTCCCACTGTAGTTTCCTCAGTGGATCAACGTCACTTGTTAAATTTCATATAAAATTGTGCACAATAATTTCAAAGTAACAAAGCAAATCATCTGGCAAGTAGTGCAGACCACCTGGTTTGACTGCAAAACATTTCATAAATTCGGAGTCTGGGTAGCCATAAAGTCTGCTCTACAGGCTGCCTTGAGATTTCTGGGGAAACAACTTCTCCAAATGGTGACTTAGAGGGTAATGGCTGTGGGATGCTGCCTGTCTCTGGGAATTGTGTGGTACAAACAAGCAAAATGTCTTCCCTAGACTATGGTTTCCCAAGAGCTGGCACGGTGGTTTACCAATGCCAAAAGGTTTTGGTGTCCTCTGTCACCTTCCCTTCTTCTCTTCTGCACACATTTCTGCTGCACAACTCATGTTGCTTCTGGCACTCACTGGAGCCCTCCTATGCTTCATCAGCTCCCTGTAATGGCAGGAATCTAGATCAGCAGGAAATGAGGAGCTTTTGGGACCTTAAGGAGTTGCAGCATGTCAGCAAGTGGTCTAATGGGGCTGCAACCAGTGCTAACACAGTTGGCCAAGACTGGAATGGAATGAGGCAAAGCTCTTTTTTTAATTTTTTTTTTTTTCTATTTTCGCATCAGAGAGCTGTGGTGTGGGCTCAGTTTTATATGAAAACATGCCCTAGATTTAGTTTTTTACCCCTCTCCTCCTCCAGACTGTGTCCCACAGTTCCTTCAAAGAGAAGCACATCTGCACACACACACACATATAAACCTGTTCCTGACAGCTTGTTGAAAAAAACCTCAACTGAACAATTACTGCTGAATAATTAAAAGTGCATGATCCTTACAAAAATGTGAACATCAATAGCATCACAGACTTAAAACTTTGGAGGAAAGTACAAAAGATCAAAAACATGTTTATAAAAGGAGGGGCTAGCCAGCAGAGGGTTTTTTCCTTTAGAAAAGGTTCTGTGCACTTATGTTTGTGTCACTGTTATACATAAACAAGTGAATTCAGATTATTTGGACAAATTAAAATTGCAATTTTTTCCTATAATTGTTTTTCCTCAGACTTTGCTTTCCCAGGTTCTTTTACTTCCTCCAACTCCACATAAGAAATGCTAGTTGTGTTACATTAATGAAATTGCAGCAGTTCATAGCCACCATTCTGGCTCATTCTGATTTTTTTTTTGGTCTACAACTGTTACTGATGTAGAGAAATTTAAAAGGCAAAAAATGTAAGGGTCTAGTGGTTCCTTTTAATGGGGCACTTGCCTGTATATATTTTGATTCTTTGAGTGTAGCAGCTCTTTAGTGAACTGAGTTAAGTTAGCACAGTGTTCTCCAGCTCCTGTTTTTATCTGGAAATGGAGCATATAACCCATTATTTATAACTGTTTATCTCAAAGGGACTGTCAAATTCCCATTTCTGTCCTTTCCACAATTATCTCTAGAATGCAAGCAGATATTTTGCTTTTTCCAATGATGTGATTGTAATATGATCAACACAAGCAACAACTAAAGTTCAGAGTAATTATAATCACATGGCTGCTTTTGAGATTCTGGCTTTGACCTTGATGTCACAGGTTAGTTCTGGACATGGTGTGCTTTCATAAGAGTAAGGCCTATTATTATTATTGTTATTATTGTTATATTTAGGGTGTTTTTTGCCAACATAGCAGTTACTTATTTGGAATTTTATATAGAAATGTCACTGACAAAGTTTTCAGTTTAGAACTACAGTGACTACTTTTCATCTGTGTACTAACTACTGAGAGGTACTAAGCAGATGTCTCTGATGACAAACTCCAGGTACCAAAAGAGGAACAGTATTGAAGGGAAGAAGCTCAAGAACTCCATATTCATTAAAGTGGGATGTTCCTCTTACTGCTTAGGGTTGCGTGTTCAGCTGGATGAGGCAGTGGAATGGCTGAAGTTGCTAATGAAGGCACAGTGATATTAAAGAAAATTGTCATTAGGGTTGTGTAAAGTTCCAGGATTTGGTTGTTCTGAAAAAAAATTGGGGTAGTTATTAATTTTTAACCTCACTTTCTAAGGAAATGGTTTCTGTAACCACACTGTCTGAGCATGTCAGGGCCTTACCAGAAACTTTTGAGCCAGTTGGCAAGTTCCAGCTAATGTGGACAGAGGATGAGACATTTCAGAGATACTGTGCTTCTTCTCATTTGGTTAAAACAGACATTTGTCATGAGGAGAGAGAAATTAATATCCCCAAGATGGAAACACTTCACTTTGAAGGTCTTTAAATTGCTTGGAACCAAGGTGTCTTTTCAGGAGAGAGATGTTAGGAAAGCTCTTAAGGAAGAACTTGGATCAGGGAGTACTTTGTGTTAGGCATGGCCACCTAACCACAGGGCACAAAGCCACAACATGAGTAAGTTCTATTTTTGTTTTTTGAATTATTGATGACTTTTTCCATCATTTCTGTAAGAAATTCAATCCATTTTATTCTAGAAGCTCAGTTTTGTAATAATCTGAGCAATTAATATACATTAACAACTGCCCCCATGGGCTAATGTTGTTTCTGTAGTGAAAACAAATACTGTAGCCTGACATTGCTATGGTGCTATTGATGGAATTTGGTTTGCTTTTGTGGGAAAAAAAAAAATCCTCTGTTCTTACAGAAACTGGCAAAATAAAAAAGATATTCCTTGTTGTTAATGTTAGAAGTGTTTGTTGACTTGTGGAGTCCACATGGTACCAGATTTAAGAAGAAAAGTATTTAACTAAAGTGGCATTAACTTAGTGGATGTATCTGCACAGCATCATTATATGCATTTGTTCTTTCCCTTTTCTGCTTCTGAGCCCAAGAAACATTATTTAATATGAAGACTATGAGGAAGCTGGTGTTGCATTTTGAATGGTGGTTGGAATTTCCTTCTCCCTTCGAGGGGAGTCCTAAATCACACACCAAAACCTACTGACTTTGTGTTTCAGTCAAGGTTGGTGATAAAAGTGTCAGAATCATCAGCACTGAAGTCATGGTGGTGGACTGGTTTTGTCACTGTTTAAAGAACTGATTATGTCTCTTCTAGAAAGTCTTAGGTATAGAATCAGAATAGGAGATTGCAAGATATAGAGATAAAAAAACAAGAGAAACACAGAAGCACATATGTCAGTGAAAACAAGGGCACTCAGTGGAATCAAGGAGCTTAAATCCCAGGAAGAGCAGGGCTTTGAATAGAAGGTTTCCAGGATCAGTGCTCCTGGAGATTGTAAGAATGCAATTTGTCAGTTCTGAAGTACTGCCAGATAAACTCGCAGTAAAAGCAAAATCCAAATCTTGGTGCTCTTCAAAGAACAGCGATTAAGTTAGGCTGTCAAATGTTTGGAAATGTGAAGTGCTCATTACTAATGGGAGCTGTGGATGTTTTATAAATAATATACAACAGCTTGGGTCAGTAGATCCAGAAAGTTGGTTTCAAGTGGGAGATTTTTTTGTGGGATGTGTGGCTCATGCTGTGGTTTGAGCAGCATTGGTTTTAGCTGTTGATCCAGCCCTGATTGGGATGAATTCTGTATATGCAGCTGAGTCTATTTGTAAGAGAAATTTTAAATTTCCTTGGTGTTGCAGAAATATTGATTTGTTATTTCTGATTAGATCCAAGAGGGCAACTTCATGTTATGTGCAATGGGACTGTTGGGCATTTCTGGGTGGAACCCAGAAGAGACAGCTGAAAACATATCCTTGGTACATCCATGTGATAGAGGGAATTTTCCTTTGAAGGCTTCAAAGCTCTGAAAATATTTTACTCTGGGGTAGAAAAAAAGAAAATTAGATGTGGACAAATTCTCTGCTAGGCATACTCCTTGGTAGTAGAGTGCAAAGCTAGGCAGGATTCCGTTAAAACTTGTCTGGTCTCCTCCACTTCTGCTGAAACCTACACATTCCCATTCTACTTCTGATTTTAACAGATTGGTACTTTCAGCAGAAAAATTGCCCCTTTACCAAAATTTCCAACCAAATCTAATTTGTGTATGATCACATATGGATAAGCACATGACCTTTCAAAGACACATCAAACCTCAGGAGCCTGGAAATAGATTTATGAGAGAACTGAGGGATGTCAAAACTTGCCAACAAAGGCACATGAACAACCTTCTCTTCATGACTTAAAAACTCCTTTGGATAACAAAAATATGTAAGAACCAGGAGTGAGGTTTTATTCAGAGCAGCAGGAATGTTTTCCAGAAGCACATGTCTATTCAACATGAGACAGCAGAGTCCCATTTAGAAGAAAGTACTTCACTCAGGAATGAGAGAGAACATGCACTTTTAGAGTATGAAAAAAGAAAAATGCTCACCTTAGTTTTCCTGCCACAAAACAACCAGTTAAAATAGAAAGCAGCCCATGCTGCTGGAGCCCCTCAAATAACTTTGTTTGCTAAACTCATTTATTGTCCCTAACAACAGGTAGACTTAAAGCTTTTGGTCTCTTTTAGATAACTCTGTGGTCTGTCATCCAGAAAAAAGCTGAAGCTCCAATACTGTAGTTGCACATAGATTTACTTATTAGCCTCAGTTCAGTCCATTTTTCTTCAAAGTCCAGCTGAAGCAACTGCATTTCTTCTCCCCTACTGTGACAGTAGGCCAGAACATTTTGTCTTCATATCTTGGATTCATGGAATGATGTGGGTTGGAAGGGACCCTACAGATCATTGAGTTCCACCCCCTGCCATGGGCAGGGACATGTTGCACTAAACCAGGCTGCTTGATTCTTCTGGGAAAAATAGCAGATAGAATAAAGGATTATCTAAGGAATCTAAAAGGCAGGGTTTCCATGTACTTTCAGCTGGAGACATGTAGAAGCCATTTGTAGTTACCTACCTGCAGGGTTTTCACAGAGTGAAGAGAGTCTCAGTGGCTCAGTTTTGAGGAAGGAACAGGACACATCTGCTTGTGTTAAAATCATCAGCAACCCATGGTCCAGGCCTCTCAATACTATAGAGCATAGGTTTTGATTGCTTTTCCATAATAATTTGTTGATTTGCTTTTGTTACAGAGCTCTTATTTTTCTAAAAGTGGTTTTTTTTTCTCTAAACAAAACTTCGCAGAGTCAGTGAAGTTTGGTAAAGCCCAGAAGGCCACCAAGCTACTGTTTTGTACTTAGTTGCCACGGAGTATATCTCTGTCTGTGAATTTACAAGTTTGTCCCCTCTCCACCCATCTCTTTTTTCTTGTCCAAGAGGTAACATTCCCACAAGCATCTCATATATCAGCACTTCAAGTACACTTATCTTCAGGACATAAACAGAAAGCCCTATATGCACAGTTTTTGCTGGAAATGGAATTATTTTCTGCAAAACTTAAAAGGAGGAATTATGACTACTCCTCCTTTAAGAACTTCCATTAGGCTTGTCTTCCATGGAAAATAAGTTTGTTAGAGTATGACCTTGAAAAAGTTGACCCTGGAGAAAGTGCTTGGCATAATTTTGCTCTCCGTGTGAAGTTAACCTCCTGGTTCCCAGTGTTTGTAGGCTTCAGTGAAGTGTGCTTATGGTCAGTAAATCTATTAAACAGAATTTGTCCCTGGCTACAACAGTAACAGAAACATGTTCTCAGTCTCACCAGCTACTCTCCAAAAGGAACCAATGCTTAGGAGGACCAGGAAGCACTAATTTAACAGGAATTCTTCTTTAATCTGGTTAACACATGGGACAGATTTAAGGATGATAGTCTAAAAGCATTGATGAGAAAGCAGTTTTATTTTATGTATACCTGAGGCTTAAGGAACTGAGGAGAAGTCAAGGAATACTAAACTTTAGTTTGCATTAACAAGATGTCTCTTGGGAAAGCATAACACTTCATCTTCTGTAAATGTGAATGGTGTTATATGAGAATCTGAAACCAAAGGGGAGGTCCTCAGATACTCTTCTTTCCTCTGATAAGTAAAATATTTTTTTCTGCTCAATGAAATTATGAGAAAGAGTCTGCAAATAGCTGATCAGAATAAGTTTCCATCTTCAGAAAAAAAAAAAAAAGTTGAAGGAAAAGGAGACCAGGTGTTTTAAGAGGAAATACTTCACTATTTTTAGTAGCTCTGTGGCAGACGAGGAAAATAAGTGTTTGTGGAAGTAACAGCTCCACTTGTGACTCAACATCCTCAAGAATCACAGAAACAATGGAAGAGGACGAAGTATTAGAAAGAAGAACCTCAGTTCCTTTAGGACAGGAAAGAGTAGACCAAATCTACTAGTTGGTAATTATTTATATCTCTGCCTTATTAACTTCTTCCCTTTAGGAACTGAACAGCTGCCAGCAGGTGAAACTGTTCTCTGTGGATGTGAATAGCTCCCTGCAAGCAAGTGAACAATCACACCTTGTTTTCTCACCCTTCCATCACAGAGAATTGTCCTTTGCAGGAAAGAATATCGATCACAGGGGCAACGTGAGGAAGCCACACTGGAGCTGGTGGGGAAAGGGAAATTGCCATATGGCAAGCTTTAAATAGCTTCACCCTAAATCAGCAATATGCAACACACACTCATCCACATGCCTCACCTATAGGTATCCCAGAAACCTCATCAGAAACATTTAGGGAGACCCAGGGTCTGTTGGGCACTTGCTGACAAAGTTAACACTAGTGGACTTTGCCACTGCCTTTGGAGGAACAGCTTGTCCCTCAAACCAACACCTGCAGTGAGGGCTTGAGACAAACCCAGAGGTTTTGTCAAAGCCAGTGAGGAGCCTTGCTGAAGGTTTGCCTGGGGCACCATGCATCCAGCTCTTTACAGGGAATTTGGCACCCACCCAAGCTTTTTTCCTCCAGTGTATTTGGAAAGGTCATTGGTTAGAGCTATGTTTAGCATTCCAGAGGCTGTTAGGAGCAGTCCTCAAGGAGCTTTTCTGATTGCCTGAGAGGCAAGAGCTTGTTGGATTCTGCAGATTCTGTCAGCTGAGCTGTTTATCTAAGGGTGGAGTTGTCAGAGCTAACCTACACTGTGCTGTGCAGTCACTTAAAGGAAGCTGTGAAGGCAGCATGCACTGACTGCTGGCTCAGAGATACCAGAGGGGGAAGAAGATGCTGCTCCACTGGGCTAGAGAAAAGGTGCAAAAGGATTGTTGGTTTTTCTGGGAGTGGATTTACTCAAGCTGCAGTGAGAATTGACCTTTATTTCCACTGCTTGTCTGCAGCACTATTGTCATAACCCAGATACCACTTACCAAACTCCACCTGTGGCTTCTTTCCAACAGCCTGTGGTGAGCACTGAGCATAAACTGCTGCAGGTGCACACAGGGACATCACCAGCTGTGGCTAAACCCTGGCTGTAAGGCTGCTGTGCTGTGCTTGAGGTGAATGGCACCTCACAGCTCTCAGGTCCAGCCCTGTCCTGCCTCCCTCTCAGACATACAAATCCAAGGGGAAAACAGTCCCAGCTTCTTCACACTGAGGGTGTGTCCATCCATGACCTGCTACCTGGGTTGGGTGATCATGCACTGTGAGATCACTACCTGGATGAGAAACATTTTGGGATTGTATTTGGTTTTGTATCTGCCTTGACACACTCCTGTTGTTTTTACTTTCTTAAGTCTATCTGACTGACTGAGAATACCAGAAACTGTCCCTTATTTGTCTCAAATTCAGTTTTTCAGGATAGGCAGATCTACTTCCATGTTGGTTGTGCAGAATAGTAATTATGTTCTTCCATTCCCTCTCACTTCAGCAGGTTGCTGTGTCCCCATGGAGATGACAGCCTGCCCACAGCAGGGTTATTAGTGTGTCTCATGTCTGCTTGGGATTACATAGGAAAAGGAAGACTTTTTTGAAATGTAAAGCACCAGTAGTGTGGGAGGTTTCCAGCATTTTTGGGAGTTGATATCAGAAAAGGAACTCTTGCTATTGGGAAAGCCTTTGTTCAATGCACCATCTTCTGTGACCCAAAACTGGATGGTAAAGACTGTCAGAGAGCCTGGAGGAAGCCAGCAGATCATCACATTGAGTGGATTTCTGAGCAGTAGAACTGAGAGTATTGGCTGGTTGGTTTGTAGTACTGAACACAAAGCTTTTTACTGCACTTACACACACTAGAAAAAACATACTTGTTTCTGTGTTCTGGATCTTCTGAGTAATAGGCACTGCTGTATGTGCTAGCTGAACAATTTCCTTTTTACTTCCCATTATTCATGGAAAGAATAAAACGGAGATTATCCTGTTTAACATCTGTCAAGATTGCAGAGCTCTTGTAGTGGAGGTCTGCTGAGCTGCTCCCCGGGGGATGTGATGCTCCAAGACAACAGGCACTCACTTTAATCTGGACAGATCAAGCTCTGAGAGTCTGGGACATGCTGAAATCTGTGTCCACAGGACCTTGATGCACAATTGTCTGAGTAACTATTAGGATTTTAGTGACTTTTAACACTTTTTCTCTCCAAGTAAATTGCCTGGCTGGAAAATAAGTATGGTCTTCTCATTACATAAAAGAGGAAAATCACTGAGATTAATTTAAGGCTGTATCTTTCAGCCATGGTGATCACAAAAAGAGAATTTTTTTGTTTAATGAAACACATCTTTCTCCAGTGACAAACTCCTTGCAGCAATGCTGCCACTTTAATTTGCTGCTTAGCTGTGCAGGAGAACAGATCTGCAGCATGTGCCTCCATACAAATCATTGCAGTCTTTTTTCCTACACCTATTGTTCCTGTGCCTCTGCTGTAATTAGAGATTATTGGGACAATGTCTTCACTGCAAGTTCATGGCTTGCTGGTTGACGAGATGAACAAGCTTTCTGTTTGTTTTAGGGGGTTATTTTATTGTTTGGGGTCTTTTTTTTTGTTGGTTGATTGCGGGGTTTGTTTTTTTTGTGGTTGTTGGTGTTCTTGATGCTCTCACTCACTCATTAATCTGTGCTTGTCTTTGTCCCCACTGCAACTGAATTTGTATTCAACTCATGTGAGCTGCCCTTGCTATTCATTGGGAAGGAGTGACACTCACTGGCCAGAGGATATAGTGCCATAAATTAAGTGAATAGAAAGTCCTTTGAATAGTTTTGATGTGTGATTTGGAAATAGAAAAAAAAAAAAAAAAGAATCTCAATACATATAACCAGGAGAGAAGCAACAATTAGCTCAAAGTTACAAGACCTGCAGGCTGTGTGGGCAGTTTGGGGACCCTCAGTAAAAAAGAGATGCCAGTTGTCTTCCCTTTTACATCTTATGCACCTACAGCCTGTCTCTTTGTATAGTTTTTTTTCCTCAATTTTTTTTTGGTGAACCTCTTTTTAATTGCTTTTTCTGAAGCCTAAAATGATATATGGTTGAAGATGTAGTGATAATATCTACAGGATATGTAACAAAATTGGTTTTTCTCTTTGCTTCTCTTAGAGTGGAAAAGGTGTCGAATACACTGTCATCCTTAAAGTCTTGATAGAAAATATTTAGAATGTGAATTCTCTATGGATTTTTATTTATTACTAGTATTCAGAGGAAGTGCATCTCTTTGAACATCTGCTGGAATTGTCTGATATGCTGGTTTCAGGGACAAGCCAAGTAAAATGTTCCCTTGACCACTGACTGAAGGACAGTCTGAGCTGCAGGACAGTTCTGTGGGCCTTTAACACTGTCCTGATGTGTGGATAAGTCTGTTCACCTTTATGTGTCTTTCTCCATGTACCCATCACTAAGATTGCTGATTGGAAGGAAAAGGTATCAGGATAAAGAAACTCCCTGAAGCACAGCCTCCAATGGAGTGGGATACTCAGTACTGATCTGAAATGTGTAAGAAAAAGAGGTTCTTATGACCCTTCTTACCTTACTTTTGCACCTGCATGTTCTTTACATGGAAGGCACTGCTGCTGTGTTAAGAAAAGGGTAAAGTTCTGCACTTTTCCAAGCCTACACTCTTCTAGTGCTGGACACTGGCAATACCCTTATGCTTTGAACCCCTTATCAGCTTGTTCTTTTCCATTTGCCAATCACTGGCTTGTGTTTCAGTATCTGTCCTCAGGCTTTGCTATGATTTCCCTTTTGGAGTGTCACTCTCCAGGAATGCTGGTTCTGTCCCCTCTGCTGGTTTATCTTCTGGGCAGTGGAGCAGCTCATTGAAGTAAGAAATCAGTTTTATTATGGCTTGGACAGGTACTCTGTGCCCACTATAACAAAGCACTGTTTTCAGAGATAAACCTTTGGAGATTGGGAGTAAAACTGGTGAATAATACATTTGGCAATTTGTGCATGTTGAAGCAAAAGGAGGGGCAGGACTGAGTGAAGGGTTGTGGAACTCATAAACCATGAGAGTGTGATTAAGAGTTAAAGGTGCTGTTAGTCTTGACCAAGATGTGTTTTTCCTTTATATTGTGGATCAGGATAGTAAATATTTAAGAAAAGCAACCTGGATTCAGAGACAGTTGTACATGTACAGCTCTAAACACTACTTATGAAATCTGTTTATTAATGGTAGTCCTGACCTTCTCAAATCTCCACTTATGGTTAAATAGTGTCAGAATCCTTCCAGAGACAGATGAAAAGAAGCAAGACCTTCTGTTTTTTTAACTTCAAATCCAGTTTTAGGCTGGAAGAGGTCAGCTGTTGTCTATGTGGCAGCTGAGAAACAACTGTCTCTCCTTGCCTATGTTAGCACAAGCTTGCAGTGTGTGAATGATGAGACCAAACATACCAAAGAATTATTTCCAGTGTTAGTTATCACCTGTCCAGTGTTCCTGGGGATCCCAAGACAGTCTAAAACTCTGAGGCACTCTAAAAAGAGGAAAAGGAGAGCTGAAGGGCTCCATGGATATCAACATTTTCCCTGGTTCTAGTAGTGGTTTGGATGTGTTGCATGAAGAATGTTGGCTCAGCCTACCCCTCCCTCTGAGGCAAACATGTTTTGGGGATTTTCCATATCCAAGTAGTTTTTTGCAGTAGTTATTTTCTATCCTGTATCTGTCTTGTGAGAACTTTGTCTCTCTAGCTATAGAGAGATATATAAGCTGCATCTGTGAGTAGATAAGTAGAACAGGCTGCCCAGGGAAATGGTGCAATCACCATCCTTGGAAGTATTTAAAAAATGTGTAGATGGGGCACGATGGGGTTTCATGGCAGAACTGAAATTTTTGGGTTGATGTTTTGACTTGATGATCTTTGAGGCCTTTTCCAACCAAAATGGTTCTGGAATTCTGTATTGTGTGCTCCTTTGTATCTGTGTGTATACATGTTCTGCTGAGCCCCCAGCCATAGGTGAAAAAGCTGCTGGGGAAAGCCCAAAAGCACAGTGTGGGCTGTGAGAAGAGAGGGAAAAGCAAGAGTGAGAAACAGCTTCTGAGCACTGAGGTGAGAGAAGCTGGAGAAAGGGAATGAGGTGCTGCAGGTTCCAGGGCAGAAATTCCCTGCAGCCCCTGAGGAAGGTTTATCCTGAAGGACTGCAGCTTATGGAAGAGCTCAGAGTGGAGCAGGGAGCAGTGTGAGGAGGAGGGAGGAAAGGCAGAGATAAAGTGTTGTAGTCTAACCACAACCCAAACTCCTGGGCTTGTGTCAGCTGTGGACTTGATGAGCTGCATTTCATCTCTTCTTCTGGAGCACTCATAAAAGTGTCCACTGGGGCAAGACCATGGACAAACTCCAAAGGAATTCATCTTATCACTGGTCTCTAGGTTGTACAATAATTTTTGCTCTTCCTGATAAGCTTTTCCACCTTTCAGATATTAATTCAGATATCAGCTTTCATGTAAAAGCTACCAAAACCCACTGAGTGTTGTTTGTGTCTTTGTTAAGCTGTACAGCAATCAGTGAAACATGAAGCATTCACTGTGACAGCCTTCCCTGAGAAATATACTTGATAATGTGAGATTTACCTATTGATTAACTGTGTTCAGCCTTTTTGTCATTTTTATTTCATGTTTCTGAAAACTGTGTGAATGCAAAATTATGATACTCATTTGAGTAGGAAGAATTGACTGATTAAACACAAAGTATTTGCAATATAAAAAGTTTTGTGAATGAAAGAAAGAAAAAAATAGATCTAGATTTACAGTTCAACTTGATATGTCACTAAGCACTGTTTTCTTTTTACAGATTTCTCCTGGTGCTGATTTGTTTAGCATTCAGTGTGCTGTCTACTATAGAGCATTATTCTGAGTTTGCCATTGGAACCCTTTTCTGGATGGTAAGTCAGCTTTCCTGGGGAAGGGCTGATCAGTTTTGACTAAACCTGAATTGCTTTTGGTGAACAAGGAAGATAACTGTTAAAAATCCTCATGCAAAGCTCATGCTACCAGGACATTTAAAAGATGCCTGCTTTCATTAAAGAAGGGTCACAGTTTAATGGGGATGATTATTTTCTAGATCCTTGAACTATGAGGACACTTGTTAGATTACCAGTTTTAAGAACTTGTATCTCTTACAGTGGACAACTGGTGTTCATCAGTCTTAGGCAGCATGGAACAGGATATTCTATAGAAATGAATTTTTAAAATGTGAATTTTCTAATTCTTACAGTAAAAAGTTGGCCAAGAACTTTTCAGAGGCAGGTGATTTCTGTCAGCCTGGTTTGCTGCTCTACAGAACAGGAAGGAAGAGCTCCTATCACTCCTGTCACCAGGGATTTGGATTTGAAGTTGGTACTTGCTTGGTGGGAATCAAAAGTACAAGTCACTTACATGAGGACACTAGACAATGACCCTCCTCTGTTCCCCCCTTGTCTCTATTCACTTTTAGGGAGTGAAAAATGAAGATTAAACATCCTTCATAAAAATAGAGTAACTTTCAAACAGTTCCTTGTAATATCTGCATTTAGTTTCTCATCTCAGTGTGTGATGATCTCAGTATTCTTATTGCAGTTTCCTTTTGTTAAATGGTGACTTTTAATGTGATAGAATTTGTTTTTCCATCTGGTTTTAAAATCAAAATCAGTTACTTCTTTGTTTTCCTATGGCTTAGGCTACATTAGCATGTGCAGCTTTTGTGTGCAATTGACTGAGCCATCATTAGATCCCAGAGTTATGCTGAGATCTTGATTAGAGTTAATCCTGTAACAAATCTTGCTTGGCCTTTAAGCCCCAATTCAATGTCAAGCAAAGTGCAGTGTTCTGCCAATCATGTGTGGTGCTCCTGCTCTCTGAGCTGTGGTGACTGCAGGTCAGCACAGGCAGGCTGGGAGCAGCAGTCCTGGCTCAGCTGATTGTTTCTGTGCAGATGGAATGTGCATGTGCAGACAAGTTGCTGGACAGAGAGTAATGAGATGGAGACAGATGTGTGGCTCTCAGAGTGCCCACACTGCACTGCCACCTATTTTTAGGTGGTGTTATCATCTAAAAAATGAATCATGCACAGTCAATGGAACAATTTCTTGGATTCCTTGTGTCACAGCCTTACCTGGAGGATGCCTCTCTGGAGTTTTTCCTCCTGCTATTGCCTTAGTTTCCTTCCTAGAAATAGCCAGTACAGAGGGTAGCTGTTCTGCTGGCTACTGTACAGTCACTTGACAAGAGCATATTTGTCTTAAAACTTGGTTTGGTTTGAAATAAATTCACTTCAGTTACAAAAGATTATTTTTAGAGCAAATTAAATCAGTTCTTTTTCATAGAGTTGAGAGAATTCTTGTTGCCAGGAGTTAAATGTTGGACTCCTGCTTGGAGCAGATCTTCCCACCTTTACCTGAAGGAATTTCCAGCTGGGATTCCATTTGAGCTATAAAAGTGTTCACCCCACAGAAGTGTGGAGATTGCTCTTCTCTTTACTCTGATATACTTCACAGCACACCTGACTGTTCATGAAACCAGAGTTTTATCTCTCCAAAATATGGAAACTGTGCCTGTGCATTCTGCCTGCTCTCTTGAAACTGGGAACAGAGCACACTGCCAGTGTGGTGAGAGTCAAAACTGGGCCAAAGCATCTACTGGATCAAGTTCAAAATTAAATTGGTTTGTTTCTCTCCTGAGTGAAGGGCCCTGTAATTCTTGGTATAGCCCACAGCAGCAAATAAATACTGGCATGTGATGCTTGTGGTCTTTTCCCACTTGTAAGAAAACTGCTTTTCATTGTATTCAGGTAGATTAACACTTGAGAAGGATCAATTTCAAGAATGTGCTGTTGAAAGTTGCTAAGGCCTGACAAGAGGGATAGTATTTGGTACTTGAAGACATAGAAATGTTTTTGTGTTTTCTTAGGGAGGGATAGTGTGCCAAGTACCATTTTGGATAATATGAATCACTGGAATAGACATGAGACATTGGTAACAGCTGTAGCTATAGATGTGTCCTAAGACATCAGAGCCTTGTGTTTCAAAGACATCATTATCTTAATGTTCTTAGGACATCTGGATGATCTAAGAGAATTTGTCAGGTGTGAAACTAGTTCAGACAAGCTCTGTGAATATACCAAGGAGAGAATATCACAATGCTTGTAGCTAGAATAGAAAAGGGGAGTGAAGAAGCAGTTGCTGAAACTAAGAGTAAAAAAGAGCCCCAAATGTTTGCTCTAATCCTTTTATTCCCTAAGCATATGTTCACAAGTCTCTGACAATTCAAGTGAATTGTGGAGTAAAGAATGTGATTTTTAGCATGATGCATGAAAAAGTTCTTGTACAGTGTGTGAGGAAACAAGTGCAGTGGAACAAGGTTCAGTTGTGAATTGTTTACAACACTCAAGATGATCCTGAGTTACAGCTGAGTTTCATTCCCAGTTGCCCCAGGTTTAGGTAACATTTTATCCTCCTTTCTTGTCTCAAGTTCTAGTTCTCTGATAATACAGTTGTAATTTTATCTGGTTCTATGATTATTCTGTTGAAAAAGTGCTTTTAAAAGTTGCCAAAGCCACTTGATTTGGCAGTTGCTTCTACAGCAAGAGGCTGCAATGTTTTCTTGATGATCTAGTAGTTCCTGTGTCAGTTTTGATTTGTAAATGGCATCTAGATCATACAGGATATGGAATGAAAAAATAAACTATAAAGTGGGCCAGATGTACTTCCTCCTTTGAGGATTAGTCTGTTTTCATGGTTAGAGGTAATATATTTTTCTACCAGGAGAGGTCACCATGGTAGTTTGTAAAAGACCAGTTTTTTATTTAATTGCAAAAGACCTTGCCAAAAGGGAGCTTCTTAGATTGTGGGATGACTTTCACTAACTGTGCCAGTCTGAAAACAAGAACAAAATATTATTTTCTTCATACACATGATATTTTACACACTGTGAGGAACAGCACAATAAAAATACAATTAGTATAATGACAGAATTACAGGAGTAAGGGAAAAGTTTTGTCTGATTTAGTATCTTGACATTAATTACTTTTTAAATTTAAGACTACCAAGTGTATTATTGACCTGAAGGAAATATATTTGTTTTGCTATAAATCCTGTTGATTCAACTGAGGAGTTCAGGCCCTAGGGTACCTCTTCCTTTTGGTTACAGACTTTATGCATCTGCTTTCCTCTAAGGGGTTTCTTTGATGGAAAAAGCACTGTCATCTCTCCCAGACACATGAACACCTGTAGCACCAGAGGGTACACAATTCCCTCAAATCCTCTATTTTCAGAGTCCTCACTTGTTGCCTCTGTTGTCAGTCCTTCCTGCCCTCTTGGCTGCTGGGAATTGGAGAAAGGGCTGAAATGTGAAATCAGAAATTCCCACACCAGCTGGTGCTCAAGTTTTTCAGGCCAGAGAACTTACACTGGGCTGTATTTATGAGGAGGATCTTGTGGAAGAGTTTTTAGCTGCAGTTGGGTCCTTGTTATGTGTCTTTCTCAAAGGCACTGCTCAGTTTGGGTTTTATTATGGCTTTTTGTGTGTCACATGAACACACACATCCTCCTGCTCTAAGTACAGGAAAGACTGTCCAAAGTCAAAGGACAAGGCTGTCAAACTTCAGAGTGACAAGTGATAATTGGATCACTTAAGCCAGCTAAAGCATGTCACTGTTTTACTGCTCTGGTTCTGAACTGGACATCAGGGTGGTTTTTCTCTTTGGAATAACACAATTTTCAAAGTGAGGGTTTTGAGAGGAGACCACACTCTTCCTGTCTGCAGTGGAGTTCCCCTGTTGCTTTTTGTTCATCTCTGCTTTTGGCCCATCTTCCATCTAAGCTGTGTAGTCAGATCATCAATGCATCACCTCCAACCTGTAGCAGAGGAGAAACAAACCTGCAAAAAGCTTAACTGAGTTGTCTCTGGTGATTTATGGAGAAGTGAATGTGTTCTAATAGAATTAAGGGAATTTTCACCATCCCATCAAAGCAGTCAGTGTTAGAAAGTAAAAAAGGTGGAATTTGTATCTATTTCCTGCCTTTCTGCCAGTTTATAATTCTGAATCTGGTTTTAGGGCCTTCCCCAGGTCTGTTTGACAAAGTGATCATTTGATAGTGCAATACATGAAGTTCACGGGTGCCCTTCCTGCTGGCCTCACCTGTCCCAGTCTGGGGTTCCTCCTCTGCCCCAAGATCACTCCAGAGGGACACGAAGGTGGTTCAAAACCTGGTTTTCCCCGAAGCTGCTGAAGAGAGACTGCCGGAGACGGTTTTCTCTTTTTCCAAGGACAGTTTATTGTTTCTTATCTCTGGGACACTTTGCCTGGCCAGCAGCGGTCTGCTCAGCCTGGCATCCATGGTGGAATCTGCCTGGTCAAGGCAGGGCTTATCTTATATAGTTAGTACTACGTATTACATGTTTACAAAATTTTACCAATACAATACAATTTTATTAAATGGTCCAGCCCTGACCCCAACCAATCCAAGAGTGCCAACGTGTCACCCAACATGGATGACATGGAGAAGAAGGAGGAAAAGGTGTCCACCCCCCAAATTCTCCATCTTGGCCACGTGTCCCTTATCATAAACATTCAAGAAAACCTATTTATCTACGTTCTAACATTCTAATTTACACTCTACTCATCATTATTTTCTGTGTCTCTTCTCTCAATGTGGGCAGGTTCTCCCAAGGAGCCAAATCCAGCCCCTGCAGCTCCTGGGCAGCACTCAGGGGTCTCTGAGGGGTCTGCCAGGGGGGTTTTTGCACCCCTAAAGGAGCCAGGGAAAAACCCTGGACTCCCACACTCACCACACTGTTTCTTACTGATAATGGATTTCTTACAGGGTATCCCATAATAATTTGTGGCATTTTGTGATGTTTGTCCAGTGTATATTGCCTGAACACTGCAGTGTTCATGAGGTGTCCAGTCTTATAAAGGTACTGACAGGAAAACTGCCTCAGGAGAAGAAACATTAATTCCTGTATACTGTGGGAGAGCCAGAGCCTACAAGTGCAGAATTCACATGAATAAAAAGAAACTTATGGCTCATAAGCATTTGCTGTGTTCTTTTACTCCTGTAAACTTCTGAGAGAGAAATCAAGGAAGAGAATCCCTGGTTCTTTTTGAGTTTCTTGTTGGTCTGTGGGAAGATGAAAAAATAGGTCAGGAATATTATATTAGTACAATACAAAACATTATTAAAATAGAGATGGAATATTGTTTCATACATTAAACATATTAGGGGGAAAAAATGAGTCCACAAGTCTTTCAACACATTGCATAAGCTCAAGTTGTCTGCTGAGTAATCTTGCTGAGTTGTTTTTGTTTTTCTGGCATCAAATGCAACTGCCCAGATTCTCAATGTGAATTATAATTCAATTATTCCTGTGGATTATATTACCTTGTGCCTAATGCCCCACAGAACACACTGAAAGATTGCTGTGTGTTTTTCAAATGTCTGAAATAGAAATCCTTGTGCAGTAAGTAAGGCTGAGCCTAATTAACAAAGAGCCAACTCAAAATTCCCTTTGACTCCAACTCCAACTTCAGATTTGACTCACTGGGGCTCAGTGGAGTTCTCTGTGCAAAGGGGTTTCAGAATGTGGCCAAGACACCTGAGAAACATTTCTTAGGAGTGAGGGAAAGGTGGAGATACACATACAGGATTTTTTCAGTTCCTCTCCTCAAAATATTGATACCCTCCCAAATCAAAAGGTTAAGAAATATGGAAGTAATAATTTAAAATTCTGAAGTGCATATTCACATTGGATTGGTTCCATTCCAGGAGCAAAGCTAAACCCTTCCCCTCCTAGTAGAGGTGGTCCCTTCAGGGACATGCTGGGGGGACCTGGAAGGCTTCTGTGGATCTATAGAGAAATTAGAATTTCAGGCACTTACTGAATCTTACTCATTCTCTATTTGATTATATTTACCTTAGTGATATATTTCAGAATGAAACAATTGAGAAAAAAAGTCCTGGTCAAAAATAGTTGAGGCTGTAGTTGATTTTCTTTGAAGAACAATTGTTACCTGCTTAAATGGAATTTAAAAATAAAAAATAAATAACTCTTTCTCTGTGACTCACCCAGCTCACTTGAATGTGAGAGCTTGTGCTTTTCTCATGAGTGTACAGCTTCATTCCATGCAGGAAACAGCAAACAGCAATCAAATGAAAGACAAGCATACTCCTGATGGGAAGTCAGCAAATTCAGCATATTTATCAGGTGTGTCTATAAATGTATTTTTTATGAAATGTTCAATCCACTTGTATCCAAACAACAGACTTTGAGTGCATTGGTTTCACCTAAAAGTTGGAAGTGTGAGCAAGCTAATGGCACTGTAGGACACTTAGCAGCATTTGGCATTTTTTCTTCTGTATATTGGGTATTCTGTTTTCACATAGGACATCTGTCATCTTTGCAAGAGCCAGCATGATGGCAGAAAAGAAACATTTTCAGCATCAGTAGGTTTTCATGGCATTTGAGTAGCTATTAAACTAAACAGGTCACTAAATGGACATTTTCAGCTGTAAGGACTGGAAAACCTTGAAGACAGGTTATCAGATTAAATTTGGGACATAAGTACACGTGTGCAAACATTTGGACTATTAAACCTTTATGCCTCTTTCTGAGGCTTCATTGTCTGGAGCTGCCATTCCTTGATTGAATCTCCGTGAGCACACACTATTCATTTAGCCATCCCACTTCCTCCTTTTACCCCAGCACCTAAATATTCCAATAAAAAAAGTGAAGAGAGCCTTGTGTGTGCTCTCCACCTAAAACACAGCTGCAGCTGAGAAAATACCCTTCTTTTTCATGTGTGCACTTTAATCACTCCAGCGAACTTCCCTCTCCTGCTTCCCCAGTGCAGTTATCCATAACCAAACTGGGATAAATTATAAATTCCAGGCTATATATTTAATTTACACACACACATGCCTGTGTAAAAGTGTTGGGTTTCTGTGTTAAGGTGGGCATTTTATTATTTGATCATCAATTACATTCTTGGATAAAAAGTTGATGGCTTTTCCACAAGTTTTTTTTTATTTGATTGATTGAATTAGATACAGGTGGAAGTTATTTGTATACATATTTCCCTTTAAGCTTATTTTTGCATATTTTTCATTAAATTAATAGAATGAAAATGTACTAAAAATAGCATAAACATGACTATGTATTATTTTATTAATTATTTGGTGGGGGAAGGGAAGATTTATGCAGTGGGTAGACTTCAGAAAAATAGGAGAAAATTCAAAGATTAAATTAATTTAAGAGCAAGGATTATTATAGTTCTTATGTGCCTTGGGGCTTTTTCCCAGACAAGAGGGGGAAGCACAGAGTAGTGGAATGCCGCTACTGACTTTAGCAGAGGTGTTAGATAGCACAGACGCAATTTAAAATCTGTAATTAAATTCTTTTGTTGGTATTCCTGTGGCAATTTCAGTTGCCACAATCAAAACAGGAAGAGACTGTGAATGTGAAGAATCAAGTCTGATAGGCCTCTTATTTTTTGTGAAGTAATGATTTGTTCTCACTCATTATTTTGGTTTCAGTTTCAGTAGAAGAGTTCATCCCTGGATTTCTGTTGATGCCAAACTGCTTTCCAGGCTTATTAAACCTGCTCAGAATGCTTCATCATGCATTTCTTCCTTGACCACTTCCAGGAGAAGGGGGAAAATATTGCTGGGAGCCTAAATCAGAAGGGTTTGTGGGTTACTTCTGAGTGTAATCTCATTTTGAAAGCAAGGGTTCTGGAAAATTGTAGAACGCTGGAGAACCATCTCAAACTGACACACTGATGGATGTAAATTTAATTTGCAGATTGTTTTTGTAATTTTTTTCTGGTTCTTACTTTGTCCACAAGTTATCACCATCATTTGTTACAATTTCAGTGAGAATTAGTACTTCTTTTCTGACATTCCAGAAAATTGCTGGGTTTTTTTTTTTTTTTTTTTTTTTTTTTTCCTTTTACCAGAAGGGAAATGCAAGGCAATAAATTTAAGTCTCTGAAAAATGCTTATGTGTAGAAGAGGAAAAAGAGGGAGGTTAGGCTTATTTTTTTTGAAGGTGTATTTAGTGAGGTGAAGCTTGATCAGCCTTGACAGCTCTGGCAATGGATGTCTCCTATCTTGCCTTAGGAGTACACAAAACAAGAGTGTAAATGTCATAATCTTCCTTGGTTTTTTTAGGAACCACCTGTAGAGCTGTGATGTTTGTCCAGTTTCCTGGACTTCTTGGTTTTTGGCCTGTCTGAGGTTGCCAACAAATGTGTTAATGGCTGTGGTTTTGGTAATGTGGACACCTGTCCAGGACCAAATGAACTGTGATTAGTAATTAATGTCAAATTTGTTGAAGATGTAAGTTCCTCCTTTTCCTCCTTCCTGTCAACATTTTATTTTTCCTTTCCATGGACTGTGCAACCTTTTTGACTTCATAGGGTTTTCTGGACATAACCAAGATAGGTTCTGGGAATAAAATACCATCAGGTCAGATGTAGTTTTAATTTCAGCTTTTAAAAGTGGCCTCAGAGGATGATCAAGGAAAGGTTATCTAGGAAAGGGTCTTTCCTAGAAGGAAAATCTAAGGAAAATTTATTCTAATCTTCCAAGGAAAATCTAAGAAATTTTTGCTTACTTGGCACTTCTCTGCTTGTCTTCTTTCTACACAGCTTTTCATCTAAAGCAATTGTAACATGCAGGCCCATGAAAATAATTCTTCCACAGTCATAAACTTCCTTTAGTGGAACTTAGAGATTCCTAAGAAGAAAAACAAAATGCTCGAGTGATAATACCAGGAACCTTCTAAACACATAGACAATGTAGTAAGTGAGAGAGTGTTTTGCAAGTTTCTAGAAAGGCAAGAATTCTTTTCCTCTGCAGATTGTTCTTAGGATTTGATTTGACTATTATACTTGAATAAATATTTCTATTTAGACTTGTAGACAGAATGCAAATTTAGAATTAGTTGTAGATGCTCTAGATAATGTATATACTAAAAAACAAAACTTGAGGAGTTAATTTGCTGTGTATTTTCTTGTGCTTCTGCTTTGAAAATAGCTGTAAGTTTTCTTAGTTTTGTACTAATCCTTGGTTTATTCAGGCTGACAGTGCAAAAAAGAGGAAGACTGCATATTTTCTTGGCTCTCATTCCAGGCAAAACAAGGAGGCAGAAGTGAACACGGAAATGTTAACCTGACTTTGTTAAAAGTCCAAATTGACATGAATTTCTGCCTATTAGTGTAGAGTTTTTTGGTATAATTTTTCTAGCTTTGAAGTATTTTGGCCTCTCTTGAGCCATTCAGAATGCCAGTTGTAAAATCAAGTTGGTATTGTCATTCAGTGAAAATTGTGACTTTAGTGTGTTTTGCCTTTTGGATACTTTGGAATCCCACAGGTGCAGATTGCAAGCACCTTCAAGTTAAAATGCAAACATTTTCCAAAGCTGTAACTCATGTAGTAGTTGCCTGGTAACTCTAAATTACCGGGCACAGCTTGGGCTGGAACAAAGCCGTGTTTGGGTTGTGCTACCTCTCTGCAACAGAGAGGAAAACAAGGAAGGGGGGAGCAAAGGTCTCAATGGATCTGCCCTTGTTGTGGCCTTTACTAATCTGCTTTCTTTAGAAGCATTTCAAAGTACACCTATCCTTGGCCATGCACCAGTGCTTCACAATGCAGTGCTGAGTGAAGAGGGGAGCAATATTAAAATATTGGTAATTCATTGATTTACATGCTGGATATACAGCTCACCTCTGTCACCAATCCTTATGGGTGGTTTTATCTTCCAAGATATCAACTGGGATATCACACAGAGGACTCACACAAGTCCAGGAGATTTCTGAGTGTGTTGAAGATCACTTCTTGGCACAAATGGTCAACTGGGAAAAGTGTTCTGCTGGACTTGTTGTTTATCAGGGACTTGTGATGGCAGGAGGTTGTGTTTTGGTGACCTTGAAGGAGCTGAGTTTCAAAAGTTGGTGATAGAAGAGAAACTGTCACCAAAATTTGGAACCTGGATGTGTGGAGAGCAGCAGAGGCTGGTTAGTGAAGTCTCTTGGGAATCTGCTTTTGGAGGTATTGGGGGCTCTTAATGCTGGTCCCCTTCTCAGGGCCATCTCCTAGGGGCACAGGAACAGGCAATTCCAAAGAGCTGGAAGTCAAGCAAAGCTGGCCAGAAGAGCAGCTTGTTTGAGCAGGGATCTTGTAGAACTTAGGGAGGGAAGGGGAGTATATGGGAGGCTGAGTAACACAGGAGGAGATCTGTCCCCAGGGTGGAGAGAAAATCAGCGCAGCCAAAGCTCAATTGAAGTTCATGCAGGCCAGAACTGGGAAGGACAATAAAAGGGACTTTTACAAATGTGCTAATACCAAAAGGGGAATCATAAACAGCATTGGGCCATAGCTTGATGAGATTGGTTGCTTCAAAAATGTCCATGTAGACAAAGCAGAGACATTTAATGTCCTCTTCACCTTTGCCTTCAACAACAATGGGCCCTGGGAAGTCTGGAGTTCTGTTGGAAAACCGTGATGTGAGGGGATGATAAAATTTCAGTGCACCCTGAGTTTATTTGAAACTTGCTGCTGCAACTGGATGTGCATAAATCATGGGGCTTGGTGGGATTCATCCCAGGATACTGAAAGATCTAGCAGATGTCATTGTGGGAGCTCACTCCATTTATTTTTCAATGGTCTTAGGAGTCTGGAGAGCTCCCACTAAACTGAAAGCTGGCAAATATTGTCACAGTTTTCAAGGACAAGAAGGAAGTTTTTGGTAATTTCAGACCTGTCAGTCTCACTGCAGTGCCTGGTTAAATTACGGAGAAAGTTGTTTTGGGAGCTTCTGAAAAACACTCGAGAGACAACACAGTCATTGGTTACAGCCAGAACAAGTTCATGGGGGAAAGTCCTGCTTAAACAACTCAAATTTATCCATGGGTGACCAAGGAAAGTCAGAAAATGTGGGGATTTTTAGATTTCAGCAAGGGCTTTGGTCCTGTCACTGAGTCCTTCTGGATAAATGCTCCAGCACACAGCTCAACAAGCCCATGGTACACTGGATGAGCAATTGGCTCAAAGAGTTGCAGTGATCACCAGCCTGGCACTCAGTCATTGGGGGGACCCCAGGGCTCAACTTTACAGCCAGTGCTCTCCAATAATTTTTTTAAATTATGTAGACTCAGAAATCAGATGCACATTTGATTGGTTTGACAGCCATACTAGACTGGGGCGAACTGTGAACTTCCCCAGGGTACAGAGAGATCTGGATAGACCAGAGAGCTGGGCAGTCACCCACTGTATGAAAATGTACAAAAGCAAGAGCTTTACTCTCCCCTTGAGATGAGCCTATCCTGGTTATACATACAAGCTGTGGCACAAGAGGCTGGAGAGCTGCCCTGCACAAAGAGATCTGCGGTTTTGAAGTGAGATCAGTGTCAGTCACCAGTGTGCCCTGGCAGCCATAGGGGTCTCCTGTGTCCTGGGCACAGTCGTGGAGGAAGGGGACTGCCCCACCCTGCTCTGCACTGGTGCAGCTCCACCTCGAGTCCTGGGGGCAGTTTTGGGTGTCCCAATAAGAGAAGGGCACCAGAACATGAGAGTGTGTCCAGAGGAGGGCAGGCAAGGTGGGGAAAACCCTGGAGGGCAAGGAACAAAAGAAGAATAATATCGTGTTTTCCCCTATGATACACTGATGGAATGGAGCTTGAACCATCTGTTTGTTTATGCAAATCACATTCAGAAACTGATTATCTCTCCCTTTTATTTACTGCCTGACATAAGCTTACAAAAAGTGAACAGGTTAGGCTGTTAAAGTCTTTTTTATTGCATCATCTATCTCGACAAGCTCATTTGTATTAGCCCTATGAATAAATTAGATGTTCAAACTGTACCTATAATGAAAAACTCAGCTCTGATCTCTCCTCCTTTTCACTCTGTTAGGAAATAGTTCTGGTGGTGTTTTTTGGTGCTGAATACCTGGTCCGGCTGTGGTCTGCAGGCTGCAGGAGTAAATATGTTGGCTTCCAGGGAAGGATCCGCTTTGCCAGGAAGCCAATATCCATCATTGGTGAGTTTTAAACTCTTTTGAAACCCTCCTGCTTGTTGTAAATAAAAATGTAACTTCTGCAGGGTCTTATTACAGTTCTGAGCTACATCTACACCTCAAGCATTTATCTGCTTTGTGATTTCTCTTCTTTTGGGTTGCTAGGAATGAACACTTAATATAAGGCAGACATCAGCCTTAGAAAGGCAGGACTGTAACGTGAAGAAATTACTAAACCTTAGGTAGTTGACAAGATTTCGAACAAAAATCCTCCCTTGGATATAAACAAATTCTTCATCTGCTTCTAGAGCTGGTCTGTTCTTTTTGGGTTTTTTTTCTGCAACCATGAAGCCTGTAAGGAATTTTTTTACTCCTCATTGTGTTCTTGATTTCTGTCTCAATTAATAAGTGCTTTTTAGGTGGGTGTATTAGAGAAAATGATAGTCTCATTGAACTGTGGTTTCAAGGGGTTCTCTCTACAGGTATGGTGCTTCAGCCACAGCAAATATTCATGTTTGTGTTGGAGCCCTTGGGGAAGACACCTTGGGTTTTGCTAAGAAAAGCTAAGAATGGATACAGCTGGTTGTGCACTCACAGGCATCAGACTGTACTTAACCTTTGAAATTCCCCTAAGGATATAATACATTGGAAATAAAAGTTTACTTTTCCACATGAAATGCAGATGTAACAGTGTCTGCACTGACAGAACAAGCTAAACTTGGGAAATACTTTGGCTGTGAATGATTGAAGCCTACTGATTCATCCTATCATTTTCAAATCAACATGAATTAAATACAAACACTGGAAAAAGAAATTAAAGGATTAGAACAGAAAGTAAAACGCAATGTATTCATCTTATTTCTTCATTAAAAAATCTTTATTTTAAAACCAGGAAAAAAAAATCTACTAAAATTTCTTTGACATAGATTTCTTTTATGGATTTTTGTTCCCTCTAAAATTTGGATTAGTTCTTAGAAAGTTCAACATGGAAAATCCCAGGCTGAGGCAGGAGGAATATTCTGGGACACACAGGGTCAGTAAAAAAAAACAGGAGGTGGGTTCTGATCCAAAGGTCTGGGAGAGGAACATTTAAAGAGACTGACAAGCAACCAGGAGATGAAGGGAAATCAGCAGGGGTTGGAAATACGTGAGGTTGAAAGGTGGCAGAGAAAGGGCAGAATATGCTGTAGACCTAGACTGTAAAATAAAGCTATTTGGACCAGTAAACTGGGATTAATAAGGGAAGTCTAAGCACTGGAAACTAGGATGAAAACTAGGAAGAGAGTAGAAGCAAGGATAGAAGAGCAGGTTTGGAGAAGAAGAAAGAAAAAGAAATATCTCTACCATGAAGAACACTTAAAAAAAGTAGAAAGTGCAAATAAAAAAGCCTCTTACTCTCACCACTTGGTTGAACTAATTTTCTAAGCATCAGTCTTTTCCAGCTTTAGTGCCTGTCATCAGATGGATATGTGTGTGTCTGACAATTTAGTAAAGATATGATGCATCACTTGCTGAAGGGCAAAATCTGTGTTATGATGTGATGAGAAGAAAACCCACCCTAAATCTCAATGTTCACAAATACATGTTCACACACATACATGATGCAGGAACAGCATTAAAAATTTGCAAAGACAGGCATTCAAAAACTAAGATTAATCCCAAATAGAAGCTGTTTCTATAGCCTCATCTCTCCCTTTATTCATTTTCATTTTAATTCATGCACAATTAGTGCATTACAGTCTTTAAACTGACTGTTGCTTTCCCTTGAGAAGGAATCCAGCATTTACAGCAAAAATTAGACTGATACTGGAAATTGATTCAACTCAGAGAGCAAAGGATGCTGTTGGTTGTAGACCTTCTGCAATATTTGTTGGATCCCATCCTGCCTCTTGCCTAGGCATCCCATGGAAAGTGGGTTAAATCAGTTTTCACAAGGGGGCCTCATTCTCTGGATGTCCAAAGGCAGATTTTGAAGTCAGGTTGCAGAGGTTCAGAACTGTCACAGCTCCAAGTCAGCAGGGCTGGTGTTTTGAAGTGCTGCATAATGTTAAGTGCTCTGAAGAATAAAGTACTGCCTGTTTCAAACTGGCAAAGGAAGGTTTACCAAAACTTCTCCTCATTCTGCCTACTCATTTATAATGCTATCTTTTTTTTTTTTTTTTTTTTTTTTTTTTTTTTTTTTGTTAGAATTTGAAAGGGAAGCATTTAGATGCTTTAAAAAGGTTTACCACAGAAATGCCTCTCAGGAAATTAAAATAAAAAAAAAAAAAACTTTCTCAGAATAGTGTTACAGCAAAGTTCAGAAATTAAAAGAAATGGACATGCTCAATGAACTGGGATGAGGGAAAATAAGGGATGCTGGCACTGGGAACTCAGTCTGTCATTTGCATTGTATAAAGCTGGAACTGTGTAAACTGCAGAGCTGTGGAAACCAAAAAAAAGAAAAAAAAAAAGGAACTCTGGAAACAATTATTTTTTCATACAAATAAAGACAGTATCACAAAGTAAACTAACAATTCTGATTTTTTTTTTTTAGCCAGCCTTTGTTCTGACAGCTCCCTTAGGTTTGAAAGCTTGGCTTTACAGCTTTGATACAACTTTCAAACTAAGGGTATGTGTGCATTGAGTTCATGGATTTCATTATTGCATGATACAAACCCTTGCATTTCCTCTTAGATCAGAAGCCTTCAGCCAAAATATGGACTCATTTCTAGGGTGCACAAATGGCTTTGCAATTTTTGTGGCAAGCTGCCTGATCCATCAGATTCTTTGAAACTTCTGTTACTGAATTCAGCCTGGAAGAAACTGTAGCCACTGGGATTTTGATGTGAAGCTATTACAAAGACTATACATGCCCGACAAATTTCTTTTTTTGAAGTGCTTTCCTTAATTTGTATTTGTTGTGTTTTTCAGTACTGAGATAAAAAATAATAATAATTTTTAAAAATCAATAAATTTTTTCTTCTTTTGATAGTTTGTTTGCTTGTTTTTTTAACAGATCTGATTGTGGTAGTGGCCTCAATTATTGTTCTGAGCATAGGATCTAATGGGCAGGTGTTTGCCACCTCTGCAATAAGGTATGTTCTCCTGTCACTGCAGCTCTTCACTAACACAGAGGTTATTAGATGTGTATCTGATTGCCTAATTCCAAATATAGCTGTTGTCTGATTTTCCTAATACAGGGAAAGTTAGTGAAGCACTGAGCAGTAGAGAACTGGGTGCTGTTGTGCTTGGTGACTGATTGAAAAATGAGTGCAGGAACAAAGAAAATCAAAATTGTGGGAATGCTGAAGCCAAGTGGAAAAAATGAAATGTTGTGTCCTATTTAAAACATCAAACAAATGTCTCTCTGAGACAAGAGAGAATTACAGAGCATGGGTTTATTTAAGAAATAATCCAGACAGTGCTTCACTCGGTGCTTTTGGCGTATGAGTAATTACTTTGTTTAAAGAGTAATTATGCTTTGGTGGATTTGTTTGGCACGAGCAGCTCACACCGTACATGAACCAGAAACATTTGATGTCTACAGTGTTTGTTCAGCTTGCATCAAGTACTGCAGGCTTGTTTTGGGAGGTGAAGTGTGTAAACAGAAGAATGATAAGCAGTAGGTGTACTTCCCACTCCTAACCTAAGTTCCAAGATGTGCTGCATGTTCTGTCACAAGCCTCTGCTTCCCAGTGCACTGGAATCATTGGGAAATGGGAATGTCCAGTGCTGTCTAAACTGCAGTGTAGGCAAACACTGGGGGGAACTACATGTACAGAGTGTTTTTAAGGTAACACTTAACTGTAGAACATTCATCCTTACCTGATGGTAAAGACTCCAGCCAGGCAGCAGGAGTATCAGCTCCTGTAGGAAAAGAGGAAGGTGCATGTGAAAATTCCAGGGGTTTTTTTAGTTTAACTAGAAGCATAGGAAGGACTTCAGTGCAAAGGCCCTGTGTGTTTATATGTGAGCCCAGTGGGTTTACCAGCACTAAGTCCAGAGTCACTGTCCTACACCTCAGAATGCTCTCTGACACAGAACCTTAACCCACATCCCTGCAGTGTTACTGTGCCACTAAAAAGCCAGCAGGGTCAGGCAAGTCTGAATTAAAAATCAAAAACCACATCCACAAAAAAATCCTGAAGATTGCTAAAAAGAGCCAAAAATACTTCTAGTGAAGAATCTTCAGTAAGATTAATGTCATCTTTTCCTGCTCTTCACTGCTTTGTTTCAGGGATAAGACAGTGACTGTAGGCAAACAATATTCATTGCAAAAGAGCAACTTAATGAAAAATTTTTTATGGAATGAAATGATGCTGAAGAACCATATTGATAATTATTTTTATTTAGTTGAAATATTTAGAGCTTATGATTGGTTTAGTTATTCTGAAAACACATAGAACTCAATCTATTTCCAGTTCTATCAGATAGATTTCAATAACTCACACAACGAGGATTTCAGTAATGCCATATTTGATTCATATTCTGTTTTAGGCAAAGAGAGAAAAAAGTTTGCTCACATTTATGTTAGCAAAGCTTGAAGCATTAATTTGCCTTGGAAAGGAGGCATTTAAAGATTGGAATAATATAAATCATACAGCTTTCCCCTGATTTTGTTTGTTTTCCCATTAAATAATTGTTTCCATAGTCAGTATTTCTGAATACATTTGACTGTAATGAAATATGATCTAAACACAGAGATGCCTCAAGCCTGGATGCCACCTGAACATGGCAGTGTGTTAGTGGACATAATCAGTTGTGGGTGGATAAGGCAGTGCTGTCTCAAGCATTTTGATGTATTTATTGTGTTTATTTTAGTGCTTCCCTTTCCTTGCAGGGGGATCCGCTTTCTCCAGATCCTTCGGATGCTTCACGTCGATCGCCAGGGAGGCACCTGGAGGCTCCTGGGGTCAGTGGTTTTCATCCATAGACAGGTAACCAGCCTTTGAACATCCCCTGCATTTTGTTGACTTCAGAAAATTCTCTGTGGGCTTCAAATCATGATGTGGTTTAAATGAACTGTTAAATTGCAAGAGAAAAAATACTTTAGAAGTTCGTCATTTGGTTCTTTCTCGTTTAAAATTGAGTAGCCATTCTTTGCTATTCAGGGCAGTGGCTAGCAGGGTAGAAACAACAGTGTTTGGGTTTATTAATAAACTCTTTGATGTCATCCCTCAATGTAATTTCTTAAATGCAGTTTTGTAGGCTGCCTCTCATATTGCAAGTACTCTATCTCTGCTGAAGATGTTTTCCTAGCTTGGTTTTCCTGTGGAAAACCAAACACTAGAGGGAAAGCCTTGCTAGAAGAAGTCAGTTAATTAAATATTTCTGTTTTGTTCTCCTTGAATATGGAGTTTTCTAATTTATTCTGTAAATAAAAAAAATGAACAGTTATGAGGCTGTGTAAGAAAAGTTACTTTTTTAAGGGTGTGGTCCCAGAGGCAAACCTGGCTATAAATAGGTGCATGTCTGCTAAAGCTTTAAAACAGTTTTTCTGTATGAGAGCTCATTAAGCAGGAAGAGTTTAAAAGTTTTTTCTGAAGACTTGAAAATATTTCTTATTGAAGGCTTCTTTTTGAGTCTTCATGGAATCTTATTTATCATTAGCTTTATCAATATAATAGAATTATATAATATTATTAGCCCTTAAGTCTTGCATCTCATGCCATGCTGTGGAGGGCTAATACTCTGCTATTAATCTCCACATCCCACTTGTAAGGGCGGTTAATTTGTTCTTACAAGTGTGGATTTGTTCTCCACATATTGACGAACAAGTACAGATTTCTACAGAGACATTTTTAAATTTTCTATTTAGAAAACTGTTTTTCTGGGATAGAGAATATGCTGCACTTAATCCAAGCAAATAATTTAATACTCAAAGTTAATTTTCTTCCTTTTATTTTTACCTCCAGTACAGTAGGAACTTTTATGTCACAATGGCTGTGCAGAAGTGATGCAGACCAAAGTGCTGTGGGATAAAGCCTCCTTTCATACTGTACAACAGGATGACTTTTAGTGCTCCAAGTCTGTGGGGTCTTTATTTATTATGCTTGCATTGCCTGGGTATCTTGCTAGGGCAAAGCTGATATCCAAATAACTTTCTCAACATTTACTGCCCTTACTGACAGAGCTGTTTGAGAACATTTTTTCCCTGTGGGTGTTCAGGGTTTTAGTCAAGAATCAGGAAATACTATCTCCAAAATACAACATTTAAATCTTACATGCAAATCTTCTCATGCAAGCATGAGAAAGTTCAATGATTTAAAAGGAAAAAAAAAAAAATCCTTGGAAAAGTGAATTTATAAGTAAATGCACCTGAAGTTCTGCTTATCCAAAGAAGTGATTATGGTGATAAATAAAACTCCACAGGTCTGTAGTACTTATCCAAGCAGATCACCCACTAACACATTAAGAAAAAAAAATACCAAGCACACAGTTCTGTATTGACGTTGGACAAGTGTAGCTGAAACCCTAACATGGCACCAAACGGAAGGAAAAATGGAACCTTTATTCCTGTCCAACCTCTGAAAGAAATTTTTGTTTAAAAATGAAAAACCAAAACAAAAACACCTCAGCTGCTTTTTTTCCACAGGCAGAGTACAAAGCCTTCATCTATTTTGGGATTTTTTATTTTTGTTTTTGCTTTTGATTCTATTTCAGAAATATAGGCCCCTAAACCCTTAAGCAATTTGAGAAAATAAATTCACATCTTGGTGCCCTGTGAAAATAGCAAGCACTTGTACCTCCCTGGGCCCAGAAGAGCTTAGTAAAGTTGTCACCAACGATTTCCATGTGTTTTGGAATTTTACATATAGCTCAATTAGCTCACTCAGGCCTGGTTTGGCTGGGATGCTCTTCTATTTTCAGCAGGCTGAGCTTATATACCAGCATTTCTTGCCAAAGGCAACAAAACATGAGTCAATATCTCATGTGGTGCTGGAGAACCATGGAGAAATCCTGTAGCTTGCTGAAAAACCAAGTTAGCCACTCAAACTCTAGCTTGTGAGCCTCTGGTTGGTTTTCCTCCTTCCTCACCTCGCTTTGTGAGGTCTTCCACTGCTCTTAGGACTTTTTCATATTCTCTTTATTCTCATATTCTTTCAAAGTGTTGAACTTTGTATTGTGTGGTCCTTATTTTAACTGAAAATGGATATATAGATGAGTTTTAAAAAGTCTGCTGACTCAACTCTGTCAATATTCAAATTTACATGTGTGTGTTTCTTGTTCTTGCTGTTTCCCCTTTGTGTGTGCGTCTGAAAGTTCCTGCTGCAAAGACCCATTTGTTTTAGGCAGCACTCTTTATTCTTAAGCTCTTATCTAATAAAACCCACATAAATGTGTAGTTTTAAAGCCTGATGCCTGCCTCTGTGTTTTGTCATCATACCTCATAAAGCTTGTGTTACTTAAAAGCTTCTGACTCTCCCTTAAGTGAAGTATACATGAGTTTGCTGCCACTGTTCTTTATAATTAAATATAGTCTCTCTATACACGTGAAACATGGATTGGTGACATTTAGAGTAAGTTCAAGGCAGTTGCATTTTCATCTGACCTTTACTTAAAAAGAATTCCATCTCTAGATGAATAGTACTAGAGCTGAGAGGTGCCGGTGGTGAAATAAACTCAGTAGTTCTGTTGATATTTCAGCTAGTTTGAAATTATTACATAAGACTCTGCTATTTTCCTGCCTGCTTCCCAAAAAGCCAGCACTTAAACCAGAATTGTTCCAATTATCATCCACAGTCAATTGTGTATGTTAACACAAGGAGCTTTTTAAAGCAAGTCGTATCTACAAGTACACAGTGCTCCATTATCATGAGATGGTGAGAAAATAAAGGTGGCCACCAGAGAAACTACTGAAACCCCAGGGTTTATTTCCTTTTTCAGCTGCCTTGTTTAGCAAACAGGCCTGCAAAAAGTTAAGGCTTAAATTAAAAGATTTGGCCATGGGCAAGGTGAAATACTATCAAAATTCATTATTTAGGTCATCATTAAATGGTTAGAGGAAAAACACGGTGGTTTTTTTGTTTTTTGTTTTTTGTTTTTTTTTGGTTTTTTGTGCCAAGGCTACTTAAAGGTTTCCTGAACTCAGATTTTAATTAGTGCTGTAGGAGAAGGAAGAGTATTTCTATTTCCTGCTGATGAATGTTGGTATTTGATACAAGGGCTACCTTTCCCCAGACAGCTCTTAAAAGGAAATGAAAACAAAGAAAAAAAGAAGAAAATCTGAGGGAAGTACAATGATTAAATTGAACTTTCCCTTACAAATAGTTTGAGAAACATGGGTAGAGTGTTACAGAAAATCTGTGAAAACCTAACATACTTTAAAAGTAGGGGCAATCCTTTCTAGTCAGGTTTTAATTTTAAATGTATCATATGGCATTATTTTAATTCCTTTATTGTCTGGGATCCAAGGAGAGAGAAATGGCTGTCAAGATGCCACTGAACATGTAGCACAACACTGTTTCATAAAGATGGCCAAAATTGTCCAAAGAAATAAAAGAATAATGCATGTAAGCTGTAAGTAATTAGAATGATCTGTTTTCCATCATAACTAGGCATTGGAATTCCCTGAGGGACAGGTGGATATATCATTAAAAGCACTGCTTTTATAAGCTTTACATGGTTTTGCATCCATGACACCACACATTTTGGCTTGTCTAAATGCACAAGCACCTTTTTTATTTTCCTGAAGACTGAGAATCCTGTATCTAAGTCACAACAGTTCTGACACAACTTTCCTGCCCAAAAATCTTTACAGAAACTGGTATGCATCATAGACTCACAGAAGTCTGCCCTAGTCTTCTTCAGGACTGAAGATATCTACTGATATCAGACTACTGATATCTACCTAGCATATTTTATCTTAAAATTTTATATTAACATGAAACTGTTGAGCCATCACTATCCAGTCTTGAGCAGTCTAAACATCAGATTCACAGGTTCACTGGTCAGCTTTGGCCATAACCAGTGGCTGCTATTTCTCAGTGCACTGTTCAGAAAGGACATTTCTAAAGTTGCTTTGCTACTTTAAAAATCTTTAGACAATTACTATTTTGAGTAGACAGGTAAGTGGAATGATTTCCATTCCATAATTAGGAGAGGTGTTCCACTCTACATTTAGCTGCCCCAAGGATCAAGCCCAAAATGATGGCTTTTTGAACTGTTTAGCCTGGTATGAATAAAATCCAAATCAATGTTTTAGCTGTTTTACTGGAGGCAAATTTCATACCTGAAATACAGCATGTTAAATTTTCTACTGTGATGCAAAAATTACAAAAATATTTTCAATGTTTTACAATGATAGAATAAATAAATATATATATATATGTCTGTGTGTGATGAAAACCTCATATGGTTGTTTGATTTCTCTTTTAATAGGAACTTGTAACCACACTCTACATTGGATTCTTGGGATTAATTTTTTCATCGTACTTTGTTTATCTTGCTGAGAAGGATGCAGTTGATGAGGATGGAAAGACAGGTTTCTCCAACTATGCTGATGCCCTTTGGTGGGGTGTGGTAAGTCCTCACCAACAAAATGTGTGTGCAAACAGGGCCCAGGGTTTTCTGTTCAAGTTGTGATTTTTTCAGAAAAATCTGGTATTTCTTTCTTTGCAGAATGTATTTCTGTAGGGAACTGGCAACCTCTTCAGAGGGATACAAGAAAGAATATAGGAAATACAATGAAATTATTGGGGTATTAAATTTTATTGTGAAAGCAGGTTAGCAAGTTCTTAGCAAAGAACACTGAATGCTTACAGATATGAAAATTCCACATCTCAAAAAGAGTAAAGATCCCCTTCAAAACCTATATCACTTCCTTCAAACTCTACTAGATTATCTGCAAAATGTGCATTACTTCAAATCATATTTTATATGTGAAAGTTGGGTTAATGACTCTATTTTTAAAAATATTTTTATGTCAAACTCACTCTATCAGTAATATTTCAAACCTTGATGCAGGTTATGGGTGCCTGTTTTTTATCTTTAACTGGATGGTGCATAAGTTTCTACTTCAATGAAGTACACAGAATTATAGTCTATATTACGTATAGCTCCACTCTGTGAGTGGTTCACTATAAAAATATCTTAAACATTAAATTCCTGTCACTAGGTTGTCAAATATTCATTTCATCTGCAGAGTATCACCTATGGCTGTGCTAAACAGCACAAACTCAGAAGAATCTAGTGAAAAAATAAAAAGCCACTCAATGGCCAGATGGGCCTGATGATCTAAGGAGCTGGGAAGCAGTGAAACCATGATCCAACCCACAGAGCTATCACTTGTTGGAGTCCTCAATGGACATGGGATAAAATTATAAGAATATGAAACCTCATGGTTATAGATGTGAAGCAGCCTTTAGCTAGTGGAGGAAAAGAAAGAGTATCTTAGAAATACTGATTGTTCAAACACCAGTGGATCACTTTAAACATCCAGTTCTATCCATGTCTATTAATGCATGAGTAACTCCTGCATATGATAAAAATTCCATGTGGACCCAGTATACTCTTCCTACCTTTCCTTGGTTTTTTCTATTTGTTTTATTTTGTTTTGTTTTTGTTTGTTGTTGTTTTTAGCCCTGGTTTTCTAGAGTTGCTTCATTAGCTGCATTGAAAACTTAGGTAGGAATTAGAAATACTTCTAATCACTATAAGATATTGCATATAAGATATTAATAAAGAGTTAAAAGTATTAAGGTTAAAAAAGGGTGTGTTTCTACAAGAATATTTTGGACTTTGGGAATTTAAAAGGAGTTATGAAGACCATCAGAAAAGTTTAAAATGCACATTACCTTGTTGAGATAGATGACTTGGGATCTGGGTTTCAAAGTGTGTGGATGGGACATGCAAAGTGTCCAGTAGGTTTTGTAATTTTCCAAAACTTGACTTGCTTTGTGTAACAGCAAGATAAAATCAGATCCTCTTTCTCTGGCTGTGTGAGGAGCACTGTTCAAACTGTTGTTTAAGCTTTTCAGGCATCTAGGCCTCCTCAGCATTTAGTGAGTCACGGTGCAGGTGCAGTTCACAGCTGGGAATAGGAACAAAGGACAAAGCAAATAAGTTTCTTCTTTTTTTCAAATCTCCTGGAACATAGAAACACAGATGTGGAGTTACTAGGGAGTGAAATTTGATTTTTACTTTTGCCTTTCAAAACTGAGCCATTGGAAAAAAAAAATCTTGGTAGCAAGTATTTGAAAGTCTTACATGTCTGACAAAAACCACAGAGTGTATTAGGGGGAACGTTTTGCTTTGGGGAGAAAGTGCAAGATTGCTGAACTTGATACAAATGACCTGAAAGCTTTAAATATGGGGAAAAGAGAAAATAAAGAATTAATGAGAGCTGGAATTAATTGCTAACTACATTCACCTGCTTCAGATAAATGCAAGGTTTTTTCTTCCTAGATTTGGCAGGCAAACAGGTTAAACTGCAAAGACATATCAAAGACTTGTGTTTCACATGAAGCCATTTTCAGAAGTTGTAGCATGTAGGGCACAGGTAAAAGCACTTTCAACAGCATGGTCAATCTGCCAGAATTGCAACCATGTCACAGCAGTTGCCTGTCCCTTTTGGGTATTTTTTGCTTGAGGAAAGAAGAGCAAATAGGAGGATTCTCTTTTGCCGTGCTGCACACTCAGCTGTTCTGTACCACTGGACTGGAGTTAAATACTTGCTCCAGTAAATTGGTGTTAACTGGCACAGGTAATTGGGACCAACTGCTCAGAATTTCCAGCAGTAAATTTCCATGCCAGGGTAGCAATTTGAATCCCTTTATATTTAGTGTGGTTTTTGAGGTGTGCAGTTCTGACTGCTCACACCTGAGGACACCTGCCTGTCTCAAAACATCTGAGCAGTCCTCTTGACTTCTACTAAATCAGAGTTCTTCCCTTTTTGAGTTGAACATGTGTGTGCTCAGAGCTTGTGCACATTGCTGGAATGTGCCATCATAAATCTTTGTTACAAGAGTTGTCAGTTTCCAAAGTCCAGTTCTCCAACACTTTCTGCTCAGAAATACTGATAGCTTTGGGATGTACAAGTAGAAAAAAAAAATTCTGCTGTGATTAAGAAAGCCAGAGAATTACATTATTTATAATCCTTTCCATGTATTCAATGTACTAATTAGATGACCAACAAGGAGCCCTCTTAAGGTAGCCAGAGAAAAACTTTCTGAGATGTGTTCAGGCACCTGCATGAGTCTGCCAGCCAAGGTTCTGCTGTGGGGGTGGAAAATTCATCTTTTCTGTGGTTACAGCTTTCATGCTGTCTTCCATAGCAACTAAGGCAGCTCAGGATTACTGCAGTTTGGTTTTAAGTCCTGGAGAACTTAGGATAAAAACAAACCAAAACCACCCCCAAAAAACCAAACCACCCCCAAAACCCAAGAAGCCTTTTGTAAGAAATAAAGAGGGGAAAATAAAGGAAAAATCAGAGTCTTTGAGGTATCATCTGGGTACACTGAGGAGCTGAAGTCCTGATAGAGAAACAGAGCTTTAACTTCCTCCACTGCCAAGAAACATATGCTGCATTTCAAAGTTGAATTTTGGGGGGTCTGATTTAATTTTGGGGACTGGAAAACGTGTGTTTGTCCTGCTGGTAACACACAGCACAGCACCTGAGTCACTTGATCAGCCTGGGCAAACAACTGGCAAGGCAGAGCTCCTGCTGAGAGCAGTTTGCAGTTCAAAAGAACAATATTCATTCAGGGATATAGCTGCTACAAAGTGGTTTTCCTCAAGTGGAAAATTCATGATGTATAAACACAAATATAACTATCTTTTTGGAAATTGGAAAAACTAAGTTTGGTAGTAGTTGGTAATTTCTTCCCTGCAAATCTTTCTTCCAGCTCTGAGAGTAGGAGGAAACATATTCTTCCCATGCCTTTATTGCTTGATAGTTTCTTCTGAGAAGACTATTTTTGCATAACATCCAAGCATTTGTCAGCAAATTTTTCCATAAAAGGCAGCCTCTTTATAGTCAGTGTAAATTTACATATTCTTTTAAGTCTGTTTTGGCTGTGTTTCTGCTACCATTCAAGGCAAAGTGAAGGGAGGGGGACTAGGTTTGGGGCTGCTACATCCAAATAAAAGTACATTTTTTCTATTTACAGTTCTCCCCAGTGGTTAATATTGATGACAGAGCTCTTCTGTTCCTCACCAGAAGGTTTTTGTGTCTCAGGGGTCCAAGTCATGTTTCTCACACCATTTTGTGGCAGCATCAGAGCTCTGAGGCTGCTGAAAACCCAACTCCCCCATGGCCCAGGGTCTCTGTTTTAGACCATGGTCTGTGAGTCTTATCCTGCTGTGACCATGGTGCTGAGGCCCCTGTCAGGTGTGATTCCCATGGTTTGCTGTGGGCTCCTGCTTTGGGATCAGGTGATTATCCCCTTCCATTGGGCAGCAGGGGCTCCTTATTACATCACAAACCTTTCTGATGGACCAGCCTCCACCTGGACCCTGTCTTCCTCCTGCTCCAGGTTCTTCCTGACCTCTGGCTCATAATGAATTCTCATTCATCCTGCTGGATGAATGAATTCCTTCAGGAATAATCCCAAACCTCTGTCCCACTCAGGTCCTCCTGCCGCTGGAGCTGTTTAGGGCTGGCCTGCCACTTCCACAGCAAGTCCATGTAGAGCCAAGTCCCTGCAGGGCCCAGACTTGAGGGCACTAATTGGCCTAATTACCCTGACCAGCATGAGCCCTCTGGTGATGCTCCATGCACACAAGGGGCAATATTTCAGCATAGGAGAGATGGTCTGTAGCTCAACTGCAGCTGTGTCTAGGTGTGGACTCCCTTAATCCTGATTCCACCCATGGGATGGTGCCCTGCTGTTGTCTCCTCCCTGTGGGTTCCTGTGCTGACCACTTGCTCCTAATCCTGACCTGTGGCTGCCTCGTTGTGCTGCTGCATTGGAATCCAGACTCTGGGGTGGACCTGGCTGCACTTTCTGCTTCTGTTGGCTTGAAAGGTACTGGGTTCTGCCTGGAGAGGTGCTGCCCTGCTGGCCTTGCTGTCTCCCTTGACTGTGGGCCACTTCTCCCTTAGGGAATACCTGGTCTTGATAAGCAATGATCAGATCCAAATTTAAACACATTGTGGCTTAAACACAGTTCTGAGTGGCCAGGTCCTGTATTTGTGAGGGAGGAGGAGAGCTAAGCACAGGGCTCAGCTGTGTTCAGGTCTAGCTCTACTGGCAGGTTGATAACACATCCTGGAATGGTTGTGTGTTCCTTCTCTTGCCATGAGGATTCAGCTGGGATGGGTTAGTTCTGTCCCTTTTCAATCCTGTCAGGATGAGTTTCCTTATCCCCAAATCCACACACTGTTGATTCACACCTGTCTCCTGATACCTCACTAATTACTTTTCCCTTTCATTCTTTTTTCTCATATGTTTTGGAGAAAAAAAGCACTAAAACAGGTATTTGTTCCTGGTGTAGGTGACAGTCACAACAATTGGCTATGGAGACAAAGTTCCCCAGACATGGATTGGGAAGGCAATAGCTTCCTGCTTCTCAGTGTTTGCCATCTCCTTCTTTGCCCTGCCAGCTGTAAGTAGAACATTAATCTCTTCATTAAAGGTGTGTTCCCTCTGTGGATGCCTCTGGCTCCTGTAACCTGTGGATCACAGCAATAAACACATGCTGTTAAATGAAGCTGCACAATTCTGCTGTTGATCTGCTCAATTTCAGATTTATTTGTTGGAATAAATAGAACTCTGACAGCATAGACATTTGAAAATTTTTATATCTTCTTTTGTTAAATGTTTATTCCAGGTGAGATGTATTTTATTTAGGTGTGTGAAGCTATATACATGTCTCAGTAGTAATTTTGTTATGTTTAGGGTATTCTGGGGTCTGGTTTTGCCCTGAAAGTACAGCAGAAACAACGTCAGAAGCATTTCAATAGACAAATCCCAGCTGCAGCTTCCCTAATTCAGGTAAGACCACAACAGTAAAACCCTAAAACACCTCAGAGTTTATTGGAGAGGGAGTATGGCCTGGAAGTTCAAGTACTGGGAATCACCATTCCTAAATTTATTATAGATCTATAGCTTGTATTTAGCA